>NC_134355.1:229209655-229809655 GCF_048569485.1 Anomaloglossus baeobatrachus
GGGCTGGGGGCATAAAAATCTGGTGTTGGGGCTGGGGGGCACACAGATCTGGTGACGGGGGGTGGCTGGAGGCATATAGCTCTGGTGAGGAGAGGGCTGCTGGGGCATACATATCTGGTGGGAGGGGGCTGGAGGCATACAGAGCTGGGGGGCATATAGATCTGGTGGGGTGGCTGGGGGGGTATACAAATCTGGTGTGGGGGCTGGGGGACATACAAATCTGGTGAGGGGGGTGGCTGGAGGCATATAGCTCTGGTGAGGAGAAGGCTGCTGGGGCATACATATCTGATGGGAGGGGGCTGGGGGCTGGAGGCATACAGAGCTGGGGTGTGCTCGGGGGCATATAGATCTGGTGGGGGGGCATACAGATATGGTGAGGGGGGTGACTGGAGGCATATAGCTCTGGTGAGGAGGGGGTTGGGGCATACAGCTCTGGGTAGGTGGGGGGGGGTTCACATACAGCATTCCTTGGTGTTGCAGCTCCTCTTCCTGCAGTCTCTTTATCTGTGGACAGAGCTCAGCATGTTGCTCGGTAGCTCCGCCCACAGATGCACTTCCGTACACAAACAGCCCAGCAGTGAGCAGTGAGTGCACGCTGAGCTGCAGATTTAAAGTGCCGGCAGCCAGAGTGCTGCTGCCGCCCACCCATAACAGCGGCAGCACAGAGCCAGAGCAGTGAAGCAGCGCTCGGCTCTGCTCATGTGCATTAGGAGGGGGAGAAAGTCAGACGGGGAGAGAGCAGGTGGGCGGAGCCACGGGCGGGACAAAAAGCCTCACGATTGTGACACCGGGACACCCGCTGAAATCCGGTACAGTCCCGCTGTATCCGGGATGGTTGGGCGGTATGGTCTAGGCACAAAACAGGACTTAGACCCGGCACGGAATGCAAGTACCTGTGCAAAGAGTCTTTTCGCACTAAGTGTGGGAGCATGCGCTGTATCCCGAAATGAAGAGTTAGCCTCAGGAATGGCACAGTCAGGCTGAGCATACTCACTAGGCGAAACACTGTAGTTAGGCTGCGGCAAATCGGCACACGCATGCGCACTAGCTGCCTCTCCACACTTACACGTGGAGGAGAAATTGCTCTTCGGGTGTGGACTTGGAGATGCGGTCTATGAACAGAAGGAAAAGCTAAAGGAAGCCTCACTTTCTATCCCTCCGAATTATCAAATGCAGCAATGAATTCCCTGAGTTTGCTGTAACATTAGCGTAGCAAAATGTGCATGAGGGTGTCATGCAGAGGTGCTGCAAATAGATTTGCACCAGTGGGACGCTAATGGAAGTCCAACAGTCACTTCTTGTATGCCACTAAATGGCAGCATTTTTTGCTATCATTATAGCTTATTAAAAACAGAGCAGGAGGGTGTCCTGCACATGTGCTAGAAATAGCTTGGCACCAGTGGGACAATAATAAAATACAACAGCCAGTTCTTGTATGCCACTAAATGGCAGCATTTTTTGCTATCATTATAGCTTATTAAAAACAGAGCAGGAGGGTGTCCTGCACAGGTGCTAGAAATAGCTTGGCACCAGTGGGACACTAATGGAAGTCCAACAGCCACGTTTAGGATGCCACTAAGTTCACTCAGTGTTTGCTAGTATAATGGCTTAGTAATAATGAGTTTGAGTGTACAATGCAGGCAGACGTGCTGCAAATATCTTTGCACTAGTGTGACAATACAGAAGTCCAACAGCCACGTTTAGGATGCCACTAAGTTCACTCAGTGTTTGCTAGTATATTGGCTTAGTTACAATGAGTTTGAGTGTGCAATGCAGGCAGACGTGCTGCAAATATCTTTGCACTAGTGGGACAATACAGAAGTCCAACAGCCACGTTTAGGATGCCACTAAGTTCACTCAGTGTTTGCTAGTATAATGGCTTAGCAACAATGAGTTTGAGTGTGCAAAGGGCAGGAGGGTACAGTGGCAGGGTTTTGGGTCTCTGGGTAGTGGAAAGGAAGCCTGCCTTTCTATCCCTCCTAATGGGGAAATGCAGCGAGGAAATCCCTGACCTTAGCTACACAGACGCTGTCATCTTGTGTAGCTGTTAAACTCTGTTTTCACGGACCTGTCACCTATGGCTCTGACCCTGCCGGTATTAGCCCTTAAAAGGACTGATAGAAACTTCTATCCCTATTCTGTACAGCGCTGTGTATAGAGCGTACACAGTAGTATCGGAGATAGGAGCTGCGCCAGCGGTGACTGACACCAAGGACGCAGAAGGCAGATAATGGCGTGCTGGAGGAAAATGTCCGTTTTATAATGCAGGGACATGTGACATGGACATCCTATCACACATGCCGTTGCTTCTCTGGCTAAAAGTCCACTTAGCTGTGTGTGTGTCTGGGATTGGCTGACATGCTGGCCCGCCCCACTACACGCGCGCGCGCTTAGGGAAGGAAGACAAGTAAAAAAAAAAAAATGTCGATCGCCATTATCCATACAGCAGTGATCTAATGCGCTGTTCCCGCACACTATACGGTGAAATTTCATAATAGTGTGAGTCACAGAGTGACTTACACTATTACAGCAGAAAGCCAGCTAGTAATTAGCTTGTCTTTTTGCTGCTAGAACCGTTCTCGAACGTATCTAGAACTATCGAGCTTTAGCAAAAAGCTCGAGTTCTAGTTCGATCTAGAACAGCCCCCAAAATCACTCGAGCCGCGAACTGGAGAACCTCGAACCGCGCTCAACTCTAGTCAATGGTGAATACTCGCAATGTAACGAAGTAACCCGAATGCCGTACTATTCGTGCGAGTAGCGCATAGTGCGGAATTCAGTTTACTCGTTACATTGCGAGTATTCCCCATTGACTTGCATTACACATGCTATTTGGAATGAATATGCGAGTATTAGACAGTTAGTACTCGTTACGAGTATCTCAAATGCGAGTATTTGCTCATCATTAACTGCAACCAATCACAGACACGAAGACTGTCAGTGGGCAGTGGAAGCAGTAAATATGCATGAAGCTAAATGAGCGGCCCCGGAAGAAGAGTGAATGGCCTGGAAGCAGTTACAGCTGCGGTGGAGACTCGGTAAGTATAGCGCGCTTGCTCTAATCCTCCTATCCCTTCTACCACCGGATTTTGGTCTCCATAGACTTATATAGTGACCAGAATCCGGCCAGATATCCTGGATCAATTCCGGAGTAGAACCAATTTATTTTATTTTTTGAGTCTGGTTAGTCCCGCCGATCCCTGATATCTGCGAGTTCGCTCATCACTAATCTAATACATGTTTTCTTGTTAAGAAACCAATTGAATGAAACACAAAGACATAAAACCATTCATAATGGTGTAGAAACAGTTTTGTCAATGTATAACTACATACCAGTATAGGATCCAAGAAGAATATAGATAACAGTGTTTGATGGCCGGCCAGATGTACTGTTTCCAGTTTGAGTGATATCAGCTGGGCAGTCACCTGCTCCACATATAGTTTGATTTGGAGTATCCAGACCTGAAAACAAGATTTCAAATATTTCATCTATTAAAGGTCTTGCATACAGAAATTTCTCTAAATATAGCCTATGATATACAGGATGAATGTCAAAGCAGAGATTTTCTGTTTTGAACCACCCTATATCTGCAAAAATGACCTAGTGTGTATATATTTCTTGACCATCCATTTGAATTTGATAATGAGTGGTTGCTTGGCTGCTCTAAAAATGGATATCAAGGATAGGCACTGTTTACGGGATCCCAAGAATTTCCTTGGCTTTGTCACTTTTACCCTTGTACAAGCATATAGTCTTACACTGGGATCCCTGAGTTGGAACTATGGAGTAAGCTGCCGGCTGATAGTTCAGACTGACAGGAATGGTCAGGTAGCCAGGTCACAAACCGGAAGGCAGTCAAGGTACAAAATCAGAAGACAGAAGAATAGTCTAAAAAAAAGTCTAGGTAAGTAACAGAACTAAACACTACTCGCGTGAACCCAGGATCTCTCTTCTTGGATATAACGCCTCCAATGCATATTGTATGCACCCTCTTACCACCTGAGAATCCAAAATTCTCTGCACCTCCAAGTTGTTGTCTTTGACTACCAGGGAAAGAGAGCATTTCTGACAATGTAAGCCAGCAAACGATGTAACTTGAAAAGGGACATATGAAATATATTATGTATTTTGAACAACATTATTTATTTTGAAAAACAGAAGACATTTCAGGCAGAAAGCTACAGCATTAATAACCACAATTATTTAAAGGGGAACAAACTTGGGACCCAGCTTGGCAGAAAAAACCTTACAATTAATATATTCCGTGGACAACTGTGACGCCCTGGACTATCAGGTCGTCACAGGGTATTGTGCAATCTGCTCTTCTGTGCAATATTCACCTCCTCCTTGGTTACGGGTTCCCAACTACACGGTGTTGCCTACATCAGCCAATTAAAGTCCTAGGAATACTCTGCACACACACCCACCAGACACACCAGTGGACGGCCTGAGTGGAATAGGGTCGCCCACTTGGGGGGTTGGTAAGGGAAGGTCAGGAGTGTCGGTTAGTTGAAGTAGGAAGTGGAAGTAGGAGGTTGAAGTGAGGAGTGGAAGGAGAGAGGAGTTCAGGAGCCGGGCTCCCTGGAAGCAACTGAGTGGCAGACAGTGTTCTGGACCTGGTAGGAGCTAGAACCCCGGTTGCAGGGGATCGTGACAAGGGGCACAGAACTGTCGAGGAGGACAGCCGGCGGCCTTATACCATCACCGGGCTGGGACCAGGGCACGACTGGGTACGTGGACCCTAGGTCAGGGAGTAGCTTCAGGCAACCTGACAATTGACCCGACGAGGACAGAGCCTTCAAGATCCGTTCTCCACCCGCTCCAAAATCGGGGTACTAGCGCAACGAGGGGGATAGGACTTTCCACTAAAACGGTCCAAAAAATCCCAAGCGTTAACCCTGAGAGCAAGCTCCCACAGTTAGTCACACTGGGGAGCGGGACCCAACTAGTTTCAGGCTACCGGGGCCAACCAAGAAGCGAACTAAGTGCCAGGGAAAAGGTCACAGATCATCAGGCAACACCATCGGGGATGGGACCCAAACTAGCTCACCTCAGCGGCAGCGGTGTCCAGAACTTTGGTTTATCCAGTTGTCGGTGTCAGCTTTTTGGACTGTGTGAGTATGAAAGTGTTCCCCTTGGTTCCCCACAACACTCCCCAATCACCATCACCAAGTCCCGGGGCAACCCCCTACCCGTGGAGGGGTCTAACACCTGGCTGCCCCACTCCATCGCCTCAGGTACTCCCAACTGCAGCGGTGGTACTCCACATTACCACACACCACGGGTGGCGTCACAAACTCTAAACACAATCCTTTGCAAAGAACCCCCCTTCATTTGAGCTTCCGCACGACCCCCGGGTCCGGACGCCTCTCGAGCCACCGCGGATCCGGATCCGAGCAGCCTGGCTGCTGACACTGTGGCGGCACAAAACCACACCTTATCCCCAACTTCATACCTTTAGAATGTCTCTTATTTGCAGCTGAGGTCTGACTACTCTGCACCTTTCTCAAGTTCTCACTGACTAAGTTATCCACAGATTTTTTGACTTCCAGCGTATTTGTCATGCCCCGACTCGTGGGTCCAACCCCTACTTACTAGGGATGGGCGATCCTGAACTGTAAAGATCGGGGATCGTACCAATCACATAGTGATCGTGTACACGAGCCAGATTATGAGCTTTCCTGAGAAGCTCGTGTTACAGATCAGGTCCAGAGACTAAAAAAAAAAAGAACATTATTAAAAAACATTATGATCATACTTACAGGTCCCGCGACGCGTCCTGCAGACTCTGTCTCCTGGCACTTCTGCTTCTGCATCCATCCGATCATTGCTATGCCGCTCGATAACCAGCACTGACTACTAAAGGACCTTCAATGACGTCATAGCAATGTGACCCAGTCACGTGTGAATGCTATATTGCCTCATTGGCTAAAGACTGGTCACATGACTATGAAGTCTCGAAGGTCCTGGTAACTGAACTTTGACAATCACTGTGCTAATGTTGCATCGGCATTCCCCCGTATGGCCGCACACTCTCCTGACAGGAGCGGTTGGTGCTCGTGTCCGGAGAGTGTCAGTCCATTCGGAGAGATGCCCATGCGAGACTGCAGGAGTCACATGTAAGTGGAACTCTGGCCTCAGTGACAGCCTGCATCTCACTCTATATAGCCGCTACTGTACAGAGTGATTTAGCAGAGTTGACATTGCTCATTGCTCTCTCTGCTTCTCACACTGTATAGACTGTCTGTACAGAGTGATGAAGCAGAGTTGACATTACTCTCTGTTATGATCTAGTAACCGTGGACGATCATGAAAAATCCCATTAATAAGGAAAAAACAAAACCACAACAGTAGTTGGAAACTAAGCTGACCGCAATCCCCTATCTATCAGACAACACAAGAAGTAGCAGTGGGATGTTCCTAACACACCTAGACACCTCGTCACTGCCTGAGAAACTTGCTACACCTCAAAGATAGAAATGAGGAATCCTAACTTGCCTCGGAGCAGTCCCCAAAGAAATAGCAAGCCCCCAACATGCAACAACGATGATGTAAGAAAACACAATACACAGAAAATATAGATTAGCAAAGGTGAGGCCCAACTTACTAGATACAACAGGACAAGAAAGATAACTGATTGTGTCCAGCAGCAAAAGTGGGCGCTACAAAGTATTAACTTAAAAGGCCAAATAATATTGCACGCCCCAATTTTCAGTTTATTATTTTTTAAAAAGTTTAAAATAAGCAATACATTTCATTCAACTTCACAATTGTGTCCCGATATAATTAATTTAACACAAGATGAAGTACGCCTACGTCTGAGTAAATTAAACATTGACAAATCCGCAGGGCCAGATGGCATTCATCCACGAATATTGAGGGAATTGAGCTCCGTAATCGACAGACCGCTGTATCTCATCTTTTTAGACTCACTTGTAACAGGGTTGGTGCCTCAGGATTGGAGGATTGCTGATGTGGTACCGATATTTAAGAAAGGTAAGAGGGTAGATCCAGGCAACTACCGTCCAGTAAGCCTGACATCAGTAGTATGCAAAGTTTTTGAGGGCATTTTAAGGGATGACATGCAAAAATATATTGCAGAAAATAATATGATAACTGACAAACAGCATGGATTCATGAAAGATAAGTCGTGTCTAACCAACCTGTTGGGGTTCTATGAGGGGGTAAGTGCAAACCTGGATATTGGTAATGCAGCTGATGTGATTTATTTGGACTTTGCAAAGGCATTTGATACTGTACCACATAATAGCCTTATACTAAAGCTCCAGAAGCAAGGACTAGGGGACACAATATGCAACTGGGTAAGGAATTGGCTAAAAGATAGGAAACAAAGAGTAGTCATAAATGCTACATTCTCTAAATGGGCTATAGTCAGCAGTGGGGTGCCGCAGGGATCTGTGCTAGGACCAATTCTTTTTACTCTCTATATTAATGACCTTGTGGATGGGATTGATAGTACAGTGTCAGTCTTTGCCGATGACACCAAACTATGTAGGATATTAAAAACTGACCTGGATAGTACAATATTACAAAAAGATCTGGATAAGATGTCAGAATGGGCAGATACTTGGCAAATGAGATTTAATGTTGATAAATGTAAAGTAATGCACCTAGGACGGAGTAATCCTATAGCTGCGTATACATTAAATGGAAGTAAACTCGGGACTACAGAACAGGAGAAGGACTTGGGTATTCTCATTACAAATAAGCTGAGCAGCAGCACTCAATGTCAGGCAGCAGCTGCTAAAGCAAACAAGATTCTAGGGTGTATAAAAAGAGAGATTAGATCCCGTGATCCCAACGTATTGTTACCCATCTATAAATCACTTGTAAGGCCACATCTGGAATACGGGATCCAGTTTTGGGCTCCACATTTTAAAAAGGACATTCAGAAGTTAGAGTCAGTTCAAAGGCGGGCAACTAGACTATTACAAGGAATGGAAGGCCTCCCATATGATGGCAGATTGAAAAAGTTAGATATGTTTAGCTTAGAAAAAAGACGTCTCAGAGGAGATCTCATTTATATGTATAAATACATGTGTGGTCAATATAAAGGACTGGCACATAACTTATTTCTTCCGAAAACAATACTAAGGACCAGGGGGCACTCACTGCGAGTGGAAGAAAAGCGATTCCGACACCTAAATAGGAAAGGGTTCTTTACAGTTAGAGCGGTCAGACTGTGGAATGCCCTACCACAAGAGGTAGTAATGGCAGATACTATAACAGCTTTTAAAAAAGGGCTGGATGATTTCCTCAGTACACAAAACATTGTTGGTTATAAATGACTTAGTGACTAAATGTACAACTGGTGGAGGAAGGTTGAACTAGATGGACCTAGGTCTTTTTTCAACCTAAGTAACTATGTAACTATGTAACTATGTAACTATGTCCCACTTGTTGTTAATTCTTCACCATAAAATTTAAATTTTTATCTTTGTTTGAAGCCTGAAATGTGGTAAAAGGTTGAGAAAATCAAGGGGGGTGAATACTTTCACAAGGCACTGTATTTCTTCAACAAAGACTTATGAAAAACATTGTGAATTTTAAAAGACTCAGGAAGAGCCAAACAAAAAGATACAGGATTAATAATCTCTGAAATCTTATAAGGCCCAATAAATCTTGACTTAAATTTAGGAGAAGAAACTCTCATAGGAATATTTTTGGAGGACAACCAAACCATGTTCCCCACTTTAAGTCGGGGACCAACAGTCCTATGCCGGTTGGCAAACCTCCTAGGACTGAAACAATTTGTCCACTGTCTGACCCCAAATCTGCTGCATTCTCTCCACCACAGAATCAACTCCCGGACAGGCAGAAGCCTCAACCTGCCCTGAAGAAAACCTGGGATGAAACCCAAAATTGCAAAAAAAACAGAGACATCAAAGAAGCAGAGCTAGCCCTATTATTGAGAGCAAACGCTGCCAATGGCAAAAACGAAACCCAGTTATCCTGATACGCAGATACAAAACACCTCAAATAGGTTTCCAAGGTCTGGTTTTCTCCCTCAGTCTGACCATTGGTCTGAGGATGAAACGCAGAAGAGAAAGACAACTCAATTCCTAATTTAGAACAAAATGCTCTCCAAAATTTGGACACAAACTGAACTACTCTGTCTAACACAATATTCTCAGGAATACCATGTAAACGAACGACCTGTTGAAAAAACAAGGGCACCATCTCTGATGAAGTTGGCAACGGTACCAAACGGTAAAAGGCAATGGTACCAAATGGACCATCTTAGAAAATCTATCACAAATAACCCAAATAACAGTCATCCTCTGAGAGACAGTAAGATCAAAAATAAAATCCATAGCGTTATGAGTCCAAGGTCTCTTAGGTACAGGCAATGGCAATAACTACCCACTAGAACGTGAACAACAAGGCTTGGATCTAGAACATACCCCACAAGATTGCATAAAACTCCTGACAGCCCGAGATAAAGAAGGCCACCAAAAACAGCTACTCACTAGATCCCTAGTAATAAAAATCCCAGGATGACCAGCCAAAATGGAACAATGAATCTCGGACATAACTCTACTCCTCCATTGCTCAGGAACATAGGAACATTTCAGGAACATTTCAGGTTTCTCCCCCTGAAATCTCTCAAGTGCTAACCTCAAATCGGGGCGAAATGGCGGAGAGGACCACACCATCTGCAAAATCGAAATGCGTAAAAAATAAAGCCCACCTGGCTGGCCTAGGATTCAGTCTCTTGGCAGATTCAAGGTAGGTCAGATTCTTATGATCAGTGAGCACCACAATTTGATGTCTAGCCCCCTCTAACCAATGTCTCCATTCTTCAAAAGCCCACTTCATAGCCAATAAGTCCCCATTACCCACATCATAGTTTCGTTCAGATGGAGCAAATTTCCGAGAGAAGAAGGCGCAAGGCTTCAGTTTGAAAGTTATAGGATCTCTTTGAGACAAAACAGCTCCTGCTCCAATCTCTGAGGCATCTATCTCCACTTGAAACGGAAGAGAAAAATCAGGTTGCTGCAGGACTGGGGCAGAAGTGAACCTCTTTTTAAGCTCTCAACATCAGCTCCCTTTTTGGTCAAATCCATCCAAGGCTTAACAATACTAGAAAAAATTGCCTATAAATTTACAGTAGAAATTTGCAAAACCCAAAAATTTCTGAAGGGATTTCAAAGTAGTAGGCTGAACCCAGGCATAAATGGCCTGAACCTTGATCGGATCCATTTCAATAGAAGATGGGGACAAAAAACCCAAAAAGGAAATTGTTTGTACGCCAAAGAGACATTTTGACCCCTTAACGTACAATGCATTGTTCTTAAGAACCTGAAAAACAGTCCGAACTTGCTCAACATGAGAGTCCCAATCATCAGAAAAAAATCTAAATATCATCCAAATAGACGATCAGAAATTTACCAGTTAGTTCCTGGAAAATATGATTCATGAATGACTGGAAGACGGAGGGGGCATTAGTGAGCCCAAAAGGCATCACTAGGTACTCAAAATGCCCCTCAGGGGTATTAAAAGCAGTCTTCCATTCATCCCCCTCCTTGATTCGAATGAGATTGTACGCCCCTTAAGATCAAGTTTAGTAAACCATTTAGCCCCCTTAACTCTGGAAAACAGATCTGACATCAGGGGCAAAGGATACTGATATTTAAGAGTGATTTTATAGGAGGCGATAGTAAATACAAGGTCTCAATGACTCATCCTTCTTGGACACAAAGAAAAAAACGGCACGCAGGGGTGAAGATGATGGTCTAATATGACCTTTTGCCAATGACTTCTTAATAGAAGTTCGCATAGCATCATGTTCGAGCACATACAAATTGAAAATCCATCCCTTAGGAAATTTGCAACCTGGCACTAAGGGATACTTTGCATGCTGCGACATCGCTAGCCGATGATAGCGATGCTGAGCACGATAGTATCCGCCCCGTCGCACATGCGATATCTTGTGTTAGCTGCCGTAGCATAGGAGCATGCAAAGGTACCATAGGAAAACCACATCGCTCAGCAAACCTAAAATCCATCAACTTCAGGGCAGCTCCTGAATCAATAAAAGCCATAGCCGAAAATGATGATAGGGAACAGATCAAAGAAACTGACAAAAGAAACTTAGACTGTATACCGCCCAAAGTAAACGAATGGGCAAATCGTTTCTTGCACTTAGGGCAGACAGAAATCGTATGATAGGCGTCTCCACAGAAGAAACATAGCTTATTACGCCATCTAAAATCCTGCCGTTCCGCCCTGGAAAGGACCCTATTACACTGCATAGGCTCTGGAGACTGCTCTGAGAGCGACACTTCTGCTCAATCTGAATGGCCAATGACAGAGTCATTGAGACCAGAGGGGAAAGGAAAGACCACCATAACATCCTTTACAGGCTCTGCCAACCCCTTCCGAAAGAGCCGCAAGCACTGCATCATTCCACTCAGTAAGGACTGCCCACTTACGAAATTTCTGACAATATGCTTCTGCAGGTTCCTGACCCTGGATCAAAGCCAATAAAGTTTTCTCGGCTTGATCAATAGAATTAGGTTCATCATATAACAACCCCAGACCCTGAAAAAAAAAATTCCACATCAGCAAGAGCAGGATCTTCAGGCGCCAGGGAAAAGGCCCAATCCTGGGTGTCACCACGCAGCAAAGAGATGACAATCTGAACTTGCTGCCTGGAAGACCCTGAGGATCTTGGTTTCAAGGCAAAAAATAACCTACAATTGTTCTTGAAGTTCAAAAATTTAGACTGATCTACAGAGAACAAATCAGGTAAAGGTATCTTAGGTTCTACAGCAGGTGTCTGGGCAAGATAAATCGGATATATCCTTAACCTGAGACGTAAGCTGATCAACTTGCTCAGCTAATTGTGTAACCTCCATAAAAGCACAATATCATCCATGGCACCCAGAGATAAAGAGGAAAAAACACACAAAAAAAAATTCTGACCCTTTTTTTTTTCTTCTTTTGAGTATCCTGGAATCTTAGGTGCGGCCGCTGCTACTGGTATGATTCAGGGACCGAGGAGGATCAAAAACCCAAAAAGGTAACCAGAGTGGCTGAAACCTTAATGAACTGCAGACCTAATCCTGACATACAACTAGAAGTAGCCGTGGGATGAGTCTACGATAACCAAGTCGTCTCAACACAGCCGGAGAACTAAATATTCTTACAGATAGAAATATACAGACACTCAGCAGGGAATGATCCAATTCCATCAGGAACTCCACACAGGCAAAATAGGAATCAAGCAATAGTATCAAAACAGAAAAAACAACAAGAAAGTGAAAACAATAAGCAGAGGTACAAAGACCAACTTATCTTGAGAGGAATTCTTGTAGAGAACAGGGCTGGTTTCAGAATGTCCTCAACACACAGGAAATCAATTGAGCACTGGCAAGTAACAGGAGAAAACTACTCAGTTCTATAGTCCCAATCTGAAAGGCCTGATTGCCAGTCCTTTACAGGTGTGTGGCTCTCATTCCACAAATCAACTGCACCGCCAGCACTGACCAAAAGAGGGAGCCCCAAACTGGAAAATGTATTCACAACACTCTCCTACCGTGAAAAGCTTCAAGAGGAACCTGAAGACCCACCTTTTCCGACAAGCCTACTGTTACGGGGGGACCAGCAGATTAGGACCAGGGGTATATATCCCAATCGCCAGTCGGGGCCCACCGTGCTCCAAATGGTAATGGAGCTGCTGGCACCCTGTGGGTTAGGCGGAGACTATAGAGCTGGATGGCTCTGAGATAACTCAAGAAACCGGTCACGTGTGTAGGGACACGTCAGACCGGACAACAACCCAGTTAGTGTTTCGGTGGAGCGGACGCTACTCCGACCACGTGTGTAACAACACGTCAAGCCAGATGGTAACCAGTTAGCGTTGACCGAGAAGACCGCTGCGACAGCGCCCTGTCGGCCACGTGTGTTAAGACACGTCAGGCCGAGCGGTCCTCCGATTAGCGTTTCTGGCCACCACTCGACTGGCCACGTGTGTAAAGGACACGTCAGACCAGGTAGTCACACCAGTAGCATTTGACTGGGAAGCCGAGGAGGATAATACGGTTCACACACCCAATCCAGGAACACCCTGTTAACTTCACAGGGGTTCTGGGGTGCGCTGTCCGTGCGCGTAGAGGGCACAACCGGACAGGTGGCGCATCAGGTACACTGTCCGTGTGCGTAGAGGGCACTCTCGGACAGGTGACGCAACAGGTATTCTGTCCGTGTGCGTAGGAGGCACAACTGAACAGGTGACGCAGCAGCCGCAGCACAGTTAACGCCACTGGACTGCTCTAGCACAACAGGAACGGTAGCAAGGAAGCATGGCGCCTGACCCACGAATCTTGGCGTGACAGGCACCGTTCGCCTAGCCCTACCTACCGCTTCCAACAAGGCTTATGCCACCAAGAACTCTAAATGAAGACTGCGCACCACCATGTTGTGTCCAGCCCCTTTTATAACCTGGGTCCACCCCAAACCCAGGGTGGAACCACCAAGGTCCAATAGCAGAGTACCATGTCATCAGTGACGTCACATGCGACCTATCCGGAACCGCCATGTCATTGATGACCTCATGGCAGCCACGCCCCAAACACTTCACCAGTCATCGTCTGACAACCAATGGTGAGGTGCCAGATCATAGGGGCGGGCCTCTGCGAGCCAGTCCGGAGTTGCCACGTCATCAGGACACCTGACACCCTCTGCCCTATCAGGGCCTGCCACCTCACGGACATGCTCAGTGAGATCCTTACCGGACCTAGCCTCTGATGCACTAAGTGCCTGGGTATGCTCAGTAGCCTGAGCAACAGGCTCAGAAAGCAGACTATTAGTTTGAGCATGCTCAGTAGGCACATCCCAGAACTTAGACACAGCACGAAGTCCAAGTACCTGTGCAAAGAGGCTGTTAGGGTTAATTGTGGGAGCATGCTCAATAGCCTGAACTGAGGACTTAGTCTCAGACATAACACAATCAGGCTGAGCATGCTCACTAGGCAAAACACCGGGCTTAGACTCTGGCTGGGGTAAATCAGCGCACGCATGCGCAATAGCCGCCTCTCCACACTTAGATGTGGTGGAAGGAGCAGCCAACTGGACAACCCGAGGCACGGACAAGAACGGCAGCCAGCGCCTGGGCGCAACAGGAACCGCAGCAGGCTGCTTGCGGCTATGGCGGCGCCGGTTCGTAACAACTACAACCTAAATAACCCTCAGTCCAGTACACCCAGAACTGTATTTACCAATAGGCACCCGTGGTCCCATGCCTGGGGCGGTGCGTTGCGGGGCGCAGCACTTTCTGACAGCATAAAAAAAATTATTGTTTTTTTACAGCAAAAAAAATATATATATTTTTTTACATCCTCCCCCCCTCGCTAGACAGTCTACTGAATCCGTTGTGTTTTCAGAGGGGGGGTATGGGAGAGGCGCACCTCTATTTATTTATATCCGCATCTTTAAGATGCGAATACAAATAATACTCTCCGGGCGTCGGGCACAAGGAGCTGATTGACCCCGGAAGTACCAGTGCCTGCACTTCTGGGGTCAGAGGCGCATGCACCAATCAGCTCCCTGCTCCGTGCTGCAGCGTCCATTGCAGACGACACACGCCGCGGAGGAGGAGGCGGCTGACGCTGAAGCCAGAAGAGGATTCTCACCGGAGCAGGAGGAGGAGAAAGAGCGTGGCGGGCATCGGAGCAGGTATGCACTCACAGAGCTGAAGATTCGTGGGCAAGGTGGAAGTGTCGCTAAGGCTACAGACTGGGAATGGGGGGGAGAATAATGCTATATAGACGGCGGGATGGGGTAAAGAAAGGCTAATACTAAAGACTGCAGGAAGGAGGGATAGAGGCTAATACTAAAGACTGCAGGAAGGAGGGATAGAGGCTAATACTAAAGACTGCAGGGGGGAGGGATAGAGGCTAATACTAAAGACTGCAGGGGGGAGGGAAAGTGGCTAATACTAGAGACTGCAGGGGGGAGGGAAAGAGGCTAATACTAGAGACTGCAGGGGGAGGGAAAGTAATACTAGAGACTGCAGGGGGGAGGGAAAGAGTGATACTAGAGACTGCAGGGGGGAGGGAAAGAGTAATATTAGAGACTGCAGGGGGGATGGAAAGAGAGTAATAATAGAGACTGCAGGGGGAGGGAAATTGAGTAATACTAGAGACTGCAGGGGGGAGGGAAAGAGGCTAGGGAGGGAAAGAGGCTAATACTAGAGACTGCAGGGAGGAGGGAAAGAGAGTAATACTAGAGACTGCAGGGGGGAGGGAAAGAAAGTAATACTAGAGACTGCAGGGGGAAGGGAAAGAGGCTCATACTAGAGATTGCAGGGGGGAGTGAAAGAGGCTCATTCTAGAGACTCCAGGGGGGAGGGAAAGAAAGGGTGGCACTAGAGACTGGAGGGGAAGAAAGGCTAATAAAAGAGACTGGATGGGAGGAAGGGAAGAAAGGCTAATATCAGAGACTGAAGGGGGGAGGGGAAGAAAGGCTAATACTAGAGACTGGAGGGGGAAGGGGAAAAGAGGCTAATACTAGAGACTGGAGGGGGGAGGAGGGGAAGGGAGGGCCTATTTCTGTAGAGGGGGGTAAGAGGGCCTATGGCTGTGGAGGGGGGGTAAGAGGGCCTATAGCTGTAAAGGGGGGGAAGAGGGCCTATTGCTGTAGAAGGGTGATAAGAGGGCCTATTGCTGTAGAGGGGGGGTAAGAGGGCCTGTTGCTGTAGAAAGGGGGTAAGAGGGACTATTGCTGTACAGGGGGGGTAAAAGGGCCTATTGCTGTAGAGGGGGCTAAAGGGCCTATTGCTGTAGATGGGGGAGTAAGGGCACCTATTGCTGTAGAAGGAGGGTAAGGATGCCTACTGCTGTTGAGGGAGGGTAATGGGGCTTATTGCTGTAGAGGGGATTAGGGAGACTATTGCTGTAGAGGGGGGTTAGGGGGCCTATTGCTGTAGAGGGGGGGTTTAAGGTGTACAGAGTGAGAAAGTGCAAGGGACAAAATCGATGGGGAAAAGTAAGGACTCAGTATGGAGAGGGTGGGGGCAACATGGGGAGCTCATTATGGAGAAGGGACAGCATGATGATTCAATATGGGGAGGGGCAGTATGAAGACTCAGTATGGAAAGGGGGCAGCATGGGTGGGCTCGGTATGGAGGGGAGCAATGAAGGGGACTCAGTATGAAAAATAGGATAGTGTGATAGCGTGAGGTAGCTTGATGGTCTCAGTATGATAAGTGGGGCAGTGTGGAGGTCTCATGGAAAAGAGGCAAGCAGCATTGTGAGCTCATTATGGAGAAGGGGCAGCATGGGAGGGTCACTATGGAGAGGGATAGTGTGAGGGCTCAGAATGGACAGGGGCAGCATACATGGAACATTGTGTGGACAGTGTGCAGATCATGAATCATAATTTAGGAAGGTGTGGTGGGTATAATTTATAAGGGTGGACTATATGGTGTTTTTGCTTATTAGTGGGCAGTGTGACATTCATAGTACACAAGGGCAGACAGTGTGGCGGTCATAGTCCACAAGGGAGGACAGTGTAGTGGGAATATTTTATAGGAAAGGATAGTGTGGAGGCCATGTACTATAAGAGGCACAGTGTGGAGTAATATTTATTTACAGGGAGCACAGTGAGGAGCAATATTTTTTCATGGGCACAGCACAGGGCTCATTTAAGGCACAGCATTAATTCAGGAACATTGTGATGACACTTATTTTTCAGGGCACAATGCCAGGATGTGTTGCAGAAGACTGGAGAAGAGGGAAGTCTGCAGAGACGAGCTGTGGATGTGACATTATTATGGAGTCAGGGACATAAAAAAACAGCGATCAGTGAGTGAATGATCACAGACCTTACAGTAAACTAACATTTACACAGGTTTAGGGGAAAAAAATGACTGGAGTGCTTCTGTAATATTTGCAGAAAAATCTACCTTTTATTTAATATGTAAATGAGGGCGCATTGGTGCAGCGTTTATAAATTTCTGCTCACCATGAATTGCTGCAGAGATCCCTCCTGTTCCAAGTCTGCAGTCATCTGCCGGTCAGGTGTGTCCAATGATTTCCCAAAAAAAGTTCCAATGCTGCAATTCGGGAATCCATAAAAATTCTTTTATTTAGTCTAAGTATTAAAACATCAGATGAGTCTATACAGGCATGTACATTATACTGGCATGTACAGACTCATATGATGTTTTAATTGTACTTGGAAGAAATAAAATAATTTTTATGGATTCCTGAATTGCAGTTTGGAACTTTTTTTTGGGAAACTTCGGTGTACTGTTGGTGTGGTCTTTGCTCCGGTGCACCATTGGTGTGGTCTTTGCTTCGGTGCACGGTTGGTGTGCTCTTTGCTTCGGTGCACGGTTGGCGTGCTCTTTGCTTCGGTGCATGGTTGGCGTGGTCTTTGCTTCGGTGCACCGTTGGTGTGGTCTTTGCTTCGGTGCACCATTGGCGTGCTGTTTGCTTCGGTGCACCGTTACACCCTCGTATTTGTATTTTAAAGTCTTTAGTCTGTATTGACAGCGCTCCATTAGTAAACGTGAGTGCTGTCTAAAATCAGCTTGCATGTCTGATTTTACCATGCAGGAGAGACAGAAAATTTCAGGCTCACTGCTAGTGCTGGATCTTGTAGGGAAACAAACTAATGGATATATATATATATATATATATATATATATATATATATATATATATATATATATAAATCCCCAGCACACAAAATGAAGATAGAGGACACATTATGAATGCAAGTGACTTTTATTTTGATGGACTGCAAAAAGGTGGACCTCGACTAATGCAATACCCCAACGTTTCGGCTTTTATGCCTTTTTCAAGGTAGTTGTCTGTAAAGGTTTAAAAATAGTGTAAGTATATACAGGTAAGGTGAGCCCAGGCAACGCTGGATGAGCAGTGTATTGGCAGCAGCGGCGGTGATGGAATGAGTGGGGAGCACCATTTTATAGGAGGTGAGGCAGGGAGCGTCACTTCATGTATTACATGTTAGTACGTGCCTGTGGGATCCCTGGGCTCACCTTGCAGGTACCTGTTCTGTGCCACTTTCTCTGGTGCTCTTTTGCTTCTTTCCCTAATGATTCTTAACTGTCTCCTGCTTCCCTTAAGCTGGTGTCACACACAGCGACAACGACAACGACGTCGCTGCTACGTCCCCATTTTCTGTGACGTTGCAGCGACGTCCCGTCGCTGTCGCTGTGTGTGACATCCAGCAACGACCTGGCCCCTGCTGTGAGGTCGCCGGTCGTTGCTGAATGTCCAGCTTCATTTTTTGGTCGTCACTCTCCCGCTGTGACACACACATCGCTGTGTGTGACAGCGAGAGAGCGACGAAATGAAGCGAGCAGGAGCCGGCACTGGCAGCTGCGGTAAGCTGTAACCAGCGTAAACATCGGGTAACCAAGGGAAGACCTTTCCCTGGTTACCCGATGTTTACGCTGGTTACCAGCCTCCGCCGCTCTTGCTGCCAGTGCCGGCTCCTGCACTGTGACATGTGGCTGCAGTATGCATCGGGTAATTAACCCGATGTATACTGTAGCAAGGAGAGCAAGGAGCCAGCGCTAAGCAGTGCGCGCGGCTCCCTGCTCTCTGAACTGTGACATGTAGCTGCAGCACACATCGGGTTAATTAACCCGATGTGTACTGTAGGAGAGCAAGAAGCCAGCGCTAAGCGCGGCTCCCTGCTCTCTGAACATGTAGCACAGCGACGTTATGATCGCTGCTTCTGCTGTGTTTGACAGCTAAGCAGCGATCATAACAGCGACTTACAAGGTCGCTGTTACGTCACCGAAAATGGTGACGTAACAGCGACGTCGTTGTCGCTGTCGTTTAGTGTGAACCCAGCTTTACAGGCGCTTTCTCACCTCCCATACCTGTCTCATTGTTCATTCACCACTGTGGTATGTATTTTCATTCTGCCTTACTCCTAACAGCTTGTGACATCTCTTGACTTATATACAACCGCCTGATTGACATAGGACTAGTGTATCACTGTTATTATTACTGTATTCATTGTGTTATAATGCAGTCCCTTCCTCCCATGTATATATAACCACTATGATATACACTCTCCTGCATTTGATATACGGTTCTACGTTTCATTGTGCAGCTTGCCCGTTACTTATCGTTGTTTCCCTCTCTCAGTATCTATTGTTGGTACATTATATTAATCAATATTTTTCTCATACGTCATTAGACTGCCTACTGCAAAATGTGATGATCCTTGCTTCCACTTCTATGATACTGTCGTCCTAAGTGAACCCGCGCTGCCTTGATTTTGCCCATGACGTACGTGTACTATACTTGTATATAACCTCTGTAAATTTTTGTATATATTATGTGTATTTCACCTGTATATACTTACACTACTTTTAAACCTTTACAGGCAACTACCTTGAAAAAGGCATAAAAGCCGAAACGTTGGGGTGTTGCATTAGTCGAGGTCCGCCTTTTTGCAGTCCGTCAAAATAAAAGTCACTTGCATTCATAATTTGTCCTCTATCTTCATTCCATGATTTTACCATGCTGTCAATCAACACCAGGGAATGTCTTTCATATGCAACTAGAAAGGCATTAAGGTGCACCGAAGTCCACTCATTTGCATATTAAAAATAGATTTTGAAGTAAATATCAAAGGAGCTGTCCAGTGTAGAATGACAAGTCTGCAGTCACTCTGTGTATGTCACTCTGTGAAAGTGCAGATTTGTAAATCCTCCCAGTGCACTCACTGTGTGCTACAAGGATTCTCCAGAGTCTGCGCCAGGAATGGCGCTCAAGTATGCGATATGCAGGCTCCCCGCTAGAACCTTTCTAGGGGATGCAGCCTTGTTCCACACAAGTGCATTAAGTGAGGCTGTACTCACTAGATGAGTTCTGACCGGGAGTCTGCATATTACATACTTGACCGCCGTAAGTGTGCTGGGAGGATTCACAGGTCTGCAGTCATAGAGGAAATGTTCATGTATGTAAACAGAAAAATAATTTTGCATACAAGCATTTTGCTAGTGCATTGGGTGATCTGACAGCCGGTTTAGTTACACCAGTAATCAGTTTCTGATTATTGGCAGCATTGTAAATGCACCTCAGAGTAACTAAACTTTTAGGAGAATTTTTTTTTATGTTTTAAACCCAATATAATTCTGAGCAGATCGGTGGGGAATCTGGTCCAGAGACCCCCCACAACAGCTGAAAAGTCTTTTTAGTAGAGAGCACAGAGCAAATGCAGGTGAAAGTCATAGTCCTGTCTCCTGGGCTGTGTACTTCTAAGGGGTCTTTTGCACAATCTATGGGGGTCTCAGGACCCAGACCCACAAGAATGTGCTCAGATTTAATGGACCTAAAACCAGGGCTGTATTTTGCCTTCATGCTGCCCTAGGCACTTTAAGTGGTCGCGCCCCTTAGTGACAACGTAAAACTGAGTTTTCGCACACGACATCTGTTTAAGGCAGATCTACTCTGTAGCACACTTTAAAAAGTATCAATAAGAAACGAACCCCCCCCCCAATGGGAATCACCACAGGCACATCAAAACATAGCATGAGTATAAAATATTCCCACCACATCGTCCCCACTTATATACTGTGACTGTGACACTGCCCCTAATAAACACCACACTGCCCTCCCTTATAAACTACTGTATATGCACCACACCTTCCTCGATTATGAAATATGATCTGTACATTGTGAGGAGGGAGCAGCATGATGTGAGGACAATGTCCCATGCATGCTGCCCCCTCCTCACAATGTCCCATGCATGCTGCCCCCTCCTCACAATGTCCCATGCATGCTGCTCCCTCGTCACAATGTCCCATGCATGCTGCTCCCTCCTCACAATGTCCCATGCTTGCTGCCCCCTCCTCACAATGTCCCATGCATGCTGCCCCCTCCTCACAATGTCCCATGAATGCTGCCCCCTCCTCACAATGTCCCATGAATGCTGCCCCCTCCTCACAATGTCCCATGCATGCTGCCCCCTCCTCACAATGTCCCATGCATGCTGCTCCCTCCTCACAATGTCCCTTGCATGCTGCCCCCTCCTCACAATGTCCCTTGCATGCTGCCCCCTCCTCACAATGTCCCATGCATGCTGCCCCCTCCTCACAATGTCCCATGCATGCTGCCCCCTCCTCACAATGTCCCATGCATGCTGCCCCCTCCTCACAATGTCCCATGCATGCTTCTCTCTCCTCACAATGTCCCATGCATGCTGCCCCCTCTTCACAATGTCCCATGCATGCTGCTCCCTCCTCACAATGTCCCATGCATGCTGCCCCTCCTCACAATGTCCCATGCATGCTGCTCCCTCCTCACAATGTCCCATGAATGCTGCTCCCTCCTCACAATGTCTCATGCATGCTGCCCCCTCCTCACAATGTCTCATGTATGCTGCTCCCGCCTCACAATGTCCCATGCATGCTGCTCCCTCCTCACAATGTCCCATGCATGCTGCTCCCTCCGCACAATGTCTCATGCTTGATGCTCCCTCCTCACAATGTCCCATGCATGCTGCTCCTTCCTCACAATGTCCCATGCATGCTGCTCCCTCCTCACAATGTCTCATGCATGCTGCCCCCTCCTCAGTGTCCCATGCATGCTGCCCCCTTCTCACAATGTCCCATGCATGCTGCCCCCTCCTCACAATGTCTCATGCATGCTGCCCCCTCCTCAGTGTCCCATGCATGCTGCCCCCTTCTCACAATGTCCCATGCATGCTGTCCCTCTCCATGAGCTCCTAATGCTGCCTTCCTCTTTTCCATAATGAGACCTTCATGTTGCCCCACTCATGCTAAGACCACCACACTAACGCTTATGCTGAGACCCCCCCCCACACACACTACCTCACTCTTGATATTGACTCCCCTACATTGCTCCACTCCATACTGATCCCATACATGCTGCCCCTTCTTCACAATGAGCTCCCAATGCTGCCCCCTCTTATTCTGAGTCCTTACACTCCCCCCACCCAATCGATTTTGTCATTGCACTATCCCTCATCCCTTGTCCTCTGTCTCTAGCATTAGCCCCTCTCTCCCACTCCCCCAACATCAGCCTCTCTCCCCCAGCATCAGCATCTATCTTCCCTCAGCATCAGCCTCTCTTCCCCAGTCTCAGCCTTTGCCTCCCCCCAGCCTCAGCCTACCCCAGTCTCCGCCTCAGCCTCCCTCCAGTCTCAGCCTCAGCCTCCCTCAAGTCTCAGCCTCAGCCTCCCTCCAGTCTCAGCCTCAGCCTCCCTCCAGTCTCTCCCCAGTCTCAGCCTCTGCCTCCCTCCAGTCTCAGCCTCTGTCTCCCTCCAGTCTCAGCCTCTGCCTCCCTCCAGCCTCCCCCCAGTCTCTGCCTTTGCCTCCCTCCAGCCTCCCCCCAGTCTCTGCCTCTGCCTCCCTCCAGCCTCCCCCCAGTCTCTGCCTCTGCCTCCCTCCAGCCTCCCCCCAGTCTCAGCCTCTGCCTCTCTCCAGCCTCCCCCCAGTCTCAGCCTCTGCCTCCCTCCAGCCTCCCCCCAGTCTCAGCCTCAGCCTCCCTCCAGTCTCTCCCCAGTCTCAGCCTCTGCCTCCCTCCAGTCTCAGCCTCTGTCTCCCTCCAGTCTCAGCCTCTGCCTCCCTCCAGCCTCCCCCCAGTCTCTGCCTTTGCCTCCCTCCAGCCTCCCCCCAGTCTCTGCCTCTGCCTCCCTCCAGCCTCCCCCCAGTCTCTGCCTCTGCCTCCCTCCAGCCTCCCCCCAGTCTCAGCCTCTGCCTCCCTCCAGCCTCCCCCCAGTCTCTGCCTCTGCCTCCCTCCAGCCTCCCCCCAGTCTCTGCCTCTGCCTCCCTCCAGCCTCCCCCAGTCTCAGCCTCTGCCTCCCTCCAGCCTCCCCACAGTCTCAGCCTCTGCCTCCCTCCAGTCTCCCCCCAGTCTCAGCCTCTGCCTCCCTCCAGTCTCAGCCTCTGCCTCCCTCCAGTCTCTGCCTCTGCCTCCCTCCAGCCTCCCCCCCAGTCTCTGCCTCTGCCTCCCTCCAGCCTCCCCCCAGTCTCAGCCTCTGCCTCCCTCCAGCCTCCCGCCAGTCTCTGCCTCCCTCCAGCCTCCCCCCAGTCTCTGCCTCTGCCTCCCTCCAGCCTCCCCACAGTCTCAGCCTCTGCCTCCCTCCAGTCTCCCCCCAGTCTCAGCCTCTGCCTCCCTCCAGCCTCCCCCCAGTCTCTGCCTCTGCCTCCCTCCAGCCTCCCCCCAGTCTCAGCCTCTGCCTCTCTCCAGCCTCCCCCCAGTTTCAGCCTCTGCCTCCCTCCAGCCTCCCCCCAGTCTCTGCCTCCCTCCAGCCTCCCCCCAGTCTCTGCCTCTGCCTCCATCCAGCCTCCCCCAGTCTTAGCCTCTGCCTCCCTCCAGCCTCCCCACAGTCTCAGCCTCTGCCTCCCTCCAGTCTCAGCCTCTGCCTCCCTCCAGCCTCCCCCCAATCTCAGCCTCTGCCTCTCTCCAGTCTCAGCCTCTGCCTCCCTCCAGCCTCCCCCCAGTCTCAGCCACTGCCTCCCTCCAGTCTCAGCCTCTGCCTCCCTCCAGCCTCCCCCCAGTCTCAGCCTCTGCCTCCCTCCAGCCTCCCCCCAGTCTCAGCCTCTGCCTCCCTCCAGCCTCCCCCCAGTCTCAGCCTCTGCCTCCCTCCAGCCTCCCCCCAGTCTCAGCCTCTGCCTCCCTCCAGTATCTGCCTTTGCCGCCTCCCCCCCCGCATGCGCAGATCTCCGGTCTGCATTAGAGACACTCCCACGCTCCTTATGAATCCACTTACCTGCTCCAGTGCCCGCCGCCATCTTCTTGGCTCACGTGAGTATCCTCTTCTGACACCGGCTTCCATCACGTCCTCCGCAGCGTCCTTTTGTGAGCTCTGCATGTGACGTCCACACAGCAGTGGACGCAGCACAGAGGAAGGAGCTGATTGGCGCGCGCCTGTGACCCCGGAAGTGCAGGCGCCGGCAGTTCCGGGGTCAATCAGCTCCCTGTGCTCGGCGGCCACAAAAAAAAAAATGTAAAAAAAAAAAATTTTTTTTTTTTTT
Organism: Anomaloglossus baeobatrachus; assembly: GCF_048569485.1. Lineage (NCBI taxonomy): Eukaryota > Metazoa > Chordata > Amphibia > Anura > Aromobatidae > Anomaloglossus > Anomaloglossus baeobatrachus. Next base: position 229,233,673 of record NC_134355.1, read on the forward strand.
TTTTTTTTTTTTTGCTGCCAGAAGGTGCCGCCCCTCACAATCTGCCGCCCTAGGCACCGGACCACGGGTGCCTAATGGTAAATACGGCCCTGCCTAAAACATAAATGATATCTCCCAAAATTTAAGGTATTTTTTAAATGTTCAATAGTGCTACTGCCTGCACCATCAGTACTGTCTTTCCTGTATGGTCCGCAGTCTAATGTTGGTTGGTAACAACAACTCCTGGTATCTCCTTACCATTGTTAAAGACATACTAGGAGCTGCAGTTTCATGTCAGACAATTATATGCTGGGTTGGCTTTGGTCCTGGTGATGTAATCTTGAATTCAGATTGGTTCTGGTGTTGTAGTAGTGATTTGAGGTTGGTTCTAGTAATGTAGCTGTGTACAGATGGTGGCTCTGGTGACATTATTGTCATTTGAGGTCGGTTCTGGTGATTTAGTGACTTCAGGTTAGTTATGATGATGTAGCTATGTACAGATGGTGGTTCTGGTGATGTAGTCGTGAATTCAAGTTGGTTATGGTGATGTAGCTGTGTACAGATAGTGGCTCTGGTAATGTTAACATGATTTGAGGTTGGATCTGGTGATGTAGTCATGTAGATGTAGCAATATTTAATTTATTAGACTTGATAGTAGATCATTATAGGGTCAGTGTGCCAGACTAAATATATAGCTGTCTGAGTCCTTACGTCTGCCAAACGAGTATTTGACTAAAGCCCCTATGACGCCCCTGGACTATCAGGTCGTCACAGGGTATTGCACAATCTGCCCTCTCGTGCAATATCCACCTCCTTCTTGGTTGTGGGTCCCTAACTATATGGCGTTGCCTACATCAGCTAATCAAATCCTAGGTACACTCTGCACCACACCCATCAAACACACCAGTGGACAGCTTGAGTGGAATAGAGTCGCCCACCTGGGGTGTTGGACAGGGGAGGTAAGGAGTGTCTGAAGAGTTTAGTTTGGAAATGGAAGTGAAAGGAGGTCAGGAGCAGGGCTCCTAGGAAGCTATCTAGGTGGCAGACGGTGGTCTGGGCCTATACGAGCTGGACCCCGGTCACAGGGGATCGTGGCAAGGGGCACGGATCTGCCGAGGAGGACAGCCGGTGGCCTTGCACCATCACCGGGCTGGGACCAGGGCACGACAGGGTACGCAGGGACCCTAGGTCAGGGAGTAGTTTCAGGCAACCTGACAATTTACCTAAAGAGAACGAACCCTTCAAGATTCGCTCTCCACCTGCTCCAAAATTGAGGTACTAGCGCAACGAGGGGGATAGGACTTTCCACTAAAAATGGTTAAGCAAAAATCCTAAGCGTGAACCCTGAGAGCAAGCTCCCACACTTAGCTATACTGGGGAGTGGGACCCGACAACTTCCATACTACCGGGACCAACAAAGAAGTAAACTCAGTGCAGGAGGCAGGTTACGGATCACCAGGCAGCACCATTGGGGACGGGACCCGAACTAAGCTCCCGTCAGCGGCAGCGGTATCCAGAACTTTGGTTTATTCAGTTGTTGGTGTCAGATTAATGGACTGAGTGAGTACGCAAGTGACCCCTTCGCACCCAACGGCACTCCCCCATCATCACCGAGCCCAGGGGTATTCCCCCCCTACCCGTGGAGGGTCACAACACCTGGCTGCCCCAATCCATCAGCCCCGGGTACTCCCAACTGTAGCAGTGGTACTCCTAATTACCACATCCCACGGGTGGCGTCACAAACTCTAAAACATCCCCCTGTAAATACCCCCTTCATTGAGTGGCCGCACGATCCCTGGGTCCGGAGACCCTCGAGACACTGAGAACACGGATCCGAGCAGCTTGGCTGCTGGCACGAGGGCGGCACACCTCAAATTCCTGGCGTCATGAACATGATACAAGCAGGGCCCACTTACCTGGGTGACGTGCTCCTTAGAAGTCGAAACCGCGAGTCAAAAGTCCCGTTTCCCGCCATTTCTGCCATCTTCCGCCATCTTTTGGCGGCAAAACGACGTCTTCTCCACGAAAACGTGCAAAGTAGAAACCCTGCCACTCGTCCTGAGAGTGAGCCCAGAACCGGAAGTTCCCAGAGGGCCACAGCACCAAAGAGAGTGGTGAGCGAAAACCGAGGGGGCGTGACGGCATGTAGCAGCGGAGGAGAAGCAGGGATGCCAGGACTCTGCCATAACGTTCCTGGACCCTGCAGAGGAAAGATGTCGGCTGAGCGGAGCTGGTCACCGGAACGTGCTGTTCCCGGGACCGCGACCTGGATTGAGGAAGAGATGGAGCAGCTTTGCAGAAGGATGCGGACGCAGTTCCTGTTCATATTGGATCACTGGAGGGAAGAGATGAGGAGCCTGGCGGTGGTGGTGCGAGCCCGTGAGATTGAAATCCCACGTGAAGAGAGGGTAAGCAGTTGCCCAGTCCCTGTTGGTTACACTAATCCGGCCGATGCGGCTGAGGGATCCAGACCACCCCCGCTCCCGGCAAGCACTCCGCCGCCACTTACCCCGTCCTCGGCGGACGCCGAGCTGCCTGCTCCCACTACGGCAGCAAAACCTTCAGCCCCCTGTTTATGAAGACGCAGCTGCAGAACCCCCGATTCCATCACCCGACCAGGTCACGACAGCAGTCGACCCGACACCGGCCCGACCAGACCCGGCCGCATCACCGGGCCCATCCTTAGAGGTGGAGCACCCGGACCCTGCAACCCCGGCTGCATAGCAGTCGGTTCTTTTGCCCACAATGGCGGAGGTGGAGCCTGAAGAGCTGCCGGTTCCGCCACCGCGCGGCATCCCAACGGCTGTTGGGGCCGTAAAAGCACAACTAAATCCATTGCCAGTTAGGGAGCCGAGGCCGAACGTTGATGCCCCCTACTGGGAATGACTACAACAGAAGCTGCAGATGGAAATGACAACCCAAGACCAGAAGCAACGGGAGAATGTTGCCCGTGCTCAGAGAGAGAAGGAGCATTTGAGGAAGGCCACCTTCCGTGTCAGAGGGCCGTGGCGCAAGGGCCATGAAAAGTGGTTTAACCCCGACAAAGGGTGGGGTTTCCTCTGGGAAGCGAGCCTCTCGAAAGAAGTGTTTGTTGCCCAGAGAGATATAGAGCAACATTTCCCGAGGGATCACCTGGGCCGTAACCTGGAGTCGGGAGAGGTGGTCACCTACACTCGGCATTGGAGTGAGCGGGGTTGGTATGCCTTAGATGTGAAGAGGCTCGCTATGGTTAACGAGCAGGTTCTACCAGCCGCCGCCGTTGACTACCAGCCTCCAAGTGAGCGGTACCAGTAATATGCGAATATAAACTGTTAGGTATCTGTGTTTTCTTTTATTGTTTTACAAAGTTTGTTATTTTTCATATAGAGAAATGTTAGGAAACAACAGAGTTTTAATCAACAAGGTTTAAATCAATAGAGAAAGTTACCTGATTGGAAAGAAGATTATTTCATATGTGTGCACCAAGTACATGGACTTCATTTTATTTATGCACCAATATTTTGTAGTAGTAAAAATGGACCATGGTCATGGAACTGGTTGTGACCACCACAGACTTGTGTATTGGAAATAGTTGCACCTCTGGTGCCCACCAGAGTCGTCTTTTGCAACACCCGAGACCTTAACCTGGTCACGGACCCATGAATAGGTATGCAGCAGGTCAGGTTGTTTGGGTGGCGGGTTAATGGGATCCGGGACATTGGGACTGGACTGTCGCAGGAAGAGGCTGCAACGGAGCAGGTTGAGCCTCCGCTACTAACCTAACCGGTAGTGTTCCACTGTTGGTTTGATGAACTCAAAATTATAGTAACGTTTAAGTGCCAATCCTCTCTAATGTGGGATGAATCTTGTAAATAAAAATGTTATTATTTTCTACTTTTTCAGTTTGGAAAAAAATAAACCTCTGATGTCTTGTAGCTCAAGGATGAGCTACGTTTAACCAAGGGGGAATGTGACGCCCCTGGACTATCAGGTCGTCACAGGGTATTGCACAATCTGCCCTCCCATGCAGTATCCACCTCCTTCTTGGTTATGGGTCCCTAACTATATGATGTTGCCTACATCAGCTAATCAAATCCTAAGTACACTCTGCACCACACCCACCAAACACACCAGTGGACGGCTTGAGTGGAATAGAGTCGCCCACCTGGGGGGTTTGGAGAGGGGAGGTCAGGAGTGTCAGAAGGAGTGTCAGTGAAGAGTTGAGTTTCAAAGTGGAAGTGAGAGGAGGTCAGGATCAGGGCTACTAGGAAGCTATCTAGGTGGCAGATGGTGGTCTGGGCCTAGAGGAGTTGGACCCCCGGTCGCAGGGGATCATGTCAAGGGGCACGGATCTGTCGAGGAGGACAGCCGGCGGCCTTGCACCATCACTGGGCTGGGACCAGGGCACGATGGGGTACGTGGACACTAGGTCAGGGAGTAGCTTCAGGCAACCTGACAATTTACCCGAAGAGAACGGAGCCTTCAAGATCCACTCTTCACCCGCTCCAAAATCAGGGTACTAGCGCAACGAAGAGGATAGGAGTTTCCACTAAAAATGGTCCAGAAAATCCCAAGCGTGAATCCTGAGAGCAAGCTCCCACACTTAGCCATAGTGGGGAGCGGGACCGGCAAGTTCCATACTACCGGGACCAACAGAGAAGTAAACTTAGTGCCAGGAGGCAGGTCACAGATCACCAGGCAGCACCATTGGGGACGGGACCTGAACTAAGCTCTCGTCAGCGGTATCCAGAGCTGTGGTTTATCCAGTTGTCGGTGTCAGCTTAATGGACTGAGTGAGTACACAAGTGATCCCTTAGCACCCAACGGCACTCCCCCACCATCACTGAGCCCCGGGGTATTCCCCCTAACCGTGGAGGGTCACAACACCTGGCTGCCCCATTCCATCAGCCCCGGGTACTCCCAACTGCAGCGGTGGTACTCCTAATTACCACATACCACAGGTGGCGTCACAAACTCTAAAACATCCCCCTGTAAATACCCCCTTCATTTGAGTGGCCGCACGACCCCCGGGTGCGGAGACCCTCGAGCCACTGAAAACCCAGATCCGAGCAGCTTGGCTGCTGGCACATGGGCGGCACACCCCCATAGACTATAGACAGGTTTCCCATCACTCAGCTGGCAGCTATCTCCCTGCTTCTTCCATACACTATAGGCAGCTGTCCCATCATTTGGCTGGCAGCTATCTCCCTGACTCTCCTATACACTATAGACAGCTGCCCCGTCATTCGGCTGGCAGCTATCTCTCTGACTCTCCTATACACAGGAGCACTCACTTTGGTGACTGCTCATGTTCTCTATGAGACAGACGCTACCAGACATCTCTGGCGGTGGCTCATCTTCAAACTTGGACCTGCTGGGTCCTCATCTCCCTGACAATCAGACTGTCGGCCAGTCCCGTCTATCTCCGGGTTCAGCCAACTCTAGTCTGTGTACGAGCATCTTAACTACCATATCTAAAGGGTATATGAACTGTTAGGGTCTGTGCACACCATGGCCTTTACACATCCTTTGAGTTTTTCAGGCGGAGGACAGGTTGAGAAACCCTGCCATATTTTTTATTTTTTTTAAATTGAAATTGTATTGTGCTAGTCAGCAAGTGCAGATCTTCATTCTTTTAGCATTTAAATTGTCTCTCCAGTAAAGGAGACAAACTCTAGCACAGCGCCACCTATTGGAAGTAGCGATCCTAAAAGTCACAAGTGGATTTTCGACAATCCTTTGCAATATGACTCAGGATATATAAGCCAGATCAGAATCCCAATTTGCAGACACGGTGTTTCGGGGTGCTTGCCCCTCGTCAGTGCAAAGTATGGGGGGTGTCTGATCTGGCTCATGAGAAAGCTATGTGGGGACCACGGGGGAACACTATTCTCCTTAAGGAGACTTTGCAAGCCAGTCTGGCTGCCAGGTAAGGGGACTTATAGCTGCAATGCCCCTCTGGGAAATATTCAAATTGTCTCTCCAGTAAAGGAGACAAACTCTAGCACAGCGCCACCTATTGGAAGTAGCGATCCTAAAAGTCACAAGTGGATTTTCGACAATCCTTTGCAATATGACTCAGGATATATAAGCCAGATCAGAATCCCAATTTGCAGACACGGTGTTTCGGGGTGCTTGCCCCTCGTCAGTGCAAAGTATGGGGGTGTCTGATCTGGCTCATGAGAAAGCTATGTGGGGACCACGGGGGAACACTATTCTCCTTAAGGAGACTTTGCAAGCCAGTCTGGCTGCCAGGTAAGGGGACTTATAGCTGCAATGCCCCTCTGGGAAATATTCAAATTGTCTCTCCAGTAAAGGAGACAAACTCTAGCACAGCGCCACCTATTGGAAGTAGCGATCCTAAAAGTCACAAGTGGATTTTCGACAATCCTTTGCAATATGACTCAGGATATATAAGCCAGATCAGAATCCCAATTTGCAGACACGGTGTTTCGGGGTGCTTGCCCCTCGTCAGTGCAAAGTATGGGGGTGTCTGATCTGGCTCATGAGAAAGCTATGTGGGGACCACGGGGGAACACTATTCTCCTTAAGGAGACTTTGCAAGCCAGTCTGGCTGCCAGGTAAGGGGACTTATAGCTGCAATGCCCCTCTGGGAAATATTCAAATTGTCTCTCCAGTAAAGGAGACAAACTCTAGCACAGCGCCACCTATTGGAAGTAGCGATCCTAAAAGTCACAAGTGGATTTTCGACAATCCTTTGCAATATGACTCAGGATATATAAGCCAGATCAGAATCCCAATTTGCAGACACGGTGTTTCGGGGTGCTTGCCCCTCGTCAGTGCAAAGTATGGGGGTGTCTGATCTGGCTCATGAGAAAGCTATGTGGGGACCACGGGGGAACACTATTCTCCTTAAGGAGACTTTGCAAGCCAGTCTGGCTGCCAGGTAAGGGGACTTATAGCTGCAATGCCCCTCTGGGAAATATTCAAATTGTCTCTCCAGTAAAGGAGACAAACTCTAGCACAGCGCCACCTATTGGAAGTAGCGATCCTAAAAGTCACAAGTGGATTTTCGACAATCCTTTGCAATATGACTCAGGATATATAAGCCAGATCAGAATCCCAATTTGCAGACACGGTGTTTCGGGGTGCTTGCCCCTCGTCAGTGCAAAGTATGGGGGTGTCTGATCTGGCTCATGAGAAAGCTATGTGGGGACCACGGGGGAACACTATTCTCCTTAAGGAGACTTTGCAAGCCAGTCTGGCTGCCAGGTAAGGGGACTTATAGCTGCAATGCCCCTCTGGGAAATATTCAAATTGTCTCTCCAGTAAAGGAGACAAACTCTAGCACAGCGCCACCTATTGGAAGTAGCGATCCTAAAAGTCACAAGTGGATTTTCGACAATCCTTTGCAATATGACTCAGGATATATAAGCCAGATCAGAATCCCAATTTGCAGACACGGTGTTTCGGGGTGCTTGCCCCTCGTCAGTGCAAAGTATGGGGGTGTCTGATCTGGCTCATGAGAAAGCTATGTGGGGACCACGGGGGAACACTATTCTCCTTAAGGAGACTTTGCAAGCCAGTCTGGCTGCCAGGTAAGGGGACTTATAGCTGCAATGCCCCTCTGGGAAATATTCAAATTGTCTCTCCAGTAAAGGAGACAAACTCTAGCACAGCGCCACCTATTGGAAGTAGCGATCCTAAAAGTCACAAGTGGATTTTCGACAATCCTTTGCAATATGACTCAGGATATATAAGCCAGATCAGAATCCCAATTTGCAGACACGGTGTTTCGGGGTGCTTGCCCCTCGTCAGTGCAAAGTATGGGGGTGTCTGATCTGGCTCATGAGAAAGCTATGTGGGGACCACGGGGGAACACTATTCTCCTTAAGGAGACTTTGCAAGCCAGTCTGGCTGCCAGGTAAGGGGACTTATAGCTGCAATGCCCCTCTGGGAAATATTCAAATTGTCTCTCCAGTAAAGGAGACAAACTCTAGCACAGCGCCACCTATTGGAAGTAGCGATCCTAAAAGTCACAAGTGGATTTTCGACAATCCTTTGCAATATGACTCAGGATATATAAGCCAGATCAGAATCCCAATTTGCAGACACGGTGTTTCGGGGTGCTTGCCCCTCGTCAGTGCAAAGTATGGGGGTGTCTGATCTGGCTCATGAGAAAGCTATGTGGGGACCACGGGGGAACACTATTCTCCTTAAGGAGACTTTGCAAGCCAGTCTGGCTGCCAGGTAAGGGGACTTATAGCTGCAATGCCCCTCTGGGAAATATTCAAATTGTCTCTCCAGTAAAGGAGACAAACTCTAGCACAGCGCCACCTATTGGAAGTAGCGATCCTAAAAGTCACAAGTGGATTTTCGACAATCCTTTGCAATATGACTCAGGATATATAAGCCAGATCAGAATCCCAATTTGCAGACACGGTGTTTCGGGGTGCTTGCCCCTCGTCAGTGCAAAGTATGGGGGTGTCTGATCTGGCTCATGAGAAAGCTATGTGGGGACCACGGGGGAACACTATTCTCCTTAAGGAGACTTTGCAAGCCAGTCTGGCTGCCAGGTAAGGGGACTTATAGCTGCAATGCCCCTCTGGGAAATATTCAAATTGTCTCTCCAGTAAAGGAGACAAACTCTAGCACAGCGCCACCTATTGGAAGTAGCGATCCTAAAAGTCACAAGTGGATTTTCGACAATCCTTTGCAATATGACTCAGGATATATAAGCCAGATCAGAATCCCAATTTGCAGACACGGTGTTTCGGGGTGCTTGCCCCTCGTCAGTGCAAAGTATGGGGGTGTCTGATCTGGCTCATGAGAAAGCTATGTGGGGACCACGGGGGAACACTATTCTCCTTAAGGAGACTTTGCAAGCCAGTCTGGCTGCCAGGTAAGGGGACTTATAGCTGCAATGCCCCTCTGGGAAATATTCAAATTGTCTCTCCAGTAAAGGAGACAAACTCTAGCACAGCGCCACCTATTGGAAGTAGCGATCCTAAAAGTCACAAGTGGATTTTCGACAATCCTTTGCAATATGACTCAGGATATATAAGCCAGATCAGAATCCCAATTTGCAGACACGGTGTTTCGGGGTGCTTGCCCCTCGTCAGTGCAAAGTATGGGGGTGTCTGATCTGGCTCATGAGAAAGCTATGTGGGGACCACGGGGGAACACTATTCTCCTTAAGGAGACTTTGCAAGCCAGTCTGGCTGCCAGGTAAGGGGACTTATAGCTGCAATGCCCCTCTGGGAAATATTCAAATTGTCTCTCCAGTAAAGGAGACAAACTCTAGCACAGCGCCACCTATTGGAAGTAGCGATCCTAAAACTCACAAGTGGATTTTCGACAATCCTTTGCAATATGACTCAGGATATATAAGCCAGATCAGAATCCCAATTTGCAGACACGGTGTTTCGGGGTGCTTGCCCCTCGTCAGTGCAAAGTATGGGGGTGTCTAATCTGGCTCATGAAAAAGCTATGTGGGGACCACGGGGGAACACTATTCTCCTTAAGGAGACTTTGCAAGCCAGTCTGGCTGCCAGGTAAGGAGACTTATAGCTGCAATGCCCCTCTGGGAAATATTCAAATTGTCTCTCCAGTAAAGGAGACAAACTCTAGCACAGCGCCACCTATTGGAAGTAGCGATCCTAAAAGTCACAAGTGGATTTTCGACAATCCTTTGCAATATGACTCAGGATATATAAGCCAGATCAGAATCCCAATTTGCAGACACGGTGTTTCGGGGTGCTTGCCCCTCGTCAGTGCAAAGTATGGGGGTGTCTGATCTGGCTCATGAGAAAGCTATGTGGGGACCACGGGGGAACACTATTCTCCTTAAGGAGACTTTGCAAGCCAGTCTGGCTGCCAGGTAAGGGGACTTATAGCTGCAATGCCCCTCTGGGAAATATTCAAATTGTCTCTCCAGTAAAGGAGACAAACTCTAGCACAGCGCCACCTATTGGAAGTAGCGATCCTAAAAGTCACAAGTGGATTTTCGACAATCCTTTGCAATATGACTCAGGATATATAAGCCAGATCAGAATCCCAATTTGCAGACACGGTGTTTCGGGGTGCTTGCCCCTCGTCAGTGCAAAGTATGGGGGTGTCTGATCTGGCTCATGAGAAAGCTATGTGGGGACCACGGGGGAACACTATTCTCCTTAAGGAGACTTTGCAAGCCAGTCTGGCTGCTAGGTAAGGGGACTTATAGCTGCAATGCCCCTCTGGGAAATATTCAAATTGTCTCTCCAGTAAAGGAGACAAACTCTAGCACAGCGCCACCTATTGGAAGTAGCGATCCTAAAAGTCACAAGTGGATTTTCGACAATCCTTTGCAATATGACTCAGGATATATAAGCCAGATCAGAATCCCAATTTGCAGACACGGTGTTTCGGGGTGCTTGCCCCTCGTCAGTGCAAAGTATGGGGGTGTCTGATCTGGCTCATGAGAAAGCTATGTGGGGACCACGGGGGAACACTATTCTCCTTAAGGAGACTTTGCAAGCCAGTCTGGCTGCCAGGTAAGGGGACTTATAGCTGCAATGCCCCTCTGGGAAATATTCAAATTGTCTCTCCAGTAAAGGAGACAAACTCTAGCACAGCGCCACCTATTGGAAGTAGCGATCCTAAAAGTCACAAGTGGATTTTCGACAATCCTTTGCAATATGACTCAGGATATATAAGCCAGATCAGAATCCCAATTTGCAGACACGGTGTTTCGGGGTGCTTGCCCCTCGTCAGTGCAAAGTATGGGGGTGTCTGATCTGGCTCATGAGAAAGCTATGTGGGGACCACGGGGGAACACTATTCTCCTTAAGGAGACTTTGCAAGCCAGTCTGGCTGCCAGGTAAGGGGACTTATAGCTGCAATGCCCCTCTGGGAAATATTCAAATTGTCTCTCCAGTAAAGGAGACAAACTCTAGCACAGCGCCACCTATTGGAAGTAGCGATCCTAAAACTCACAAGTGGATTTTCGACAATCCTTTGCAATATGACTCAGGATATATAAGCCAGATCAGAATCCCAATTTGCAGACACGGTGTTTCGGGGTGCTTGCCCCTCGTCAGTGCAAAGTATGGGGGTGTCTGATCTGGCTCATGAGAAAGCTATGTGGGGACCACGGGGGAACACTATTCTCCTTAAGGAGACTTTGCAAGCCAGTCTGGCTGCCAGGTAAGGGGACTTATAGCTGCAATGCCCCTCTGGGAAATATTCAAATTGTCTCTCCAGTAAAGGAGACAAACTCTAGCACAGCGCCACCTATTGGAAGTAGCGATCCTAAAAGTCACAAGTGGATTTTCGACAATCCTTTGCAATATGACTCAGGATATATAAGCCAGATCAGAATCCCAATTTGCAGACACGGTGTTTCGGGGTGCTTGCCCCTCGTCAGTGCAAAGTATGGGGGTGTCTGATCTGGCTCATGAGAAAGCTATGTGGGGACCACGGGGGAACACTATTCTCCTTAAGGAGACTTTGCAAGCCAGTCTGGCTGCCAGGTAAGGGGACTTATAGCTGCAATGCCCCTCTGGGAAATATTCAAATTGTCTCTCCAGTAAAGGAGACAAACTCTAGCACAGCGCCACCTATTGGAAGTAGCGATCCTAAAAGTCACAAGTGGATTTTCGACAATCCTTTGCAATATGACTCAGGATATATAAGCCAGATCAGAATCCCAATTTGCAGACACGGTGTTTCGGGGTGCTTGCCCCTCGTCAGTGCAAAGTATGGGGGTGTCTGATCTGGCTCATGAGAAAGCTATGTGGGGACCACGGGGGAACACTATTCTCCTTAAGGAGACTTTGCAAGCCAGTCTGGCTGCCAGGTAAGGGGACTTATAGCTGCAATGCCCCTCTGGGAAATATTCAAATTGTCTCTCCAGTAAAGGAGACAAACTCTAGCACAGCGCCACCTATTGGAAGTAGCGATCCTAAAAGTCACAAGTGGATTTTCGACAATCCTTTGCAATATGACTCAGGATATATAAGCCAGATCAGAATCCCAATTTGCAGACACGGTGTTTCGGGGTGCTTGCCCCTCGTCAGTGCAAAGTATGGGGGTGTCTGATCTGGCATTTAGTAATTCTTCAAGTGTGTTACTGAGTAGATCCGTCTTACACAGATGTTCGGTGCACAAAATCATGGGGACGCGATCACTTAAAGTGCCTAGGGCAGCATGAAGGCAAAATACAGCCTTGAGTACACCACTGCGCAACCAGCTCTGTCCTCACCCATTCCCTGTAGACTGAGCCCTCACGGGCAGGGCCCTCTCTCCTCCTGTACCAGTCTGTTTTGTACTGTTAATGATTGTTGTACTAGTTTTTATGTATACCCTTTTTCACTTGTAAAGCGCCATGGAATTAATGGCGCTATAATCTAATACATACACACACACACATATCCAGCTTTATATATGTGTGTGTATGTCCGGGATTGGCATCTGCACCGTCGCAGCTATAGCCACAAAATTTTGCACACTCACACTTCTGGACCCTGAGAGTGTCATAGGCTATGTTTTGAGGGGAAATTTTAACCCTGCACTTTACAGTTATTCGCCAAAAAACCTGCCTCCATTAAAGCGAATGGAGCTGGGAGCCACAGTGCAGCCAGAACTTCAGAAGAATGTGCAGCCACGCCCTTATATGGAATGTTGGCGTGTCACAATGCAGCCAGGGAAAGAGACAGACACAGACAGGGAAAGAGGCAGACACAGACAGGGTAAGAAACAGACATAGACAGGGTAAGAGACAGACACAAAGAGACAGACACAGACAAAGAGACAGAGACAGACACAGGGAAACAGACAGACATGGAAAGAAAGGGAAAGAGACAGACAGGGTAAGAGATAGACAAAGACAGGTAAAGAGACAAAGAGACAGACACTTTAAAAGAGACAGAGGGAAAGAGGGAAAGAGACAGACAGGGAAAGAGAGGGAAAGAGACAGACATGGAAAGAGACAGACAGGGAAAGTGACAGAGATAGATAGATAGACAGACAGGGAAAGAGATTGAGACAGACGGAGAAAGAGACAAAGACAGTCAAGAGACAGACAGGGAAAGAGACAGACAAAGAGATAGAGAGACAGAGAGATATATACAGAGGGGGAGACAGACAGAGAATGGGAGAGAAACAGAGAGACAGTTATTATCCTGGGCATTAATACATTCTATTTATACATTCTATCCCGGGAATGTTAATACATTGTATTTTGTTAACGACACTTATTAACCCTGAATGTGTGTGTGTGTGTGTGTGTGTGTCTGTGTGTATGTATGTCCGGGATTGGCATCTGCACCGTCGCAGCTACAGCCACAAAATTTTGCACACTCACACGTCTGGATCCCGAGAGCATCATAGGCTATGTTGTGAGGCGAAACTTTAACCCCGCGCGTTCCAATTTACCAATCAATTTTGCCCCTATCTACATAATGGGGAAAAAGTGAAACGAAAAGTGTATCTGCACCGTCGCATATACAATCAAGAAATTTTGCACAGACACCTCATGTGACCCAGGGAATGTCGTAGACTATGTTTTGACAGGAAAATTTAACCCCGCGCTTTACAGTTAGGCTATGTGCGCACGTTGCGTACAGTCACTGCAGAAATTTCTGCAGCGATCTGAAGAGCACATGTGCGCTTTAAATCGCTGCAGAAATGTCCGTAGTGAAAAAAGAAAAAGCCGATTCCATGCGCTCTGCCTGCAGCTCCTGCCATAGACAGAGCAGGAGCTGTCGGCAAAGCGCACGGAAGAAGTGACATGTCACTTCTTAGAACGCAGTGCTTCGGCAGAAGCCGAAGTGCTGCGCTCTAAAACGCCACGTGCGCACGGCCCCTGCCCAATCTCCATAGACTGTGCAGGGGACGCAGGACGCATGCAGTTACGCTGCGCTACAAAGCGCAGCGTAACTGCATGTATTTACGCAACGTGCGCACATAGCCTTACTCTCCAAAAAACATGCCTCCATTAAAGTAAATGGAGCCTGGAACTACAGGTTATTAGTAGGAACTGTGATTGGTTGCTATAGGAACAAAAGAAATTCATAGTATAAGAAGCTTATATGTGAGGTAATAAGATGTCGGTGGGGAGACGGATAGAGAGAGACAGACAGAGACAGACAGGGAAAGAGACAGATGGGGAAAGAGACAGACGGGTAAAGAGACAGATGGGGAAAGAGACAAACAGACATGCAGACAGGGACAGAGACAGGCAGACAGGGACAGAGACAGGCAGACAGGGAAGGAGGAGACAGCCAGAGAGACAGACAAAGATAGATGGGGAAAGACACAGACCTTGATAGACAGACGGGGAAAGAGACAGAGAAATAGAGACAGACAAGGAAAGAGACAGACAGAGACAGGCAGACAGGGAAAGAGACAGACAGGAAAAGACACAGACAAAGAGATGGGGAGACAGACTGGGAAAGAGACAGACCTGGGAAAGAGACAGACCTAGAAAGAGACAGATGAAGAAAGAAACAGAGAGAGACAGACAAAAAAAAAAGAGACAGACAGAGACAGACGGGGAAAGAGACAGATGGGGAAAGAGACAGACGGGGAAAGAGACAGACCTGGAAAGAGACAGACGGAGCACATTACTTGGCCAATTTAGTTAAATCTGTGTGGAATATCTGGGGTGTTGAAATATATGTTGTGAAATGCTTCTATTAGCTTAGTTTTTGCCTTTAAATAATTACATTTCTATCTATTTGTTTTGTGGTTTTTGTGTGCAGAATAACTGTTGTTAATACATTCTATTTTGTTAACAACAGTTATTAACCCGGGTGATGCCGGGCAGTACAGCTAGTAATAAATAATACTAATAATTATTCAGTAATGTCTGTTTTATGGACAAATGAATGCCACACTGGGATATCGAAGCTGTCGTTGATGATGATTGCATCTGGCCAAAAGCAGGTTGGGAGCAGAAGGCATCATTGCCTGCTTCCTAGACCGCAGTTTGTGAAGCATGCAGCACCGTGGAAGTGGCATGTGTTTCACTCTGGCACTCAGGCTTTATTCCATTAGCTAACACCAAGGATTTAAAAAAAATCAGTTTCCACAGGGGAGAATTGTTCAGACACCATGGAGCATAGCATCAGAAAGTACTCCCAACTGCTTTTTTTAAAAAAAATTGGGAGGATTTGCAACAGTGCATAACATGCCAAGGAGTTAAAAAAAATTCTGATTCCGCAGGGTGCCATGTTTAACACACTGTGAGCATCAATAAAGGACACAAATAGGGACTGCCTGACCAATTGTTATAGACAGTGTAGCCTCGACAGTGGTTGTGCCAGGCTGTACAAAGGCTTGAAAAATATTGCAGAGTGATTGGCCCAAACAATTAAATTGCAGCAGCATAACAAGTTAGATTAGTCATGCGGTCTCATTAGATGATAGAAGACAAAATAGTCTTGAATAGAGATGAGCGAACCGGCCGTGGTTCGGCTCGAGTTCGGTTCGCCGAACGGAGGTCTCGTTCGAGTTCGGTTCGGCGAACCGGTTTGGCGAACCACTCGAACCGCATAGGAAACAATGGGAGGCAATCACAAACACATAAAAACACCTAGAAAACACCCTCAAAGCTGTCCAAAAGGTGACAAACAACTCACAACACAACACAAACACATGGGAAAGTGACAAGGACATATACTCATGCAAAAACAAAAGAGCTGGACAAGGAAAAAGAGGAGGAGACACAGATATAGGCCTGGCATGCCCTTCTAAAATCATGTAAATCACCGAAAGGTTACTCCAAGCGGAGTCCCCCTTTTTCCCAAAAATTGGGCCACACACACACCCACCCCTTCAGTGGCAGCACTTGTGCCCCAGTTGTACACTTCACAGCTAGATTTGCATCAAGCACATTCAAAAATACGCCATACTTAACCGTTCCCAGGATGACACCGGAGTAGGTAGCAAAGTCTTTCCTGATCCCAGCTCTGTTCTTCTTGGATCATTTTTAAAAACAATGTAAGCAAGGGTTACTCCAGGCGGAGTCTCCCTTTTTTCCAAAAATTGGGCCCCACACACACCCACCCATTCAGTGGCAGCACTTGTGCCCCAGTTGTACACTTCACAGCTAGATTTGCAACAAGCACATTCAAAAATACGCCATACTTAACCGTCCCCAGGATGACACCGGGGTAGATAGCAAAGTCTTTCCTGATCCCAGCTCTGTTCTTCTTGGATCATTTTTAAAAACAATGTAAGCAAGGGTTACTCCAGGCGGAGTCTCCCTTTTTTCCAAAAATTGGGCCCCACACACACCCACCCATTCAGTGGCAGCACTTGTGCCCCTGTTGTACACTTCACAGCTAGATTTGCAACAAGCACATTAAAAAATACACCATACTTAACCGTCCCCAGGATGACACCGGGGTAGGTAGCAATGTCTTTCCTGATCCCAGCTCTGTGCATCTTGGATCATTTTTAAAAACAATGTAAGCAAGGGTTACTCCAAGCGGAGTCTCCCTTTTTTCCAAAAATTGGGCCCCACACACACCCACCCATTCAGTGGCAGCTCTTGTGCCCCAGTTATATACTTCACAGCTAGATTTGCATCAAGCACATTCAAAAATACGCCATACTTAACCGTTCCCAGGATGACACCGGGGTAGGTAGCAAAGTCTTTCCTGATCCCAGCTCTGTGCATCTTGGATCATTTTTAAAAACAATGTAAGCAAGGGTTACTCCAAGCGGAGTCTCCCTTTTTTTCCAAAAATTGGGCCCCACACACACCCACCCATTCAGTGGCAGCACTTGTGCCCCAGTTGTACACTTCACAGCTAGATTTGCATCAAGCACATTCAAAAATACGCCATACTTAACCGTTCCCAGGATGACACCGGGGTAGGTAGCAAAGTCTTTCCTGATCCCAGCTCTGTGCATCTTGTATCATTTTTAAAAACAATGTAAGCAAGGGTTACTCCAAGCTGAGTCTCCCTTTTTTCCAAAAATTGTGCCCCACACACACCCACCCATTCAGTGGCAGCACTTGTGCCCCAGTTGTACACTTCACAGCTAGATTTGCATCAAGCACATTCAAAAATACGCCATACTTAACCGTTCCCAGGATGACACCGGGGTAGGTAGCAAAGTCTTTCCTGATCCCAGCTCTGTGCATCTTGAATCATTTTTAAAAACAATGTAAGGGTTACTCCAAGCGGAGTCTCCCTTTTTTCCAAAAATTGGGCCCCACACACACCCACCCATTCAGTGGCAGCACTTGTGCCCCAGTTGTACACTTCACAACTAGATTTGCATCAAGCACATTCAAAAATACGCCATACTTAACCGTCCCCAGGATGACACCAGGTTAGGTAGCAAAGACTTTCCTGATCCCAGCTCTGTGCATCTTGGATCATTTTTAAAAACAATGTAAGCAAGGGTTACTCCAAGCGGAGTCTCCCTTATTTCCAAAAATTGGGCCCGACACACACCCACCCATTCAGTGGCAGCACTTGTGCCCCAGTTGTACACTTCATAGCTAGATTTGCATCAAGCACATTCAAAAATTCGCCATACTTAACCGTTCCCAGGATGACACCGGGGTAGGTAGCAAAGTCTTTCCTGATCCCAGCTCTGTGCATCTTGGATCATTTTTAAAAACAATGTAAGCAAGGGTTACTCCAAGCGGAGTCTCCCTTTTTTCCAAAAATTGGGCCCCACACACACCCACCCATTCAGTGGCAGCACTTGTGCCCCAGTTGTACACTTCACAGCTAGATTTGCATCAAGAACATTCAAAAATACGCCATACTTAACCGTTCCCAGGATGACACCGGGGTAGGTAGCAAAGTCTTTCCTGATCCCAGCTCTGTTCTTCTTGGATCATTTTTAAAAACAATGTAAGCAAGGGTTACTCCAGGCGGAGTCTCCCTTTTTTCCAAAAATTGGGCCCCACACACACCCACCCATTCAGTGGCAGCACTTGTGCCCCAGTTGTACACTTCACAGCTAGATTTGCAACAAGCACATTAAAAAATACACCATACTTAACCGTCCCCAGGATGACACCGGGGTAGGTAGCAATGTCTTTCCTGATCCCAGCTCTGTGCATCTTGGATCATTTTTAAAAACAATGTAAGCAAGGGTTACTCCAAGCGGAGTCTCCCTTTTTTCCAAAAATTGGGCCCCACACACACCCACCCATTCAGTGGCAGCTCTTGTGCCCCAGTTATATACTTCACAGCTAGATTTGCATCAAGCACATTCAAAAATACGCCATACTTAACCGTTCCCAGGATGACACCGGGGTAGGTAGCAAAGTCTTTCCTGATCCCAGCTCTGTGCATCTTGGATCATTTTTAAAAACAATGTAAGCAAGGGTTACTCCAAGCGGAGTCTCCCTTTTTTTCCAAAAATTGGGCCCCACACACACCCACCCATTCAGTGGCAGCACTTGTGCCCCAGTTGTACACTTCACAGCTAGATTTGCATCAAGCACATTCAAAAATACGCCATACTTAACCGTTCCCAGGATGACACCGGGGTAGGTAGCAAAGTCTTTCCTGATCCCAGCTCTGTGCATCTTGTATCATTTTTAAAAACAATGTAAGCAAGGGTTACTCCAAGCGGAGTCTCCCTTATTTCCAAAAATTGGGCCCGACACACACCCACCCATTCAGTGGCAGCACTTGTGCCCCAGTTGTACACTTCATAGCTAGATTTGCATCAAGCACATTCAAAAATTCGCCATACTTAACCGTTCCCAGGATGACACCGGGGTAGGTAGCAAAGTCTTTCCTGATCCCAGCTCTGTGCATCTTGGATCATTTTTAAAAACAATGTAAGCAAGGGTTACTCCAAGCGGAGTCTCCCTTTTTTCCAAAAATTGGGCCCCACACACACCCACCCATTCAGTGGCAGCTCTTGTGCCCCAGTTATATACTTCACAGCTAGATTTGCATCAAGCACATTCAAAAATACGCCATACTTAACCGTTCCCAGGATGACACCGGGGTAGGTAGCAAAGTCTTTCCTGATCCCAGCTCTGTGCATCTTGGATCATTTTTAAAAACAATGTAAGCAAGGGTTACTCCAAGCGGAGTCTCCCTTTTTTTCCAAAAATTGGGCCCCACACACACCCACCCATTCAGTGGCAGCACTTGTGCCCCAGTTGTACACTTCACAGCTAGATTTGCATCAAGCACATTCAAAAATACGCCATACTTAACCGTTCCCAGGATGACACCGGGGTAGGTAGCAAAGTCTTTCCTGATCCCAGCTCTGTGCATCTTGTATCATTTTTAAAAACAATGTAAGCAAGGGTTACTCCAAGCTGAGTCTCCCTTTTTTCCAAAAATTGTGCCCCACACACACCCACCCATTCAGTGGCAGCACTTGTGCCCCAGTTGTACACTTCACAGCTAGATTTGCATCAAGCACATTCAAAAATACGCCATACTTAACCGTTCCCAGGATGACACCGGGGTAGGTAGCAAAGTCTTTCCTGATCCCAGCTCTGTGCATCTTGGATCATTTTTAAAAACAATGTAAGCAAGGGTTACTCCAAGCGGAGTCTCCCTTTTTTCCAAAAATTGGGCCCCACACACACCCACCCATTCAGTGGCAGCACTTGTGCCCCAGTTGTACACTTCACAGCTAGATTTGCATCAAGCACATTCAAAAATACGCCATACTTAACCGTCCCCAGGATGACACCGGGGTAGGTAGCAATGTCTTTCCTGATCCCAGCTCTGTGCATCTTGGATCATTTTTAAAAACAATGTAAGCAAGGGTTACTCCAAGCGGAGTCTCCCTTTTTTCCAAAAATTGGGCCCCACACACACCCACCCATTCAGTGGCAGCTCTTGTGCCCCAGTTATATACTTCACAGCTAGATTTGCATCAAGCACATTCAAAAATACGCCATACTTAACCGTTCCCAGGATGACACCGGGGTAGGTAGCAAAGTCTTTCCTGATCCCAGCTCTGTGCATCTTGGATCATTTTTAAAAACAATGTAAGCAAGGGTTACTCCAAGCGGAGTCTCCCTTTTTTTCCAAAAATTGGGCCCCACACACACCCACCCATTCAGTGGCAGCACTTGTGCCCCAGTTGTACACTTCACAGCTAGATTTGCATCAAGCACATTCAAAAATACGCCATACTTAACCGTTCCCAGGATGACACCGGGGTAGGTAGCAAAGTCTTTCCTGATCCCAGCTCTGTGCATCTTGTATCATTTTTAAAAACAATGTAAGCAAGGGTTACTCCAAGCGGAGTCTCCCTTATTTCCAAAAATTGGGCCCGACACACACCCACCCATTCAGTGGCAGCACTTGTGCCCCAGTTGTACACTTCATAGCTAGATTTGCATCAAGCACATTCAAAAATTCGCCATACTTAACCGTTCCCAGGATGACACCGGGGTAGGTAGCAAAGTCTTTCCTGATCCCAGCTCTGTGCATCTTGGATCATTTTTAAAAACAATGTAAGCAAGGGTTACTCCAAGCGGAGTCTCCCTTTTTTCCAAAAATTGGGCCCCACACACACCCACCCATTCAGTGGCAGCTCTTGTGCCCCAGTTATATACTTCACAGCTAGATTTGCATCAAGCACATTCAAAAATACGCCATACTTAACCGTTCCCAGGATGACACCGGGGTAGGTAGCAAAGTCTTTCCTGATCCCAGCTCTGTGCATCTTGGATCATTTTTAAAAACAATGTAAGCAAGGATTACTCCAAGCGGAGTCTCCCTTTTTTTCCAAAAATTGGGCCCCACACACACCCACCCATTCAGTGGCAGCACTTGTGCCCCAGTTGTACACTTCACAGCTAGATTTGCATCAAGCACATTCAAAAATACGCCATACTTAACCGTTCCCAGGATGACACCGGGGTAGGTAGCAAAGTCTTTCCTGATCCCAGCTCTGTGCATCTTGTATCATTTTTAAAAACAATGTAAGCAAGGGTTACTCCAAGCTGAGTCTCCCTTTTTTCCAAAAATTGTGCCCCACACACACCCACCCATTCAGTGGCAGCACTTGTGCCCCAGTTGTACACTTCACAGCTAGATTTGCATCAAGCACATTCAAAAATACGCCATACTTAACCGTTCCCAGGATGACACCGGGGTAGGTAGCAAAGTCTTTCCTGATCCCAGCTCTGTGCATCTTGAATCATTTTTAAAAACAATGTAAGGGTTACTCCAAGCGGAGTCTCCCTTTTTTCCAAAAATTGGGCCCCACACACACCCACCCATTCAGTGGCAGCACTTGTGCCCCAGTTGTACACTTCACAACTAGATTTGCATCAAGCACATTCAAAAATACGCCATACTTAACCGTCCCCAGGATGACACCAGGTTAGGTAGCAAAGACTTTCCTGATCCCAGCTCTGTGCATCTTGGATCATTTTTAAAAACAATGTAAGCAAGGGTTACTCCAAGCGGAGTCTCCCTTATTTCCAAAAATTGGGCCCGACACACACCCACCCATTCAGTGGCAGCACTTGTGCCCCAGTTGTACACTTCATAGCTAGATTTGCATCAAGCACATTCAAAAATTCGCCATACTTAACCGTTCCCAGGATGACACCGGGGTAGGTAGCAAAGTCTTTCCTGATCCCAGCTCTGTGCATCTTGGATCATTTTTAAAAACAATGTAAGCAAGGGTTACTCCAAGCGGAGTCTCCCTTTTTTCCAAAAATTGGGCCCCACACACACCCACCCATTCAGTGGCAGCACTTGTGCCCCAGTTGTACACTTCACAGCTAGATTTGCATCAAGAACATTCAAAAATACGCCATACTTAACCGTTCCCAGGATGACACCGGGGTAGGTAGCAAAGTCTTTCCTGATCCCAGCTCTGTGCATCTTGGATCATTTTTAAAAACAATGTAAGCAAGGGTTACTCCAAGCGGAGTCTCCCTTTTTTCCAAAAATTGGGCCCCACACACACCCACCCATTCAGTGGCAGCACTTGTGCCCCAGTTGTACACTTCATAGCTAGATTTGCATCAAGCACATTCAAAAATACGCCATACTTAACCGTTCCCAGGATGACACCGGGGTAGGTAGCAAAGTCTTTCCTGATCCCAGCTCTGTGCATCTTGGATAATTTTTAAAAACAATGTAAGCAAGGGTTACTCCAAGCGGAGTCTCCCTTTTTTCCAAAAATTGGGCCCCACACACACCCACCCATTCAGTGGCAGCACTTGTGCCCCAGTTGTACACTTCACAGCTAGATTTGCATCAAGCACATTCAAAAATACGCCATACTTAACCGTTCCCAGGATGACACCGGGGTAGGTAGCAAAGTCTTTCCTGATCCCAGCTCTGTGCATCTTGGATCATTTTTAAAAACAATGTAAGGGTTACTCCAAGCGGAGTCTCCCTTTTTTTCCAAAAATTGGGCCACACACACACCCACCCATTCAGTGGCAGCACTTGTGCCCCAGTTGTACACTTCACAGCTAGATTTGCATCAAGCACATTCAAAAATACGCCATACTTAACCGTTCCCAGGATGACACCGGGTTAGGTAGCAAAGTCTTTCCTGATCCCAGCTCTGTGCATCTTGGATCATTTTTAAAAACAATGTAAGGAAGGGTTACTCCAAGCGGAGTCTCCCTTTTTTCCAAAAATTGGGCCCCACACACACCCACCCATTCAGTGGCAGCACTTGTGCCCCAGTTGTACACTTCACAGCTAGATTTGCATCAAGCACATTCAAAAATACGCCATACTTAACCGTCCCCAAGATGACACCGGGGTAGGTAGCAAAGTCTTTCCTGATCCCAGCTCTGTGCATCTTGGATCATTTTTAAAAACAATGTAAGCAAGGGTTACTCCAAGCGGAGTCTCCCTTTTTTCCAAAAATTGTGCGCAACACACACCCACCCATTCAGTGGCAGCACTTGTGCCCCAGTTGTACACTTCACAGCTAGATTTGCATCAAGAACATTAAAAAATCCACAAGCATTTACTCTCCCCAGGATGACACAGGGGTAGTAAATTCCTTGTGGATCCATGACTTGTTCATTTTGATGAACGTTAGTCTGTCCACATTGTCACTGGACAGACGCGTGCGCTTATCTGTCAGCACACATCTAGCAGCACTGAAGACACGTTCAGAGACAACGCTGACAGCTGGAAACGACAAGATCTCCAAGGCGTAAGTGGAGAACTCTGGCCATTTTTCAAGATTTGAAGCCCAAAATGAGCAAGGCTCCATTTGCAAAGTCATGGCATCGATGTTCATTTAGAGATACTCCTGTATCATCCTCTCCAGCCGTTGACTATGTGTCAGACTTGTTGTCTCTGGTGGCCTTGCAAAGGATGGTCTAAAAAAATTATGAAAAGATTCAATAAAATTGCTGTTACCAGCACCACATACGGTGCTGCTGGTACGGGTAGACTGTTGAAGATGACGAGACCATCCCGTGTTTGTCAAGTTACAACTGGGAGATTCACTACCTGCACCAGGGTTGTTTGGTGGAAAAGCCGAGCTAAGATCGAGTAACAGCTTTTGCTGATACTCCTGCATACATGCGGCCCTTTCTATGGCTGGAATTATGTCACAAAATTTGGACTTGTACCGGGGATCTAATAGTGTGGCAAGCCAGTAGTCATCATCACTTCTAATTTTGACAATACGACGGTCATGTTGGAGGTAATGCAGCAAGAAGGCGCTCATGTGTCTTGCGCAGCCATGCGGACCAAGTCCACGCTGTGTTTTTGGCATAGAGTTGCTAACCGTTCTTTCTTCCTCTGACATCTCCCCCCAACCTCTTTCAACTGAAATTTGACCAAGGTCTCCCTCATCCGCTGAGTCTTCCATGTCCATGGACAGTTCATCCTCCATTTCTTCATGTTCTCCTGCACCTTCCTCAACATTTCGCCTGCTACCATGTGCCCTTGTTGATCCCTGTCCCCCATGGTCCCATGCCTGCCGCGTTGGTGATGATGAACGTCTGGACCTTGGTGATGTTGTTGTCTCTTGCGCATATGAATCCTCCTGTAGTTCCTCCCCTTCCTGTTGTCCCACCCCCTGACTCCGAATAGTGTTTAGCGTGTGCTCCAGCATGTAAATGACTGGAATTGTCATGCTGATAATGGCATTGTCAGCGCTAAACATATTCGTCGCCATGTCGAAACTGTGCAGAAGAGTGCATAGGTCCTTGTTCTGAGACCACTTCATCAGGGTGATCTGCCCCACCTCTGCATCTCGTTGGCCCAGGCTATACGTCATGATGTATTGCACCAGGGCTCGACGGTGCTGCCACAGTCGCTGTAACATGTGGAGAGTCGAATTCCAGCGTGTTGGCACATCGCATTTCAGGCGATGAACCGGCAGGCCGAAAGACTTCTGGAGCGATGCAAGTCGCTCAGCAGTGGTGGTTGAACGGCGGAAGTGAGCAGACAGTTTTCGTGCCCTGTTCAGAAGGCCATCTAGGCCGGGATAGTGTGTTAAAAATTGCTGGACAACAAGGTTCAACACGTGAGCCATACAAGGCACGTGTGTCACCTTGCCCAGGCGAAGGGCCGCACCTAGGTTTGCAGCATTGTCGCACACGGCCTTACCAGGCAGCAGGTTGAGTGGAGACAACCATTTACCAAACTCAGTCCCAAGAGCTGCCCACAACTCAGCCGCTGTGTGACTCTTATTTACAAGACATTTCAAGCTAAAGACCGCCTGATGCCGTTGCGCTCTGCTACCAGCATAGTAATGAGGGGTGCGGGATTCCTTCTGCGCAGTTAGAACGCTGGTGGCCTGACCAGGCAGGCTTGGGGCGGAGGTGGAGGACCCAGACGAGGTGGAGGAGGCAGAAGCAATGGTGGAACTTGGACAGACAGAGGATTGACACACAAGTCGTGGGGACGGCAAGACTTGTGCAGCAGACCCTTCACTATCTATTACCATAGTTACCCAGTGCCCAGTCAGCGACATGTAACATCCCTGTCCATGCTTACTGGTCCAAGTATCGGTGGTGAAATGCACCCGTTCACACACAGAGTTTCTGAAGGAAGCGGTGATGTTGTGTGCGACATGCTGGTGTAGCGCAGGCACACCTTTCATAGAGAAGTAGTGGCGACTGGGCATCTGGTACTGGGGCACAGTGACAGACATAAGGTCTCTAAAATCCTCTGTGTCCACCAGGCGGAAAGGCAGCATTTCGGTAGCCAAGAGCTTACAGGGGGATAAAGTCAACCTCTTAGCTTTTTCATGGGTCGCAGGAAATGGCCTTTTATTTGTCCACATCTGAGAGACAGAGATCTGGCTGCTGTGTGTAGACGGTGTTGAGTAGGGTGTCCCTGGAAAAATGCAGGTTTGTAAGAAAAGTGCAGGCATAGACATGATGTTGCCTTCATCCAACGTTGGTGCTATCGATGTCTGAGAGAGCTGTACACACGCACTTGTTTCCCCTTCCAAACCAACTGACGACCTACCAAGCAAACAGCCTGTTGCGGTTACAGTGGTGGAAGTTGTGCGTGGAAAACCAGGTGTGACAGCTGTCCCCACAGTCCTAGAAGATGAAGAGCGCGCGGATGCACTGGAAGGGGCAGGCGGTGGATGGTTCACTCCGCTAGGCCGCATTGCAGCACGGTGAGCTTCCCACTGGGACATATGATATTAATTCATGTGACGATTCATGGAAGAAGTTTTCAAACTGCTGAGGTTTTGCCCTCTACTAACAGAATCACGACAAATTTTACAGATCACATAATTTGGGCGATCTTTTGCTATGTCAAAAAAGGACCAGGCTAGGCAAGGCTTAGAGGGCATGCGACCTGCTGATCCACCCCGACTAGTGCTCAGAGGCAGAGTGGTGGCTGAGGATGCAGTTGTAGACGTGCTACCAGTACTCCGACTCTGTCCAGGAAGGTGCAAGGTAACTTCGTCATCAGTTGCATCCTCCTCCACTGCATCTGATGGTGTTGACCTCCTCGAGTGCCTGACTGTGGGTTGACAGTATGTGGGATCTAGAACTTCCTCATCAATTGTTATGTTTGCACTCCCCTCACCCTCAGACCGAGTCTCTTCTTGCCCTGACCGAATATTTATGTTGTCATCCCAATCTGGTATCCACGTCTCATCATCATCAGTATGTTCCTCATTGTCTATAACAACAGGTGTTACAGTTTGTTAATAAGGGTCAACATTATGCTCAGAAACTTAGTCCTCATGGCCTGAATCAGAGTCACAAAGGTTCTGGGCATCACTGCAGACCATTTCCTGGTCTGTACTCACTGTAGCTTGGGAGCACACCTCTGATTCCCAGGCTATAGTGTGACTGAACAGCTCGGCAGACTCAGCCATCTCAGTTCCACCACACAGTGCAGGGCGGATGGAGACTTCAGAGCTGGGAGAAAGCAAGTGTGATTGGGATGACAACTCAGAGGACTGGTGTTTTTTGGATGCGGTAGTTGAGGTGGCGGAGAGGGCACTTGTTGGACCACTTGAGATCCATTCAAGCATTTTCTTTTTTTGGCCATCATCTACCTTTGTTCCAGTTGTTCGTGTCCGTAAAAAAGGGAGCACATCGGATTGTCCACGGTAAGTAGTAGACATCTTACTTTTGCTGGAAGATGGTCTATCTTCAGCAGATGTTAATGGAGCTTTGCCACCTTCCCCACGGACAAACCCTTTTTTTCCTTTTCCAACACGCCTCTTCCCCTTTCCACCAGCATCTGTCATTTTGCCACTCATTTTGATTGCAACAAGATTGGGCACTTAAAATGTGGTAGTAAAAAGTGAGAGGTGGTGTAGATTGCAGCTGTGGTCTATCTTTATTAACAGCAGAATAAACAACAATAACTATCCCTGACAATGCAACTACGGCCCTTAAACTGGCAGCATAGTTTGCTATTAGAATGGCTTAGTAACAATGAGTTTCAGTGTGCAATGCAGAGGTGCTGCAAATAGCTTTGCACCAGTGGGACACTAATGGAAGTCCAACAGCCACTTTTAGGATGCCACTAAGTTTACTCAGTGTTTGCTAGTATAATGGCTTAGTAACAATGAGTTTCAGTGTGCAATGCAGTGGTGCTGCAAATAGATTTGCACCAGTGGGACACTAATAGAAGTCCAACAGCCACTTTTAGGATGCCACTAAGTTTACTCAGTGTTTGCTAGTATAATGGCTTAGTAACAATGAGTTTCAGTGTGCAATGCAGAGGTGCTGCAAATAGCTTTGCACCAGTGGGACAATAATGGAAGTCCAACAGCCACTTTTAGGATGCCACTAAGTTTACTCAGTGTTTGCTAGTATAATGGCTTAGTAACAATGAGCTTGAGTGTGCTAGGGGCAGGAGGGTCTAATGGCAGGGTTGTGGGTCAGTGTACAGGAAAGGAAGCCTCACTTTCTATCCCTCCTAATGGGGAAATGCAGCGAGGAAATCCCTGAGCTTAGCTACACAGACGCTGGTATCTTCTGTAGCTGTTAAAATCTGTTTCCACGGACCTGACTGTCACCTATGGCTCTGAGCCTGCTGGAATTAGCCCTTACAAGGGCTAATAGAAACTTCTATCCCTATTCTGTATAGCGCTGTGTGTAGAGCGTACACAGCAGTAGCGGAGACAGGAGCTATGCCAGCGGTGACTGACACCCAGACGCAGAAGGCAGATAATGGCGTCTGGACGGGCAGATACCTGTTTTTATAATACAGGGACATGTGACATGGACATCCTATCACACATGCCATTGCTTCTCTGGCTAAAAGTCCACTTAGCTGTGTGTGTGTCTGGGATTGGTTGAAATGCTGGCCCGCCCCACTACACGCACGCGCTTAGGGAAGGAAGACAAGGGAAAAAAAAAAAAAATGGCGATCGCCATTATCCCAGCAGCAGTGATCTGAATGCGCTGTTCCCGCACACTATACGCTGAAATTTCATAATAGTGTGAGTCACAGAGTGACTTACACTATTACAGCGGAAAGCCAGCTAGTAATTAGCTTGGCTTTTTGCTGCTAGAACTGTTCTCGAACGTAACTAGAACTATCGAGCTTTAGCAAAAAGCTCGAGTTCTAGTTAGATCTAGAACAGCCCCCAAAATCACTCAAACTGCGAACTGGAGAACCACGAACCGCGCTCAACTCTAGTCTTGAATGAGAAACAATGGCACTTATTTGATCTTAAGAAATACAAATTTTGGGGCAACAGTTATTATTGGATCTTGTTAACAGGCGGCCCGAGATACTGTGGGACAATCCATCTATGGTTCATTTTGATCATCGTCAAACTGTCTGCACTTTCCGTGGATAGTCGTGTGCGACTATCTGTTATTATTGACCCTGCTGAGTTGAAAACACGCTCAGACAAAACACTCGCAGCAGGGCAAGCTAGCACTTCCAAAGCGTATAACGCGAGGTCTGGCCAAGTGTTGAGCTTGGAAACCCAATAGTTAAAAGGGAACAGTAAACTCTGAAAGCACGCTGATACAATCACCTACATAGTCCCTCACCATCTTACTTAACTGTTCCCTCCTTGTCATCATTCCCCCAACCGGTATCTGATTCGCAGTTGACGGTTTGTGGAAAATGGACCAGTTTTGGCACATTAGTCCCCCGCTTGTGTTGCTCCTACTATGCGTAGCCCTCTCTTGTAATCCTGTGGCGTGAGATGACACGCTACCTCTGATGCCAGCATTATCTGATGGTAATCGTTTCATCAACTGGTCCACCACAGCCCTCTTGAATGTTTCCGTAGTACAATCCTTATTTGCCTCCACAAGTAACGAAGCAAATTTGTCTTTGTAGCATGGGTCAAGGAAGGTACATAACCTGTATTTGTTGTCTGCCAAAATGTGGACTAGCCGACAGTCATGTGTGCCAAACTCCGAACTGGAAACCTTTGTGTGTCACTGCTAAAAATACATTTTATCTCCCTAAACCTCCTCTCCTTCTCAGTTTGTCTCGCCTCCTCCTGCTCCTCCTCAGGCCATCCATGCTGGACAGCCCTGAAGCTTGGGTTGTCAATCCCTTGGTTACCAACATCAAACCATTCCTGTTCTTCATCATCCTCTTCTTCCTCATGATGCTGACCAAAGGTGGCCTGAGCCTGTTGGCCGAGGTTCTGCGGATTACTAGCAACCATTGTGAAGTCTGGATCCACAGACACCTCAGGTGCATTAACACTTTGATCAGTCAGACCAACCTGAGAGCGTTTCAATAAACAAATCAGTGGAATGGTAATGCTGATAAGAGCATCATCACTGCTCACAATGTTGGCACAGTAATCAAAATTCTTTAGTACCTGACAAATGTCTGCAATCCACACCCACTCTGCAGTACTTATGTCTGGCAGCTGCGTTTGAATTGGGATACTGCCCTCTGCTGCTCATGGATCCTGGCCAACATATGATAGGTTGAATTCCATCTCATAGGGAGGTCACATATTAGTCTGTGGCGAGGCACGTGTAAGCGCTGCTGCAGCACTGCCAGGCCATCAAAAGAGGGAGATGACTTGCGGAAATGGGCACTAATACGTTGTACCTTGGTAAGTAGGTCTGGTATCTCAGGGTATTTTTGAGAAAGTGCTGAACTACTAAATTTACAACGTGGGCCATACAAGGAACATGTACATGCTTTCCAAGCTTTAAAGCCGCCACCAGATTACGACCATTATCGCACACTGGACGGAGGTCTAATGGTGCAAGCCACTCATCTGTCTGCTCAGTTATTGCTTTCAAAAGCTCAGGTGCCGTGTGCGATTTGTCACCGATACAGATGAGCTTCAGTAGAGCATGTTTCCGCTTAGCCAAGGCAGTGCTGCAGAGATCCCAGCTGGGGAATGATGTCGATGGTTGGACACCGGCAGATATTGAGGATACACAGGAGCCTGATGAAGAGTAGGTGGAGGAGGGAGTTGTTGCTGTGTAGGAGGCTACGGAAACTCTGATTGAAGTGGGGCCCGCTATTTTGGGTATGGGAATTATATGGGATGTTGCACAAGTAGAAAAGATTGGAAGTCTTTAAATTTGCCTACGTATCAGTATATCCCATGGTCAATAATTAGCGAAAAATAAACGCTATAGCATACCTCCCAACATTTAAAGATGAGAAAGAGGGACAAAGTATGTGGCGCGCGTAGCAATTTTAAGCCATGCCCCTAACCACACCCATTTTGCAATCTGTGACGCCCACATCCAATCCTTTTCAGCACTGCTGATCACATTGTATAAGGCTGCGTGCCCACGATGTTTTTGCTGTGTCCGCATTGTACAGTACAAGCACAGTGGAGGGATTTCTAGAAACCCCGTGCCCACTGTGCTTGTTTTTTCTGCAGCAAACACTGACCTGCAGGGCGTCTTTCCAGACTGCAGCATATCAATTGTTTGCTGCAGTTGCATGCGTCCTCCGTAGGGAGAACACAGCAGGAGACCGCAGCGCACTGAACCCTGATCGTGGGCAGAGGCAGCTGTGGTCTCCTGCGGAGGAGACGTGCAGCCCCGCAGATCAGGACGCGCTGCCTCCAGGATACAGCGAGTCCTGATCGTGGGCACAGGCAGCTGTGGTCTCCTGCGGAGGAGACGTGCAGCCCCGCAGATCAGGACGCGCTGCCTCCAGGATACAGCGAGTCCTGATCGTGGGCACAGGCAGCTGTGGTCTCCTGCGGAGAAGACGTGCAGCCCCGCAGATCAGGACATGCTGCCTCCAGGATACAGCGAGTCCTGATCGTGGGCACAGGCAGCTGTGGTCTCCTGCGGAGGAGACGTGCAGCCCCGCAGATCAGGACACGCTGCTTCCAGGACACAGCGAGTCCTGATCGTGGGCACAGGCAGCTGTGGTCTCCTGCGGAGGAGACGTGCAGCCCCGCAGATCGGGACGCGCTGCCTCCAGGACACAGCGAGTCCTGATTGTGGGCACAGGCAGCTGTGGTCTCCTGCGGAGGAGACGTGCAGCCCCGCAGATCAGGACGCGCTGCCTCCAGGATACAGCGAGTCCTGATCGTGGGCACAGGCAGCTGTGGTCTCCTGCGGAGGAGACGTGCAGCCCCGCAGATCAGGACGTGCTGCCTCCAGGACACAGCGAGTCCTGATCGTGGGCACAGGCAGCTGTGGTCTCCTGCGGAGGAGACGTGCAGCCCCGCAGATCAGGACGCGCTGCCTCCAGGACACAGCGAGTCCTGATCGTGGGCACAGGCAGCTGTGGTCTCCTGCGGAGGAGACGTGCAGCCCCGCAGATCAGGACGCGCTGCCTCCAGGATACAGCGAGTCCTGATCGTGGGCACAGGCATACGCACATATACGGTACATATTTGAAGACAAATTCCCTAAAATACATATACACAGACAAATCTATACACAGTCATCTGCACTGACGTACATAGATATATACATCATACATATACACACATTGGAGGTAATAACATGGGGAAGCCGGCAGCAGCCGCACTCACCTACCCCGCTTGTCTCTATCCAGCTCCTCCTCTGATCACTTGGCATGTGATCACTTGGCAACACTTTAACAGACCTAGCCACGCACAGTGCACACTGACACCGCTGTGTATGTATCACAAGAGAGGATGGGGGTTTTATATACTATAATATAATATATATATATATATATACACACACACACTGTATATATACAGTATATACAGCACAGGAGGGGCTGGGGGCTACAGTATATACAGCACAGGAGGGGCTGGGGGCTACAGTATATACAGCACAGGAGGGGCTGGGAGCTACAGTATATACAGCACAGGAGGGGCTGGGGGCTACAGTATATACAGCACAGGAGGGGCTGGGGGCTACAGTATATACAGCACAGGAGGGGCTGGGGGCTACAGTATATACATCACAGGAGGGGCTGGGACTACAGTATATACATCACAGGAGGGACTGGGGGCTACAGTATATACATCAGAGGACGGGCTGGGGGCTACAGTATATACAGCACAGGAGGGGCTGGGGCTACAGAATATACAGCACAGGAGGGGCTGAGGGCTACAGTACATACAGCACAGGAGGGGCTGAGGGCTACAGTATATACAGCACAGGAGGGGCTGGGGGCTACAGTATATACAGCACAGGAGGGAGTGGGGGCTACAGTATATACAGCAGAGGAGGGGCTGGGGGCTACAGTATAGACAGCACAGGAGGGGCTGGGGGCTACAGTATAGACAGCACAGGAGGGTCTGAGGGCTACAGTACATACAGCACAGGAGGGGCTGGGGGCTACAGTATATACAGCACAGGAGGGGCTGGGTGCTACAGTATATACAGCACAGGAGGGGCTGGGGCTACAGTATATACAGCACAGGAGGGGCTGGGGCTACAGTATATACAGCACAGGAGGGGCTGAGGGCTACAGTACATACAGCACAGGAGGGGCTGAGGGCTACAGTATATACAGCACAGGAGGGGCTGGGGCTACAGTATATACAGCACAGGAGGGGCTGGGGTTATAGTATATACATCACAGGTGTGTCTTGGGGCATAGACAGTACTTGAGGGGGCATACATATTAGGCCTATTTCAGATGTCAGTGATTCTGGTACGTTTGTGCTAGTTTTTATACGTACCAGAATCACTGACCTATGCAGACACATCATAATCAATGGGTCTGCACACACATCAGTGATTTTTCACTGACCGTGTCGCCGTGCGGATTACATGCGTATCCGTGATTGCCACACAGAAACATGTCTGTTTTTTTTCTGGCATCACTGATGTCCCACAGACCACACTATGGTGTGATCCGTGAAACACGTACCAGAAAAACACGGACATTTAAAATAAAATCTTTTTCAACTCACCTTCTCCAGCGATGCTGAGTTCGGCAGCTGCTCTCTGCTTCTTCCTGCCGATTCATTATGGCATGCATATTCATTTATGCAGCCAGAGCCGACCCGGAAGCAGCTGCAGAGGTGAGAGAGCGGTGGCTGGATGCTGAATCGCGGGACTCTTCAGCACCACGGAGAGCAGGAGCGGGGGCAGGTGAGAATATGTCCATGTGCAATCACGGAGTACGGATCACGTATCATGGATTGCACATGGACAACCACTGTGTGCCGTGAATCACGGAGTATGAAGGAACATATGCGTGTTTAACACATCAGTGAAGAACGTCTGTGTTTTTCACTGAGGGGTTACACATTACTAAGGGGTACACACATTACTGGGGGAAATACACTTTACTGTGGGGCATATAAATAACTGGTAGCATAGATATTACTAAGGGGCATATAGCTCTGGTGTTGGGGCTTATACAGATCTGAGGGCACATACAGCTCCGATGGGGGGGCTGGGGGCATAAAAATCTGGTGTTGGGGCTGGGGGGCACACAGATCTGGTGAGGGGGGTGGCTGGAGGCATATAGCTCTGGTGAGGAGAGGGCTGCTGAGGCATACATATCTGGTGGGAGGGGGCTGGAGGCATACAGAGCTGGGGGGTGCTGGGGGGCATATAGATCTGGTGGGGGGGCATACAAATTTGGTGAGGCGGCCATACAGATGTGGTGAGGGGGTGACTGGAGGCATATAGCTCTGGTGAGGAGGGGGTTGGGGCATACAGCTCTGGGTAGGTGGGGGGGTTCACATACAGCATTCCTTGGTGTTGCAGCTCCTCTTCCTGCAGTCTCTTTATCTGTGGACAGAGCTCAGCATGTTGCTCGGTAGCTCCGCCCACAGATGCACTTCCGTACACAAACAGCCCAGCAGTGAGCAGTGAGTGCACGCTGAGCTGCAGATTTAAAGTGCCGGCAGCCACAGTGCTGCTGCCGCCCACCCATAACAGCGGCAGCACAGAGCCAGAGCAGTGAAGCAGCGCTCGGCTCTGCTCTGCTCATGTGCATTAGGAGGGGGAGAAAGTCAGACGGGGAGAGAGCAGGTGGGCGGAGCCACGGGCGGGACAAAAAGCCTCACGATCGTGACACCGGGACACCCGCTGAAATCCGGTACAGTCCCGCTGTATCCGGGACGGTTGTGAGGTATGCTATAGTGCACATAAAAAGTTTTATTAGACACAAGATACATGGGGTATATAATATAATAGAACGTACAAAACAGGATTAGACAAAGACAGGCGAAAAAATCCCCATGTGGGGCCACATGCAAGGTAATTCATATATTGTCTCCCTGATATACAAAGTGCTGAGTGCTATATCCAAGCCTATGCATAGAAACAACTGCCAGCCTTTACTTAATACAATGTACTGAACAAGGTCAGATAGTTACAGGCTAGAAAAAACACAGTGAGCCATAGAGAACCACAACAGCACTGAAGAACAGTACAGGGAGCTTACCAATGGAGACAGATAGCATGTGAACACACATGGGGACAAGTCCCAACACGTGTTTCATGTAACTTCCTCAGGGGACCGTGGACAACAATGGGTAAGTGGATTTATATACTTGCCGTAGTCACATGAAATTTGCAGCACCTGTCGCAGTTCAAAGGTCTCAGAGATGCATAACGCTGGTGTGGGCGGCTGCTCCGGCGTCACCTTGGTAGGGAAAACCCCTAATGACGTCAATTTACCCAGAAGACGCTGAGAGGAGAGCCGCTCCCACCGCGCATGCGCAATCCCCGCACCCGGAAGTGCGATCGCAAATGCCATGCCAAGTACTGGCAAAGATAAGGGCAAGTCACACAGCTATAGGGGGAGGCATAAGGACATCATATAAACATATAAACATGGTAAGAATGAACCTAGAGAGCACCACAGGAGCGATTACCACAGTTTTCATATATCAGATCAGGCACAGTACATAACAGCATATAATTTACAAGGCGTTAACATAGTATTGGTCAAGACTGTGCAGGATCAACTAAGTAGAGGAAAGTGGTGATCATAGATAGATTCTTTCCTCTCCTCTCCTTTATCCTCCTCCATTTTATTGCTTTTTTCTGAGCAGCGGGACATGAACTCCAAATTTAACATGGGAAAATCCAGCAAGGACACAAAAGGGGGCACAGGACAAAGTGAACTGTGAAAAAAAGGGACACAGAAGAGGTCAATTAAAAAAAGGGGAAATAAAAAATCTTTGATTAAAAGACTCAGAGGCCAATCATTACAGGAAAACGGCAACCAAATAATACCAACATACATCCCACTAAGGAGAGTTGAAAAATTCAAACCGCAGAACGAGTATAATGGATTGCAAAAAAGACGTAAAGGTCTGTCTCACGTTCAACCCATCGGGTTGTACGTGCCTGATCTGATATATGAAAACTGTGGTAATCGCTCCTGTGGTGCTCTCTAGGTTCATTCTTACCATGTTTATATGATGTCCTTATGCCTCCCCCTATAGCGGTGTGACTTGCCCTTATCTTTGCCAGTACTTGGCATGGCATTTGCGATCGCACTTCCGGGTGCGGGGATTGCGCATTCGCGGTGGGAGCGGCTCTCCTCTCAGCGTCTTCTGGGTAAACTGACATCATTAGAGGTTTTCCCTACCCAGGTGACGCCGGAGCAGCCGCCCACACCAGCGTTATGCATCCCTGAGACCTTTGAACTGCGACAGGTGCTGCAAATTTCATGTGACTACGGCAAGTATATAAATCCACTTACCCATTGTTGTCCACCGGCCCCTGAGGAAGTCACACGAAACACGTGTTGGGACTTGTCCCCATGTGTGTTCACATGCTATCTGTCTCCATTGGTAAGCTCCCTGTACTGTTCTTCAGTGCTGTTGTGGTTCTCTATGGCTCACTGTGTTTTTTCTAGCCTGTAACTATCTGACCTTGTTCAGTACATTGTATTAACCCCTTCAGCCCCGGGGCACTTTCCGTTTTTGCGTTTTTGTTTTTTGCTCCCCTTCTTCCGAGAGCCATAACTTTTTTATTTTTCCGTCAATCTTGCCATATGAGGGCTTGTTTTTTGCGGGACAAGTTGTACTTTTAAATGAATTCATAAGTTTTACCATATGGTGTACTGGAAAGCAGCAAAAAAATTCCAAGTGTGGAAAAATTGCAAAAAAAGTGTGATGGCACAATAGTTTTTGGGATGTTTTATTCACGGTGTTCACTATATGGTAAAACTGATGTGTGGGTATGATACCTGAGGTCGGTGCGAGTTTGTAGACACCAAACATGTATAGGTTTACTTGTATCTAAGGGGTTAAAAAAAATTCACAAGTTTGTCCAATAAAAGTGGCGCACGTTTTGCGCCATTTTCCGAAACACGTAGCGTTCTTATTTTTTTTTTGCGTCTCGAGCTGATGTTTCTAATGGTAGCATTTTTGCGCAGATGCTACGTTTTGATCGCCTGTTATTGCATTTTGCGTAAAACTTGCGGCGACCAAAAAACGTAATTTTGGCGTTTGGAATTTTTTTGCCACTACGCCGTTTACCAATCAGATTAATTGATTTTATATTTTGATAGATCGGGCATTTCTGAACGCGGCGATACCAAATATGTGTATATTTATTTATTTTTTAACCCTTTAATTTTCAATGGGGGGAAAGGGGGGTGATTTGAACTTTTAGGTTTTTTGTTTTTTTTTTAATTTTTTAAAACTTTTTTTTTTACTTTTTTTATTTTATTTTACTAGTCCCCCTAGGGGGCTATAGCAATCAGCAATCCGATCGCTGATCGCTATCTGCTGATCACAGCTATACCGCTGTAATCAGCAGATTCAGTCACTTTCTTTCTTCCTCTGCTCCGTGCCGAGGAAGAATGAAAGTGAAACTTCGTAGCACCAGGCGTCATCACATGACCCTGTGCTACGATGGCAACCACCGAACGTCACGTGATCACTCACGTGACGTCCGGAGGGGGCGGCGGTAAGTAAAAAAGATGGCCGCGCGCATGTAGATCTCGCTGCCAGACTTTGGCAGCGAGATCTAAGGGGTTAATGTTCCGGGTGGAATGCGATTCCACTCGGAACATGTAGGCACACATGTCAGCTGTTGAAAACAGCTGATATGTGTGCCGATCCACGCCGCCTGCCCGCGGCAGGGGGCGGGGCTTACCGGGACACGATCCATGACGGAAAGATCCGTCCATGGTCGTGAAGGGGTTAAGTAAAGGCTGCCAGTTGTTTCTATGCATAGGCTTGTATATAGCACTCAGCACTTTGTATATCAGGGAGACAATATATGAATTACCTTGCATGTGGCCCCACATGGAGATTTTTTTCGCCTGTCTTTGTCTAAACCTGTTTTGTACGTTCTATTATATTATATACCCCATGTATCTTGTGTCTAATAAAACTTTTTATGTGCACTATAGCGTTTATTTTTCGCTAATTATTGACCATGGGATATACTGATACGTAGGCAAATTTAAAGACTTCCAATCTTTTCTACTTCTGCATATCTATTGAAGTTGTTGCCTTTTACTCCTAATGAAGTCCATATACACTGCTCTGCTTTTCCTAATATATGGGATGTTGCCGGCTCAGACTCTGTACCAGCCGCCACCTGGTTCACCCAGTGTGCAGTCAGTGAGATGTAGTGTCCCTGTCCACTTCCACTTGTCCATGTTTCTGTGGTTAAGTGAACCTTCCCTGTTATGGCGTTGGTGAGAACCCGTTTGATGTTTACAGACACGTGATTGTGGAGCGCGGGGACGGCACAACAAACAAAATAGTGGCGGCTAGGCACCAAGCACCGATGTGCTGCAACCGCCAAAAGGTCGCGGAAAGCCTATGTTTCCACAAGCCGATACGGCAACATTTCAAGGGCTATCAATCGAGCATTGTGTGCAGTTATGGTTTCTGCCCCTGGGTTTGTAACAGGATATTTACGCTTCTTTTCAAAGGTCTGTGGTATGGACAACTGAACGGAACGCTAGGACACTGAAGCGGATGTGGGCGATGATGATTGAGTGTGGCCAATATCAGGTTGGGAGAAGGAGGCATCAGCGCCCCCTTCTTGCACACAAGTTTGGGAAGAAGGCAGCCCAGGAGAAGTGGCAGTGTTTTGAGTCTGTAAATCGTGTTTTTTACCTAGAGCTTTCAACCACCTAGTGGTGTGCTTGGCTAACATATGGTTTCTCATGCTGGAGGTCCCCAAGTTGGAAGTATTTCTGCCTCTGCTAAGCTTGGTCTGACAGATTTGACAAATGGCAACCATTTGGTCTGAAGGACCCTTGGAAAAAAACTCCCACACAAGCGCAGCACAGACCCTTGGACTCTGAGATGACACAGGTGGTGGTGTCATGTGCACAGTTGGTTGACCTCTGGCAGTGGTCGAAACCCTATTTCTTACAGTCATTTTGTGGACTATGGGTACATGCATCTCTGCGCTGCTGCTCTCGCAATCCATGCCACCCGTCCATGTTACATCAGTCACCTCGTCATTGACCAGGTCGTCTTCACATTCCTGAAGGTCAACATCTTTGGTAATGGAGGTTTCAGGCTGACCTGAGGGCAACTGTGCCTCATCATCCTCAAACGCTTCCACCTCTTTGCCCATCATGTCATTGCCAACAACATGGCTTTCGTCTGGCCTTGGGTGCTCAAAGATCTGTGCATCACTGCACACCACGGCCTCACGTGCATTGGTGGTGTTGAGCGGTGATAGGCAAGAAAGGTGAAAGGGTGCCGTAAACAGTTTCTCAGAGTAACCTGCTTTGGGGTAATATGTTTCCTTAGAATACTGATGTTGTGAGGAAGGAGGACCAGGCTGAGGATTCGATGGCCCAGCCTCTGGGCTACTCAAGTCTGTCTGTGTGGAGCCTTGGGATTTGCTACTCAACAAGTAACTGTAGGCATTTTCTGCTAGCCAACTCGTTACCTGTTCACACTGTTCAGGGCGCAAGAGTGGTTTCCCACGTGGAACAGAAAATTGGGAAAGGAAGGCAGAGGTAGATAAAGCAGGAACCTTTTCCTTTGGCTTGGTCACAATGCTTGGGCGACCACCACTGTCACTACCACCTCGTCCATGGCCCTAACCGCCTCTTTTTCCATTTTTTTGGTTTGATTATTTGAAGGTGAACACTGTAACGTGAACTTTTGTACAGGAAGTGGAACAACACTGATGCCGGGTCGGTAAACTTGTGTTAATAGTTTCCCATGATAGCTGTTTCTGTAAGTCTAAAACACGCAAGGTACCTTTATTGGACAAAGTAACTCTTTGAGGAGTCGACAAAGATGTTGTGAATGTCTTTCAGCCCTAAAAGAAAACAGGGTTTGACATCACTTTTATTTTAGTATTGGTTTTTGGCACTCAGACTGTGTTTTAGTAGCAGCAGGCCACTATCTAGGTTCTGTAAGATATGATGCAAACACTAGGATGCTAGGTTGGTGCTATGACGGTATTTGTCTTCAGGCAGAAGTAGAGCCACTGACACCGAGTATTAATTAAAAATTTGTAACACGGACACACTGTTTTAGGCCTGCAACACACATCCGTTGAAAACGTGCGTGTTTGGTCCGTTTCCGTACATACCGGAGATATGACCAAACGTGCACATATGTTGTTCTATGTTAAAAGACACACGTGCGTGTCATTTGATCTTCCGTGTGTTCGTGTGCGTCCCACGTTTTTTGCTCCGTTTGGCACGGAAGCATGTTCGTTTTTGGGACGGAGCACGCACACACGGACATAATGTTAGCCTATGGGAGTCCAAATAAAACATTCCTTGCACGGATGTGTGGTTATGTTGTCCGTGAGAAATGTCCGTGTGTGATGCAAAATGTCGATACTACATGTCGGAAGACGGAGTAGCGGGATGAGAATTAACTCGGGTGAACTTCACCCGACTTCATTGTCATGCCGCGGCTCTGTCTGTGTGCCGTGTACTGATTAGCGGTCACCTGTGAAGGATTCACCGGTGACCGCTAATCCCCCGAGTGACTGAAGTGTCCCCCCCTCTCTCATACTCACCGATCCCCGGCGCGGCGCTGCATGGCGTTCACACTGCTCCGGCGGCTTTTTCTAATTTGAAAAAGCCGGCCGCTCATTAAACAATCTCGTATTCCCTGCTTTCCCCGCCCACCGGCGCCTATGATTGGTTGCAGTGAGACACGCCCCCACGCTGAGTGACAGGTGTCTCACTGCACCCAATCACAGCAGTCGGTGGGCGTGTCACTATGGAGTACAGAAATAAATAAATACATAATTAAAAAAACGGGCGTGCGGTCCCCCCAATTTTAATACCAGCCAGATAAAGCCATACGGCTGAAGGCTGGTATTCTCAGGATGGGGAGCCCCACGTTATGGGCAGCCCCCCAGCCTAACAATATCAGTCAGCAGCCGCCCAGAATGGCCGCATACATTAGATGCGACTGTTCTGGGACAGTACCCGGCTCTTCCCGATTTGCCCTGGTGCGTTGGCAAATCGGAGTAATAAGGAGTTTATGGCAGCCCATAGCTGCCACTAAATCCTAGATTAATCATGTCATGCGTCTCCCCGAGATACCTTCCATGATTAATCTGTAAATTACAGTAAATAAACACACACACACACCTGAAAAATCCTTTATTAGAAATAAAAAACACAAACATTCCCTGGTTCACCAAGTTAATCAGCCTCAAAAAGCCCTCCATGTCCGGCGTAAACCAGGATGGTCCAGCG
The DNA here is from genome assembly GCF_048569485.1 of Anomaloglossus baeobatrachus. Taxonomy (NCBI): domain Eukaryota; kingdom Metazoa; phylum Chordata; class Amphibia; order Anura; family Aromobatidae; genus Anomaloglossus; species Anomaloglossus baeobatrachus. The sequence goes on from NC_134355.1 coordinate 229,274,019, forward strand.
TCGCTTCCAGCTCTGCTGCATGGAGGTGACTGGAGCAGCAGAAGACACCGCCGCTCCTGTCACCTCCATGCAGCAAATGAAGAGAGCCGCGTGATCAGCTGAGCTGTCACTGAGGTTACCCGCTGTCACTGGATCCAGCGGTGGCCGCGGGTAACCTCAGTGACAGCTCAGCTGATCGCGCTACTCACCGCCGCTCTGGTCAGTTCCACGCAGCAACTGAGGTGAGTAGCGCGATCAGCTGAGCTGTCACTGAGGTTACCCGCGGCCACCGCTGGATCCAGTGACAGCGGGTAACCTCAGTGACAGCTCAGCTGATCACGCGGCTCTCTTCATTTGCTGCGTGGAGGTGACAGGAGCAGCGGTGTCTTCTGCTGCTCCGGTCACCTCCATGCAGCAGAGCTGGAAGCGACGCTGGACCATCCTGGTTTACGCCGGACATGGAGGGCTTTTTGGGGCTGATTAAATTGGTGAACCAGGGAATGTGTTTGTGTTTTTCATTTCTAATAAAGGATTTTTCAGGTGTGTGTGTTTATTTACTGTAATTTGCAGATTAATCATGGAAGGTATCTCGGGGAGACGCATGACATGATTAATCTAGGATTTAGTGGCAGCTATGGGCTGCCATTAACTCCTTATTACCCCGATTTGCCAATGCACCAGGGCAAATCGGGAAGAGCCGGGTACTGTCCCAGAACAGTCGCATCTAATGTATGCGGCCATTCTGGGCGGCTGCTGACTGATATTGTTAGGCTGGGGGGCTGCCCATAACGTGGGGCTCCCCATCCTGAGAATACCAGCCTTCAGCCGTATGGCTTTATCTGGCTGGTATTACAATTGGGAGGACCGCACGCCGGTTTTTTTAATTATTTATTTATTTATTTTACTGCACAGTATAGACACGTCCACCGGCTGCTGTGATTGGGTGCAGTGACACAGCTGTCACTCAGCGTGTAAGCGTGTCTCACTGCAACCAATCATATTTGCCGGTGGCGCGGGGAAAGCATGGAATACGAGATTGATTAATGAGCGGCCGGCTTTTTCAAAAGAGGAAAAGACGCCGGAGTTTAGAGAACAGCCGTGCAGCGCCGCGCCGGGGATCGGGGAACGGAGAGTATGCGAGAGGGGTACTCCATTCAGTCACTCTGCTGATTAGCGGTCACCGGTGAATCCTTCACGGGTGACCGCTAATCAGGACGCGACACAGACAGAGCCGCAGTATGAGGATGAAGTCGGGTGAAGTTCACCCAAGTTCATTCTCAGCGCGCGACTCTGTCTGCTGTCAGCCGGTATGTATCAACGACATTTAACATCACACACGGACATTTCACACAGACAACACACACAAACACGTCAGTTAAGTTTCACACGCACACACGGCCATTCCACACGCACACGTGGTTACCATACGCCGGACACACAGCCACCACACGTGCGTTATTTACGGACCAAAAAACAGATTACGGACATGAAAAACGGCCCATATTACACGTGCGTGGTTATCAAGGACGTGTGTTTTAGGCCTTAGTAGCAGCAGGCCACTAGCTAGGTTCTGTAAGATATGAATGAAACACCAGGATGCTAGGTTGGTGCTATGACGGTATTTGGCTTCAGGCAGAACTACAGGCCATGACAGCAATTTTTTTGTTTGTTTTTTTTACACTTACACTAGTTGGTTTTTTTTAGCCGTAGAGTACTATGGAGTTTAATGAACGCTATGAAGCCAACACAAAGATGCAACTGTGTTGGTATGAATTGAAATGGTGGCTGACAGGCACTACACTACACCTGAACCCATTGTTTTGGAAATTATGGGACCTTTTTTTTTAGGAATTTGCAATACCTATACCTAGTAGAACAGACAGAAGGGATGTAGCAGTGCTGGGATTGTTTATTAATTAGCAGCAGATGTCGGGACAGCTTTAAATCTCTCCCTGCCTCTGAAAAAGCTCTCCCTATATCAGACACTGCACTAACATACTGTATGTAGCACTAAAAAGAGTATTTTTTTTTTTTGGTTTAAAGATGAATCGCTCTCACCTAACAAAGCACTGCACTAACACTGGCCCTATAGCTGGGTCCGCATTCACCGTTTTGCACAGCCTGGCAATTTATGGAGCTGCTAGTAGCTACTGACTACTGGATTCAGTCCTTAGAAGGACTACTTAGGTGTTTGCAGCAGGAACGCTATTACCTACAAGGCACTGCACTAACACTGGCCCAATAGCTGCTTCTGCATTCACAGATTTGCTGCCTGCCAATTTATGGAGCTGTTAGCAGCTACTGACTACTGTTTTCAGCCCTTAGAAGGACTATTTAGGAGTTCGCAGCACGAATGCTATAACTTACAAGGCACTGCTCTGTAACTGGCCCTATAGCTGGGTCCGCATTCACAGATTTGTGGTCTGGTGATTTATGGAGCTGCTAGCAGCTACTGGACACTGTCTTCAGCCCTTACAAGGACTATTTATTAGTTGGATCTAAGAACACTCTCCCGCAAACAATACAGTCTATCTACACTGCCAGCTGCCTATGACTGCATGTTCACAAAATGGCCGCTGGCTTATATAGCCCCTATGACGCTGTGCGGCAAAGCCAATCACAGTAACACCACAACAAAGATGGCTGCAGCGTTACTGTGAGGGCAAGCAACATCAGATGTGTTTATTGGCTGTAAAACAGGTGCCAGGAAGTCAGAAATGAAAATGAAAGTATTGGAGCAGGTGCTGTTTTATTTGTCGGATACCGAATGGTGCCAATAGCCTGTTATCCGTCGGATATCAAATAGTGGCGAATACATTCGTTCATCCCTAAAGATGATCAACATGATCAGACAACTGGTTAATATCCATGCCAGCAAAAGATCTTCCACAGAACCCAAAAATTAAGAGGAAGAATATACAGAATAAAAAAATTTTTTTCCTTCTTTTGAGTACCTGTTTATGTGTATGGCCAGTGATACTGTTATGATCTCATAACCGTGGATGATCACGAAAAATCCCATTAATAAGAAAAAAACACAACCACAAGAGTAGTGGGAAACTAAGCTGACCGCAATCCCCTATCAGACAACACTAGAAGTAGCAGTGGGAAGCAGCAACTAGTCTGATTGCCGGATGTGGAGTCAGGAAGGAAATTTTTTCCCCATTGGAACTTGTTTGCCACATTGGGGTTTTTTTGCCTTCTTCTGGATCAACATGTTAGGCTACGGGTTGAACTAGATGGACTTAGGCGGGCTTTGCACACTACGACATCGCAGGTGCAATGTCGGTGGAGTCAAATCGAAAGTGACGCACATCCGGCGTCACTTGCGATGTCGTAGTGTGTAAATCCTAGATGATACGATGAACGAGCGCAAAATCGTCGTCATCGTATCATCGCTGCAGCCTCCGACATTTCCATAATGCCGGGGGAGCGACAGGTACGATGTAGTTCCTCGTTCCTGCGGCCGCACACATCGCTGTGTGTGAAGCCGCAGGAGCGAGGAACTTCACCTTACCTGCCTCCCGGCTGCAATGAGAAGGACGGAGGTGGGCGGGATGTTTACATCCTGCTCATCTCCGCCCCTCCACTTTAATTGGCCGCCTGCCGTGTGACGTCACTGTGACGCCGCACGACCCGCCCCCTAAGGAAGGAGGCGGGTCGCCGGCCAGAGGGACGTCGCACGGCAGGTATGTGCGTGTAAAGCTGCCGTAGCGATAATAATCGCTACGGCAGCTTTCACTATATATCGAACGTGCGACGGGGGCGGGACTATCGCTGCAGCATCGGTAACACATTGTTACCGATGTTGCAACGTGCAAAGCCCGCCTTAGAGTCTCCCTTCAACCTTAAAAACTATGATACTATGTTCCTAACGCACCTAGACACCTCGCCACTGCCTGAGAAACTTGCTACACCTCAAAGATAGAAATGAGGAATCCTAACTGCCTCAGAGCAGTCCCCAAAGAAATAGTAAGCCCCCAACATGCAACAACGGTGATGTAAGAAAACACAATACACAGAAAATATAGACCAACAAAGGTGAGGCCCGACTTACTAGATAGAACAAGAAAGGACAGAAAACTGATTGCGGCCAGCAAAAAACACCAATCTCCAGATAGGAAAAAGATATTATACCACACGGTCTCTCCCCCACTATATCAAGTACTCTTGTGCTAGACACTTTAAACAGAACTGCAAATATAATGGTTAGAAACAAAATCATTGAACAAATATTTTAAAGTGCAAATACTCCAAACATAAACAGGGAGCAAGCTCCCTTTCTTGCTGGAGGAACTGCCTTGCTCACAAGAACAGAAAGACAGATCCCCACATACAAGAAACCAAACACAGAACCAAATGGAATAAGAAGAAACACTCTTAAGGGCAAAACCAGCAATTTAGTACAGAAACAGTAAACTTATCTGGAGTAGATTCAGGCACCAAATAAATGGGAGAAACAGAAGGGAAAACTCCCAGCCATCTTCAGAAGCAGGCAGGAAACATTTATCACCGGCGACCGCCAGGCACAAAATGCTCTCCTAAATAAACTTGTCTGATCTGCAATAGGATTTCCTGGATTCCCAATTAATTCCATCACCTGTCTGAATCACAGGTTCAAACTCCGCTTCATTACCACTCCTGGCCACCAGAGGGAGCTCCACACCAGCACCCACTCGGATGATATTCACAACAACTTTCCCAGTGGATTACGTCGGACTAAGGATTCTTTTATAATAAAGATGAAGTCTCTAAATGTATTGTTTTATTTCTAATAAACAAAAATTTCTCTGTGTTGTGTTTTTCTTTTACTGTTTATTAGAAATTCATGCTGGCCATGTGTAATTTGGCATGAAACCATGAATTTTAGGCTTAGTACCATCTGAGAATACAAAGCTGGTATTAACCCCTTTATTACCCAGCATGCCACCGCCATCAGGGCCGCTGGACGAGCCGGGTAAAGTGCCTGGAAATGGTGCTAAGAAACAATGCACCATTATCAGGGGCGGCTGAGGGCTGCCGAGAATCCAAGCCCCCAGCTGCCTGGCTTTACCGGACTGGCGATCAAATTATGGCGGGAGCCCAAGCATTTTGTTTTTATATTTTTTTAAATAAAAAAAAAATAATGGACTTCCCTGTATTTATATTGCCAGCTAAGGTAAGGCCAGGCAGATGGGGGTTGGGATGGCAGCCCATAGCCATCTGCTTTATCTGGGCTGAGATTCAAAAATACTGCGGAGCTCTACGTAATTTTTTTAAAGTATTTATGTTTATACAACTATATATTATATATGATGCAGTTTAGAGTAGGACCCAGCAAAGGAGGGTGCCGTGAAGGGGCGCTGGGCTAGTATTACAATGGCCATTTTAATATTCTAAATACCTCCAAAAATATTTATTAGGTAGAATTTATTGTGGTTTTGCAGTGTGCGACTGTTCCTTTTTTTTATCATATATTTCACATCACGCACAGATATATACCTGTTCACAGTTGCAAAGGTGCTGCCAGTCCAGTTTGAAGTCAGGTTAGTACCAGCATTGGAAACCGGCAAAGGAGAACCCCTGTTTTCATTGTATATTACATACGTATATATATATATATATATATATAATATAGTGAGGATTAGCTCAGGTAGGCATAGGCAAGGTCACAGGACGACACAGTATCTTCATAAAAAATTCCAGCCGTTTATTAAAAACTTGTCATAAACGGCAAACGTTAAACATAACAGGCCTCTTCTGGCTTCAGGCAAAAACATAGCACAACCACATACCGTGGGCTTCCAGTCCAATACAGTCTCTATTGGAGGTGTGGCGCCTGTACACACTGGCTCCTGCCAGCGAACAACACTTGCTGTGGTTCCTTCCAAAAACCCAGAGACACTCTGCAGACTCCTGTCTGTCTCTCCACTCCAGGAGAGGTTCGGTCCAGTAGCCACAGCACTAACCAGCCTGGCTTGCACACTACTTCCAGTCTAAACCCAGACTGAATTCCAGAGCCCAGTGTTCAGCCTCCACACAGGCTGATACACCCTGAGCTCCCTGCTCTGCTCTCACACTCTGCAGAATACACACTGACAGTTTAGAACCAGTCTCCCCTACACTGCCCTAGACACTCTTGAAGCCATACCCACAGGTGGTAAGGAGTGTTTTATCAGCCTCATACACCCTTTCATGACTCTGCATGTAATGCAATCCTGTGGAACCACCGGTCCCAGCCAACTTCACATTGCAGAGCACCAATGCTTCTGCAAAACATACCGGCCATTTACAATGCTGCCGGTTGATGCCTCACATACCCTCCCCCTTTGTTCAAACCTGTAGGGGAGAACATTTGCCAACGACCTGGGGCCCCAAGACAGGGCATCCATGCTGCCGTGCCCCACCAGTCGAGAGGGCCGTTTCAGTCGCCACACAACTTTCTTAAATTCTTCATGCATGGACTCAGTGGCACACGCTTCTCTTAAGTCCTTAGGTATATCCACCGTGCACTTGAGTACAGGAGTCTCATTCTTCCCTGCCGCCTCCACATGATTGTCCAGTTTAGCTTCCAGAGTCAGCTCTCTTTGGGCATCCCCTGCTTCAACAAGTTTGGTCAGGATCAACACTCGCCACTCTATCTGCTCTCAGGCTACCTGGGACCTGGACTGGCACTCTGCCAAGCAACTTCGGAGCTCTGCCACTTCTTCCTCCAGCTCGCTTACTCGACTCTCAGTAGCCTGCCTAAGAAATATTTCTTGTTTCAGATGGTCTTTGACCATCCCCTTGATTGAGTCTTCACTTGCGGACATCTCGGGTCCGCGACACACTTTTTCAGAGGCTTCTTCCACCTCTACACCTCCGGCCTCTTCATGGGGTGTGTTAATGTCATAGTCACCCTCTCTTGGGTCTCAGCTGCTTCACCTTCAGCCACCTCACAAATAGGTGACTCATCAGCTTGCTCAGAAGTGGGAGAGGATTCAGCTTTCAACTCTGGTGCTGGCTCCTTCTCCATGGCTTCAATCGCATGGACCACTGTTGTACCAATTTGTCAGTTTCTCTGGCAGCATGTCACCGCTTGCCAGTGGGCCCGCCTCAGCTTCAGAGCCTTTGGGTTTCTTACTCTTCTTACCCACGACAATCTCTATTTCTTCCATCTTGGTTTTACCAAGCAGGTCATGCAGGCTCTCAGTCCTGGATGAGACCTCTGGTCCAGACTTCACCTCCTCAGAGGCTCGCTTCACTTCAGCACCAGCTGTTTCTTGGGTCTTCACTACATTACCTTCAACTTCCTCTGGGGTCTCTGCAGTGTCACCTTCAGCCTTTTCTTCCTTTCCTGCCAGGATGTCACATCCTTCAGTGTGGTACTCTGTTCGTTGTAAAGCTTTGACGCTATTTTCACTGTCCATCATCCCAGCACTGGATGGACCACCAGTCTGCTCACCATAATCTTTGTGGTTTTTCTCCCCATCACCACTCTCTAGGATGTTCTCTCCTACAGTGCTTTCCAGGATTTCATATCCTATAGTGCTCACACTCGACATACCATCAGCTTCATACTTGGAAATCATAGGGGAAACCACCATTACTACCTTGGTCGGCTCCTTTTCTGCAATTTCAGCCCGCTGATTTCTCTCGTGTCAGCTCAGATTCCTCTTTTTCTTGCAGGACCTTGCTGTCTGACACTACATTAGCAGTTGTCCCTAGCAACAAGCCTTCCTAAACAAGGAACTCAACCTTCTCTGCCCCCTCAGAAGGTATACCTTGCGCTACCTCTCGGCGCTTATTACGACTTCGGGAGGAGGTTTTACCCTTCTCACTTATCTGTACTTCACTGTACTCATTCATCACCTTTCTTGAGTCAGTGTCTTTACTGGAGACATTGTCACTCCCCCTGGTCTCCTGGACTAACATATCTCCGCTTAACCAGGTGTCAGCCCCCTTTTCTGGAGCTACTATAATTTTAGTGGCCACACTGTCACTTCCCTTTGGAGATGACACTTCACTAAGTTGGGGAGACCCTCTATTTCCCTTGGTCACCTCTAACTCTGGACAGTCATTTTTAGGAGGTACCATTTCCCCATTACCCCTCAATATACCATAGGGAATCTGTGTAACCTCATAAGGAAGAGAGGCTTCCTTAGGCGGAGGCCGACTCATTCCTGAACAATCGGTCCCAACCTCTGTCTTCCATAACTCCCTAAATAATTTGGAGCTCCAACCTATAATAATTGGATGGAGCAAATCCTCAACCACCCCCACATCAAGGTGCTCCAGTTGCTTGGCCATCTGAATTATGACTCTGGCCAGGGGATATTCTTTAGTGGTCCCATGCATACAGCTTCCTTCTATTGTCCTACCGACCATAAAATGAAGATTGGGTATGAGTCTCACTAAGGTCAGCCGGCTCCCCGGGTCTAACAGACCAGACACTATTGTCCCATTTAATTCCACGTAGCACTCCTGTGGCCTCATACCGGATGGATAACCTATACCACAGGTAGGACATATGTAAGGCGAACCCCACTGACCCTTGCTATAGTCCATCTGTTTGAATTTGGAATACTCCACCCCCTTGTGGGCAACTATTCTTCTAAGTGCCTCCACCCCCTTTTGGGCAAACATGCCTTTATGGGACTCCGCCCCCTTTTGAGCTTTCAGAGACTCCCTTACAGTGTCTTTAGACCCCAGTTCGCACAGTTCCAAGTTATCTCCCTGGGCACCCTGTGTCCGTACTGGCCCCAGAAGGGAGTTCATCAACTGGTCCACTGCTGCCACATCGCTGCACACAGTTAGCTCCTGTGATCCACACACCAGAAACCGGTACAGCACCTCTATAGCGTCCATTTGAGCTCCCTCCATGCTGAAACGAGAAGACAAACAGGAGGGGTGCTCCAATGGGTAATACCCGGTGGTCTAAAGAGGGGCGAGGGGTTAGAGTACCACTAACCTTTCCCGGTTGTACACCCGTACAACCACGATCTTCAGCCTGCGGTGTATCACTGCTCACCAAGCAGGGCCCAGCAATTCCTGGTTGGCCCGGAACCTCCGGTCGCTGGTCTCTCACCACTTCAGCATGGAACCACGCAGACCTGCCGATCCACCGCAAGCTGCTTGCGTGCGCAGATAAAATTTTTTGTGGACCCGCCGATCCACCGCAAACCACTTGTATCCACTGAAATCCATCTTAGGCCATTGCCTTTAGCAACCAGGCTGCATTGCCCCTAGCAACCAGGCTGCATGCCCACATTCTCCACCATAATGTGAGGATTAGCTCAGGTAGGCATAGGCAAGGTCACAGGACGACACAGTATCTTCATAAAAAATTCCAGCCGTTTATTAAAAACTTGTCATAAACGGCAAACATTAAACATAACAGGCCTCTCCTGGCTTAAGGCAAAAACATAGCACAATCACATACCATGAGCTTCCAGTCCAATACAGTCTCTATTGGAGGTGTGGCGCCTGTACACACTGGCTCCTGCCAGCGAACAGCACTTGCTGTGGTTCCTTCCAAGAACCCAGAGACACTCTGCAGACTCCTGTCTGTCTCTCCACTCCAGGAGAGGTTCGATCCAGTAGCCACTGTGGAGACACGGGGTCAGTGGGTGCTCTCATCCACTGGCCCGGCCACCTTTAGAAAGACAGCGTGGCCCAGGGCTCATCCCAACTGAATGCTGACCTCCTTAACCGTGGGCGGAACACTACTCAGACAACACAGGGTGAGGGAATCACAATATTAAGACTTTATTGGATCCTCAAACAATTAACGGCACATAGCACATAACCAGCAAAACACACAAATGTAACAGGCAACAGAGTCTCACCCTTCCACTGGCTCACCAGGGATTTAGAATGTCCGTGCTTCAGAGCTTCCAGGGCTACTTACTCCAATCCAGCAGCACCCCGCTTTTGGCGGGCACCCACTGAGAATGGAATAACACCAAATTTAGGAAGCTGGCTGAGGTCCGCAAAGTCTGTAGCCAGGTGACCAAATTGTCCCAACCTGGGTTTCTTCCTTAAGTAGTCTCTGCTTTGATGAGATGATATAATCCTGGCAGCCGGAGTCGAAATCCCTAGACTGAGGTATGGTCTCCAATCGGAATTGAAGTCCCTAGATTGAAGCTATGTAGCCAAGTGATCCTCTAGTCGGAGCCAAGGTCCCTAGACCGAGTCCCCAAGGCATCCTGGTTCTGATCCCCTAGCCAGCTCCTAAGAGCTTAGACTGGATCATGAAACATCCATCAACAACTGGTGACTTAAAGAAGTCCCTTTTTATAGCCATAGCCTTCCCTTCGGATATACTGTGCCCTTATCGGATTGGTTGTACAAGATTGCTTCTCTTATTGGATGAATTTCAAGCTATATTCAAATATCCAGAGACAAGGGTGAGACAGGTAAATTACATCACATCTAGCATTTCACTTAGTAATATAATGGGAATTTCGCATAATTGAGTTATCTGGGTGTCTGGCCTTCAGTGACCAAAACAATTACATGAGTCAACAAAAACTTCAATACCAAACTCCCAAGAGTCTTGTAGAGCAATGAGGGATTATCCCCCATCTATAAACAAACTGTCTTCATGTCTGGCTGAATGTTAAGAAACTTTAACCCATGAGAGTCCATGTCGTCACAGCCACAGCACTAACCAGCCTGGCTTGCACACTACTTCAAGTCTAAACTCAGACTGAATTCCAGAGCCCTGTGTTCAGCCTCCACACAGGCTGATACACCCAGAGCTCCCTGCTCTGCTCTCACACTCTGCAGAACACACACTGACAGTTTAGAGCCAGACTGCCCTAGACACTCTTGGAGCCACACCCACACGTGGTAAGGAGTGTTTCATCAGCCTCACACACCCTTCCATGACTCTGCATGTAATGCAATCCTGTGGAACCACAGGTCCCAGCCAACTTCACATTGCAGAGCACCAATGCTTCTGTAAAACATACCGGCCATTTACAATGCTGCCGGTTGATGCCTTACAATCTATATATATATATATATATATATATATATATATATATATATATATATATATATGTGTGTGTATGTATATATATATATGTATGTATATATATATATATATTTTTATATATATATATATATATATATATATATATATATGCTCTATATATACAGCTTTGGGCAAAATTAAGAGGCCGCTGCAAATTTTTCAGTTTTTCTAATTTTTCTATTTATAGGTATATTTTTTTAGTAAACTGTAAATTTCTCATTTATTCTATAAACTAGTATTTTCAGAAAATAAATACAAAATTTAATGCTTGGAAATTCAGAGACATGTTCTCAGTAGTTTATAGAATAAAGAAAATCTACATTTTACTCAAAAATATAAATAGAAAATTTAGAAAAACTGAAAATATATATTCACACACAATATATAGTTGTTTAAAAATAAATAGATAATGTAAAAAAATGACATGGCGCTCTGCGGTATTTTTGATTATCAGTGCACATAAAGCAGACAGCTAGGGGCTGCCACCCCATCTGCTTGGCTTTACCTTGGCTGGCAATCAACATACAGGGAAACCCATTTTTTACTTTTTTTTTTAGTTATTTAAAAAAAATAATTAAATAAAAAAAGCGTGGGCTCCCGCTGCATTTTCTATTGCTAGTTAAGGGTAATCCAAGCAGCTACTGGCTACAAACCCACACTCCTTGGTGTTACCTTCACTAGCAATGGAAAATCCAGGGAAGACCTTTTTTTTTTGCCAAAAAGCTAAGAAAAAAATATGACGTGGGCTTCGCCATATTTTTGTATGCTGGCCAGGTACAGCAAGCAGGTATGGGCTGCCCCCAAACCCCAGCTGCCTATTTGTACCCAGATGGGAACCAAAAATATAGGGAAGCCCTTTTGTTAATTATTTAATGAATTTCATGAAATAATTAAAAAAAAAACGACGTGGGCTTCGGCCTATTTTTTGTGTCCAGCCAGGTAGAACTAGGCAGCTGGGGATTGGAATCCTCAGCACAGGGTGGCACAAGCTTTCTGGGCCCCCCGCTGCGAATTGAAGTCCGCTGCCGCCCCAGAAAATAGCGCTCTCATAGAAGCGCCATCTTCTGGCGCTGTATCCAACTCTTCCAGCGGCCCTGGTGCCTGGTGGCACACTGGGTAATAAGCGGTTAATACCAGCTTTGTTTTACCAGCTGGTATTAAGCCCAATATTCTTAATGTCAGGCCAAGTTTGACCCGGCCATTAAGAATCTCCAATAAAGGATTAAAAAAAGACACCACCCAGAGAAAAAATATTTTATTAGAAATAAATACACAGACATGCTTAGGGGCTTCATCTTTATTACTCCCTCGCACCCCTCAACGATCCTGATCTTCTGTCTTCTTCAACCGATCTAGCTCTGCTATATTAGACAGCATGGGATGGGAGTAAGAACACTTCTGCACCCCATGCAGTCTAATCACTCAATGAGTGAGCAAAGGCTGCGGGTTGGTAAGCGGTGATGTCACCGCTGCCACTGTTGCCATAGTATCCTAACGAGCAGGTTACTATAGCATTTGTGATCTCCGATCACCTGATTCCCGGCGCCACTATTCACCGGCTGCATTACAGTGTGTGGCAGCTATTCCCTGCATGTGGGCTGACTCTGTTATGAGCGCCAATATGGAGGGAGGGGGATCAGAGCATGTGCCCGAGCATCTTGCCGGTACACGGCGAGTATACCAAGTATACCGAGAGTACTGAGATGCTCGGGTGAGCACCGCGTACCTGCGAGCATCCTAACACTACAGGACCTTGCATGACGTCATAGTTATGTGACCAGTCTGTAGCCTTTGGTTACCGTGCGGCACAGCGATGATCGTACTCAGAAGAAGAAGCGGGGGGAGACAGAGTGCTGGATGCATCGTGGGACCTGTAAGTATAATTACAGCGTTTATTAACTATATTCTTTATTTTACAGCCCCCTGCCACCCCATCCCATAACTGTAAAGTCCAAGATCGGTGATTAGACGCAAGATCGTGTTATCTCGATCCCGATCTCGATCTTTACAAAATGATCGGGCGAGTCTCCCCGATCCCGCCCATCACTACTACTTATGCAACGCCTGCCGCATCTTGCTTTCATTTACAGGGCCAGTACTACTTAACCTGGAAGTGCTTATCAGCCTATTGCAGAGAGGCACTGGATATATAAGGCATCCTACCCTTCTGGGGGCTGCCTGAGCAACGTCTTTCTGTTCCTTAGTGTGGCGTTGCTTCCCCTCAGGCCCTGTTTCCTGCCTTTGTTGTTTAACTTTGCTCCTGTTCCTAATCTCTGTACTTTGCTTCTATTCAGAGCCAGCTGTGCCTGTCTGCTGCTCCATTCCTTAACTGGATCCCTGCGCTCCACAGAGTCCATACCTGCCTAGCTGTGACCACTACAGTTCAGCCTGCTGGATCGGATCAAGCACTGACAGAGGAGGTCCTTACTGAGTCTCCTGTGTCAACATCCTTCCTACTACTGGATCAAGGCCTGGCTCTGTTACCATCTACCTCCACTTTGGACCGGACTTCGCTGGTGCTCAGGTTGTACCTACAGTGCATTGCTACTCGGCCATACCTACGGCTGTTCGGAATATTCCTGTGCTAGTTGTACTTGCACGCTTGACTCTACTCTAGGATCTTTTTGTTGTTTGGAGCTGGTCGCACTCTGATCATTAAAGTCCTTTCCTTCCCTCAAGATTTGTTTGAGTCCGTCTCCGGCGTCAGCTGCCACAGTCGTCTGTGGTCCTGTGGATTCACTACCATGCTCCCCCATGGGTAGAGCAATAGTTTGCGTCGGCCATGAACCCTGCTGCCCCAGCATTCTCAGCCCAATGAGAACTCGCCCATGTGCATGAAGAAGAACACTGACTCAAGACCATTCTGCAGGTTATGGACACTCGACTGAGCTTACTGCAGCTGGCAGATCCTACAACCACCAGTACTCAACTCCAACAAGAACTCTGTGACCAAGAAGGTATGCAAGACCGAGTGCTGGAGTATCTTGCCTCCCTGGACGAACGACTGACATCCCTGGAAATTGCGGCCTGCCAAGCTCCTACGCCATAAGTCATGTTGCCTTCACTTCCAGAGCCTATTCCAGCCAGCTCTCTGCTCCCTTGACTCAGTAGACCTCCATGGTACCGAGGGGATCTGAAGGTTTGTCGTGGGTTTCTCAATCAGTGCCTGTTGCACTTCTGTCTCCTACCACAGCAGTTACCTAATGACGCTGCCAAAGTGGCTTTTCTGGCTTCCACCTAGCGGCCAAGGCTCTGGACTGGATCAATCCGTATCTGGAGAGGTTTCATCCACTAGTCTCCAACCTGCCTCTCTTCCTGTAGACCTTCCTAAGGGTATTTGATAAAACTGGCCGCATTGCATTTGCCACCAAAGCAATGTTTGACCTGCAGCAAGGGGACCTCATCGTAGGTCAATATACAATATGATTCCGCATATCTTCTGAGCTGCAGGGTCCAATGAGCCATTGGTCAGAGCATAATGGTGAGGACAATCCGGTAAGATCAAGGACCAGTTGGCTGGTCATGCTTTACCTTCCTCTTTGGACGACCTTATTAGCTTGGCCGTTCAGATTGACCTGCGCTTTCAGGAAGGTACTTGTGAGAGATTCCAAGAGAGGAGGTCGTCATGAGCAGTATCACTGTCTTGAGGTCCTAGGTTCCTCATGCTATTGTGTCCTCCACCCCAGCAATCTCAGAGCCAATGGAGGTGGACCGAGTCCAGCTGGCAAAAATACGACAGAGTGCGAGATTGGCTAAGAACATGTGTCTCTACTCTGGCAGTGCTACCCATCTCCTCCGCTGCTGTCCCGAGAGGCCGGAAAACTCCTCCGCCTAGGTCAGGTAAGGGATGCCTTCCTAGGCGAGACTTAGCCTTTCCAACACCTCACACTGTTTGTCCAGATCTCTTGGATAGTATTCAGCTCTCATTGATGGCCTATCTCGACTCAAGTTCTGTGGGGAACTTCATCCAACAGGCGCTGGTCACTCATCTCAGGATTCCCATCTTCCCACTTCAGCACTCTCATTTCCTCACCTCCGTGGATGGAAGACTCCTCAAGGACTCCCTGATCAGCATCACCGAAGAGGTGGAAATGTATATTGGTGCCCTTCATAAGGAAAAGATCACCTTCATCCTGCTGCCCAACCTTTCTCCCTCAATACTGCTTGGTCTGCCTTGGTTATGGAAACATGAGCCTGTCCTGGACTGGCGCACCGGTGATGTACTCCGTTGGGGACAGTCTTGCTATGAGAGGTCCATAAAGTCTCCACATCTTCAGGATACCTGCAAAATACTTGCTGCTCTTTCTTGGATGGCTGCAGGGTATTGGTCATGCGCCGTAGTCTTTGATAAAAAAAGAAGCAGAAACGTTGCCCCCTCATAGATCACATGATTACCCTATTGACCTAACTCCAGAGTCCACTTCACTCAGGGGCCGAATCTACCCTCTCTCTCCGGTAGAGACTCAGGCTATGACAGACTATATTAAAGAAAATCCCTAGAGTGGCTTCATCCTTGTTATGTCTCCACCGGAATCCGCTCCATCGACTTCTGCTTCAATCACCAGGCGATGCCGTGTTCCTGCCGTGGATAGTGCTGGTGGTGGGAGAAGAGTCGATGCCAGCGGCGCTGGTGGGCATAGGCTCCGCTCATTCACTGGGCTGGGTTTCCATGGGATCTGCAGTACCACTGGCTGACTGTAGGTGGTGTGTGTCTTCCAGCTGAAGTTACCATCATTCAGCTAAAACCAATTGGAAGTCACCACACCCTTCTTATTCCCCCTCCTGTCTGCTACCACTGCCAGAGATAGTTCTGTATTTCTCATTCCTGTTCTGTTTGTTTGTATAGTGATTTATGTGTGCTGACCTCTGCTTGACTACCCTCCTGTCTGTCTTTTTGTACCTTGCTGCCAGTCCCGGATTTGACTTCTGCTTTGTTTCCTCATTATGCCCTTGCCTACCGATTCTGTTCTTGTATTGCATTTCCTGGTTTTAGACCCTGCCTGACTACCACGAACTACAGCCTACAACAGGTGGGAATCTCCGGGGCTCTGTGTAATTCCAAATCCCTGAATCTGGGTTAAAGGGTTGCAGAGTTGTCAGGGTCCTGCTTTGTGAGTAGCTGCCCTCTAGCCTCCCTTTACAGCCAGTTTCAGTCTGTAGCTCCAGGCAGGCGTTACAATCCTTAAGTCTTTTTCTCCAGCCGGAGCTGTGTTGTTCTTCATAAAAAATAAGGATGGTTCCTTGCATCCCTGCTTAGACTACCAGGGTCTTAACCTAATATCTGTAAAAAAAAAAAATAAGTACCCTCTGCCTCTCATACCCGACCTCTTTGGCAGACTTTGTGGTGCCAGTATATTTATGAAAGTAGATCTTCGGAGTGCTGACAACCTCATCCAGATTCGCGCAGGTGAATGAAAGACGGCCTTCAACACCTGAGATAGTCATTACAAGTACCGAGTGATGCCCTTCAGTTTGAGTAACGCCCTGGATGTCATTCAAGACTTCGGCAACAACATCTTCCGAGACATACTCTAGTCCTATGTGGTGGTATATTTGGATGACATCCTGATCTACTCCCCGGACCTATTTTCTCATCAAAAGAATGTCCTTCAGGTCCTCCAGAATTTAAGGGAGAACCACCTTTATGTTGGAGAAGTGTCTCTTCTAGCACAAATCCTTGTCCTTCCTCAAATGGTGTCAACCGGTCAGCTTCAAGGCCATTCAGCAGTTTCTGAGATTTTCTAACTATTACCAGCAGTTTATTTCGCACTTCTCCTCATTGGTGCATCTCATCACAGCCCTCACCTGTAAGCAGGTTGATCCTAAGGCCTGGACTACTGAGATGGAGTCATCCTTCCTGGCACTCAAGCAAGTTTTTTCCTTTGCTCCAGTTCTCCACCGTCCAGAGGCCAACAAGCCATTCTTCCTCGAGGTGGATGCCTTGTCTGCGGGAGCAGGTGCTGTACTCACCCAGAAGCTGCCCACTGGTTGAATGGTAATCTGCATTTTTTTCTCTAAAGCTTTTTCTCCTACAGAGTGCAACTAATCGGTGGGTGACCATGACTTGTTGGCCATAAAGTTGGCATTGGAGGAATGGAGATACATGCTTGAGGGCGTTGTTCATCCATCACCATCTACCCGGACCACGAGAACCTGTTGTATCTCCAATCTGCATAGAGGCTCAACCCTCGGCAGGCCAGGTGTCATATAAATTGAAGCTGCCTGCCACCTTGCGGATTCATAACTCGTTTCACGTGTCCCTCCTGAGGCCTGTTGTGCTCAAACACTTTTTTCAGGATCCGGCATCTTGTCCACCTCTGGTCAGTTTGAATGACACCTATGAGGTCAAGGACATCATAGCTATAAAGAAGCAAGGAGTACCTTCTTTCTGGTCAACTGGAGAGGATATGGTCATTTAGAGAGATTGTGAGAGCCCGAAGAGAACATTAATGCCCCTTATCTCCTGAAAAGGTTCTGGACAAGCCTGAAAGAGAGGGGGCGTAAGGAGGGGGGTACTGTCATGCCCCAACCCATGGGTCCAACCCTTACTGGGCAGAGAGGTCGACGTCCAGTATGGAGCTCCGTATGGTCTGCCCATCCCGTTGTCCTGCCTTCCATACAGGGTACCCACTTGGATCACAGTCCTGGATCCTCCTCCTGCTCTCTAGCTGTGGTATGATCATCCAGAAACATGAGTGCACTGAAAAAGTCTTCCAAGACTTTACTTACTCAACTCCTGTCACATCCTGCTGTGATTTAAAGGGTCAGTACTCCTTAACCTGGAAGTGCTTATCAGCCTATTGCAGACAGGCACTGGATATATAAGGCATCCTCCCCTTCTGGGTGGTGCCTGAGCAACTTCTTCCTGTCCCATAGTGTGGCATTGCTTCCTGTCAGGTCCCTGTTCCCTGCCTTTGCTGTTTAACCTTGTTCCTGTTCCTAATCTCTGTACCTTGCCTCTGCTCAGAGCCAGCTGTGCCTGTCTGCTGCTCCAGTCCTTACCTGGGTCCCTGCGCTCCACAGAGTCCATACCTGTCTGGCTGTGTCTACTCCGCTTCAGCCCGCTGGTTTGGATCAAGCACCGACAGAAGAGATCCTTACTGAGTTGCCTGTGTCAACATCCTTCCTGCTACTGGATCAGGCCTGGCTCGGTATTACCATCTACCTCCACTTTTTACCGAACATTGCTGATGCTCAGGTCGTACCTGCTGTGCATTGCTACTCGGCCATACCTACGGGTTTTCGGACTATTCCTGTACTGGCTGTACTTGCACTCTGGACTCTACTCTAGGACCTTTTGTTGTTTGGCGCTGGTCGTGCTCTGATTATTAAAGTCCCTTCCTTCCCTTTAGCTTTCTCCAAGTCCATCTCTGGGGTCAGCTACCACAGTCCTCTGTGGTCCTGTGGGTTCACTACCATGCTCCCTTCATGGGTAGCGCAACAGTATCCAACATGGTGGTTAAAAAGCAAACAAAATGAGGTTGCAACTCAAGATTACAGAAAAATTGAGACATTGCTTAGATTGATTCTAAATAGCAAATTATGCTTATGTGGGATGTTTCACTCAATCAGACTGATGATCTGAGGCATAAAACTGAAGATATTGCTCAAACATTTGATTAATATGCTGTCTGACATTGGTCTCTTGTTTTTAGGCAGAAGAAAAAGGCAACACAATATTGATATTTTTACACAATGACTTCCAATATTTGAAGATGAATTTAGTACTGTAGTGAAAAACTATATCTTCTGGTATGTCATGTGAAACACTTAGTGTGTTTAAGGAATTATCAAAGGCTTAACTTAGAAAACGGGACAAAATGGCCCTCTTTACTGATCCTAACTACCACCACTCAAATAATCATATAAGCAAAATGAGGGGAATAACCTGCTCACCTGGTAAATAAGGAGACCTTGAAATTGAACTGTGCACGGATGTTCAAAAGTTGGCCAACCTTGACATACGTGGAAATCCAGAAGATTATCCAGCACAAGATCCAATAATTAAAATGTAAAAATCTTTATTCCATACGGTTAAAAAAGTCCATCATAAGAAAATTCTAGAAGGTACGCGTTTCAAACATTTCTGTTCTTACTCTTTCCCTAGCCCATGCTTGAATGAAAGACCAATTTAACACTACATGGACTCAGACATGAAGTCAGCAGGAGGCGTGGCAAAATACAAATGCACATGTGATTCTGAAAATTCAGCCAATATCACAGAAAAATACATCGTTAATGAATTAATACCACTTATAATTCATATATTTATGTAGATTTAATTCCTATATTTTAGTTTAGTAAGCATACAACAAATCCTTCTTGATATTCATTCCTGGTGGAGATCTAGTCTCCATCATGAAAATCCACTTGATTTCCCTGCGGTGCAAGATGCTTTTCAGATCCCCACCCCTTCTTGACAGGTGCACTTTCTCAATCGCATTTACGCGCATACAATACACATTCCCTGCATGGACATTTAGAAAATGTTGTGAAGCGCCAGAGAGACTTCTAGTAGTTTTATTATTTGCATCATATATATGTTCTGACACTCTTTTTCTCAAAGCACGTGTCGTGCTTCCTATATAATGCAGCCGACAGGTAGTACATGAAATCAAATAAACTACATAATTCGTACTACAATTTATCATGGAATGAATTTCAAATGTTTTTTTATTTGAATATGAAGAAAAATCTTTTGTATTTATCATATGCTTACACAAACCACACATATTATGGCCACATTTATAAGAACCCACTGTGGGCAACCAATTACCGGTATTTTGTATATCACTTTTTTGGAACCTATTCACATGATCGCTGGGAGAAACCATAGCTCCCAGCATAGTATTTCTCCTAGAAACAAACTTAACTCCTTTCCCTAAAATTTTATACAATATTTCATCAGATGACAAGACTGGTAGATACTTTCTTAGAATATTTATAATATCATAATAATTTTTACTGAATTTCGTTGAAAAAACTATATTTGGAGAAGTTTTTAATTCCTGTTTCTGAACTTTCTTAGTTTCTAGATACTGAGTTTGACTTTTAAGATAAGATTTTTTTGCGAGCTTTATCCAAGATTTTTTGAGAATAACCCCTTGCCAAAAATCTTTTTTCAATCCTACTATATTCCTTTTCTGATTCTACCGAATCAGTACAACATCGTCTAGCTCGAATAAATTCTCCTATGGGTATGTTATCAGTAACATGCTTGTGATGACAACTGTTTGCATATAATAGAGAATTACCTGCTGTTGGTTTGCGATATAATTTACACTCTATGCTTGCAGTAGTAGAATTAGCATAAAGGGTCATATCCAGAAAATTTATTTCACTTGCCTCATGTTGATGGGTAAAGGATAGATTGTGTGGATTGTTACCAATATATGAAATAAAACTCTGTGCATTTTGAAAAGATCCTCACCAAATAATCAAAATATCGTCAATATATCTTAAATATAAAGCGATATCACCAAAAAAAGGATTGGTATCATTAAATACATGCTGTTCTTCCCACCAGAACATGAATATGTTCGCGAGGGATGGTGAAAATTTCGCTCCTATAGAGCAACCTTGTTTCTGGATATAATAATCTCCCAAAAATGAGAAATAATTATTTCATAGAAGAAAAAATTCTTGCAAATCGTGGGAATAATCAGAATATTTTTCTAGTTGTTTTTTCAATGCCAGTAATGCTAAATAATGTGGGATAGATGTATATAAGGTTTGCACATCACAGGCAATCCAACTAAATCCATCCTGCCAATCAACATGGGCAAGTACATTCAAAACATTTTTACTATCCTGTATATAGCTAGGGAACGCTCTGGCCAAGAATTGTAAGTGATTGTCTAATCATTCTGACAGATCTTCCATAATCGACCCTATTCCAGAGATTATGGGTCTAAATTTGGGAGGAAACAAATTTTTATGGGATTTTGGAAGTGCATGAAGTAGAGGTGTTAAAGGGGAAGTTGGCAAAAAATATTCTTTTTGTTTTTCATTTATCAAACACAGATGTAACCCTTCATCTAACAAGCTCTCCAAAGAATCTTTTATTCTAGTAAATGGATTAACAGGGACTTTCTCATAAACTGCACTATCATTGAGCATTGTAAATAATTCTTTTTCATATAGACCCACATCCAAGACTACACATGCTCCACCTTTGTCAGAAATTTTAATTATAATATTAGGATTATTTTTGATAGAATCAATAGCTAATTTTTCTTTCTTTGTTAAATTAGGTGGCACTACTTTCTTTTCTTTATGCAGTTTAGTGAGCTCTTTTTCAACTAGATTCTGAAAATCCTCAATTTGTTGACACCTAGTTTGTAATGGATAAAATAGTGGGTTAGGAATTCTTTCTAAAGTAGCCGCATCATGTAGATTAGACAGCTTACAAGCGTCCTCTGATAAGTCCCGTAAGTTTTGTAACACCATTTGTTCCTTAAATGAGAAAGGCAAAAAAATGTCTTGTTCTGGTGCAGTAGTTGTTCGAATTTCCTCTTCTTGAAAAAAATGTTTTTTTACCGTTAATTTACGTATAAATCTATTAACGTCTAGTATAATATCAAATAAGTCAAAATTGACTTTCGGCACAAAATTTAGACCTTTACTCAAAAGCTTAATTTCATCCTCAAAATGCAAGAACAAATGAACAACAATCTCATGAAATTAGAGGAATCAATTAAATCCCTAACAAAGGGGAAATTTAAAAGGGATATTAAAGATTACGAAGAAAACAAAGTGTATACATGGCACCAATATAGAAAGCCATTTTTCTCAGGTCAGAAATCAATTTTGAAAAATAAAAGATCCACCATGAATAGAGTGAGTTTCTCATCGACGAAACCTGAGTCAACGGATGCTAATACAGATCTCTCTGATGTGGAACCTGATTTTCCATCGACTTCAATAACAGGGTCAAAAAACGTATCTGCGGCTGCAAAGAATACCCGAAAAAAACAGGAGAGCTGGCAGAAAACATTCGAAAAGGAACAACGAAAAATCAACATGGACACTATACGAGGGCCAACAAGCAAATGATCAAGAAGTTTTTCAGTAATCAATATGTCTGCAACTATTCACAATGAGGATGAAATTAAGCTTTTGAGTAAAGGTCTAAATTTTGTGCTGAATGTCAATTGTGACTTATTTGATACTATACTAGACGTTAATAAATTTATACGTAAATTAACGGTAAAAAAACCATTTTTTTGAAGAAGAGGAAATTCGAACAACTACTGTACCAGAACAAGACTTGTTTTGCCTTCATCATTTAAGGAACAAATGGCATTACAAAACTTACGGGACTTATCAGAGGACGCTTATAAGCTGTCTAATCTACATGATGCGGCTACTTTAGAAAGAATTCCTAACCCACTATTTTATCCATTACAAACTAGGTGTCAACAAATGGAGGATTTTCAGAATCTAGTTGAAAAAAGAGCTCACTAAACTGCATAAAAAAAAGAAAGTAGTGCCACCTAATTTAACAAAGAAAGAAAAATTAGCTATTGATTCTATCAAAAATAATCCTAATATTATAATTAAAAATTCTGACAAAGGTGGAGCATGTGTAGTCTTGGATGTGGGTCTATATGAAAAAGAATTATGTACAATGCTTAATGATAGCGCAATTTATGAGAAAGCCCCTGTTAATCCATTTACTAGAATAAAAGATTCTTTGGAGAGGTTGTTAGATGAAGGGTTACATCTGTGTTTGATAAATGAAAAACAAAAAGAATATTTTTTGCCAACTTCCCCTTTAACACCTCTACTTCATGCACTTCCAAAATCCCATAAAAATTTGTTTCCTCCCAAATTTAGACCCATAATCTCTGGAATAGGGTCGATTACGGAAGATCTCTCAGAATGGTTAGACAATCACTTACAATTCTTGGCCAGAGTGTCCCCTAGCTATATACAGGATAGTAAAAATGTTTTGAATGTACTTGCCCATGCCGATTGGCAGGATGGATTTAGTTGGATTGCCTGTGATGTGCAGACCTTATATATTTCTATCCCATATTATTTAGCATTACTGGCATTGAAAAAACAACTAGAAAAATATTCTGATTATTTCCACGATTTGCAAGAATTTTGTCACGCTGTACTCTAAGATGTACAATAGCAGTACAGCGCAGTAATGTGGGACTGAGAGGATTCCTGAAACTATCTGAGAAGGTAGTTAGCTGGTAAACCACTAGGGGGCGTAAAAGTGGAGGAAACGTATGAGCAGGGAATTCCCTAGAAGAGGTAATACTAGTCACGCCCACCAGATGGCAGTAGAATCGTCAGAAAGCTGTGTCACAACATGAGGTCTTGTAAGTACACAAGGGCAAAGTCTAAACGTAGTCAGAGGGAAGCAAATAGTCAGTAGCTGGGAAATCAGAGCCTAGAAGCGAGGGGGAGTGGGAAGACAAGACAGAATAAAGGTAAACAGATAAGGAACGAACAGGGAGACAGCGGGAGAGACACTGATGGAAACATACAACAGAGGAGGTTAACAGGTCAGGTGAACACGGAGGTCAGGAGGGGGCAGGGCAGACAACAGGTCACTCAAGAGCAGAACACAGCAGAGCCAGAAGTATCACTGGCGAAGTCCAAGAGAAACAGTGCCCTAATAAAGCAGCCTGACCTCCAGAACGAGGCAGAAAGGATTAACCCCTAACGTGACTTGCATCAGAAGTGAAACTAAAAAAAAGGCTCAGCTCCAGCTGAGCCAGGAGTCAATCATGACAAATTTATTCTTGTGGTAACAGATTTTCTTCTAGGAAATAATTATTTCTCATTTTTGGGAGATTATTATATCCAGAAACAAGGTTGCTCTATAGGAGCGAAATTTTCACCATCTCTCGCGAACATACAGTCATGGCCAAAAGTTTTGAGAATGACACCAAAATTATATTTTCACATGATCTGTTGCCCTCTGGTTTTTAATTGTGTTTGTCTGATGTTTACATCACATACAGAAATATAATTGCAATCATATTATGAGTACCAAAAGGTTATATTGACAGTTAAAATGAGCTAAGGCAGCAAGTCAATATTTGCAGTGTTGACCCTTCTTCTTCAGGACCTCTGCAATTCTCCCTGGCATGCTCTCAATAAACTTCTGGATCAAATCCTGACTGATAGCTGTCCATTCTTGCATAAGCAATGCTTGCATTTTGCCAGAATTTGTTGTTTTTTGTTTGTCCACCCGTCTCTTGATGATTGCCCACAAGTTCTCAATGGG
This sequence comes from Anomaloglossus baeobatrachus, assembly GCF_048569485.1. NCBI lineage: Eukaryota > Metazoa > Chordata > Amphibia > Anura > Aromobatidae > Anomaloglossus > Anomaloglossus baeobatrachus. The sequence continues at coordinate 229,298,246 of NC_134355.1, forward strand.
ATTAAGATCTGGGGAGTTTCCAGGCCATGGACCCAAAATCTCTATGTTTTGTTCCATGAGACATTTAGTGATCACCTTTGCTTTATGGCAAGGTGCTCCATCGTGCTGGAAAAGGCATTGTTGGGCGCCAAACTGCTCTTGGACAGTTGGGAGAAGTTGCTCTTGGAGGACATTCTGGTACCATTCTTTATTCATGGCTGTGTTTTTAGGCAAGACTGTGAGTGAGCCAATTCCCTTGGCTGAGAAGCAACCCCACACATGAATCATTTCAGGATGCTTAACAGTTGGCATGAGACAAGACTGGTGGTAGCGCTCACCTCTTCTTCTCCTAATAAGCTGTTTTCCAGATGTCCCAAACAATCGAAAAGGTGATTCATCTGAGAAAATGACTTTACCCCAGTCCTCAGCAGTCCACTTTCTGTACCTTTTGCAGAATATCAGTCGGTCCCTGATGTTTTTTCTGGAGAGAAGTGGCTTCTTTGCTGCACTCCTTGAAACCAGGCCTTGCTCAAGCAGTCTCCGCCTCACAGCGCGTGCAGAAGCACTCAAACCAGCCTGCTGCCATTGCTGAGCTAGCTTGGCACTGCTGGTAGTCTGATCCCGCAGCTGAAACAGTTTTAAGATACGGCCCTGGCATTTGCTGGTCCTTCTTGGGCGCCCTGGAGCCTTTTTGGCAACAATGGAAGCTCTCTCCTTGAAGTTCTTGATGATGCGATAGATTGTTGACTGAGGTGCAATCTTTTTAGCTGTGATACTCTTCCCTGTTAGGCCATTTTTGTGCAGAGCAATGATGGCTGCACGTGTTTCTTTAGAGATAACCATGGTTAACTGAAGAGAAACAATGATACAAAGTACCAGCCACCTTTTAAAGTGTCCAGTGGTGTCATTCTTACTTAATCATGACTGATTGATCGCCAGCCCTGTCCTCATCAACACCCACACCTGTGTTAATGGAACAATCACTAAAACAATGTTAGCTGCTCCTTTTAAGGCAGGAATGCAATGATGTTGAAATGTGCTTTGGGGGTTAAAGTTCATTTTCTTAGCCAATATTGACTTTGCAAGTAATTGCTGTTAAGCTGATCAATCTTTATGACATTTTGGAGTATATGCAAATTGCCATTAGAAAAACTTAAGCAGTAGACTTTGTAAAAATTAATATTTGTAGCATTCTCAAAACTTTTGGCCATGACTGTATTCATACTGTATTCATGTTCTGGTGGGAAGAACAGTATGTATTTAATGATACCAATCCATTTTTTGGCGATATCGCTTTATATTTAAGATATATTGACGATATTTTGATTATTTGGTGAGGATCTTTTCAAAATGCACAGAGTTTTATTTCATATATTGGTAACAATCCACACAATCTATCCTTTACCCATCAACATGAGGCAAGTGAAATAAATGTTCTGGATATGACCCTTTATGCTAATTCTACTAACTGCAAGCATAGAGTGTAAATTATATCGCAAACCAACAGCAGGTAATTCTCTATTATATGCAAACAGTTGTCATCCCAAGCATGTTACTGATAACATACCCATAGGAGAATTTATTCGAGCTAGACGATGTTGTACTCATCCGGTAGAATCAGAAAAGTTATATAGTAGGATTGAAAAAAGATTTTTGGCCAGGGGTTATTCTCAAAAAATCTTGGATAAAGCTTGCAAAAAATCTTATCTTAAAAGTCGAACTCAGTATCTAGAAACTAAGAAAGTTCAGAAACAGGAATTAAAAACTTCTCCAAAAATAGTTTTTTCAAAGAAATTCAGTAAAAATTATTAGGATATTATAAATATTATTAGAAAGTATCTACCAGTCTTGTCATCTGATGAAATATTGTATAAAATTTTAGGGAAAGGAGTTAAGTTTGTTTCTAGGAGAAATACTACGCTGGGAGCAATGGTTTCTCCCAGCGATCATGTGAATAGGTTCCAGAAAAGTGATATACAAAATACCAGTAATTGATTGCCCACAGTGGGTTCTTATAAATGTGGCCATAAAATGTGTGGTTTGTGTAAGCATATGATAAATACAAAAGATTTTTCTTCATATTCAAATAAAAGAACATTTGAAATTCATTCCATGATAAATTGTAGTACGAATTATGTAGTTTATTTGATTTCATGTACTACCTGTCGCCTGCAATATATAGGAAGCATGACACGTGCTTTGAGAAAAAGAGTGTCAGAACATATACCGTATTTTTCGCTTTATAAGACGCACCGGATTATAAGACGCACCCCAAATTTAGACATAAAAAGGTAAAAAAATAAAAATGGGGTCCGTCTTATATTCAGGTGTTGTCTTACCTGAGGGGGCAGCAGTGGTGGTGAAGCGGGGTCATGGGAGGCAGAGGTTGTGCTGGTAGGTGCGGCCAGTCAGTGGTGGTGGCATCCGTGGTGGCAGGTGCAGCGGGGTCCGTGGTATGCAGGTGCGGTGGGGTCCGTGGTATGCAAGTGCAGCGGGGTCCGTGGTATGCAGGTGCGGCGGGGTCCGTGGTATGCAGGTGCGGTGGGTCCATGGTATGCAGGTGCGGCGGGATCCGTGTTATGCAGGTGCGGCGGGGTAAGTGGTGGCAGCAGCAGCGGCGGCGGGTGAGTGGTGCAGCAGGCCGGTGCGGTGAGTGTCCCAGTGTCCACGGTCCCGATTCAAATGATGGCACCTGGAGCGGCGCATGCGCAGATGGAGCTCTCATCCAAGGGCTCCATCTGCACACGCACTGACTCCCGGAGCGGCGTGTGTGCAGATGGAGCGCTCATCCAAGAGCTCCATCTGCGCACGCGTCCACTCCCGGCGCCATCATTTGAAACTGGGACCGTGGACACACTGTAACACGGGGTAACCTGCTGCACAGTCGCCCGCACACACAGAGTAGCAGCCAGGAGGCTTCCCGCCCACCCACACAGAGAGGCAGCCGGCATCGACAGGCACCCGGCTGCTGCCCGCACGGAGGCACAGGCACCCGGCTGCAGTCCGCACGGAGGCACAGGCACCCGACTGCCGCCCGCAAAGGCACCCGACTGCCGCCCGCACGCAGCCACAGGTACCCGGCTGCCACCCGCACGCAAGCACAGGTATCCAGCCGCTTGCACGCAGCCACAGGCACCCGGCCGCCTGATCGCAGCACAGACAGGACCCCCAGTTAAAGCTATATTCGGATTTTAAGACGCACCCCTCATTTTCCTCCAAAATTTTTGGGAGGAAAAGTGCGTCTTATAATCCGAAAAATACGGTATATGATAGAAAAAATAAAATTACTAGAAGTCTCTCTGGCGCTTCACAACATTTTCTAAATTTCCATACAGGGAATGTGGATAGAATGCGGGTAAATGCGATTGAGAAAGTGCACCTGCCAAGAAGGGGTGGGGATCTGAAAAGCATCTTGCACCGCAGGGAAATCAAGTGGATTTTCATGATGGAGACTAGATCTCCACTAGGAATGAATATCAAAAAGGATTTGTTATATGCTTACTAAACTAAAATATGGTAATTAAATCTACATAAATATATGAATTATAAGTGGTTAACGATGTATTTTTCTGTGATATTGGCTGAATTTTCATAATCACATGTGCATTTGTATTTTGCCACGCCTGCTGCTGACTTCATGTCTGAGTCCATGTAGTTTTAAATTGGTCTTTCATTCAAGCATGGGCTAGGGAAAGAGTAAGAACAGAAATGTTTGAAACGCGTACATTCTAGAATTTTCTTATGATGGACTTTTTTAACCGTATGGAATAAAGATTTTTACATTTTAATTATTGGATCTTGTGCTGGACTATCTTCTGGATTTCACCACTCAAATAAGTCTTTCCTTCTGACAGTGTGAAGTCACTAATTAAGTCCATGGAGAGGTGGGTTCAAGGAGATTGTATAAACAGGTAGGGACTGAGGTGTCTTGGCTGGGACACAAGATTCACAAGCGAACACAAGTTCCCTATAGCAGGGATCTCAAAGACGTGGCACGAGGTGTGCAGGAGGAAGAGGGCGATATGTGCCCAGGGGGAGAGGTCAGATGAGAATTTTTTTTAATGTGTGTGTGTGTGTGTGTGTGAGGTGTGCCGCCCCCATGTCAGTAGTTGGGCTGCTCAGATCCGGATCCGCAGTGGCTCGAGGGGTTTCCGGATCCGGGGGTCGTGCGGACACTCAAATAAAAAGGGACGTATATGTACAGGGATTGCTGTAGATACTTCGTGACGCCACCCACAGTGTGTGGTAATATGGAGTACCACCGCTGCTGTTGGGAGGCACCCGGGGGCGATGGAATGGCAGCTGGTTGTTTAACCCCTCCATGGGTAGAGGGGAATGCCCCGGGGCTCAGTGTCTAGGACACGGGGAGCGATGTAGGTTGGAGGTGGCGCGCTGGGACGGACCGGGGGATGTTGGTGTACTCACTGTTAAATAATTGCACACAAGTCTGTTGGTAAACCAAGGTGTCAGTGGCCGGCTGCCGCGTCCGGGTGTACTCGGGTCCCACACCCGGCTGGTGTACTGATGTCCCTTCCTCCGGAACGCTGTCATTTTCCTCACTTCTGGACAACTCCGTATGGAATGGGGATGTCTGCTCCTAGTATGTTTTGGTTGGGAGACGTGCCCGAGAAAACTGACCCTTGGGATATCAGTGAGCGCTTGCGGATACCCTATCCCCCGCAGTGGGCTGCCGTTTCGCTCCATATGGGCTAACACTTCTGGAGCAGTGTCTGGAACCTTGCTCCGGGCCTGGTGAATTAGAGAAGGGGCTTGCAACCGTCTTCTAACTAGGGTCCAGGTACCCCGCCTGTGCACGGTTTACGGACCGAATCTCCGCTGTCGGTACCAGCGGGCTCAAACCCTGTCCCGGTACACTTTGGATTTCCCGCGACCGGACTCCCGTCGCCTTTGGACACGGTCCACTGCTTGTCACCTAGCCAGTAGACCAGGGCCACTACCCTGGCTACCCTCCACTAGGCACAGCCTTGACCTCCACAGTCTGTCACTGTCATAGACTCCTTTCCACTTGAACTCTAACCTAGACTAGAGCTTAACTTCAACTTACTGGTTCCCTCCCCAGGATCCTCAAGACCCCTAGGTGGGCACTCCCAATCCGCCTGGTCCTGCCCACTGGTGTGTCCTTCTTACCCTGAGGGGGTGGCTAGGATTTTGTGGCTGATGGACCCTAGTGTGGGATGGTGTTATGTGGGGTGTTGTGTTCTTCTGTGACCACCTGGCGGCACCAGGGCGTCACAGAAACATTGTTGAAGGCGGGGCGTTCTTACAGGATGGGGACATTATTATAAGATTGGGACCAGGTTGGGGACATTGCTACAAGATGGGGGCTAAGATAGGTACATTATTAGAACATTAATACAAGATGTTGACCAGGGTGGGGTCATTAAGGTGGGACCAGGATTTGGGGACATTACGACAAGATGAGGGCCATTATGACAGGATAAGGTATTGCTGCCGAACCCTTTCGCATACGAAAGATAATGATAAAACAAACCGATTCTCCCCAGGTACGTCAGATAAATGCCCCTACTGAAAAGTACAAAATTGAGGATGCCGTCAATAAACACAGTATAAAGGTGATACCCCATTAGATTCATGACAATGATTATTTATTGCAAGTTTAACTAAAGGAAGGGGAAAAAAAACACTCTTCCAGATTTTCAGATACAAAACAACATTGATACTGCTCCAGATTTTGATTCACATGTTCAGCTTACCCATTAGACTGAGGGTGGAACGCGGAGGAATGAAATAGCTTAATCCATAACTGAGCGGGAAAAGCTCTCCCGAATATTGCTATAACTAAAGTCCCTCTATCCAAGACAATGTCTGAAGGAACTCCATGAAGTTTTACAAGCTCTTGGACAAAGATGTGACCTAAAGTGTTGGGATTAGGTAAAGGCAGAAGAGCTATGAAATGTGCCATTTTAGAAAACCTATCAATAACCACCAATACCATATCACCAGCAAGGAAGGAGAGATCCATTATATATATATAAATATATATATATATATATATATATATATATATATACACACACACACACACACAAACGCGCATATATATACTGTGTGTATAATATATACACATACACACAATGTATACATACATACACAATCCCCATATACTACATCACTACACCTGTAATAAACTACACCTCTATATACTATACCACTATATACTACATCACTACACCCCTATATACACCTGTAATATACTACATCACTATATACTACACATGTAATAAACTGCAGCACGACATCACTATATACTACACCTGTGATAACCTACATCACTACACCCCTATATACTACACTTGTATTATACTACACCACTACACCCCTATATACACCTGTGTTATACTACACTCCTATATACTACACCTGTATTATACTACACCACTACACCCCTATATACACCTGTAATATACTACATCACTATATACTACACCTGTAATAAACTGCAGCAAGACATCACTATATACTACACCTGTGATAACCTACATCACTACACCCCTATATACTACACTTGTATTCTACTACACCACTACACCCCTATATACACCTGAATTATACTACACTCCTATATACTACACCTGTATTATACTACATCTCTACACCCCTATATAAACCTGTATTATACTACACCACTACACCCCTATATACACCTGTATTATACTACACCACTACACCCCTATATACTACACGTGTAATATACTACACCCCTATATACACACCTGTATTATACTACACCACTACACCCCTATATACTACACCTGTAATATACTACACCAGTACACCCCTATATACACCTGTAATATACTACACCACTACACCCCTATATACTACACCTGTAATATACTACACCAGTACACCCTTATATACACCTGTATTATACTACACCACTACACCCCTATAAAACTACACCACTATATACTACACCACTACACCCCCCATATACCACACCTGTAAAACTACATTCCCATATACTACACCCCTACACCCCAAATATTTGTCAACAGTTACCGCCCTCCCCCCCATTGTCCCCGCAGGTTACTAGTAACCACTCACCTCTCTTCTTATTGTCCCCTCCTCAGGCACCTCCGTACGTGCCCCCCGCTGAACGGCTTCTCTTTTACATGCCCAGGCTGCGCCGCTGCTGAATTGCTAGGAGCACCCGCCGCTGCTGTATTGCTAGGAGCCCCCGCCGCTGCTTCTCTCCGTACGGGCCCCGCCGCTGCAGCTTCTTCTCCTGCCGGGCGGGAACTTTTCAAATGACACATGCGCGCCGTACTGACGATATCAGGGCATGCGTGTGTCACAGAGAAAAGTTGCCGGGCAGGGAACAGAGGAGAGATTCCTGCGTTCCGCTGCTTACACTGTGCGGCGCTGCAGGATGTGTCCTCTGTTCCCTGCCCGGCACGCAGCGTGTGATGAGGGCAATCTGACCACAGGCCTCCCGGAGCCTGGAGCTCCGGACAACAGGTCAGATTGCCCTCATCAGTGACCGGCCAGCAAGGACGCCCTGAACCAGGCGGGTCGGTCACAGAGAGTAGGCAGGCCGGATGTGACCCGTGGGCCGCCCCTTGCCCAGGTCTGCCTTAGAGCCAGGGGTGGGATTCAAATTTTTGACAACAGGTTCTTTGTAAACCCCGCCCATTTGAAAACCACACCCATTCAGTAACCACACCCATTTTGTTAGCCACACCCATTTACACGCACTTTCCTCAACCAAAAAATACAAGTAATTTAAAGTAAAATCTCTTTCCAATTCTTCCCCTCTTATACCTTCAACCTCCTGTCCAGTACCAGTTGTTCCAGTCACTGTCAGTCATATTGTATTAAATGGTTTTTCTACAAGTTTTAAAAATTATTACTAAAGGAGCCATGCTAAAATTGAAACGGACGACCTTCCCCATACAGATCTCATCCCACGTGGTCTCTTTCCCCTGCAGATCACATCCCATGTGGCTTCTTTCCCCCTACAAATCCCATCCCATTATGGCCTCTTTCCCCTGCAGATCCCATCATGGCTTCTTTTCCCAGCAGATCTTATCCCATGTGCTCCTTTTCCCATGTGGCCTCTTCTTCCCATATAGTTCCCATCTATGTGGCCTCTTCTCCCCATATAGTTCCCATCTTTATCCGACCTCCTCTCCCCATATAGCTCCCATCTACGCAGCCTCCTCTCACCATATAGTTCCCATCTATGTGGCCTCCTCTCCCCATATAGCTCCCATCTATGTGGCCTCTTCTCCCCATTCACATTCCATGAATAAGACCCTTTGTTCGAAACGCGTAGGATACTCCACACGCCTTTCACTTTGTGTTATTGTGCTCCCCGGCAGTCTGTAAGATTTTATTTGCAATTGCAACTAATAAATTCCAGTTTTATTTCATCCTCCTCTCCTTGATGCTGGACTTCTGTTTCCTCTGATTCTTCTCCCCATATAGTTTCCATCTTTATCCGACCTCCTCTCCCCATATAGCTGCCATCTTTATGTGGCCTCATCTCCCCATATAGCTCCCATCTTTATGCAGCCCCTCTCCCTGCATCTTCGGCTCACTGAGCGCTTATCTGCTCCAAGCACCGGCGGCCTCTCCTCTGTCTTCCTTCCTCCTTCGCGACCGATGGCAGTAGGAGGAGCTACCTCCTCACACTGCCGTAACCTCTGCAGCGTCAGCGCGTCGCTGCATGCCGGGTCAGGGAGCAGACAGGCTCCACTGTACCCGGAAGTGCGGCATGGAGTTTTAAAGACACTAACACAGATGAAAACAGGGAACCGGATCGCTGGAGCTGTTTCTTTCTAGTTCGGGGAACCGGCTGCTATTTTAACAACCAGTTTGCCCGAACCGGACAGAACCGGCTGAATCCCACCCCTGCTTAGAGCGCGTGCAGGTGGCACAGGCAAACATATAGGCTACCACATACCTCTGAATTTTATCCCCCAAGACTTTAAGATGAATATTCAAGGGAACAAATGATTTGTTCACTGGAACCCCAGATGGTGAATTACATTGAGACTTCATGATCTCGGACTCAAAATCAGTACTAAGGCGGGCTTTGCACACTGCGACATCGCAGGTGCGATGTCGGTGGGGTCAAATTGAAAGTGACGCACATCCGGCATCGCATGCGACATCGCAGTGTGTAAAGCCTAGATGATACGATTAACGAGCGCAAAAGCGTCGTAATCGTATCATCGGTGCAGCGTCGGCGTAATTCATAATTACGCTGACGCGACGGTCCGATGTTGTTCCTCGCTCCTGCGGCAGCACACATCGCTGTGTGTGAAGCCGCAGGAGCGAGGAACATCTCCTACCGGCGTCACCGCGGCTTCCGTAGGATATGCGGAAGGAAGGAGGTGGGCAGGATGTTTACATCCTGCTCATCTCCGCCCCTCCGCTCCGATTGGCCGCCTGCTGTGTGACGTCGCAGTGACGCCGCACGACCCGCCCCCTTAACAAGGAGGCGGGTCGCCGGCCACAGGGACGTCGCACGGCAGGTGAGTGTGTGTGTGAAGCTGGCGTAGCGATAATTTTCGCTACGCCAGCTATCACCACATATCGCTGCTGCGACGGGGGCGGGGACTATCGCACTCGGCATCGCAGCATCGGCCTGCGATGTCGCAGTGTGCAAAGTGCCCCTAAGTCATATGACAAGATTCATTAAAAGGGTCACTTATAGGATTACTACTTCCAAAAGGTGGTGCTAGAGTTCGTCTCCTTCCTCCCTGAAGAGACAATTTGCATATTTCCCAGAGGAGCATGGCAGCTATAAGCCTCCTGACTGGCATGACAAATTGGTGTGTCAGTCTCTGCAAGAAAAAAAGTTTTCCCTTTAGACACCGTCTTAACTTCTCATACAGTCAGATCAGATCTCATACTTTGCATTGACGAGGGGCAATCACCCCAAAACACCATGTCTGCAAATTGAGGTTGTGATCTGGCATAAATCCTGTCATATGATTAAGGCTCATTAAAGGGTCCCTTTTGACTTTTAGGATCACTACTTCCAATAGGTGCCATTAGAGTTCATCTCCTTCCTCTCTGGAGACAATTTGCATATTTTCGAGAGGAAAATTGCAGCTATAAGTCTCCTCACTGGCATGCCAGATTGGTTTGTCAGTCTCTGCAAGGAGAAAGGTTTTCCCTTTAAACCTCATTTTAGCTTCCTAAACAGTCTTTGCACTGACGAGGGGCAATCACCCCAAAACACCGTGTCTGCAAATTGAGGTTCTGATCTGGCATAAGTCCTAAGTCATATGACAAGGCTCATTAAAGGGCCACTTTTGACTTTTAGGATTGCTACTTCCAATAAGTGGCACTAGAGTTCGTCTCCTTTTTCTGTGAAGAGACAATTTGCATTAAGACAGTCAAACACATGCAAAGCAACTTGAAACCACTTCAAGAACTCTTTCTCTTTTTCAGTCATGTCAGTGAGAGGTTTTGCTTTGTTTGAGTTTTTAATGAATTTTCAGTAAACGTTTGCAAAACCTAAAAAATGTTGCAGTCCTTTCAAATTTTCTGGATGGTCTCAATTTAATATAGCCTGTAATTTATAGGGATCCATAAAAAACAGTAGAAATATGTAACCTATAAAAGGAAGTTTTTATACGGCGTATACACACTTCTCGAGTTTAGCGTACAACCTATTCTCCCTCAGTGTTCGTAGAACTTGTTGCACATGTTCAATATGAGACCCATAATCCCTGGGGATGCCTGGTTCTCGTATCCTGCTATGCTCCTAAACACCAGTCTGATCTCCCTCACACACACACACGGGGAACTATGGAGCAGAAGTGCAAGTGAAAAACACAGAAAAGACTTACAGGGGAAAACAAAAACACAATTTCACCATACTGATGCCGAAATAACACAAGGGAAGAAAAAGAGAAAAACCTGTAAGGCAATGAAAGTACACTGTGCAGCGCAGTAGTAAGGAAGGAAATCACCAAATCGAACACAGCACACCCAAAATTATTCAGCTGTTAGTCTGAAAGACTTCCCCTCTCTAAACCAGGATAGACAAGCTATAGTTGGCACTACTTGAAAAGTCCAGCCAACCTATATAGGAGGAAAGCAGATATAACTGGGTTCCCCACAGTATATGACTAAAGGAGTTAAACATACAAGACAAGCAAAGTATTAACTCTAGCTAACCCTCGATAGATCAACAAGCCTTTGTGTCCACGCCCGTATCTCCCTGCACTGATCAGTGAAGTTCATAGGAAGCATGCGAGAATCTGAGGACACCTCAGACCCTGCTGCCATCATGACAATTGACGGTGCTTGAAAAATCCACCGTGTGACACTATGGGGGATATATCTAGAAGAAGAGGACCAGATGGAGGACATTATTACAAAATGAGATCAGGATGGGGTACATTATTACAAAATCTTGACCAGGATGGGGGACAGACATTATTAGAAGATTGAAACCAGTATGGGGACATTACTACGAGATTGAGACTAGAATGGAGGATATGGCGAAAGTACTAAAAGATGCTACCAGGATGGAGATGTTGATACAAGAAGGCAACTAGGGTGGCGTACATTGCTGCAAGATAGGGACAGGATGGGCACATCAATACAAGATGTGACCAGGATGGGGCACATTGCTATGAGAAGGGGATAGCGATGGGGAACATTGCTACAAAATGGGACCAGGATAGGAGACATTACTAATAGAGTTGCGCGATGTTCGAGGTTCGCCAATTTCATGTTCGAGTTATTTTGGGGGTGCTCGAGATCGAACTCGAATGCGAGCTTTTTGCTAAAAGCTTGACAGCTCGAGTTACGTTCGAGAACGGTTCGATCAGCAAAACGCCTAGCTAGTTACAAGCTGGCTTTTCACTGTAATAGTGTGAGTCACTCTATGATTCACACTATTATCAAATTTCAGCGTATAATGTGCGGGGGCGGCGCGTTTAGAACAATGCTGCTGGGATAATGGCGATCACTATTTTTTTTTTTCCCTAAGCGCGTGTGCAGTGGGGCGGGCCAGCATGTCAGCCAATCACAGACACACACACAGCTAAGTGGTCTTTTTTGCCAGACAAGCAAGGGCATGTGTCATAGGCTGTGAATGTCACATGTCCTTGCATTATAAATACGGCAATTTTCCCTCACGGCGCCATTACCTGCTTTCTGCGTGTAGGTGACAGTCACCGCTCACGCAGCTCCTGTCGCCGCTCCGGCTGTGTACGCTATACACACAGCGCTCAGGGCTGATTTCCTCGGTCTCAGAGCCATAGGTGACAGGCAGGTCCGTGGAAATGCTGTATAGAGCTTCAGATAACAGCGTCTGTGTACCTAAGCTCAGGGAATTCCTTGCTGCATTTCACCATTAGGAGGAATAGAAAGTGAGGCTTCCTTTCCTGTCCACTGACCCAGAGAACCCAGCCACTGTACCCACCTGCCCACTTTTGCGAAGCTATGTTTTATAGCAAACAGTGCTGAAACTTAGTGGCATCCAAAAAGTGGCTGCTATACTCCATTGTTGTCCCACTGGTGCCAAGCAATTTCCAGAACCTCTGCATTCAACTCTCATGCACATTTTGCTACGCTATTTTTATAGCAAACAGTGCTGAAACTTAGTAACATTCAAAAAGTGGCTGCTATACTCCATTGTTGTCCCACTGGTGCCAAGCAAGTCCCAGCACCTCTGCATTCAACCCCCATGCACATTTTGTTACGCTAGTCTTATAGCAAACAGTAGAGATGAGCGAACCGGTCGCGGTTCGGCTCGAGGTCGGTTCGCCGAACGGAGCTCCCGTTCGAGTTCGGTTCGTCGAACGTTCGACGAACCGAACTCAAACTGCATAGGAAACAATGGCAGGCATTCACAAACACATAAAAACACCTAGAAAACACCCTCAAAGGTGTCCAAAAGGTGACAAACAACTCACAACACAACACAAACACATGGGAAAGTGACAAGGACATATACTCATGCGAAAACAAAAGAGCTGGACAAGGAAAAAGAGGAGGACACACAGATATATGAGTATATGCAAGGAAACATCGATGCCATTACTGTGCAACTTGAGCCCTGCTCATTTTAGGCTTCCAATCTGGATAAATTGCCTGAGATTGCCACGTACGCCTTGGGGATCTTGTCGTGCCCTGCAGCCAGCGTTCTCTCGGAACCTGTCTTCAGTGCTGCTGGGGGTCTGCTGGCAGATAAGCACACGTGTCTGTCCACTGACAATGTGGACATGGCTCTCAGAGGACTTTTCTTCCCCTGTGTCAGCCAGGGGAGGCGAAAGGCACGCATATTTTTGAGAGTGCTTCATGCAAAGCATCTCTTTCATTTTGAAAAGGGGGATCAACTGATGCCAGTCAAGTGGGGTGTGTGTGGCCCAATTAGTGGCAACGAGGGATACTGTGGTTGGAGTCCCCTCGCTGTGTTTCTAAAAGAACCAAGATGAACAAGTCATGGCTCTCAGAGGACTTTTCTTCCCCTGGGTCATCCAGGGGAGGCGAAAGGCACGCGTATTTTTGAGAGTGCTTCATGCAAAGCATCTGTTTCATTTTGAAAAGGGGGATCAAGTGATGCCAGTCAAGTGGGGTGTGTGTGGCCCAATTAGTGGAAACGAGGGAGACTGTGGTTGGAGTCCCCTCGCTGTGTTTCTAAAAGAACCAAGATGAACAAGTCATGGCTCTCAGAGGACTTTTCTTCCCCTGGGTCAGCCAGGGGACGGGAAAGGCACGCGTATTTTTGAGAGTGCTTCATGCAAAGCATCTTTTTCTTTTTCAAAAGGGGGGTCAACTGATGCCAGTCAAGGGGGGTGTGTGTGGCCCAATTAGTGTCAACGAGGGAGACTGTGGTTGGAGTCCCCTTGCTGTGTTTCTAAAAGAACCAAGATGAACTAGTCATGGCTCTCAGAGGACTTTTCTTCCCCTGGGTCAGCCAGGGGACGGGAAAGGCACGCGTATTTTTGAGAGTGCTTCATGCAAAGCATCTTTTTCTTTTTCAAAAGGGGGGTCAACTGATGCCAGTCAAGTGGGGTGTGTGTGGCCCAATTAGTGGCAATGAGGGAGACTGTGGTTGGAGTCCCCTCGCTGTGTTTCTAAAAGAACCAAGATGAACAAGTCATGGCTCTCAGAGGACTTTTCTTCCCCTGGGTCAGCCAGGGGACGGGAAAGGCACGCGTATTTTTGAGAGTGCTTCATGCAAAGCATCTTTTTCTTTTTCAAAAGTGGGGTCAACAGATGCCAGTCAAGTGGGGTGTGTGTGGCCCAATTAGTGGCAACGAGGGAGACTGTGGTTGGAGTCCCCTCGCTGTGTTTCTAAAAGAACCAAGATGAACAAGTCATGGCTCTCAGAGGACTTTTCTTCCCCTGGGTCAGCCAGGGGACGGGAAAGGCACGCGTATTTTTGAGAGTCCTTCATGCAAAGCATCTTTTTCTTTTTCAAAAGGGGGGTCAACTGATGCCAGTCAAGTAGGGTGTGTGTGGCCCAATTAGTGGCAACGAGGGAGACTGTGGTTGGAGTCCCCTCGCTGTGTTTTACATGATTTTCGAAGGGCATGACATGCCTAAGAGGTTGAGTTTCATCATCTGCAACTTGTTGGCAACAGAAAGACTGCCTTTACACCCTTTTGAGACCGAGGATTTTCGAGACCTTATGCCCATTACAGTGCCCCAAGAGCCGATGGCCAGTCGTCACTCCTTCTCCAAGAAAAGCGTGCCCGCGCTACCACAGTAGGTCGCACACAACCTCACCGATTCCTTGAGAAACTGTGTGTGACAGGGTGCATGTCACCACAGATACTTGGACCAGTAAGCATGGACAGGGGAGTTACATGTTGCTGACTGGGCACTGGGTAACTATGGTGAGAGATGGAGAAGGGTTTGCTGTACAAGTCTTGCCGTCCCCACGACTTGTGTGTCAATCCTTCCTCTGTATGTACAAGTTCCTCCACTGCTTCTGCCTCCTCAACCTCGTGTGGGTCCTCCACCTCGGCCCAAACCCTGTGTGGTCAGTCCACCCTTCCTTGTAACTGCGCCCAAGGAATCCCACACACCTCCTTACTATGCTGGCAGCAGAGCTCAAGGCCATCAGGCGGTCAAATGTTTACTTTGAAATGTAGGGGAAATGTGAGACACCGCTGAGGAATTGTGGACGGTTAGCTCTGGAGAGTGAGACCGAGTTTCATCAATGGTTGTCTCCACTCAACCAGCAGCCAGGGAAGGTCGGGTGCGACAATGATGCAAACCAGTCTGCGACCCTTCTTCAGGGCAATGTGGCACACGTGCCTTGTATGGCTCACGTGTTGATCCTGGTTGCCCAGCAATTTTTAAAACACTATCCCGGCCTACATGGCCTTCTGCAGAGGGCACGGTGTAATGCCTGCCTGGATCGACACACTCAGATGGGCTGTAAAGGATAGGCTAGAGGCAAGCCACTCACCAAGCTGGACACCCAGAACCCTGAAACCCTTTAACCCCTATACAGTGATTTGGAATTACACAGGGCCCAAGTTGATCAATACCTGTGGAAGGCTGCAGTTCCAGAGAATAGTAGTCATGCAGGGTCAAAAACATTAATTGAGGAAGAGGAACAGAATGGGATGGCCAGGACTTAATCAGAAAACAAGCAGAGGTGAAATGCGGATCGGCCAACGAGGTACATAAACAGCAAGCAGGAAAAGTAGTCAGGTAACAAGCACACAAAATCATAAAACTGAACTGGGGGTAACAGTAACAAGAGGTTCATAGCTTTGTCTGGCAGTGGTCTGCAGACAGGAGGGGCCTAAAAAAGGGTGTGGTGTCTTCCCATTGGTTGTAGCTGAATGATGGTACTTCATCTGTGAGATACCCACCACCTACATTCAGCCTGTGGTTCTGTATCTGTCAAGGTAACACAACCCAGTGGGTGACCATAACCTGCGTCCACCTGCGCCGCAGGCATCGACTCCTTTCCCATCATCAGCACTATGCACGAAAGGAACACGTTGTCACCTGGTGACCGGAGTACAAATTGATTGAGTGGACTACGTTGGTGACTTAACAGCCGTGTGCGGCAATGATGCAAACCTGTCTGCGGCCCTTCGTCAGGGCAATGTGACACACGTGCCTTGTATGGCTCACGTGTTGAATCTGATTCTCCAGCAATTTTTAAAATACCATCCCTGCCTACATGGCCTTGTGCAGCGGGCACGCTGCTATGTGCTCACTTTCATCCTTCGCACCCAGCAGCTCAACAACTTTCATCGCTCCTGAAGTCTTAGGGTCTGGCGGTTAAACGCCGGAAATGTGATGTTCCGACACGCAGGAATTGGAATCTGCACATGTTGCAGCATCTGTGGCAGCACCGCAGAACCCTGCTGAAATACGGTATGATGTATACCCTGGGCTAACTTGATCCAGAGGTGGTGCAGATCACGCTGCTGGAGTGGTGTCAGATCAAGGACCTATGCACCCTTCTAAACAGTTTACAAATGTCGACGAAGATGTTTAGCACTAGCAATGCCATTCTCAGCGTGACAATTCTGGTCATCTACAAGATGGAGCACACTGTAAGCATTATTCGGAGTCAGGTGTTGGTCCAAGAGGAAGGGGAGGAAGTACAGGAGGAGTCATATGCAGAAGGGATAATAAGATGTACAAGGTCCATACGTTGAGCGGCACCTAGGCGGCAGTCATGGTGGGGGATAGGGATTAACAAGGGTGCATATGTGTCGCCCTGGGCAAGCCAGGGGACACAGGTCACACACCACCACACCCTACATCCCAGGTAGAAACATCTAAGCTAACCAAAAATCCTTGTTGCCTTCCTCCAGAGACTGATGATACACACCAGGGGGTGGGCCAGGCGGTTGGCTCCGCCCACCGAGGAGATCACAGCTCTGGAGGCGGGAGAAACCAGGCAGATAGAGTTTGGAGGAGGAAGTGGAAGGAGTGGAGGAGTAGCCCAGACAGGGCTAAAGTAAAGAGCTAAGTGAAAGTGAAGGAAGAAAAGTAGTAAAGGAGGAAAGCAAGAGTGGTGACAGAACAGGAAGAGTGTGCAGAGCCTGAAGAGTCCAGCTGAGTGCAGGGCAGGTCAGCAAGGTCAGCAACGGCGGTGACTGTCTGAAGGGGGACCGTTTGGAAGTTCCTGGAAGGACCCCGTAGGCTGTGTGCCCGGTGGTCTGGAGCAGTGTTCCGAAGGACAGTCAGCACCAGGGCAGGGGCCTCTCGGACCCCGGCAAGGCTTGGAGTCGCCACAATTTGCCGAATCCGTCAGTGAAGGGGACGTAGATCCCCCAACAACCAAGTCCCGATTGAAGGCAACAGCCCAGCCAGTGTAAGAGAGACACCGCCACCGCCAAGGCACCAGTTTCTTAGGGCCAGCGCCTGCAGGCAAAGAGTAGAGCTCCCCCGGTCCAGCTTGAAGCCGGGGAGCGGGTTACCGGTGGGGACCCATCGCAACCAACAAGTACACCAAGGTGCTAGGAAAAGGGACATCACCGTCATCTACCGGGAGAGCAAGTGCAGCCGTCTGTGGGACCGTCCAACCAGCCGTTTGGTTTACCGTAAAACTGTGTCAACGTCTCAGGCTGAGTGAGTACCACAGTGCCGCAAGGCACAGCGCTGCCCCCGCGTCCCTTCGCCCACCAAGCGCTGCACCTCCCAAGCCATCACCGGGCCCCGGGATCACCAACCCCTACCCACGGAGGGGAACACAACAGCTGGCTGCTCCGCATCACCATCCCCGGGATCCCCGTATTGAGCAGCGGTGGTGAAATCACCACAACCGTGGGTGGCGTCACGGACTATAAACAATCCCCACACCCAACAAACCCCTTTCACTCACGGGCGAGGAGTGCCGCTCGAGAAACCCCCGGGATCCGGCCTACAGCTCGAGCCACCACTGAGCAGCGGCCGCCGGACCCGAGCAGAAGGGGGTGAGCGTAGTGTGCTGACACCCTCCTCCCCGCCCGCGACAACTTGGCGTCACGAACAGGATCTTACCGCTCTGCCGTCTGGTAGAGGTGCGCCTTGTTACCGCCGGAGGTATCCGGCAGAAAAATTTCAGAAGCCGCCATCTTTGGCGCGAAAAGTTCCCGCTCGAGCGTCTTCTCGAGTAGTAGAGGCGCGAAGGCCAAGACCCCGCCCCGAGAGAGGAGGGGCCGGAGAGAGCTAAGGGGAACGCGATGGCGGCTGGACGCATGTAGCTGCGGCTATAAAAGCAGGGACGCCAGGACTCTGCAAACATACCGTTTCTGGAAGCAGAAAAAGAAGCCATCATGTGGATGCCGTCCCGCGACACCGTAGCCCCCGCGCCTGGAACCGCGGCGTGGGTGGAGATCCGAACCGCGCAGCTCTACCAAAGGCTGCAGGTCAGGATGCAGCTCCTCATGGAGGAGTGGGAGGCCGACATGGCGGACGTTGTAGCCACCGTGCGGAGACGCGAGGAGGAGGCGGAGAAAGGGAGGGTGAGTGACCCACGTCCCGATGCCCTTGAAGGGCCGGTCATCGCGGCTGTGGGGCCCGGTCCAAGCCCTCTCCCCCCGTTGCCTCCCTCGCCACCCGTCCCGGAGGCCGTGACCCCGCCACTAGGCCTGCTACCACCGCAACCGGTAGCAGTACCCAGCGTCCCCGCCCAAGCGGGCCGACCTGTAGCCGGAGCCCACGGCACACCGAAGGTGTTACCGTGGAAGACGCCGAAAGTGGAACCGGAGGCATCCCCTGAAAAACCCCCCGAGCCGGAGCCGATGACCCGCTCCGAGCCGAAGGCCCAGCAGCGGAAAGCCCCTATGCCCATCCCCCACACCTCGGCTGAGGTAGCGCCGGGTTGTTGTTGCAAGGCAGCGCCCAAGGCCAAGACACCGCGGGACATGCCGCCCATAGTCCTGACAGTGGGCAACGTCCAGGATGTCCCGCGGGGCCCGACCCGTGCGCCGGCGCTGGCAGCAGCGCCGTATTGGGATAGGGAGCCGGTACCGCTGGGCCTGGAGATCGCCGAGAGGGAGCGGAAGAAGGCCGAACTGGTGGCCAGAGCGATCCGGGAGAAAGAAAACCTCCGGCAAGCAACCTCCCGTGTCCGAGGACCGTCGTACGTGGGGCAGGTGAGGCGATTTGATGTCCGCCGGGGCTACGGGTTCATCTACGAGCCGGGCCTGGAGGCCGAAGTTTTTGTAGCCCGGCGGGATGTGAATGCCCACCTGCATGAGGAGCATCCCGGCCGCAATCTGATGCCGGGTGACATCGTCCAGTACACTCGGTTCTTTGGGGAGCGAGGGTGGTTTGCGCTGGACGCTAAATTGAAGGGCAGCCCAGAGACCCGAGCAAGCGCCGCGCCCCCTCCCTTGGAAGGAGCACTGGAGCCTGGAAGTCCGGAGTAGGGCAGCGGATGCCCGTAACACCGTCCCCGTTGGGACCACCACTTTGTTTGTTGTTTGAAAAGTTTTGAAAGATGATAAGAAAGAGATGATTACCGAACAGTTACCTGATTTGCTTGTGATTTGCAACCGGCTGGAGCCGGCACCGTTGTCCCCGTGGGGACCGTTTAAAAAGTTTTTGCATGGGAACTATCCATGGACAAGCCCGTGAACTTGCAGGGCACCCACAAACGTTAAGTGGCTTGTAAATATGTTGTTTGCCGTTACCGTTTCCGCAATGCCGCCTCCGGAGAGGCAGGTTGGAGGGAGGGCCCTCAGCAGAGCAGGCTGGGGCCCAGCCACCAAAGGAACCCTCTGGAGGGAAGGACAGATCCCGCTCGGGTACCGTGTGCTGGACTGTGGGTCAAGGGGTGCTGCCTGGGCTTTAGGGGCAGCATCAGGGCCAGGTTGCTTGGGTGGGAGAGAGCGGAAACCGTAACCGTAAACCGTTTGAAACGTTAAAAGAAATGTGCCTCCCGTCTTGGGAAGAGTTATTAAAAATGTAAATATGTTATATTATTATGTTATCTTTTACAGAAAAATAAATCCGGTGTTGGACGGCAGCCCGCGGACGGTCTGCATTTTGCTAAGGGGGAATGTGTCGCCCTGGGCAAGCCAGGGGACACAGGTCACACACCACCACACCCTACATCCCAGGTAGAAACATCTAAGCTAACCAAAAATCCTTGTTGCCTTCCTCCAGAGGGGTGGGCCAGGCGGTTGGCTCCGCCCACCGAGGAGATCACAGCTCTGGAGGCGGGAGAAACCAGGCAGATAGAGTTTGGAGGAGGAAGTGGAAGGAGTGGAGGAGTAGCCCAGACAGGGCTAAAGTAAAGAGCTAAGTTAAAGTGAAGGAAGAAAAGCAGTAAAGGAGGAAAGCAAGAGTGGTGACAGAACAGGAAGAGTGTGCAGAGCCTGAAGAGTCCAGCTGAGTGCAGGGCAGGTCAGCAAGGTCAGCAACGGCGGTGACTGTCTGAAGGGGGACCGTTTGGAAGTTCCTGGAAGGACCCCGTAGGCTGTGTGCCCGGTGGTCTGGAGCAGTGTTCCGAAGGACAGTCAGCACCAGGGCAGGGGCCTCTCGGACCCTGGCAAGGCTTGGAGTCGCCACAATTTGCCGAATCCGTCAGTGAAGGGGACGTAGATCCCCCAACAACCAAGTCCCGATTGAAGGCAACAGCCCAGCCAGTGTAAGAGAGACACCGCCACCGCCAAGGCACCAGTTTCTTAGGGCCAGCGCCTGCGGGCAAAGAGTAGAGCTCCCCCGGTCCAGCTTGAAGCCGGGGAGCGGGTTACCGGTGGGGACCCATCGCAACCAACAAGTACACCAAGGTGCTAGGAAAAGGGACATCACCGTCATCTACCGGGAGAGCAAGTGCAGCCGTCTGTGGGACCGTCCAACCAGCCGTTTGGTTTACCGTAAAACTGTGTCAACGTCTCAGGCTGAGTGAGTACCACAGTGCCGCAAGGCACAGCGCTGCCCCCGCGTCCCTTCGCCCACCAAGCCCTGCACCTCCCAAGCCATCACCGGGCCCCGGGATCACCAACCCCTACCCACGGAGGGGCAACACAACAGCTGGCTGCTCCGCATCACCATCCCCGGGATCCCCGTATTGAGCAGCGGTGGTGAAATCACCACAACCGTGGGTGGCGTCACGGACTATAAACAATCCCCACACCCAACAAACCCCTTTCACTCACGGGCGAGGAGTGCCGCTCGAGAAACCCCCGGGATCCGGCCTACAGCTCGAGCCACCACTGAGCAGCGGCCGCCGGACCCGAGCAGAAGGGGGTGAGCGTAGTGTGCTGACACCCTTCTCCCCGCCCGCGACACATAGTATCAGCAAAAATTGTTGAGGAAGGTGCAGGAGCCCATGAAGAAATGGAGGACGAACTTACGATTGGCATGGAAGACTCAGCAGATGAGTGAGAGCTTGCTCACATTTCGGTTGTGCGAGGTTGGGGGGAGAGGGCAGAGGAAGGAGGCACGATTCTCACCTCTCTGCCACCAACAAACCAAGGACTTTGTCCTCCTGGATGCACAATACACATGAGCGCCTTCTTGCTGCACTACCTACAACATGACCCTTGGATTGTACGAATTCGAAGTAATGCTAACTACTGGGTTGCCACACTGTTAGATCCCCGGTACAAGACAAAATTTGGCGAAATAATTCCAGCCATAGAAAGGGACGCACGTATACAGGAGTATCTGCGGAAGGTGGTACGGATTCTTAGATCTGCTTTTCCAGTAAACACCAGTGCTGCACAGAGTGAATCTCAGCAGCTTGTCGTAGGTGATTTCGGAACCGAAAGCAGCAAACCCCCAAAACCGCTGTGGTGTGTGTCTGGGACCCACCTCTATGCGGCCCAGGTGTTTTTTCAGTTTGCCGCCATCGCACGGGAAGCCACGCCCCTAAACGTTCAATCTGGGGTGTCTTCGCCAAACTTTTTTCCCCTAAAGGAAGCGAAACGGGGTCTTCTGGCTCCAGCAGATGGTACCCCTGGGTCTTGGCGAAAAACTGGCCAAGTTGCGAATCGGTCGCACCTTCGGTTCCCTAGGGGCGTGGCTTTGCGAATTTTGGCCTTATATGCGAATCCCTAATATCTGCTAAACCGTGACTCCAATTTGCTCATGTAAGGCTTCATTACGACCGGTTTGCTGAGCCGGATGATTCGACACTCAGCTCGCGAATTCGCCACAAACGGGGACCCCGCAAATGCCCCCAAAAGTTTTGGCCATCTTGAATTCTTCAACTTTTGCCCCCAAAATTTCAGGGACTAGACCTTCGAAACCCCTGTGGTGCTTCTCTGGGACCCACCCCTATGCGGTGCAGGTGATTTTTTAAATTTTCCGTCATCGCACGGGAAGCCACGCCCCTAAACATTCAATCTGGTGTGTACTCAACAAACTTTTTTTCCCTAAACGAAGCAAAATGGGGCCTTACGGTTCCAGCAGATGGTACCCCTGGGTCTTGTTGAATAATGGGCCAAGTTGCAAATCGGTCGTGCCTTCAGTTTCCTGTGGGCGTGGCTTTGAAAATTTTGACTTCATATGCAAATCCTCAATATCTGCCAAACCGTGACTCTGAGTTACTCATGAAAGGCCTTGTTACGATCAGTTCACTGAGACAGACAATTCAAGACCCTGTGTGTGAATTTGCCACAAACGGGGACCCCACAAACGCCCCCAAAAGATTTCGGCCATTTTGAGTTTTTCAAGTTTTGCCCCCAAAATTTCCGGAACCAGACCTATTACACCTACGTGCTTCTTAAGTTTTGTGTCAAACCCTATCCTGAGTCTCTGTGCCAAAAATCGAGAGCCTAGGCTGCAAAGTTACCCCGGGGGAGCCTCTCCAGATTCCCTTGATTAGCCAATTGCTGCTGTTTTTTTCCCTTTTAAAATACACATCTCGAAAAGTTAGAATCAGAAGTAGACCATATTTGGAATAATTGCACAGTAAGACACCATGCACTGTCCCTTCAAATATGGGGTGCGTGCCCTGTACGCTTTTGGCACAGTGGGGTGTCAAAATCCCCCTCTTTTGCAATTATAGCAGAAGTTATGAATATTTAAGGCTCTGTGGTCTGATATTCGTAGCTTCTAGTGGTATAATCTTGGTGGCAGTCCGTTCGACTTAAACAGAGGATCAATTTGAGCCCCTACCTGTCAACATGAGACAAAGGGCGGAACCGAAGAACGCTTTTCACTAAGTGGTGGAGGTTTAAAACGCGACGACAATGTTTATTTTCAATTTTATAGGCCCAAATTTCTACGGAACCAAACAATGTGAACTCATGAGCTTTTGAAGGTGTGTACTTGACTCAAAACTGAGTCAGAATACCAAAACTGGTGACCCTGCACCCAAGGAAACCCTGCAAAAACCTCTCCAGCGACCCTAGTTTACCCATTGTGCTACAGCTTAAGGTTATTTAAAAATTCATATCTTGAAAAATAAGCATCAGAAGGCCACACAATTTGGCATGCGGCATAACATAATCCATATGACAATCCCTGAAAATATGGAGTGGCTATGCTGAATGCTATGGATTCAGTGACCCCCCCCCAAACTCAGGCAACCACAGTGACATTTTATAGAAAAATGAATTGGATTTTCCTATATCACTTTTACCAGAATTTCTCCAGAACCAAGGGTCCAAACAAAAATCCAACAGAAAGGTTGTTTGGGGAAGACCCTCAGCTTTCAGACGAGACCTAAACTGAGTTCCAATGATGCTTATTCAGAAATCTGTGACCCCACAAAAGAAGCGACCAGTGAGACAATTCATTCAAAATGAATTGGTTTTCCTATACCGCTTTAACCCGAGTTTTTAAAAAAACAACAGTCCAGTTAAAAATCTGACAAATATGTTTTGGGGGACATCCTCAGCTTTCATATGAGACCTAAACTGAGTTTCTAGGAGTTTTATTCAGAACTCTGTGACCTCCCAAATGAGGCGACCACTGAGACATTTCATCGTCCCCTGGAGGCTTCCAGTCCCACAACTTGTCCCCTAGATCCTGCCAGGGCCATACACTGGCCCCTGGAGGCTGCCATTGCCACACACTGGCCCTCGGAGGCCACCAGACCCACACACAGGCCCCTGGAGGCTTCCAGGGACACACAATGGCCCTTGGAGTCTGCCTGGCCCATGAACTTGCCCCTGGAGGAAGGCGAGCAAATGAACTGGCCCCTGGAAGCTGCCAGGCCCATGAACTGATCTCTGGAGGCTTCCAGGCCCACACACCGGCCCCTGGAGGATGCCAGGTCCACATTCTGGCCCCTGGAATTTGACAGGCCCTTCCACTAGTAACTGAAGGATACCTAGCCAATGCATTGGCCCACTGGCCCTTGGAGGCTGCCTGGCCCATGAACTGATTTCTGGAGGCTGTCAGGCTCACACCCTGGCCCCTGGAATTTGCCAGGCCCTCCCACTGGCCACTGGAGGCTGCCCACCCAATGGACTGGACCTTGGAGGCTGCCAGTCCCATGCACTGGAACTTGGAGGCTGCCATACCAACATACATGCCCCTGGAGGCTGCCAGACACACACATGGGTCCATTGAAACAGCCAGGTACACCAACTTGCCCCTGGAGGCTGCTTGGCCTACGCTGTGGTCCTGGAGGCTAAAAGGCCCACAAACTTGCCCCTGGCGGCTGTCAGGCACACTCATGAACCCCTGGAGGTAGCCAGGCCCACACAAGGGCCCCTAGAGGCTGCAAAGCACCCCCATTGGTTCCTGGTAGCTGCCAGGCCAATGCACCCACAAACTTGCCTTTGTAGGTCTTCAAGCCACCTACTGGCCCCTGGAGGCTAATCAGCCAACGCACTGGCCTCAGGAGGCTACAAGGCCCACCCACTGGCCCCTGGAAGCATGAAATGGCCACTGGAGGCTGAAAAGCCCTCAAACTGGCCCGTGGATATTTCCAAGTCTACCAACTGGCCCTTGGAGGATTCACAGAAAACGCAGTGGCCCCGGGAGACTGACAGGCCCAGCCACTGACCCAGGAGGCTGCCCATCCAACACACTTGACCCTGGAGGCTGCCCATCAAGTACACTTGCCCCTGGATGCAGCCAGACCAATCCACTGGTGCATGGAAGCTGCTAGGCCAACGCACTGGCCCCGGGAGGCTTGCAGGCCCACCCACTGACCCCGGGAGGCTGTCCAGCCAACACGATGGCCCTCTGGAGGCTGCCCAGCCAATTCCTGACCCCTGAGGTTGCCAGGCCCACCCACTGACCCCGGCAGGCTGCCCATCCAACACACTGTACCCTGGAGGCTGCCCATCAAGCACCCTGGCCCCTGGATGCAGCCAGGCCCATCCACTGGTCCATGGAGGCTGCCAGGCCAATGCACTGGCCCATGGAGACTTCCAGTCCCACACACTGGCCCTTGGAGACTACCAGGCCCACATACAGGCCCCTGGAGGCTGCCGGGACAACATACTGTTCCCTTGAGGCTGCCAGGTTCACACAATGACCTCTGGAGGCTTCTGGGTCCACTCAATAAACCTTAGAGGCTGTTAGGCCCTCACACTGGCCCTTGAAGGCTGCCGGGCCCACTCAATGTACCTTGGAGGCTGTCAGGCCCTCACACTGGCCCCTGGAGGTTGGCAGGCTCACACAATCGCCCCTGGAGGCTTCCAGGCCCACTCAATAGACTG
Source organism: Anomaloglossus baeobatrachus (assembly GCF_048569485.1). NCBI lineage: Eukaryota > Metazoa > Chordata > Amphibia > Anura > Aromobatidae > Anomaloglossus > Anomaloglossus baeobatrachus. The sequence continues at coordinate 229,323,778 of NC_134355.1, forward strand.
TGTAGGATTTTGGGCCCTCACACTGGCTCCTGGAAGCTTCCAGGCCCACACAGTGGCCCCTGAAGGCTGCTGGGCCCACTCATTGGACCCTGGAGGCTGCCAGGCGTTGACCCATGCTCCTGAAAGGTTCCAGGACAACAGCCTGGCCTTTGGAGGCTGTGCGGCCCACACACTTTCCCATGGAGGCTGCCAAGCCCCCATACAGGCACCTGGAGACTGACATGGCAACACAAAACCCACAAGCAACACACAACCTGAAGGCTGCCTGGCCCACTAACTGGCCCCTGGAAGCAGCCCAGCAAATTAACTGGCCCCTGTATGCTGCGTGGCCCACACCCTCGCCCCTGGATACTGTAAGGCCCACCAACTGGCCCCTGGAGGCAGTCAGGTGCACTCAAGGTCCCCGGGAGGCAGTCAGGTCTACACAAGTGCCCCTGAATGCTGCCAGGACACACCCTGGCCCTTGGAATCTGCAAGGACCTCCCACTGGCCCAGCCAACGCATGTGTCCCTGGATGCTTCCAGACACACACACGGGCCTCTGGAGACAGCCAGTCACACTCACTGGCCCGTGGAGGCTGCCAGGCCAAAGCACTGGCCCCTTGAGGCTGGCAGGCACACCCAATGAACCCGGGAGGCTGCCCTGCCAACACACTAGCCCTTGGAGCCTGCTCAGCCAATGCACTGGCCTCTGGAAGCTGCAAGGCCCACCCACTGAACCGGGGAGGCCTCCCAGCTATCGCACAGGCCCCTGAGGCTTCCTAGAAAACACACTGGGCCTGGGAGGCTGCCAGGCCCACACCTTGGCCCCTGGTGGCTGTCAGAGCCACACACGGGCCCCTGGAGGCTGCCAGGGCCACACCATGTCCCCTGGAGGCTGCCAGACCCACACCCTAGGCCCCTGGAATTTGCCAGGCTTTCCCATTGGTCCCTGAAGGCTGCCCAGCCAATGCACTGGACTTTGAGGCTGCCAGTCCCATGCACTGGCACTTGGAGGCTGCGAGACCAACACATGTGCCCCTGGAGCCTGCCAGACACACACACGGGACCCTGGAGGTAGACACGCACACCCACTAGCCCTTGGAGGCTGCTAGGTTCACGCACTGCGCTCTGGTGACTGTAAGGCCAACAAACTTGCCCCTGGAGGCTGTCCGGCGCACTCAAGGGCCCCTGGAGGCTTCCCAGCCACGCACTGGCCCTTGGAGGCAGACAAGGAAAGCACTGGCCTCTGGAGGCTGCCTGGCCTATGCACTAGCCCCTGGAGTCTGCCAAACCCATGAACTCACCCCTGGAGGCTGTCCAGCCAATGCACTGGGCCCTGGAGGCAGATAAGCAAAACACTGGCCCCTGGAGGCTGTCCGACCCATGCACTGGCCCCTGGAGGATACAAGGCAAACATGCCCTTGCAGGCAGCCAGGCCCACACACTGGCCCCTGGAGTCTACCAGACCGATGAACTCGCCCCCAGAGGCTATCAAGCCCACACACAGGCCTCTGGAGGCTGTTGAGCTAACAAACTTTTCCTTTGAGGCTCCGAGGCTCAAACAATGGACCCTGGAGGCTGCTGGGCCCTCACATTCACCCTTGGAGGCTTCCAGGCCCACACAGTGGCCATTGGAGGCTGCAGTGCCCACTCCATAAATATGGAGGCTGGCGGGCCCTCATATTGGCCCTAGAAGGCAAACAGGCTCACACAATATCCCCTGGATGCTTCCGGGCCCACTAACTGGACCCTGGAGGCTGCGGGGCCCTCACACTGGCCCCTGGAGGCTGCCAGACACACACACACGCACCCTTGGAAGCAGCGAGGTATGCCCACTTGCACGTGGAGGCTGACAGGCCCACGCTCTGGCCCTGGATGCTGTAAGGCCCACAAACTTGCCCCTGGTGGCTGTCGGGCACAATCAAGGGCCCCTGGAGGCAGCCAGGCCCACACAAGTGTCCTTGAAGGCTGCAAAGCACACTCACTGGTTCCTGGAGGCTTTAAAGCCCATGCACTGCACTATAAAGCCCACAAACTTGCCCCTAGAGGCTGTCAAGCCCTCTCACTGGTTCCTTGAGGCTGCCCAGCCAACGCACTGGCCTTGGGATGCTGCCATGCCCACCCACTGGCCCCTGGAAGCTTTCAGGCCCATGAAATAGCCACTGGGGGCTGACATCCCTCACCCTTGCCCCTGGAAGTTTCTGGGTGAACACCTTGGCCCCTGGAGGCTGTGGGGCTCATACACTGGCTCCTGGAGGATTTCCGGCCCACACACAGGCAGCTGGAGGCTGCCAGGGCCACACCTTGGCCCCTGGAGGCTGCCAGGCCCAGGAACTGGCCCCTAGAGGCAGCCCAGGAATGAACTGGCCCCTGGAGAAATTCGGGCAAATGAAGTCTGAAGGCCCCTGGAGGCTGCCAGGCCCACAAACTCTCCCATAGAAGCTGCCAGACCTAAACATGGGCCCCTGGAGGCTGCCAGGCCCACACCCTGGCCCCTGCAATCTTCCAGGCCCTCCCACTGACCCCTGGAGGTTGCCCACCTAACGCACTGGACCTTGGAGGCTGCCAGCCCCATGCACTGGCACTTGGAGGCTGCCATACCAACATACATGCCCCTGGAGGCTGCCAGACACACACGGGCCCCTGGAGGCAGACAGGCATCTCCACTTGCCCCTGGAGGCTGCCAGGCAACACACTGGGCCCTGGAGACTGTAATGCCCACAAACTTGCCCTTTCAGGCTATCTGGCACACTCAAGGGCCTCGGGAGTCAGCTAGGCCCACACAAGGGCCCCTGGAGGCTGCAAAGCACACCCACTGGTTCCTGGAGGCTTCCAAGCCCATGCACTGGGCTTTCGTGGCTGTAAAGCCCACAAACTTGCCCCTGGAAGTCGTCAGGCCCACTCACTATCCCCTGGAGGCTGCCCAGCCAACGCACTGGCCTCGGGACGCTGCCAAGCATACCCACTGGCCCCTGGAAACTTTCAGGCCCATGAACTGGCCACTGGAGGCTGGCAGGTTTCCAAGTCCTCCACTGGCCCTTGTAGCATTTCCAGCAAATGACCTGGCTCCTAGAGGCTGCCAGGCCCACCCACTGGCCCTTGGAGGATTCCCAGTAAATGCAGTGTCCCCGGGAGACTGACAGACCCAGCCACTGACCCGGGAAGCTGCCTAGATAATGCACAGGCCCCTGGAGGCAGCCAGGCCCTTCCACTGGCCAACGGAGGCAGCCAGGCCCACCCACTGGACCATTCAGGCTGCTAGGCCAACGCACGGACCCCAGGAGGCTGCCCAGCCAACCTACTGGCCCCTAGACATTGCCCAGCTATCGCACGGGTCCCTGGAGGCTTCCCAGCAAACACACTGGCCCCAGAAGGCTAACCGGCCCACACCTTGTCCCCTAGAGGCTGCCAGGCCCACACATGGATTCTTGAAGGCAGCCAGGTCCACACACTGGCTCCTGGAGGCTCCTAGGGTCACATACTGCCCCTGGAGGCTTCCAGGAGAATACAGTGGACACTGAAGGCTGCCAGGCCCACTCACTGAATCCTGAAGGCTGCCATGCCCTCACCCATGCCCCTGGAAGGTTCCAGGCCAACACCCTAGCCACTGGAGGCTATGTGGCCCATACACATGGGCCCCTGGAGGCAGACAGGAATCTCCACTTGCCCCTGGTGGATATTCGGCACACTCAAGGACCCCGGCAGGCAGTCAGGCCCACAAAAGGAGCCCCTGGAGGTTGCACAGCACACCCACTGGCCCCTGGAGGATACCAGTCCCATGCACTGGGCCCTGGAGCCTGTAAGGCCCACACACTGGCCCATGGAGGCTGCCCAGCCAATGCATTGGCCCCTGAAAGCAGACAAGCAAAATACTAGTGCCTGGAGGCAGCCCGGCCCATGCACTAGCCCCTGGTGCCTACTAGACCCTTGAACTCACCCCTCGAGGCTGTCCAGCCAATGAATTGGCCCCTGGAGAAGACAAGCAAAACACTGGCCCCTGGAGGCTTTCCGACCCACGCACTGGCCCCTGGAGGATGCAAGGCCAACAAACATGCCCTTGGAGGCTGCCAGGCCTACCCACTGGCCCCTGGAGCCTACCAGATGCATGAACTTGCCCCCAGAGGCTACCGGGCCCAAACACAGGCCTCTGGAACCTACCAGGCTGACAGACTGTTCCCTTGAGGCTGCTAGGCTCATACAATGGCTCCTGAAGGCTGCCAGGCCCACACTTAGGTTCATGGAGTCTGCCAGACCCACACCCTAGCCCCTGGAATCTGCTAGGCCTTCCACTATAAACTGGAGGCTGCCATGCACTGGCACTTGGAGGCTACCATACCAATATACGTACATGCCCCAGGAGGCTGCTACTCACTGAACCTGGGAGACTGCTGGGCCCTCACACTGGCCCCTGGAGGTGAACATGCTCACACAATGGCCCTGGAAACTTCAAGGCCCACTCAATGAACTGTGTAAGATTCTGGGCCGTCATACTGGCCCCTGGAGGCTTCCAAACCACATAGTGACCCCTGGAGGCTGCCGGGCCCACTCACTGAACCCTGGAGACGGCCAGGCCTTCACCCATGCCCCTCAAAGGTTCCTTGCCAACACCCTGGCCCCTGAAGGCTGTGCGGCCCACACACTGGCCCCTGGAGGCTGTGAAGCCCAGGCACATGCACCTGGGGGCTGACAGGGCCACACACTGGCCATTGGAGACTGCCCGGCCCACAAACTGAATCCTGGAGGCAGCCCAGCAAATGAACTGGCCCCTGGAAGTAGGCAAGCAAATGAACTGGCCCATGGATGCTGCCAGGCCCACACTCGGGTTCCTGGAGGCTGTCAGGCCTACATCCTGGCCCCAGGAGACTGTAAGACACACACACCTGCCCCTGGAGGCTGTCAGGCACAGTCACAGTTCCAGGGAGGCAGCCAGGCCCACAGAAAAGCTCCTGGAGGCTGCCAGGCCCACACTCGGGTTCCTGAAGGCTGCCAGGCCCACCCAATGGCAACTGGAATCTGCCGGGCCCTGACTCTGGCCCCTGGAGGCTGCAAGACCAACACATGTGCCCCTGGATGCTGCCAGACACACACAGGCCCCTGGAGGCAGCCAGGCACACCCACTGGCCCATGGAGGCTGCCCAGCCAACACACAGACCTCTGGAGGCTGCCTGGCCCACGAACTGGCTCCTGGAGGCAGCCTAGCAAATCAACTGGCCCTGGAGGCAGGCGAGCAAATGATCTAGCCCATTGATGCTGCCAGGCCCACACTCAGCTTCCTGGAGGCTGTCAGGCCCACAAACGTGCCCCTGAAGGCTGTCAGGTGCCCTCAAGGTTCCTTGGAGGCAGCCAGGCACACACAAGGGCTCCTGGAGGCTGCCAAGCCCCCATACAGGCACCTGGAGACTGACATGGCAACACAAAACCCACAAGCAACACACAACCTGAAGGCTGCCTGGCCCACTAACTGGCCCCTGGAAGCAGCCCAGCAAATTAACTGGCCCCTGTATGCTGCGTGGCCCACACCCTGGCCCCTGGATACTGTAAGGCCCACCAACTGGCCCCTGGAGGCAGTCAGGTGCACTCAAGGTCCCCGGGAGGCAGTCAGGTCTACACAAGTGCCCCTGAATGCTGCCAGGACACACCCTGGCCCTTGGAATCTGCAAGGACCTCCCACTGGCCCAGCCAACGCATGTGTCCCTGGATGCTTCCAGACACACACACGGGCCTCTGGAGACAGCCAGTCACACCCACTGGCCCGTGGAGGCTGCCAGGCCAAAGCACTGGCCCCTTGAGGCTGGCAGGCACACCCAATGAACCCGGGAGGCTGCCCTGCCAACACACTAGCCCTTGGAGCCTGCTCAGCCAATGCACTGGCCTCTGGAAGCTGCAAGGCCCACCCACTGAACCGGGGAGGCCTCCCAGCTATCGCACAGGCCCCTGAGGCTTCCTAGAAAACACACTGGGCCTGGGAGGCTGCCAGGCCCACACCTTGGCCCCTGGTGGCTGTCAGAGCCACACACGGGCCCCTGGAGGCTGCCAGGGCCACACCATGTCCCCTGGAGGCTGCCAGACCCACACCCTAGGCCCCTGGAATTTGCCAGGCTTTCCCATTGGTCCCTGAAGGCTGCCCAGCCAATGCACTGGACTTTGAGGCTGCCAGTCCCATGCACTGGCACTTGGAGGCTGCGAGACCAACACATGTGCCCCTGGAGCCTGCCAGACACACACACGGGACCCTGGAGGTAGACACGCACACCCACTAGCCCTTGGAGGCTGCTAGGTTCACGCACTGCGCTCTGGTGACTGTAAGGCCAACAAACTTGCCCCTGGAGGCTGTCCGGCGCACTCAAGGGCCCCTGGAGGCTTCCCAGCCACGCACTGGCCCCTGGAGGCAGACAAGGAAAGCACTGGCCTCTGGAGGCTGCCTGGCCTATGCACTAGCCCCTGGAGTCTGCCAAACCCATGAACTCACCCCTGGAGGCTGTCCAGCCAATGCACTGGGCCCTGGAGGCAGATAAGCAAAACACTGGCCCCTGGAGGCTGTCCGACCCATGCACTGGCCCCTGGAGGATACAAGGCAAACATGCCCTTGCAGGCAGCCAGGCCCACACACTGGCCCCTGGAGTCTACCAGACCGATGAACTCGCCCCCAGAGGCTATCAAGCCCACACACAGGCCTCTGGAGGCTGTTGAGCTAACAAACTTTTCCTTTGAGGCTCCCAGGCTCAAACAATGGACCCTGGAGGCTGCTGGGCCCTCACATTCACCCTTGGAGGCTTCCAGGCCCACACAGTGGCCATTGGAGGCTGCAGTGCCCACTCCATAAATATGGAGGCTGGCGGGCCCTCATATTGGCCCTAGAAGGCAAACAGGCTCACACAATATCCCCTGGATGCTTCCGGGCCCACTAACTGGACCCTGGAGGCTGCGGGGCCCTCACACTGGCCCCTGGAGGCTGCCAGACACACACACACGCACCCTTGGAAGCAGCGAGGTATGCCCACTTGCACGTGGAGGCTGACAGGCCCACGCTCTGGCCCTGGATGCTGTAAGGCCCACAAACTTGCCCCTGGTGGCTGTCGGGCACAATCAAGGGCCCCTGGAGGCAGCCAGGCCCACACAAGTGTCCTTGAAGGATGCAAAGCACACTCACTGGTTCCTGGAGGCTTTAAAGCCCATGCACTGCACTATAAAGCCCACAAACTTGCCCCTAGAGGCTGTCAAGCCCTCTCACTGGTTCCTTGAGGCTGCCCAGCCAACGCACTGGCCTTGGGATGCTGCCATGCCCACCCACTGGCCCCTGGAAGCTTTCAGGCCCATGAAATAGCCACTGGGGGCTGACATCCCTCACCCTTGCCCCTGGAAGTTTCTGGGTGAACACCTTGGCCCCTGGAGGCTGTGGGGCTCATACACTGGCTCCTGGAGGATTTCCGGCCCACACACAGGCAGCTGGAGGCTGCCAGGGCCACACCTTGGCCCCTGGAGGCTGCCAGGCCCAGGAACTGGCCCCTAGAGGCAGCCCAGGAATGAACTGGCCCCTGGAGAAATTCGGGCAAATGAAGTCTGAAGGCCCCTGGAGGCTGCCAGGCCCACAAACTCTCCCATAGAAGCTGCCAGACCTAAACATGGGCCCCTGGAGGCTGCCAGGCCCACACCCTGGCCCCTGCAATCTTCCAGGCCCTCCCACTGACCCCTGGAGGTTGCCCACCTAACGCACTGGACCTTGGAGGCTGCCAGCCCCATGCACTGGCACTTGGAGGCTGCCATACCAACATACATGCCCCTGGAGGCTGCCAGACACACACGGGCCCCTGGAGGCAGACAGGCATCTCCACTTGCCCCTGGAGGCTGCCAGGCAACACACTGGGCCCTGGAGACTGTAATGCCCACAAACTTGCCCTTTCAGGCTATCTGGCACACTCAAGGGCCTCGGGAGTCAGCTAGGCCCACACAAGGGCCCCTGGAGGCTGCAAAGCACACCCACTGGTTCCTGGAGGCTTCCAAGCCCATGCACTGGGCTTTCGTGGCTGTAAAGCCCACAAACTTGCCCCTGGAAGTCGTCAGGCCCACTCACTATCCCCTGGAGGCTGCCCAGCCAACGCACTGGCCTCGGGACGCTGCCAAGCATACCCACTGGCCCCTGGAAACTTTCAGGCCCATGAACTGGCCACTGGAGGCTGGCAGGTTTCCATGTCCTCCACTGGCCCTTGTAGCATTTCCAGCAAATGACCTGGCTCCTAGAGGCTGCCAGGCCCACCCACCGGCCCTTGGAGGATTCCCAGTAAACGCAGTGACCCCGGGAGACTGACAGACCCAGCCACTGACCCGGGAAGCTGCCTAGATAATGCACAGGCCCCTGGAGGCAGCCAGGCCCTTCCACTGGCCAACGGAGGCAGCCAGGCCCACCCACTGGACCATTCAGGCTGCTAGGCCAACGCACGGACCCCAGGAGGCTGCCCAGCCAACCTACTGGCCCCTAGACATTGCCCAGCTATCGCACGGGTCCCTGGAGGCTTCCCAGCAAACACACTGGCCCCAGAAGGCTAACCGGCCCACACCTTGTCCCCTAGAGGCTGCCAGGCCCACACATGGATTCTTGAAGGCAGCCAGGTCCACACACTGGCTCCTGGAGGCTCCTAGGGTCACATACTGCCCCTGGAGGCTTCCAGGAGAATACAGTGGACACTGAAGGCTGCCAGGCCCACTCACTGAATCCTGAAGGCTGCCATGCCCTCACCCATGCCCCTGGAAGGTTCCAGGCCAACACCCTAGCCACTGGAGGCTATGTGGCCCATACACATGGGCCCCTGGAGGCAGACAGGAATCTCCACTTGCCCCTGGTGGATATTCGGCACACTCAAGGACCCCGGCAGGCAGTCAGGCCCACAAAAGGAGCCCCTGGAGGTTGCACAGCACACCCACTGGCCCCTGGAGGATACCAGTCCCATGCACTGGGCCCTGGAGCCTGTAAGGCCCACACACTGGCCCATGGAGGCTGCCCAGCCAATGCATTGGCCCCTGAAAGCAGACAAGCAAAATACTAGTGCCTGGAGGCAGCCCGGCCCATGCACTAGCCCCTGGTGCCTACTAGACCCTTGAACTCACCCCTCGAGGCTGTCCAGCCAATGAATTGGCCCCTGGAGAAGACAAGCAAAACACTGGCCCCTGGAGGCTTTCCGACCCACGCACTGGCCCCTGGAGGATGCAAGGCCAACAAACATGCCCTTGGAGGCTGCCAGGCCTACCCACTGGCCCCTGGAGCCTACCAGATGCATGAACTTGCCCCCAGAGGCTACCGGGCCCAAACACAGGCCTCTGGAACCTACCAGGCTGACAGACTGTTCCCTTGAGGCTGCTAGGCTCAAACAATGGCTCCTGAAGGCTGCCAGGCCCACACTTAGGTTCATGGAGTCTGCCAGACCCACACCCTAGCCCCTGGAATCTGCTAGGCCCTTCCACTATAAACTGGAGGCTGCCATGCACTGGCACTTGGAGGCTACCATACCAATATACGTACATGCCCCAGGAGGCTGCTACTCACTGAACCTGGGAGACTGCTGGGCCCTCACACTGGCCCCTGGAGGTGACATGGGGATGTGTTTTTTTAATTTTATTGCAAATGAAGCTTTTTTTGGGTGTTTGTGTTTAATTCTTTTCACTTACAGTATTAGTGATGGGGGGGGGGTCTCAAATATGTCTCCCATTACTAATCTAAGGCTTAGTGGCAGCTGTTCGCTGTTATTAAATCTTTATTACCCCGATTGCCACCGCACCAAGGCAATCGGGATGAGCTGGGTAAAGTTTCAGTATTGTCGCATGCAAGGGATTTGACAATCCTGGATGGCTGACGCTGCTATTTTTAGGTTGGGGATGGCCCAATAATTATGGGTCTCCCCAATAATTATGGGTCTCCCCAGCCTGACAATACCAACCCCCAGCTGTTGGACTTTATCATAGCTGTTTATCAAAATTGGGGGTGACCACAAGCCAGCTTTTTATTTATTTAAATATTTAAAATAAACAAAACGAAAAAAAATGTGCATGCGGTTCCGTTTATTTTTATACACAGCCAAGATAAGTGCAGGCTAGTTGGGGGGACAGCAGGCCAGTTTTTAAAATTATTTATTTCAAATTTAATTAAAAAAGCCTCATGCGGTTTCTCTTATTTTGATAGACAGCCACAATACGTGCACTGCTAGGGGCTCCAGCATGTAGCTGTATGCTTTATCTATGCTGGGTATCAATATGGGGGACCTTACGTCAATTTATTTATAAATTAATTTATTTATATACCACGATATAGACCCGCAGACAGGGTCTGTGATTGCAAGCAGTCATATGCTGTCAGACAGGCTGGGGGCACATTTTATTATTATTATTATTATTTATCATCTGTCTGCAACTAATGATGAGCGAGTTTCGAAATACTCGGATTCGCAATACTCGTAACGAGTATTGTCTAATACTTGCATATTCATTCTGAATAGCGTGTGCAATGCAAGTCAATGATCGAGTTCGGTTCGCCGAACGGAGGTCTCGTTCGAGTTCGGTTCGTCGAACGTTCGACGAACCGAACTCGAACTGCGTAGGAAACAATGGCAGGCAATCACAAACACATAAAAACACCTAGAAAACACCCTCAAAGGTGTCCAAAAGGTGACAAACAACTCACAACACAACAAAAACACATGGGAAAGTGACAAGGACATATACTCATGCGAAAACAAAAGAGCTGGACAAGGAAAAGGAGGAGGACACACAGATATATGAGAATATGCAAGGAAACGTCGATGCCATTACTGTGCAACTTGAGCCCTGCTCATTTTAGGCTTCCAATCTGGATAAATTGCCTGAGCTTGCCACGTACGCCTTGGGGATCTTGTCGTGTCCTGCAGCCAGCGTTCTCTCGGAACCTGTCTTCAGTGCTGCTGGGGGTCTGCTGGCAGATAAGCACACGTGTGTCCACTGACAATGTGGACATGGCTCTCAGAGGACTTTTCTTCCCCTGGGTCAGCCAGGGGAGGTGAAAGGCACGCGTATTTTTGAGAGTGCTTCATGCAAAGCATCTTTTTCTTTTTCAAAAGGGGGGGTCAACTGATGCCAGTCAAGTGGGGTGTGTGTGGCACAATTAGTGGCAACAAGGGAGACTGTGGTTGGAGTCCCCTCGCTGTGTTTTACATGATTTTCGAAGGGCATGACATGCCTAAGAGGTTGAGTTTCATCATCTGCAACTTGTTGGCAACAGAAAGGCTGCCTTTACACCCTTTTGAGACCGAGGATTTTCGAGACCTTATGCCCATTGCAGTGCCCCAAGAGCCGATGGCCAGTCGTCACTCCTTCTCCAAGAAAGGCGTGCCCGTGCTACCACAGCAGGTCGCACACAACCTCACCGCTTCCTTGAGAAACTCTGTGTGAGAGGGTGCATTTCACCACAGATACTTGGACCAGTAAGCATGGACAGGGGAGTTACATTTTGCTGACTGGGCACTGGGTAACTATGGTGAGAGATGGAGAAGGGTTTGCTGTACAAGTCTTGCCGTCCCCACGACTTGTGTGTCAATCCTTCCTCTGTATGTACAAGTTCCTCCACTGCTTCTGCCTCCTCAACCTCGTGTGGGTCCTCCAGCTCGGCCCAAACCCTGTGTGGTCAGGCCACCCTTCCTTGTAACTGCGCCCAAGGAATCCCACACACCTCCTTACTATGCTGGCAGCACAGCTCAACAGCATGATGCGGTCGACTCTTTACTTAGTAATGTCTGGGAAATGTGAGTCACACCGCTGAGGAGTTGTGGACGGTAAGCTCTGGAGAGTGAGACAGAGTTTCATCAATGTTTGTGTCCACTCAACCAGCAGCCAGGGAAGGTCGGGTGCGACAATGATGCAAACCAGTCTGCGACCCTTCTTCAGGGCAATGTGACACACGTGCCTTGTATGGCTCACGTGTTGAACCTGGTTGTCCAGCAATTTTTAAAACACTATCCCGGCCTACATGGCCTTCTGGAGAGGGCACGGTGTAACGCCTGCCTGGATCGACACACTCAGATGGGCTGTAAAGGATAGGCTAGAGGCAAGCCACTCACCAAGCTGGACACCCAGAACCCTGAAACCCTTTAACCCCTATACAGTGATTTGGAATTACACAGGGTCCAAGTTGATCAATACCTGTGGAAGGCTGCAGTTCCAGAGAATAGTAGTCATGCAGGGTCAAAAACATTAATTGAGGAAGAGGAACAGAATGGGATGGCCAGGTCTTAATCAGAAAACAAGCAGAGGTGAAATGCGGATCGGCCAACGAGGTACATAAACAGCAAGCAGGAAAAGTAGTCAGGTAACAAGCACACAAAATCATAAAACTGAACTGGGGGTAACAGTAACAAGAGGTTCATAGCTTTGTCTGGCAGTGGTCTGCAGACAGGAGGGGCCTAAAAAAGGGTGTGGTGTCTTCCAATTGGTTGTAGCTGAATGATGGTACTTCATCTGTGAGATACCCACCACCTACATTCAGCCTGTGGTTCTGTATCTGTCAAGGTAACGCAACCCAGTGGGTGACCATAACCTGCGTCCACCTGCGCCGCTGGCATCGACTCCTTTCCCATCATCAGCACTATGCACGAAAGGAACACGTTGTCACCTGGTGACCGGAGTACAAATTGATTGAGTGGACTACGTTGGTGACTTAACAGCCGTGTGCGGCAATGATGCAAACCAGTCTGCGACCCTTCTTCAGGGCAATGTGACACACGTGCCTTGTATGGCTCACGTGTTGAACCTGGTTGTCCAGCAATTTTTAAAATACCATCCCGGCCTACATGGCCTTGTGCAGCGGGCACGCTGCTATGTGCTCACTTTCATCCTTCGCACCCAGCAGCTCAACAACTTTTATCGCTCCTGAAGTCTTAGAGTCTGGCGGTTAAATGCCGGAAATGCGATGTTCCGACACGCAGGAATTGGAATCTGCACATGTTGCAGCGTCTGTGGCAGCACCGCAGAGCCCTGCTGAAATACGGTCTGACGTATACCCTGGGCTAACTTGATCCAGAGGTGGTGCAGATCATGCTGCTGGAGTGGTGTCAGATCAAGGACCTATGCACCCTTCTACACAGTTTACAAATGTCGACGAAGATGTTTAGCACTGGCGATGCCATTCTCAGCGTGACAATTCTGGTCATCTACAAGATGGAGCACACTGTAAGCATTATTGGGAGTCAGGTGTTGATCCAAGAGGAAGGGGAGGAAGTACAGGAGGAGTCATATGCAGAAGGGATAATAAGATCTACAAGGTCCAGACGGTGAGCGGCACCTAGGCGGCAGTCATGGTGGGGGAGAGGGATTAACAAGGGCGCATAGTATCAGCAAAAATTGTTAAGGAAGGTGCAGGAGCCCATGAAGAAATGGAGGACGAACTGGCGATGGGCATGGAAGACTCAGCAGATGAGTGAGAGCTTGCTCACATTTCAGCTGTGCGAGGTTGGGGGGAAGAGGGCAGAGGAAGGAGGCACGATTCTCACCTCTCTGCCACCAACACACCAAGGACTTGGTCCTCCTGGATGCACAAGACACATGAGCGCCTTCTTGCTGCACTACCTACAACATGAGATAATAGCGAGGACTAAAACTTAACTTTTAATTTAATTGATAAAATCAGTATTTAGTTCACAAATAGTGTAAATAGTGCAGTAAAACAACATGCCAAGTGGCTACATATTAGAAGGATCTCACCCAGATCTTTTCCAAGGGTAAGGAGACACACCCATCCATGGTTGGTTAACGGCTGGAAGCACCAAGGTAAAGTGTTGGGAGATGGTATAAAAACCCCTGTCGTGCCCCTGTAATTGTACTCTAAAAGTTAAGTTTTAGTCCTCGCTATTATCTCTGCTTAACTTAACTATTGGGCATTATCTGGCTGTTCTCAGTTGTGCTATTGTTTTTTTACTACCTACAACATGACCCTCGGCTTGTACGAATTCAAAGTGATGCTAACTACTGGGTTGCCACACTGTTAGATCCCTGGTACAAGACAAAATTTGGCGAAATAATTCCTGCCATAGAAAGGGACGACCGTATACATTAGTATCTGCAGAAGGTGGTATGGATTCTTAGATCTGCTTTTCCAGTAAACACCAGTGCTGCACAGAGTGAATCTCAACGCTTTGTCACGGATAGGAGGAAATGGTCTTTTACTTGTCCACATCTGAGGGACCGAGGGCTGGCTGCTGTGCTGAGATGGCATTGAGTACGGTGTCCCTGCAGAGTTGCACTTTTGGTCATATACCAAAAGAGTTGAAAAAGGACAGATGCTGGTGGAAAGGGGAACAGGTGTGTTGGAAAGGGGAAAAAAGTTTTTGTCCGTGGGTTTGGTGGTTAAGCAAAAGTAACATTTGATGAAGAAACACCATCTGTTACGGTGGGACTGGCAGATTTGGATAAGGTGGTATATACTATGTTAGCGGTATATAACGAAAATTAATAAGAAAAGAAAGAGAAAGGTATATATCCCCATCAGCAGTCAATGTCCACCGTGCTCCCAGATGGAAAAGGAGAGGTTGGCAACTGGAAGGTTAGGTGGAGGATACAGAGCTGAGTGGCTATGAAACTAATAGTTGCCTGAACCGAGTTAGATGCCACTCGGATCTTGAGAGTGGGAGCCCTGTTAGCGTCACAGGGTCCACACGCCCACCCAGCCCAGGAACTCCCTGTTAACATCACAGGGGCCATTGAGTACGCTGACCGTGTGCATTGGGGCCACACCTGTGGACAGCAGGTGCATCAGCAGCAGCAGGCCTGTTAATGCCACTGGGCTGCACAAGCAGGACTTGTAGGACAGGAGCTGGTCTTAACCGTTCTGCGTTACCAACTGTGGTGGCGGCCTGCATCGACGCCCTATCCCTGCCTACCTCTGGCCTAAAGCTGCAATGGGTTCAACACATGGAGGTGTGCTCTTTCGGAGCATAATAGAAGACTGCGCACCTCCTTGTTGGCTCCAGCCCATTTTATAACCTGGGTCCGCCCCAAACCAGGGTGGACCACAATGCACCTCCTGGAGACAAAAGCAGAGTGACACGTCATGAGTGGCATAACTAGCGTCCTATTTGGAACCGTAACTTCAATAATGACCTCATGGCTGCCACGACACAAACACCTCACCAGTCATCGTCTGACCATCAATAATGAGGTGACAAGTCATAGGGGCGGGCCTCTGCAAGCCATTTGGGAGTGGCCTGGCCACATCGTCAGGACACCTGATGCCCTGTGGTCTATATGGGCCCCCCCACATCAGGGGCAGGGCCTTAGAGTTCATTACCGGACCTAGTTTCTGATGCAGTATGTGCCTGAGCATGGTCAGTTGCATGAAATAGAGTCTCTGAAAAAAGACTATCAGCTTTAGCATGGTGTCTCGGCACAAAACAGGACTTAGACCCGGCACGGAATGCAAGTACCTGTGCAAAGAGGCTTTTCACACTAAGTGTGGGAGCATGCGCTGTATCCCGAAATGAAGACTTAGCGTCAGGAATGGCACAGTCAGGCTGAGCATACTCACTAGGCGAAACACTGTAGTTAGGCTGCAGCTGGGGTAAATCGGCACACGCATGCGCACTAGCTGCCTCTCCACACTTCCACGTGGAGGAGAAATTGCTCTTCGGGTGTGGACTTGGAGATGCTGTCTATGAACAGAAGGAAAAGCTAAAGAAAGCCTCACTTTCTATTGCTCCGAATTATCAAATGCAGCAATGAATTCCCTGAGTTTGCTATAACATTAGCGTAGCAAAATGTGCATGAGGGTATCCTGCACAGGTGCTAGAAATAGCTTGGCACCAGTGGGACAATAATGAAATACAACATCCAGTTCTATGATGCCACTAAATGGCAGTATTTTTTGCTATCATTATAGCTTATTAAAAACAGAGCAGGAGGGTGTCCTGCACAGGTGCTGCAAATATCTACTACTACCGGGACTTTACAGAAGTCCAATAGCCACGTTTAGGATGCCACTAGGTTCACTCAGTGTTTGCTAGTATAATGGCTTAGTTATAATGAGTTGGAGTGTGCAATGCAGGCAGACGTGCTGCAAATATCTTTGCACTAATGGGACTATACAGAAGTCCAACAGCCACGTTTAGGATGCCACTAGGTTCACTCAGTGTTTGCTAGTATAATGGCTTAGTTATAATGAGTTGGAGTGTGCAATGCAGGCAGACGTGCTGCAAATATCTGTGCACTAGTGGGACTATACAGAAGTCCAATAGCCACGTTTAGGATGCCACTAGGTTCACTCAGTGTTTGCTAGTATAATGGCTTAGTTATAATGAGTTGGAGTGTGCAATGCAGGCAGACGTGCTGCAAATATCTGTGCACTAGTGGGACTATACAGAAGTCCAATAGCCACGTTTAGGATGCCACTAGGTTCACTCAGTGTTTGCTAGTATAATGGCTTAGTTATAATGAGTTTGAGTGTGCAATGCAGGCAGACGTGCTGCAAATATGTTTGCACTACTGGGACTATACAGAAGTCCAATAGCCACGTTTAGGATGCCACTAGGTTCACTCAGTCTTTGCTAGTATAATGGCTTAGTTATAATGAGTTGGAGTGTGCAATGCAGGCAGACGTGCTGCAAATATCTGTGCATTAGTGGGACTATACAGAAGTCCAATAGCCACGTTTAGGATGCCACTAGGTTCACTCAGTGTTTGCTAGTATAATGGCTTAGTTATAATGAGTTGGAGTGTGCAATGCAGGCAGACGTGCTGCAAATATCTGTGCACTAGTGGGACTATACAGAAGTCCAATAGCCACGTTTAGGATGCCACTAGGTTCACTCAGTGTTTGCTAGTATAATGGCTCAGTTATAATGAGTTTGAGTGTGCAATGCAGGCAGACGTGCTGCAAATATCTTTGCACTACTGGGACTATACAGAAGTCCAACAGCCACGTTTAGGATGCCACTAGGTTCACTCAGTGTTTGCTAGTATAATGGCTTAGTTATAATGAGTTTGAGTGTGCCTGCAAATATCTTTGCACTTGTGGGACTATACAGAAGTCCAACAGCCACGTTTAGGATGCCACTAGGTTCACTCATTGTTTGCTAGTATAATGGCTTAGTTATAATGAGTTTGAGTGTGCCTGCAAATATCTTTGCACTTGTGGGACTATACAGAAGTCCAACAGCCACGTTTAGGATGCCACTAGGTTCACTCATTGTTTGCTAGTATAATGGCTTAGTTATAATGAGTTTGAGTGTGCCTGCAAATATCTTTGCACTAGTGGGACTATACAGAAGTCCAATAGCCACGTTTAGGATGCCACTAGGTTCACTTAGTGTTTGCTAGTATAATGGCTTAGTAACAATGAGTTTGAGTGTGCAATGCAGGCTGACGTGCTTCAAATATCTTTGCACTAGAGGGACTATACAGAAGTCCAACAGCCACGTTTAGGATGCCACTAGGTTCACTCAGTGTTTGCTAGTATAATGGCTTAGTTATAATGAGTTGGAGTGTGCAATGCAGGCAGACGTGCTGCAAATATCTTTGCACTAGTGGGACTATACAGAAGTCCAATAGCCACGTTTAGGATGCCACTAGGTTCACTCAGTGTTTGCTAGTATAATGGCTTAGTTATAACGAGTTTGAGTGTGCAATGCAGGCAGACGTGGTGCAAATATCTTTGCACTACTGGGACTATACAGAAGTCCAATAGCCACGTTTAGGATGCCACTAGGTTCACTCAGTGTTTGCTAGTATAATGGCTTAGTTATAATGAGTTGGAGTGTGCAATGCAGGCAGACGTGCTGCAAATATCTGTGCACTAGTGGGACTATACAGAAGTCCAATAGCCACGTTTAGGATGCCACTAGGTTCACTCAGAGTTTGCTAGTATAATGGCTTAGTTATAATTAGTTTGAGTGTGCAATGCACGCAGACGTGCTGCAAATATCTTTGCACTACTGGGACTATACAGAACTCCAACAGCCACGTTTAGGATGCCACTAGGTTCACTCAGTGTTTGCTAGTATAATGGCTTAGTTATAATGAGTTTGAGTGTGCCTGCAAATATCTTTGCACTTGTGGGACTATACAGAAGTCCAACAGCCACGTTTAGGATGCCACTAGGTTCACTCAGTGTTTGCTAGTATAATGGCTTAGTTATAATGAGTTTGAGTGTGCAATGCAGGCAGACGTGCTGCAAATATCTGTGCACTAGTGGGACTATACAGAAGTCCAATAGCCACGTTTAGGATGCCACTAGGTTCACTCAGTGTTTGCTAATATAATGGCTTAGTTATAATGAGTTGGAGTGTGCAATGCAGGCAGACGTGCTGCAAATATCTGTGCACTAGTGGGACTATACAGAAGTCCAATAGCCACGTTTAGGATGCCACTAAGTTCACTCAGTGTTTGCTAGTATAATGGCTTAGTTATAATGAGTTTGAGTGAGCAATGCAGGCAGACGTGCTGCAAATATCTTTGCACTACTGGGACAATACAGAAGTCCAATAGCCACGTTTAGGATGCCACTAGGTTCACTCAGTGTTTGCTAGTATAATGGCTTAGTTATAATGAGTTGGAGTGTGCAATGCAGGCAGACGTGCTGCAAATATCTGTGCACTAGTGGGACTATACAGAAGTCCAATAGCCACGTTTAGGATGCCACTAGGTTCACTCAGTGTTTGCTAGTATAATGGCTTAGTTATAATGAGTTTGAGTGTGCAATGCAAGCAGACATGCTGCAAATATCTTTGCACTACTGGGACTATACAGAAGTCCAATAGCCACGTTTAGGATGCCACTAGGTTCACTCAGTGTTTGCTAGTATAATGGCTTAGTTATAATGAGTTTGAGTGTGCAATGCAGGCAGACGTGCTGCAAATATCTTTGCACTTGTGAGACTATACAGAAGTCCAACAGCCACGTTTAGGATGCCACTAGGTTCACTCAGTGTTTGCTAGTATAATGGCTTAGTTATAATGAGTTGGAGTGTGCAATGCAGGCAGACGTGCTGCAAATATCTGTGCACTAGTGGGACTATACAGAAGTCCAATAGCCACGTTTAGGATGCCACTAGGTTCACTCAGTGTTTGCTAGTATAATGGCTTAGTAACAATGAGTTTGAGTGTGCAATGCAGACAGACGTGCTGCAAATATCTTTGCACTAGTGGGACTATACAGAAGTCGAACAGCCACGTTTAGGATGCCACTAGGTTCACTCAGTGTTTGCTAGTATAATGGCTTAGTTATAATGAGTTTGAGTGTGCAATGCAGGCAGACGTGCTGCAAATATCTTTGCACTAGTGGGACTATACAGAAGTCCAATAGCCACGTTTAGGATGCCACTAGGTTCACTTAGTGTTTGCTAGTATAATGACTTAGTAACAATGAGTTTGAGTGTGCAATGCAGGCAGACGTGCTGCAAATATCTTTGCACTAGTGGGACTATACAGAAGTCCAACAGCCACGTTTAGGATGCCACTAGGTACACTCAGTGTTTGCTAGTATAATGGCTTAGTAACAATGAGTTTGAGTGTGCAATGCAGGCAGACGTGCTGCAAATATCATTGCACTACTGGGACTATACAGAAGTCCAAAAGCCAAGTTTAGGATGCCACTAGGTTCACTCAGTGTTTGCTAGTATAATGGCTTAGTTATAATGAGTTGGAGTGTGCAATACAGGCAGACGTGCTGCAAATAACTGTGCACTAGTGGGACTATACAGAAGTCCAATAGCCACGTTTAGGATGCCACTAGGTTCACTCAGTGTTTGCTAGTATAACGGCTTAGTTATAATAAGTTGGAGTGTGCAATGCAGGCAGACGTGCTGCAAATATCTGTGCAGTAGTGGGACTATACAGAAGTCCAATAGCCACGTTTAGGATGCCACTAGGTTCACTCAGTGTTTGCTAGTATAATGGCTTAGTTATAATGAGTTTGAGTGTGCAATGCAGGCAGACGTGCTGCAAATATCTTTCCAATAGTGTTACTATACAGAAGTCCAATAGCCATGTTTAGGATGCCACTAGGTTCACTTAGTGTTTGCTAGTATAATGGCTTAGTAACAATGAGTTTGAGTGTGCAATGCAGGCAGACGTGCTGCAAATATCTGTGCACTACTGGGACTATACAGAAGTCCAAAAGCCACGTTTAGGATGCCACTAGGTTCACTCAGTGTTTGCTAGTATAATGGCTTAGTTATAATGAGTTTGAGTGTGCAATGCAGGCAGACGTGATACAAATATCTTTGCACTTCTGGGACTATACAGAAGTCCAATAGCCACGTTTAGGATGCCACTAGGTTCACTCAGTGTTTGCTAGCATAATGGCTTAGTTATAATGAGTTGTAGTGTGCAATGCAGGCAGACGTGCTGCAAATATCTGTGCACTAGTGGGACTAAACAGAAGTCAAATAGCCACGTTTAGGGTGCCACTAGGTTCACTCAGTGTTTGCTAGTATAATGGCTGGCTTAGTTATAATGAGTTGGAGTGTGCAATGCAGGCAGACGTGCTGCAAATATCTGTGCACTAGTGGGACTATACAGAAGTCCAATAGCCACGTTTAGGATGCCACTAGGTTCACTCAGTGTTTGCTAGTATAATGGCTTAGTTATAATGAGATTGAGTGTGCAATGCAGGCAGACGTGCTGCAAATATCTTTGCACTACTGGGACTATACAGAAGTCCAACAGCCACGTTTAGGATGCCACTAGGTTCACTCAGTGTTTGCTAGTATAATGGCTTAGTTATAATGAGTTGGAGTGTGCAATGCAGGCAGACATGCTGCAAATATCTGTGCACTAGTGGGACTATATAGAAGTCCAATAGCCACGTTTAGGATGCCACTAGGTTCACTCAGTGTTTGCTAGTATAATGGCTTAGTTATAATGAGTTGGAGTGTGCAATGCAGGCAGACGTGCTGCAAATATCTGTGCACTAGTGGGACTATACAGAAGTCCAATAGCCACGTTTAGGATGCCACTAGGTTCACTCAGTGTTTGCTAGTATAATGGCTTAGTTATAATGAGTTGGAGTGTGCAATGCAGGCAGGCGTGCTGCAAATATCTGTGCACTAGTGGTACTATACAGAAGTCCAATAGCCACGTTTAGGATGCCACTAGGTTCACTCAGTGTTTGCTAATATAATGGCTTAGTTATAATGAGTTTGAGTGTGCAATGCAGGCAGACGTGCTGCAAATATCTTTGCACTAGTGGGACTATACAGAAGTCCAATAGCCACGTTTAGTATGCCACTAGGTTTACTCAGTGTTTGCTAGTATAATGGCTTAATTATATTGAGTTGGAGTGTGCAATGCAGGCAGACGTGCTGCAAATATCTGTGCACTAGTGGGACTATACAGAAGTCCAATAGCCACGTTTAGGATGCCACTAGGTTCACTCAGTATTTGCTAGTATAATGGCTTAGTTATAATGAGTTTGAGTGTGCAATGCAGGCAGACGTGCTGCAAATATCTTTGCACTTCCGGGACTATACAGAAGTCCAATAGCCACGTTTAGGATGCCACTAGGTTCACTCAGTGTTTGCTAGCATAATGGCTTAGTTATAATGAGTTGGAGTGTGCAATGCAGGCAGACGTGCTGCAAATATCTGTGCACTAGTGGGACTAAACAGAAGTCAAATAGCCACGTTTAGGGTGCCACTAGGTTCACTCAGTGTTTGCTAGTATAATGGCTTAGTTATAATGAGATTGAGTGTGCAATGCAGGCAGACGTGCTGCAAATATCTATGCACTAGTGGGACTATACAGAAGTCCAATAGCCACGTTTAGGATGCCACTAGGTTCACTCAGTGTTTGCTAGTATAATGGCTTAGTTATAATGAGTTTGAGTGTGCAATGCAGGCAGACGTGCTGCAAATATCTTTGCACCACTGGGACTATACAGAAGTCCAACAGCCACGTTTAGGATGCCACTAGGTTCACTCAGTGTTTGCTAGTATAATGGCTTAGTTATAATGAGTTGGAGTGTGCAATGCAGGCAGACATGCTGCAAATATCTGTGCACTAGTGGGACTATATAGAAGTCCAATAGCCACGTTTAGGATGCCACTAGGTTCACTCAGTGTTTGCTAGTATAATGGCTTAGTTATAATGAGTTGGAGTGTGCAATGCAGGCAGACGTGCTGCAAATATCTGTGCACTAGTGGGACTATACAGAAGTCCAATAGCCACGTTTAGGATGCCACTAGGTTCACTCAGTGTTTGCTAGTATAATGGCTTAGTTATAATGAGTTGGAGTGTGCAATGCAGGCAGACGTGCTGCAAATATCTATGCACTACTGGGACTATACAGAAGTCCAATAGCCATGTTTAGGATGCCACTAGGTTCACTCAGTGTTTGCTTGTATAATGGCTTAGTTATAATGAGTTTGAGTGTGCAATGCAGGCAGACGTGCTGCAAATATCTTTGCACTAGTGGGACTATACAGAAGTCCAACAGCCACGTTTAGGATGCCACTAGGTTCACTTAGTGTTTGCTAGTATAATGGCTTAGTAACAATGAGTTTGAGTGTGCAATGCAGGCAGACGTGCTGCAAATATCATTGCACTACTGGGACTATACAGAAGTCCAAAAGCCAAGTTTAGGATGCCACTAGGTTCACTCAGTGTTTGCTAGTATAATGGCTTAGTTATAATGAGTTGGAGTGTGCAATACAGGCAGACGTGCTGCAAATAACTGTGCACTAGTGGGACTATAGAGAAGTCCAATAGCCACGTTTAGGATGCCACTAGGTTCACTCAGTGTTTGCTAGTTTAACGGCTTAGTTATAATAAGTTGGAGTGTGCAATGCAGGCAGACGTGCTGCAAATATCTGTGCAGTAGTGGGACTATACAGAAGTCCAATAGCCACGTTTAGGATGCCACTAGGTTCACTCAGTGTTTGCTAGTATAATGGCTTAGTTATAATGAGTTTGAGTGTGCAATGCAGGCAGACGTGCTGCAAATATCTTTCCACTAGTGTTACTATACAGAAGTCCAATAGCCATGTTTAGGATGCCACTAGGTTCACTTAGTGTTTGCTAGTATAATGGCTTAGTAACAATGAGTTTGAGTGTGCAATGCAGGCAGACGTGCTGCAAATATCTGTGCACTACTGGGACTATACAGAAGTCCAAAAGCCACGTTTAGGATGCCACTAGGTTCACTCAGTGTTTGCTAGTATAATGGCTTAGTTATAATGAGTTTGAGTGTGCAATGCAGGCAGACGTGATACAAATATCTTTGCACTTCTGGGACTATACAGAAGTCCAATAGCCACGTTTAGGATGCCACTAGGTTCACTCAGTGTTTGCTAGCATAATGGCTTAGTTATAATGAGTTGGAGTGTGCAATGCAGGCAGACGTGCTGCAAATATCTGTGCACTAGTGGGACTAAACAGAAGTCAAATAGCCACGTTTAGGGTGCCACTAGGTTCACTCAGTGTTTGCTAGTATAATGGCTGGCTTAGTTATAATGAGTTTGAGTGTGCAATGCAGGCAGACGTGCTGCAAATATCTGTGCACTAGTGGGACTATACAGAAGTCCAATAGCCACGTTTAGGATGCCACTAGGTTCACTCAGTGTTTGCTAGTATAATGGCTTAGTTATAATGAGATTGAGTGTGCAATGCAGGCAGACGTGCTGCAAATATCTTTGCACTACTGGGACTATACAGAAATCCAACAGCCACGTTTAGGATGCCACTAGGTTCACTCAGTGTTTGCTAGTATAATGGCTTAGTTATAATGAGTTGGAGTGTGCAATGCAGGCAGACATGCTGCAAATATCTGTGCACTAGTGGGACTATATAGAAGTCCAATAGCCACGTTTAGGATGCCACTAGGTTCACTCGGTGTTTGCTAGTATAATGGCTTAGTTTTAATGAGTTGGAGTGTGCAATGCAGGCAGACGTGCTGCAAATATCTGTGCACTAGTGGGACTATACAGAAGTCCAATAGCCACGTTTAGGATGCCACTAGGTTCACTCAGTGTTTGCTAGTATAATGGCTTAGTTATAATGAGTTGGAGTGTGCAATGCAGGCAGGCGTGCTGCAAATATCTGTGCACTAGTGGTACTATACAGAAGTCCAATAGCCACGTTTAGGATGCCACTAGGTTCACTCAGTGTTTGCTAATATAATGGCTTAGTTATAATGAGTTTGAGTGTGCAATGCAGGCAGACGTGCTGCAAATATCTTTGCACTAGTGGGACTATACAGAAGTCCAATAGCCACGTTTAGTATGCCACTAGGTTTACTCAGTGTTTGCTAGTATAATGGATTAATTATATTGAGTTGGAGTGTGCAATGCAGGCAGACGTGCTGCAAATATCTGTGCACTAGTGGGACTATACAGAAGTCCAATAGCCACGTTTAGGATGCCACTAGGTTCACTCAGTATTTGCTAGTATAATGGCTTAGTTATAATGAGTTTGAGTGTGCAATGCAGGCAGACGTGCTGCAAATATCTGTGCACTAGTGGGACTAAACAGAAGTCAAATAGCCACGTTTAGGGTGCCACTAGGTTCACTCAGTGTTTGCTAGTATAATGGCTTAGTTATAATGAGTTTGAGTGTGCAATGCAGGCAGACGTGCTGCAAATATCTATGCACTAGTGGGACTATACAGAAGTCCAATAGCCACGTTTAGGATGCCACTAGGTTCACTCAGTGTTTGCTAGTATAATGGCTTAGTTATAATGAGTTTGAGTGTGCAATGCAGGCAGACGTGCTGCAAATATCTTTGCACTACTGGGACTATACAGAAGTCCAACAGCCACGTTTAGGATGCCACTAGGTTCACTCAGTGTTTGCTAGTATAATGGCTTAGTTATAATGAGTTGGAGTGTGCAATGCAGGCAGACATGCTGCAAATATCTGTGCACTAGTGGGACTATATAGAAGTCCAATAGCCACGTTTAGGATGCCACTAGGTTCACTCAGTGTTTGCTAGTATAATGGCTTAGTTATAATGAGTTGGAGTGTGCAATGCAGGCAGACGTGCTGCAAATATCTGTGCACTAGTGGGACTATACAGAAGTCCAATAGCCACGTTTAGGATGCCACTAGGTTCACTCAGTGTTTGCTAGTATAATGGCTTAGTTATAATGAGTTGGAGTGTGCAATGCAGGCAGGCGTGCTGCAAATATCTGTGCACTAGTGGTACTATACAGAAGTCCAATAGCCACGTTTAGGATGCCACTAGGTTCACTCAGTATTTGCTAGTATAATGGCTTAGTTATAATGAGTTTGAGTGTGCAATGCAGGCAGACGTGCTGCAAATTTGATTGCACTACTGGGACTATACAGAAGTCCAATAGCCACGTTTAGGATGCCACTAGGTTCACTCAGTGTTTGCTAGCATAATGGCTTAGTTATAATGAGTTGTAGTGTGCAATGCAGGCAGACGTGCTGCAAATATCTGTGCACTAGTGGGACTAAACAGAAGTCAAATAGCCACGTTTAGGGTGCCACTAGGTTCACTCAGTGTTTGCTAGTATAATGGCTGGCTTAGTTATAATGAGTTGGAGTGTGCAATGCAGGCAGACATGCTGCAAATATCTGTGCACTAGTGGGACTATACAGAAGTCCAATAGCCACGTTTAGGATGCCACTAGGTTCACTCAGTGTTTGCTAGTATAATGGCTTAGTTATAATGAGATTGAGTGTGCAATGCAGGCAGACGTGCTGCAAATATCTTTGCACTACTGGGACTATACAGAAGTCCAACAGCCACGTTTAGGATGCCACTAGGTTCACTCAGTGTTTGCTAGTATAATGGCTTAGTTATAATGAGTTGGAGTGTGCAATGCAGGCAGACATGCTGCAAATATCTGTGCACTAGTGGGACTATATAGAAGTCCAATAGCCACGTTTAGGATGCCACTAGGTTCACTCAGTGTTTGCTAGTATAATGGCTTAGTTATAATGAGTTGGAGTGTGCAATGCAGGCAGACGTGCTGCAAATATCTGTGCACTAGTGGGACTATACAGAAGTCCAATAGCCACGTTTAGGATGCCACTAGGTTCACTCAGTGTTTGCTAGTATAATGGCTTAGTTATAATGAGTTGGAGTGTGCAATGCAGGCAGGCGTGCTGCAAATATCTGTGCACTAGTGGTACTATACAGAAGTCCAATAGCCACGTTTAGGATGCCACTAGGTTCACTCAGTGTTTGCTAATATAATGGCTTAGTTATAATGAGTTTGAGTGTGCAATGCAGGCAGACGTGCTGCAAATATCTTTGCACTAGTGGGACTATACAGAAGTCCAATAGCCACGTTTAGTATGCCACTAGGTTTACTCAGTGTTTGCTAGTATAATGGCTTAATTATATTGAGTTGGAGTGTGCAATGCAGGCAGACGTGCTGCAAATATCTGTGCACTAGTGGGACTATACAGAAGTCCAATAGCCACGTTTAGGATGCCACTAGGTTCACTCAGTATTTGCTAGTATAATGGCTTAGTTATAATGAGTTTGAGTGTGCAATGCAGGCAGACGTGCTGCAAATATCTTTGCACTTCCGGGACTATACAGAAGTCCAATAGCCACGTTTAGGATGCCACTAGGTTCACTCAGTGTTTGCTAGCATAATGGCTTAGTTATAATGAGTTGGAGTGTGCAATGCAGGCAGACGTGCTGCAAATATCTGTGCACTAGTGGGACTAAACAGAAGTCAAATAGCCACGTTTAGGGTGCCACTAGGTTCACTCAGTGTTTGCTAGTATAATGGCTTAGTTATAATGAGATTGAGTGTGCAATGCAGGCAGACGTGCTGCAAATATCTATGCACTAGTGGGACTATACAGAAGTCCAATAGCCACGTTTAGGATGCCACTAGGTTCACTCAGTGTTTGCTAGTATAATGGCTTAGTTATAATGAGTTTGAGTGTGCAATGCAGGCAGACGTGCTGCAAATATCTTTGCACCACTGGGACTATACAGAAGTCCAACAGCCACGTTTAGGATGCCACTAGGTTCACTCAGTGTTTGCTAGTATAATGGCTTAGTTATAATGAGTTGGAGTGTGCAATGCAGGCAGACATGCTGCAAATATCTGTGCACTAGTGGGACTATATAGAAGTCCAATAGCCACGTTTAGGATGCCACTAGGTTCACTCAGTGTTTGCTAGTATAATGGCTTAGTTATAATGAGTTGGAGTGTGCAATGCAGGCAGACGTGCTGCAAATATCTGTGCACTAGTGGGACTATACAGAAGTCCAATAGCCACGTTTAGGATGCCACTAGGTTCACTCAGTGTTTGCTAGTATAATGGCTTAGTTATAATGAGTTGGAGTGTGCAATGCAGGCAGACGTGCTGCAAATATCTATGCACTACTGGGACTATACAGAAGTCCAATAGCCATGTTTAGGATGCCACTAGGTTCACTCAGTGTTTGCTTGTATAATGGCTTAGTTATAATGAGTTTGAGTGTGCAATGCAGGCAGACGTGCTGCAAATATCTTTGCACTAGTGGGACTATACAGAAGTCCAACAGCCACGTTTAGGATGCCACTAGGTTCACTTAGTGTTTGCTAGTATAATGGCTTAGTAACAATGAGTTTGAGTGTGCAATGCAGGCAGACGTGCTGCAAATATCATTGCACTACTGGGACTATACAGAAGTCCAAAAGCCAAGTTTAGGATGCCACTAGGTTCACTCAGTGTTTGCTAGTATAATGGCTTAGTTATAATGAGTTGGAGTGTGCAATACAGGCAGACGTGCTGCAAATAACTGTGCACTAGTGGGACTATACAGAAGTCCAATAGCCACGTTTAGGATGCCACTAGGTTCACTCAGTGTTTGCTAGTATAACGGCTTAGTTATAATAAGTTGGAGTGTGCAATGCAGGCAGACGTGCTGCAAATATCTGTGCAGTAGTGGGACTATACAGAAGTCCAATAGCCACGTTTAGGATGCCACTAGGTTCACTCAGTGTTTGCTAGTATAATGGCTTAGTTATAATGAGTTTGAGTGTGCAATGCAGGCAGACGTGCTGCAAATATCTTTCCACTAGTGTTACTATACAGAAGTCCAATAGCCATGTTTAGGATGCCACTAGGTTCACTTAGTGTTTGCTAGTATAATGGCTTAGTAACAATGAGTTTGAGTGTGCAATGCAGGCAGACGTGCTGCAAATATCTGTGCACTACTGGGACTATACAGAAGTCCAAAAGCCACGTTTAGGATGCCACTAGGTTCACTCAGTGTTTGCTAGTATAATGGCTTAGTTATAATGAGTTTGAGTGTGCAATGCAGGCAGACGTGATACAAATATCTTTGCACTTCTGGGACTATACAGAAGTCCAATAGCCACGTTTAGGATGCCACTAGGTTCACTCAGTGTTTGCTAGCATAATGGCTTAGTTATAATGAGTTGGAGTGTGCAATGCAGGCAGACGTGCTGCAAATATCTGTGCACTAGTGGGACTAAACAGAAGTCAAATAGCCACGTTTAGGGTGCCACTAGGTTCACTCAGTGTTTGCTAGTATAATGGCTGGCTTAGTTATAATGAGTTTGAGTGTGCAATGCAGGCAGACGTGCTGCAAATATCTGTGCACTAGTGGGACTATACAGAAGTCCAATAGCCACGTTTAGGATGCCACTAGGTTCACTCAGTGTTTGCTAGTATAATGGCTTAGTTATAATGAGATTGAGTGTGCAATGCAGGCAGACGTGCTGCAAATATCTTTGCACTACTGGGACTATACAGAAATCCAACAGCCACGTTTAGGATGCCACTAGGTTCACTCAGTGTTTGCTAGTATAATGGCTTAGTTATAATGAGTTGGAGTGTGCAATGCAGGCAGACATGCTGCAAATATCTGTGCACTAGTGGGACTATATAGAAGTCCAATAGCCACGTTTAGGATGCCACTAGGTTCACTCGGTGTTTGCTAGTATAATGGCTTAGTTTTAATGAGTTGGAGTGTGCAATGCAGGCAGACGTGCTGCAAATATCTGTGCACTAGTGGGACTATACAGAAGTCCAATAGCCACGTTTAGGATGCCACTAGGTTCACTCAGTGTTTGCTAGTATAATGGCTTAGTTATAATGAGTTGGAGTGTGCAATGCAGGCAGGCGTGCTGCAAATATCTGTGCACTAGTGGTACTATACAGAAGTCCAATAGCCACGTTTAGGATGCCACTAGGTTCACTCAGTGTTTGCTAATATAATGGCTTAGTTATAATGAGTTTGAGTGTGCAATGCAGGCAGACGTGCTGCAAATATCTTTGCACTAGTGGGACTATACAGAAGTCCAATAGCCACGTTTAGTATGCCACTAGGTTTACTCAGTGTTTGCTAGTATAATGGATTAATTATATTGAGTTGGAGTGTGCAATGCAGGCAGACGTGCTGCAAATATCTGTGCACTAGTGGGACTATACAGAAGTCCAATAGCCACGTTTAGGATGCCACTAGGTTCACTCAGTATTTGCTAGTATAATGGCTTAGTTATAATGAGTTTGAGTGTGCAATGCAGGCAGACGTGCTGCAAATATCTGTGCACTAGTGGGACTAAACAGAAGTCAAATAGCCACGTTTAGGGTGCCACTAGGTTCACTCAGTGTTTGCTAGTATAATGGCTTAGTTATAATGAGTTTGAGTGTGCAATGCAGGCAGACGTGCTGCAAATATCTATGCACTAGTGGGACTATACAGAAGTCCAATAGCCACGTTTAGGATGCCACTAGGTTCACTCAGTGTTTGCTAGTATAATGGCTTAGTTATAATGAGTTTGAGTGTGCAATGCAGGCAGACGTGCTGCAAATATCTTTGCACTACTGGGACTATACAGAAGTCCAACAGCCACGTTTAGGATGCCACTAGGTTCACTCAGTGTTTGCTAGTATAATGGCTTAGTTATAATGAGTTGGAGTGTGCAATGCAGGCAGACATGCTGCAAATATCTGTGCACTAGTGGGACTATATAGAAGTCCAATAGCCACGTTTAGGATGCCACTAGGTTCACTCAGTGTTTGCTAGTATAATGGCTTAGTTATAATGAGTTGGAGTGTGCAATGCAGGCAGACGTGCTGCAAATATCTGTGCACTAGTGGGACTATACAGAAGTCCAATAGCCACGTTTAGGATGCCACTAGGTTCACTCAGTGTTTGCTAGTATAATGGCTTAGTTATAATGAGTTGGAGTGTGCAATGCAGGCAGGCGTGCTGCAAATATCTGTGCACTAGTGGTACTATACAGAAGTCCAATAGCCACGTTTAGGATGCCACTAGGTTCACTCAGTATTTGCTAGTATAATGGCTTAGTTATAATGAGTTTGAGTGTGCAATGCAGGCAGACGTGCTGCAAATTTGATTGCACTACTGGGACTATACAGAAGTCCAATAGCCACGTTTAGGATGCCACTAGGTTCACTCAGTGCTTGCTAGTATAATGGCTTAGTTATAATGAGTTGGAGTGTGCAATGCAGGCAGACGTGCTGCAGATATCTGTGCACTAGTGGGACTATACAGAAGTCCAATAGCCACGTTTAGGATGCCACTAGGTTCACTCAGCGTTTGCTAGTATAATGGCTTAGTTATAATGAGTTTGAGTGTGCAATGCAGGCAGACGTGCTGCAAATATCTTTGCACTACTGGGACTATACAGAAGTCCAATAGCCACGTTTAGGATGCCACTAGGTTCACTCAGTGCTTGCTAGTATAATGGCTTAGTTATAATGAGTTGGAGTGTGCAATGCAGGCAGACGTGCTGCAAATATCTGTGAACTAGTGGGACTATACAGAAGTCCAATAGCCACGTTTAGGATGCCACTAGGTTCACTCAGTGTTTGCTAGTATAATGGCTTAGTTATAATGAGTTTGAGTGTGCAATGCAGGCAGACGTGCTGCAAATATCTTTGCACTAGTGGGACTATACAGAAGTCCAATAGCCACGTTTAGGATGCCACTAGGTTCACTTAGTGTTTGCTAGTATAATGGCTTAGTAACAATGAGTTTGAGTGTGTAATGCAGGCAGACGTGCTGCAAATATCTTTGCACTAGTGGGACTATACAGAAGTCAAACAGCCACGTTTAGGATGCCACTAGGTTCACTCAGTGTTTGCTAGTATAATGGCTTAGTTATAATGAGTTGGAGTGTGCAATGCAGGCAGACATGCTGCAAATATCTGTGCACTAGTGGGACTATACAGAAGTCCAATAGCCACGTTTAGGATGCCACTAGGTTCACTCAGTGTTTGCTAGTATAATGGCTTAGTTATAATGAGTTGGAGTGTACAATGCAGGCAGACGTGCTGCAAATATCTGTGCACTTGTGGGACTATACAGAAGTCCAATAGCCACGTTTAGGGTGCCACTAGGTTCACTCAGTGTTTGCTAGTATAATGGCTTAGTTATAATGAGTTTGAGTGTACAATGCAGGCAGACGTGCTGCAAATATCTGTGCACTAGTGGGACTATACAGATGTCCAATAGCCACGTTTAGGATGCCACTAGGTTCACTCAGTGTTTGCTAGTATAATGGCTTAGTTATAATGAGTTTGAGTGTGCAATGCAGGCACACGTGCTGCAAATAACTTTGCACTACTGGGACTATACAGAAGTCCAACAGCCACGTTTAGGATGCCACTAGGTTCACTCAGTGTTTGCTAATATAATGGCTTAGTTATAATGAGTTGGAGTGTGCAATGCAGGCAGACGTGCTGCAAATATCTTTGCACTTGTGGGACTGTACAGAAGTCCAACAGCCACGTTTAGGATGCCACTAGGTTCACTCAGTGTTTGCTAGTATAATGGTTTAGTTATAATGAGTTTGAGTGTGCAATGCAGGCAGACGTGCTGCAAATATCTTTGCACTTGTGGGACTGTACAGAAGTCCAACAGCCACGTTTAGGATGCCACTAGGTTCACTCAGTGTTTGCTAGTATAATGGCTTAGTTATAATGAGTTGGAGTGTGCAATGCAGGCAGACGTGTTGCAAATATCTGTGCACTAGTGGGACTATATAGAAGTCCAATAGCCACGTTTAGGATGCCACTAGGTTCACTCAGTGTTCGCTAGTATAATGGCTTAATTATAATGAGTTGGAGTGTGCAATGCAGGCAGACGTGCTGCAAATATCTGTGCACTAGTGGGACTATACAGAAGTCCAATAGCCATGTTTAGGATGCCACTAGGTTCACTCAGTGTTTGCTAGTATAATGGCTTAGTTATAATGAGTTTGAGTGTACAATGCAGGCAGACGTGCTGCAAATATCTGTGCACTAGTGGAACTATACAGATGTCCAACAGCCACGTTTAGGATGCCACTAGTTTCACTCAGTGTTTGCTAGTATAATGGCTTAGTTATAATGAGTTTGAGTGTGCAATGCAAGCAGACGTGCTGCAAATATCTTTGCACTACTGGGACTATACAGAAGTCCAACAGCCACGTTTAGGATGCCACTAGGTTCACTCAGTGTTTGCTAGTATAATGGCTTAGTTATAATGAGTTGAGTGTGCAATGCAGGCAGACGTGCTGCAAATATCTTTGCACTTGTGGGACTGTACAGAAGTCCAACAGCCACGTTTAGGATGCCACTAGGTTCACTCAGTGTTTGCTAGTATAATGGCTTAGTTATAATGAGTTGGAGTGTGCAATGCAGGCAGACGTGCTGCAAATATCTGTGCACTAGTGGGACTATACAGAAGTCCAATAGCCACGTTTAGGATGCCACTAGGTTCACTCAGGGCTTGATAGTATAATGGCTTAGTAACATTGAGTTTGAGTGTGCAATGCAGGCAGACGTGCTGCTAATATCTTTGCACTACTGGGACTATACAGAAGTCCAAGAGCCACGATTAGGATGCCACTAGGTTCACTCAGTGTTTGCTAGTATAATGGCTTAGTTATAATGAGTTGGAGTGTGCAATGCAGGCAGACGTGCTGCAAATATCTGTGCACTAGTGGGACTATACAGAAGTCGAATAGCCACGTTTAGGATGCCTCCAGGTTCACTCAATGTTTGCTAGTATAATGGCTTAGTTATAATGAGTTTGAGTGTGCAATGCAGGCAGACATGCTGCAAATATGTTTGCACTACTGGGACTATACAGAAGTCCAACAGCCACGTTTACAATGCCACTAGGTTCACTTAGTGTTTGCTAGTATAATGGCTTAGTAACAATGAGTTTGAGTGTGTAATGCAGGCAGACGTGCTGCAAATATCTTTGCACTAGTGGGACTATACAGAAGTCCAACAGCCACGTTTAGGATGCCACTAGGTTCACTCAGTGTTTGCTAGTATAATGGCTTAGTTATAATGAGTTGAGTGTGCAATGCAGGCAGACGTGCTGCAAATATCTTTGCACTTGTGGGACTGTACAGAAGTCCAACAGCCACGTTTAGGATGCCACTAGGTTCACTCAGTGTTTGCTAGTATAATGGCTTAGTTATAATGAGTTGGAGTGTGCAATGCAGGCAGACGTGCTGCAAATATCTGTGCACTAGTGGGACTATACAGAAGTCCAATAGCCACGTTTAGGATGCCACTAGGTTCACTCAGTGCTTGATAGTATAATGGCTTAGTAACATTGAGTTTGAGTGTGCAATGCAGGCAGACGTGCTGCTAATATCTTTGCACTACTGGGACTATACAGAAGTCCAACAGCCACGATTAGGATGCCACTAGGTTCACTCAGTGTTTGCTAGTATAATGGCTTAGTTATAATGAGTTGGAGTGTGCAATGCAGGCAGACGTGCTGCAAATATCTGTGCACTAGTGGGACTATACAGAAGTCGAATAGCCACGTTTAGGATGCCACCAGGTTCACTCAGTGTTTGCTAGTATAATGGCTTAGTTATAATGAGTTTGAGTGTGCAATGCAGGCAGACATGCTGCAAATATCTTTGCACTACTGGGACTATACAGAAGTCCAACAGCCACGTTTAGGATGCCACTAGGTTCACTTAGTGTTTGCTAGTATAATGGCTTAGTAACAATGAGTTTGAGTGTGTAATGCAGGCAGACGTGCTGCAAATATCTTTGCACTAGTGGGACTATACAGAAGTCCAACAGCCACGTTTAGGATGCCACTAGGTTCACTCAGTGTTTGCTAGTACAATGGCTTAGTTATAATGAGTTGATGTGTGCAATGCTGGCAGACGTGCTGCAAATATCTGTGCACTAGTGGGACTATACAGAAGTCCAATAGCCACGTTTAGGATGCCACTAGGTTCACTCAGTGTTTGCTAGTATAATGGCTTAGTTATAATGAGTTGGAGTGTGCAATGCAGGCAGACGTGCTGCAAATATCTGTGCACTAGTGGTACTATACAGAAGTCCAATAGCCACGTTTAGGATGCCACTAGGTTCACTCAGTGTTTGCTAGTATAATGGCTTAGTTATAATGAGTTTGAGTGTGCAATGCAGGCAGACGTGCTGAAAATATCTGTGCACTAGTGGGACTATACAGAAGTCCAACAGCCACGTTTAGGATGCCACTAGGTTCACTCAGTGTTTGCTAGTATAATGGCTTAGTTATAATGAGTTTGAGTGTGCAATGCAGGCAGATGTGCTGCAAATATCTTTGCACTACTGGGACTATACAGAAGTCCAACAGCCACGTTTAGGATGCCACTAGGTTCACTCAGTGTTTGCTAGTATAATGGCTTAGTTATAATGAGTTGGAGTGTGCAATGCAGGCATACGTGCTGCAAATATCTTTGCACTTGTGGGACTGTACAGAAGTCCAACAGCCACGTTTAGGATGCCACTAGGTTCACTCAGTGTTTGCTAGTATAATGGCTTAGTTATAATAAGTTTGAGTGTGCAATGCAGGCAGACGTTCTGCAAATATCTTTGCACTAGTGGGACTATACAGAAGTCCAATAGCTACGTTTAGGATGCCACTAGGTTCACTTAGTGTTTGCTAGTATAATGGCTTAGTAACAATGAGTTTGAGTGTGTAATGCAGGCAGACGTGCTGCAAATATCTTTGCACTAGTGGGACTATACAGAAGTCCAACAGCCACGTTTAGGATGCCACTAGGTTCACTCAGTGTTTGCTAGTACAATGGCTTAGTTATAATGAGTTGGAGTGTGCAATGCAGGCAGACGTGCTGCAAATATCTGTGCACTAGTGGGACTATACAGAAGTCCAATAGCCACGTTTAGGATGCCACTAGGTTCACTCAGTGTTTGCTAGTATAATGGCTTAGTTATAATGAGTTGGAGTGTGCAATGCAGGCAGACGTGCTGCAAATATCTGTGCACTAGTGGGACTATACAGATGTCCAATAGCCACGTTTAGGATGCCACTAGGTTCACTCAGTGTTTGCTAGTATAATAGCTTAGTTATAATGAGTTTGAGTGTGCAATGCAGGCAGACGTGCTGCAAATATCTGTCACGCTCCCCGGGCCCCCTGCTTTGCTCCCCGGCTCACCTGCCACGCTTCCGGGCTTCCCTGCGTCGCTCCCCGGTTCTTCTGTCTGGTCTCCACCGCTCCCCGGTCTCCAGCCTCCATTGCCTGCGGTTCCCTGGCGTCCTGGTCCCCGCTCCCGGCGCCCGTCGGCTTCTCAGCCCAAGCCCGGCTCTGCTGCTTCCTCCTCACCGCTCCCTGCCCTGGCTTCTGGCACCCGGGCCTCGCGCATGCGCATTAGGGCGCGCGCGCGGTCATTGACCCTTTCTTAAAGGGCCAGCGTCCACTAACAGGAAATTGGGCACACAGGTACAGGGTATAAAGGGGTTTAGTGTCCAAGTGGGCGGGGCCTGTTCTTCGTGTTTCCCAAGCTAGGAGTCAGGTCTCCTTGTGTTCCTGTGAGATACTCACCTCTCTCTCTTCTAGAGCCGATCCTGCCTCGCCATCCGGTCCTGCCGAATCCCGAACCCCGAACGCTGCCTATCTGCCATCCTGACAGTCCGTTCCATCTCTGATCCCTGCGGTGAACCGTCTTCTCGCTCCATCGGTTCTGGACTCCGCCTGACAACATCTC
Source organism: Anomaloglossus baeobatrachus (assembly GCF_048569485.1). Taxonomy (NCBI): domain Eukaryota; kingdom Metazoa; phylum Chordata; class Amphibia; order Anura; family Aromobatidae; genus Anomaloglossus; species Anomaloglossus baeobatrachus. The sequence continues at coordinate 229,359,683 of NC_134355.1, forward strand.
GGCTTCCGAACCTGAGCTCCGTCACCCGGACTACCATCAGTGACTCCGTGGTCCCAGGGACTTCTGCATTCTACTCTTATACACAGACTGTCCTGCTACCTGTAGTGCTCCAGCTACCGGACCCCTTACCATCATCAAGGAGTTCGGCCCAGTGGATCCACCTCCTGGGTCTGCCCTTCCACCTGGCCCTAACAGTAAGAACAGGCCATGGATCCCGCTGAAGCACTAGCAGCCTTGCAGGAGGAACTCACACGCCAGCGTGAGACTCAGACCCGCATGCTGCAATTCATGTCTTCTGTGGACGCCCGCCTGAACACGCTACAAGCGTCAGTTACATCTTCAGCATCTCGGGCTTCCACTAGACAATCCACGGCTCCAGCCCCCGTGGCAGCCTCCTCGGATGCTTCCAGACTTCGTTTGGCCTCACCACCCCGGTACGCCGGAGATCCCAAGACCTGCAGGGGATTCATAAACCAATGCTCCCTCCATTTCACGCAGCTGCCGCATTTGTTTGCCTCCGACCAAGCCAAGGTTGCGTTCATCATGTCCCATCTAGAGGGTGAGGCACTGGCGTGGATGAACCCCTTGTGGGAGAAGGAGGACCCTGTGACTACGAACATCCAGGAGTTCCTGCAGGCACTTCGTGGCACCTTTGACGAGCCCGGACGCGCCTCCGCGTCTGCCTCATCTCTTCTCCGGTTACGTCAGGGGACTCTGACGGTGGGTCAATACGCCATCCGTTTTCGCACCTTGGCTTCGGAACTCGGGTGGAACAACGAGGCTCTAACCGACGCCTTCTGGGAAGGACTCTCGGGTCGAATTAAAGATGAGCTGGCTGGTCGTGACGTACCGTCCACCCTGGATGCCCTGATTACCCTAGCGACTCGAGTGGACATTCGCTTTCAGGAGCGATCCAAAGAGGTGTCCCGTGAGAGACGTCCGGTACGGCATTCCTCTCCTCCGCAGAAGCCCGCCGTACTTCAGTCAACGGCATCTGGTGTCTCCGTCCACGAGCCCATGCAGATCGACCATGTGCGGCAGTCTGAGCAACGCCGAGCAGAGCGGCTCGCCAAGGGCCTCTGCTTCTACTGCGGAGAGGGCACACACCTGCTACGCTCCTGTCCAGAGAGGCCGGGAAACTCCAAAGCCTAGGGTTGGTAGGAGAGGCTACCCTAGGTGCTGAGACTCTCTCAGACCCGGTGATGTGGACTGTACAAGTGACAACGGGAGAGACGCGATTCACGGCTGAGGCGTACCTCGATTCTGGGGCAGCAGGCAATTTCATCCAGCAGGCCACGGTGGACAAGTACCAGGTGCCTGTTACTCCACTCGACAAACCCCTCGGGATTGCCTCTGTGGATGGGAGACCCCTCTCTGACACCATCTCCTGAATCACCAGGCCGCTCGAACTGCGTATCGGTGCCCTGCACACCGAGAACATCGCTTTCTACGTCCTTCCACACATGTCCCATCAAATCCTGCTGGGACTTCCCTGGTTACGGACACACGAACCATCAGTCAGCTGGGGCACTGGTGAAATCACCCGATGGGGCTCTTCTTGCCATGAGAACTGTCTGAAGACCATACAACCCATCCGACGACCTCCGGTTCCAGAGTCCCTACCGGGACTGCCCTCGGCCTATTGGTCCTTCGCGGATGTCTTCGACAAAAAGGAATCAGAGGTACTTCCGCCACATCGTCCTTACGATTGTGCCATCGACCTGCTCCCGGGAACTACACCACCTCGAGGACGGATATATCCGCTGTCTCCAGCCGAAACAAGGGCCATGTCTACTTACATCACCGAGAGCCTGGCAAGGGGATTCATTCGGAGATCCTCCTCTCCTGCTGGAGCAGGCTTCTTCTTCGTTAAGAAGAAAGAAGGTGACCTACGCCCATGCATAGACTACCGGGTATTAAACCAAATCACCGTGAAAAACAAGTACCCCCTGCCGCTCATTCCCGAATTGTTTGATCGGCTTAGAGGAGCTCGTGTGTTCACCAAGTTGGATCTTCGGGGTGCCTACAACCTGGTCCGCATCCGCTCTGGGGACGAATGGAAGACCGCGTTTAAAACTCGCGATGGGCACTATGAATACTGTGTGATGCCCTTCGGCCTGTGTAACGCACCAGCAGTCTTTCAGGAATTGGTGAACGACGTGTTCCGGGACCTTCTTTACATCTGTGTGGTGGTGTATCTTGATGACATCCTGGTGTTTTCTCCGGACCTCCAGACCCACAGAGAGAACGTGCAGCTGGTACTACAAAGACTGAGGGAGAATCGTCTGTACGCCAAGTACGAGAAGTGTGTCTTCGAGCAGTCTTCTCTGCCCTTCCTGGGTTACGTCATCTCCGATACCGGACTGCAGATGGATCCAAAGAAGGTCTCTGCCGTTCTCAACTGGCCTCCTCCTTCTGGACTGAAGGCAATCCAACGCTTTCTGGGATTCGCCAACTATTACCGCCAGTTCATCCCTCACTTCTCTGCTCTGACTGCTCCTCTCTCCGCCTTGACCAAGAAGGGGGCTAATCCAAAGGACTGGTCACCTGCGGCCGATGCCGCGTTTGGCTCTCTGAAGCGGGCATTTGCCTCCTCTCCTGTGCTCCACCGTCCGGAGTTAAACCGACAGTTCACCTTGGAGGTGGATGCCTCCTCCTCGGGAGCTGGAGCAGTGCTCATGCAGAAGTCCTCCTCCGGGAAGATGGTGACTTGCGGTTTCTTCTCCAAGAGCTTCTCAGCGCCTGAACGCAACTACACCATCGGTGACCGAGAACTATTGGCAGTCAAACTGGCTCTGGAGGAATGGCGCTACCTTCTGGAAGGAGCAGTGTACCCCGTTATTATTTACACGGACCACAAGAACCTGGAATACCTGCGGTCTGCTCAGCGACTGAACCCACGGCAAGCCAGGTGGTCCTTGTTCTTTGCCAGATTCGATTTCCAGCTCCATTTCCGACCCGCGGACAAGAATCTACGCGCAGATGCCTTGTCCAGGTCATTCATGCCCATGGAGCAGGAGGAGGAGACATCCCAGCCCATCATCTGCCCTAGTAAGATCCTTCCGGTGACTCCTGTCACCCTGGCCCACATACCGCCCGGGAAGACCTATGTCTCTGAGACTGACAGGCAAAAAGTGTTACACTGGGGCCATGCCTCGAAAATAGCCGGTCATGCTGGTCAGAAGAGAACATGGAGTACGATTGTACGTCATTACTGGTGGCCATCCCTTCGCACGGACGTCGCTTCTTTTGTCTCAGCCTGCTCCTCTTGTGCCAGGAATAAGACGCCCAAACATCTACCATATGGCCGTCTTCTGCCTCTGCCTATACCCTCAGTACCGTGGCAACACATTGCGATGGACTTTATTACGGACTTGCCATTGTCCTCCGGACACACAGTCATATGGGTCGTGGTGGATCGGTTCTCTAAAATGGCTCATTTCGTCCCTATGGCTGGACTGCCCTCTGCCCAGGAACTCGCTGACGCCTATGTACAACACATCTTCCGGTTGCATGGCTTTCCATCACACATTGTGTCCGACAGAGGAACTCAGTTCACCTCCCGCTTCTGGAGGGCTCTCTGCAAACATCTGGGAGTGACTCTGGACTTTTCTTCAGCCTACCATCCTCAGTCGAACGGCCAAGTGGAACGGGTCAATCAGATCTTGACCTCCTTCTTACGTCACTACGTCAACGCCCATCATGATGACTGGTCCACGCTTCTTCCTTGGGCTGAATTCTCCCATAACCACCACGTCAGTGAGTCCTCCTCCAGCTCTCCCTTCCATGTCGTTTACGGACTTCAGCCTTCCGTCCCGTTACCTGTATCCTCTTCCTCGGATGTCCCTGCTGCTGATGCTGTAGCCCGTGACTTTGCAACCATTTGGGACTCTGTTAAGGCGTCCCTTGGACGTGCTTCCCTGCGGATGAAGAGACACGCAGACAAGAGGCGTCTGGACCCTCCGTGTTTCTCTCCAGGAGATCTCGTCTGGCTTGCTTCCAAGTACGTCCGATTGAAGCTACCATCCTACAAGCTGGGACCTCGCTACATCGGGCCGTTTAAAGTCCTCAGCAAGATCAATGAGGTCTCCTACAAGTTGCAGCTCCCGGCCACGATGAGAATACCCAACTCCTTCCACGTCTCCCTGCTCAAGCCGGTTGTCCTTGGTCCCTTCTCCGCTGCTGCCAGTACGGCTCCTCCTCCTATAGCCGATGACGACATCTATGCGGTAAGGGATATCGTGGCCATGAAAACTGTACGGGGCCGACAGTTCTTCCTGGTGGACTGGGCGGGCTATGGTCCTGAGGATAGGTCCTGGGAACCCCGGGAGAATGTGGGTACTCCTTTGATCCGTGCCTTCCTGTCCCGGTTGCGGGGAGGGGGGCGTGGGGGGGGGGGTACTGTCACGCTCCCCGGGCCCCCTGCTCTGCTCCCCGGCTCACCTGCCATGCTTCCCGGCTTCCCTGCGTCGCTCCCTGGTTCTTCTGTCCGGTCTCCACCGCTCCCCGGTCTCCAGCCTCCATTGCCTGCGGTTCCCTGGCGTCCTGGTCCCCGCTCCCAGCGCCCGTCGGCTTCTCAGCCCCAGCCCGGCTCTGCTGCTTCCTCCTCACCGCTCCCTGCCCTGGCTTCTGGCACCCGGGCCTCGCACATGCGCATTAGGGCGCGCGCGGTCATTGATCCTTTCTTAAAGGGCCAGCTTCCACTAACAGGAATTTGGGCACACAGGTACAGGGTATAAAGGGGTTTAGTGTCCAAGTGGGCGGGGCCTGTTCTTCGTGTTTCCCAAGCTAGGAGTCAGGTCTCCTTGTGTTCCTGTGAGATACTCACCTCTCTCTCTTCTAGAGCCGATCCTGCCTCGCCATCCGGTCCTGCCGAATCCCGAACCCCGAACGCTGCCTATCTGCCATCCTGACAGTCCGTACCATCTCTGATCCCTGCGGTGACCCGTCTTCTCGCTCCATCGGTTCCGGACTCTGCCTGACAACATCTCGGCTTCCGAACCTGAGCTCCGTGACCCGGACTACCATCAGTGACTCCGTGGTCCCAGGGACTTCTGCATTCTACTCTTATACACGGACTGTCCTGCTACCTGTAGTGCTCCAGCTACCGGACCCCTTACCATCATCAAGGAGTTCGGCCCAGTGGATCCACCTCCTGGGTCTGCCCGTCCACCTGGCCCTAACAATATCTGTGCACTAGTGGGACTATACAGAAGTCAAACAGCCACGTTTAGGATGCCACTAGGTTCACTCAGTGTTTGCTAGTATAATGGCTTAGTTATAATGAGTTTGAGTGTGCAATGCAGGCAGATGTGCTGCAAATATCTTTGCACTACTGGGACTATACAGAAGTCCAACAGCCACGTTTAGGATGCCACTAGGTTCACTCAGTGTTTGCTAGTATAATGGCTTAGTTATAATGAGTTTGAGTGTGCAATGCAGGCAGACTTGCTGCAAATATCTGTGCACTACTGGGACTATACAGAAGTCCAATAGCCACGTTTAGGATGCCACTAGGTTCACTCAGTGTTTGCTAGTATAATGGCTTAGTAACAATGAGTTTGAGTGTGCAATGCAGGCAGACGTGCTGCAAATATCTTTGCACTAGTGGGACTATACAGAAGTCCAACAGCCACGTTTAGGATGCCACTAGGTTCACTCAGTGTTTGCTAGTAAAATGGCTTAGTTATAATGAGTTGGAGTGTGCAATGCAGGCAGACGTGCTGCAAATATCTTTGCACTACTGGGACTATACAGAAGTCCAACAGCCACGTTTAGGATGCCATTAGTTTCACTCAGTGTTTGCTAGTATAATGGCTTAGTTATAATGAGTTTGAGTGTGCAATGCAGGCAGACGTGCTGCAAATATCTTTGCACTACTGGGACTATACAGAAGTCCAACAGCCACGTTTAGGATGCCACCAGGTTCACTCAGTGTTTGCTAGTATAATGGCTTAGTTATAATGAGTTTGAGTGTGCCTGCAAATATCTTTGCACTTGTGGGACTATACAGAAGTCCAACAGCCACGTTTAGGATGCCACTAGGTTCACTCAGTGTTTGCTAGTATAATGGCTTAGTTATAATGAGTTTGAGTGTACAATGCAGGCAGACGTGCTGCAAATATCTTTGCACTAGTGGGACTATACAGAAGTCCAATAGCCACGTTTAGGATGCCACTAGGTTCACTTAGTGTGTGCTAGTATAATGGCTTAGTAACAATGAGTTTGATTGTGTAATGCAGGCAGACGTGCTGCAAATATCTTTGCACTAGTGGGACTATACAGAAGTCCAACAGCCACGTTTAGGATGCCACTAAGTTCACTCAGTGTTTGCTAGTATAATGGCTTAGTTATAATGAGTTGGAGTGTGCAATGCAGGCAGACATGCTGCAAATATCTGTTCACTAGTGGGACTATACAGAAGTCCAATAGCCACGTTTAGGATGCCACTAGGTTCACTCAGTGTTTGCTAGTATAATGGCTTAGTTATAATGAGTTGGAGTGTGCAATGCAGGCAGACATGCTGCAAATATCTGTGCACTAGTGGGACTATACAGAAGTCCAATAGCCACGTTTAGGATGCCACTAGGTTCACTCAGTGTTTGCTAGTATAATGGCTTAGTTATAATGAGTTTGAGTGTGCAATGCAGGCAGACGTGCTGCAAATATCTTTGCACTAGTGGGACTATACAGAAGTCCAACAGCCACGTTTAGGATGCCACTAGGTTCACTCAGTGTTTGCTAGTATAATGGCTTAGTTATAATGAGTTTGAGTGTGCAATGCAGGCAGACGTGCTGCAAATATCTTTGCACTACTGGGACAATACAGAAGTCCAACAGCCACGTTTAGGATGCCACTAGGTTCACTCAGTGTTTGCTAGTATAATGGCTTAGTTATAATGAGTTGGAGTGTGCAATGCAGGCAGACGTGCTGCAAATATCTTTGCACTTGTGGGACTGTACAGAAGTCCAACAGCCACGTTTAGGATGCCACTAGGTTCACTCAGTGTTTGCTAGTATAATGGCTTAGTTGTAATGAGTTTGAGTGTGCAATGTAGGCAAACGTGATGCAAATATCTGTGCACTAGTGGGACTATACAGAAGTCCAATAGCCACGTTCAGGATGCCACTAGGTTCACTCATTGTTTGATAGTATAATGGCTTAGTAACAATGAGTTTGCGTGTGCAATGCAGGCAGACGTGCTGCAAATATCTTTGCACTAGTGGGACTATACAGAAGTCCAACAGCCACGTTTAGGATGCCACTAGGTTCACTCAGTGTTTGCTAGTATAATGGCTTAGTTATAATGAGTTGGAGTGTGCAATGCAGGCAGACGTGCTGCAAATATCTGTGCACTAGTGGGACTATACAGAAGTCCAATAGCCACGTTTAGGATGCCACCAGGTTCACTCAGTGTTTGCTAGTATAATGGCTTAGTTATAATGAGTTGGAGTGTGCAATGCAGGCAGACGTGCTGCAAATATCTTTGCACTACTGGGACTATACAGAAGTCCAACAGCCACGTTTAGGATGCCACTAGGTTCACTCAGTGTTTGCTAGTATAATGGCTTAGTTATAATGAGTTTGAGTGTGCAATGCAGGCAGAGGTGCTGCAAATATCTTTGCATTTGTGGGACTATACAGAAGTCCAACAGCCACGTTTAGGATGCCACTAGGTTCACTCAGTGTTTGCTAGTATAATGGCTTAGTTATAATGAGTTTGAGTGTGCAATGCAGGCAGACGTGCTGCAAATATCTTTGCACTAGTGGGACTATACAGAAGTCCAATAGCCACGTTTAGGATGCCACTAGGTTCACTCAGTGTTTGCTAGTATAATGGCTTAGTTATAATGAGTTTGAGTGTGCAATGCAGGCAGACGTGCTGCAAATATCTGTGCACTAGTGGGACTATACAGAAGTCTAACAGCCACGTTTAGGATGCCACTAGGTTCACTCAGTGTTTGCTAATATAATGGCTTAGTTATAATGAGTTTGAGTGTGCAATGCAGGCAGACGTGCTGCAAATATCTTTGCACTACTGGGACTATACAGAAGTCCAACAGCCGCGTTTAGGATGCCACTAGGTTCACTCAGTGTTTGCTAGTATAATGGCTTAGTTATAATGAGTTGGAGTGTGCCTGCAAATATCTTTGCAATTGTGGGACTATACAAAAGTCCAACAGCCACGTTTAGGATGCCACTAGGTTCACTCAGTGTTTGCTAGTATAATGGCTTAGTTATAATGAGTTTGAGTGTGCCTGCAAATATCTTTGCACTTGTGGGACTATACGGAAGTCCAACAGCCACGTTTAGGATGCCACTAGGTTCACTCAGTGTTTGCTAGTATAATGGCTTAGTTATAATGAGTTTGAGTGTGCAATGCAGGCAGACGTGCTGCAAATATCTTTGCACTAGTGGGACTATAGAGAAGTCCAATAGCCACGTTTAGGATGCCACTAGGTTCACTTAGTGTTTGCTAGTATAATGGCTTAGTAACAATGAGTTTGAGTGTGTAATGCAGGCAGACGTGCTGCAAATATCTTTGCACTAGTGGGACTATACAGAAGTCCAACAGCCACGTTTAGGATGCCACTAGGTTCACTCAGTGTTTGCTAGTATAATGGCTTAGTTGTAATGAGTTTGAGTGTGCAATGTAGGCAAACGTGATGCAAATATCTGTGCACTAGTGGGACTATACAGAAGTCCAATAGCCACGTTCAGGATGCCACTAGGTTCACTCAGTGTTTGATAGTATAATGGCTTAGTAACAATGAGTTTGCGTGTGCAATGCAGGCAGACGTGCTGCAAATATCTTTGCACTAGTGGGACTATACAGAAGTCCAACAGCCACGTTTAGGATGCCACTAGGTTCACTCAGTGTTTGCTAGTATAATGGCTTAGTTATAATGAGTTGGAGTGTGCAATGCAGGCAGACGTGCTGCAAATATCTGTGCACTAGTGGGACTATACAGAAGTCCAATAGCCACGTTTAGGATGCCACCAGGTTCACTCAGTGTTTGCTAGTATAATGGCTTAGTTATAATGAGTTGGAGTGTGCAATGCAGGCAGACGTGCTGCAAATATCTTTGCACTACTGGGACTATACAGAAGTCCAACAGCCACGTTTAGGATGCCACTAGGTTCACTCAGTGTTTGCTAGTATAATGGCTTAGTTATAATGAGTTTGAGTGTGCAATGCAGGCAGAGGTGCTGCAAATATCTTTGCATTTGTGGGACTATACAGAAGTCCAACAGCCACGTTTAGGATGCCACTAGGTTCACTCAGTGTTTGCTAGTATAATGGCTTAGTTATAATGAGTTTGAGTGTGCAATGCAGGCAGACGTGCTGCAAATATCTTTGCACTAGTGGGACTATACAGAAGTCCAATAGCCACGTTTAGGATGCCACTAGGTTCACTCAGTGTTTGCTAGTATAATGGCTTAGTTATAATGAGTTTGAGTGTGCAATGCAGGCAGACGTGCTGCAAATATCTGTGCACTAGTGGGACTATACAGAAGTCTAACAGCCACGTTTAGGATGCCACTAGGTTCACTCAGTGTTTGCTAATATAATGGCTTAGTTATAATGAGTTTGAGTGTGCAATGCAGGCAGACGTGCTGCAAATATCTTTGCACTACTGGGACTATACAGAAGTCCAACAGCCGCGTTTAGGATGCCACTAGGTTCACTCAGTGTTTGCTAGTATAATGGCTTAGTTATAATGAGTTGGAGTGTGCCTGCAAATATCTTTGCAATTGTGGGACTATACAAAAGTCCAATAGCCACGTTTAGGATGCCACTAGGTTCACTCAGTGTTTGCTAGTATAATGGCTTAGTTATAATGAGTTTGAGTGTGCCTGCAAATATCTTTGCACTTGTGGGACTATACGGAAGTCCAACAGCCACGTTTATGATGCCACTAGGTTCACTCAGTGTTTGCTAGTATAATGGCTTAGTTATAATGAGTTTGAGTGTGCAATGCAGGCAGACGTGCTGCAAATATCTTTGCACTAGTGGGACTATAGAGAAGTCCAATAGCCACGTTTAGGATGCCACTAGGTTCACTTAGTGTTTGCTAGTATAATGGCTTAGTAACAATGAGTTTGAGTGTGTAATGCAGGCAGACGTGCTGCAAATATCTTTGCACTAGTGGGACTATACAGAAGTCCAACAGCCACGTTTTGGATGCCACTAGGTTCACTCAGTGTTTGCTAGTATAATGGCTTAGTTATAATGAGTTGGAGTGTGCAATGCAGGCAGACGTGCTGCAAATATCTGTGCACTAGTGGGACTATACAGAAGTCCAATAGCCACGTTTAGGATTCCACTAGGTTCACTCAGTGTTTGCTAGTATAATGGCTTAGTTATAATGAGTTGGAGTGTGCAATGCAGGCAGACGTGCTGCAAATATCTGTGCACTAGTGGGACTATACAGAAGTCCAACAGCCACGTTTAGGATGCCACTAGGTTCACTCAGTGTTTGCTAGTATAATGGCTTAGTTATAATGAGTTTGAGTGTGCAATGCAGGCAGACGTGCTGCAAATATCTTTGCACTAGTGGGACTATACAGAAGTCCAATAGCCACGTTTAGGATGCCACTAGGTTCACTCAGTGTTTGCTAGTATAATGGCTTAGTTATAATGAGTTTGAGTGTGCAATGCAGGCAGACGTGCTGCAAATATCTGTGCACTAGTGCGACTATACAGAAGTCTAACAGCCACGTTTAGGATGCCACTAGGTTCACTCAGTGTTTGCTAGTATAATGGCTTAGTTATAATGAGTTTGAGTGTGCAATGCAGGCAGACGTGCTGCAAATATCTTTGCACTACTGGGACTATACAGAAGTCCAACAGCCGCGTTTAGGATGCCACTAGGTTCACTCAGTGTTTGCTAGTATAATGGCTTAGTTATAATGAGTTGGAGTGTGCCTGCAAATATCTTTGCACTTGTGGGACTATACAAAAGTCCAACAGCCACGTTTAGGATGCCACTAGGTTCACTCAGTGTTTGCTAGTATAATGGCTTAGTTATAATGAGTTGGAGTGTGCAATGCAGGCATACGTGCTGCAAATATCTTTGCACTTGTGGGACTGTACAGAAGTCCAACAGCCACGTTTAGGATGCCACTAGGTTCACTCAGTGTTTGCTAGTATAATGGCTTAGTTATAATAAGTTTGAGTGTGCAATGCAGGCAGACGTTCTGCAAATATCTTTGCACTAGTGGGACTATACAGAAGTCCAATAGCTACGTTTAGGATGCCACTAGGTTCACTTAGTGTTTGCTAGTATAATGGCTTAGTAACAATGAGTTTGAGTGTGTAATGCAGGCAGACGTGCTGCAAATATCTTTGCACTAGTGGGACTATACAGAAGTCCAACAGCCACGTTTAGGATGCCACTAGGTTCACTCAGTGTTTGCTAGTACAATGGCTTAGTTATAATGAGTTGGAGTGTGCAATGCAGGCAGACGTGCTGCAAATATCTGTGCACTAGTGGGACTATACAGAAGTCCAATAGCCACGTTTAGGATGCCACTAGGTTCACTCAGTGTTTGCTAGTATAATGGCTTAGTTATAATGAGTTGGAGTGTGCAATGCAGGCAGACGTGCTGCAAATATCTGTGCACTAGTGGGACTATACAGAAGTCCAATAGCCACGTTTAGGATGCCACTAGGTTCACTCAGTGTTTGCTAGTATAATAGCTTAGTTATAATGAGTTTGAGTGTGCAATGCAGGCAGACGTGCTGCAAATATCTGTCACGCTCCCCGGGCCCCCTGCTTTGCTCCCCGGCTCACCTGCCACGCTTCCGGGCTTCCCTGCGTCGCTCCCCGGTTCTTCTGTCCGGTCTCCACCGCTCCCCGGTCTCCAGCCTCCATTGCCTGCGGTTCCCTGGCGTCCTGGTCCCCGCTCCCGGCGCCCGTCGGCTTCTCAGCCCCAGCCCGGCTCTGCTGCTGCCTCCTCACCGCTCCCTGCCCTGGCTTCTGGCACCCGGGCCTCGCGCATGCGCATTAGGGCGCGCGCGCGGTCATTGACCCTTTCTTAAAGGGCCAGCGTCCACTAACAGGAAATTGGGCACACAGGTACAGGGTATAAAGGGGTTTAGTGTCCAAGTGGGCGGGGCCTGTTCTTCTTGTTTCCCAAGCTAGGAGTCAGGTCTCCTTGTGTTCCTGTGAGATACTCACCTCTCTCTCTTCTAGAGCCGATCCTGCCTCGCCATCCGGTCCTGCCGAATCCCGAACCCCGAACGCTGCCTATCTGCCATCCTGACAGTCCGTTCCATCTCTGATCCCTGCGGTGACCCGTCTTCTCGCTCCATCGGTTCTGGACTCCGCCTGACAACATCTCGGCTTCCGAACCTGAGCTCCGTCACCCGGACTACCATCAGTGACTCCGTGGTCCCAGGGACTTCTGCATTCTACTCTTATACACAGACTGTCCTGCTACCTGTAGTGCTCCAGCTACCGGACCCCTTACCATCATCAAGGAGTTCGGCCCAGTGGATCCACCTCCTGGGTCTGCCCTTCCACCTGGCCCTAACAGTAAGAACAGGCCATGGATCCCGCTGAAGCACTAGCAGCCTTGCAGGAGGAACTCACACGCCAGCGTGAGACTCAGACCCGCATGCTGCAATTCATGTCTTCTGTGGACGCCCGCCTGAACACGCTACAAGCGTCAGTTACATCTTCAGCATCTCGGGCTTCCACTAGACAATCCACGGCTCCAGCCCCCGTGGCAGCCTCCTCGGATGCTTCCAGACTTCGTTTGGCCTCACCACCCCGGTACGCTGGAGATCCCAAGACCTGCAGGGGATTCATAAACCAATGCTCCCTCCATTTCACGCAGCTGCCGCATTTGTTTGCCTCCGACCAAGCCAAGGTTGCGTTCATCATTTCCCATCTAGAGGGTGAGGCACTGGCGTGGATGAACCCCTTGTGGGAGAAGGAGGACCCTGTGACTACGAACATCCAGGAGTTCCTGCAGGCACTTCGTGGCACCTTTGACGAGCCCGGACGCGCCTCCGCGTCTGCCTCATCTCTTCTCCGGTTACGTCAGGGGACTCTGACGGTGGGTCAATACGCCATCCGTTTTCGCACCTTGGCTTCGGAACTCGGGTGTAACAACGAGGCTCTAACCGACGCCTTCTGGGAAGGACTCTCGGGTCGAATTAAAGATGAGCTGGCTGGTCGTGACGTACCGTCCACCCTGGATGCCCTGATTACCCTAGCGACTCGAGTGGACATTCGCTTTCAGGAGCGATCCAAAGAGGTGTCCCGTGAGAGACGTCCGGTACGGCATTCCTCTCCTCCGCAGAAGCCCGCCGTACTTCAGTCAACGGCATCTGGTGTCTCCGTCCACGAGCCCATGCAGATCGACCATGTGCGGCAGTCTGAGCAACGCCGAGCAGAGCGGCTCGCCAAGGGCCTCTGCTTCTACTGCGGAGAGGGCACACACCTGCTACGCTCCTGTCCAGAGAGGCCGGGAAACTCCAAAGCCTAGGGTTGGTAGGAGAGGCTACCCTAGGTGCTGAGACTCTCTCAGACCCGGTGATGTGGACTGTACAAGTGACAACGGGAGAGACGCGATTCACGGCTGAGGCGTACCTCGATTCTGGGGCAGCAGGCAATTTCATCCAGCAGGCCACGGTGGACAAGTACCAGGTGCCTGTTACTCCACTCGACAAACCCCTCGGGATTGCCTCTGTGGATGGGAGACCCCTCTCTGACACCATCTCCTGGATCACCAGGCCGCTCGAACTGCGTATCGGTGCCCTGCACACCGAGAACATCGCTTTCTACGTCCTTCCACACATGTCCCATCAAATCCTGCTGGGACTTCCCTGGTTACGGACACACGAACCATCAGTCAGCTGGGGCACTGGTGAAATCACCCGATGGGGCTCTTCTTGCCATGAGAACTGTCTGAAGACCATACAACCCATCCGACGACCTCCGGTTCCAGAGTCCCTACCGGGACTGCCCTCGGCCTATTGGTCCTTCGCGGATGTCTTCGACAAAAAGGAATCAGAGGTACTTCCGCCACATCGTCCTTACGATTGTGCCATCGACCTGCTCCCGGGAACTACACCACCTCGAGGACGGATATATCCGCTGTCTCCAGCCGAAACAAGGGCCATGTCTACTTACATCACCGAGAGCCTGGCAAGGGGATTCATTCGGAGATCCTCCTCTCCTGCTGGAGCAGGCTTCTTCTTCGTTAAGAAGAAAGAAGGTGACCTACGCCCATGCATAGACTACCGGGTATTAAACCAAATCACCGTGAAAAACAAGTACCCCCTGCCGCTCATTCCCGAATTGTTTGATCGGCTTAGAGGAGCTCGTGTGTTCACCAAGTTGGATCTTCGGGGTGCCTACAACCTGGTCCGCATCCGCTCTGGGGACGAATGGAAGACCGCGTTTAAAACTCGCGATGGGCACTATGAATACTGTGTGATGCCCTTCGGCCTGTGTAACGCACCAGCAGTCTTTCAGGAATTGGTGAACGACGTGTTCCGGGACCTTCTTTACATCTGTGTGGTGGTGTATCTTGATGACATCCTGGTGTTTTCTCCGGACCTCCAGACCCACAGAGAGAACGTGCAGCTGGTACTACAAAGACTGAGGGAGAATCGTCTGTACGCCAAGTACGAGAAGTGTGTCTTCGAGCAGTCTTCTCTGCCCTTCCTGGGTTACGTCATCTCCGATACCGGACTGCAGATGGATCCAAAGAAGGTCTCTGCCGTTCTCAACTGGCCTCCTCCTTCTGGACTGAAGGCAATCCAACGCTTTCTGGGATTCGCCAACTATTACCGCCAGTTCATCCCTCACTTCTCTGCTCTGACTGCTCCTCTCTCCGCCTTGACCAAGAAGGGGGCTAATCCAAAGGACTGGTCACCTGCGGCCGATGCCGCGTTTGGCTCTCTGAAGCGGGCATTTGCCTCCTCTCCTGTGCTCCACCGTCCGGAGTTAAACCGACAGTTCACCTTGGAGGTGGATGCCTCCTCCTCGGGAGCTGGAGCAGTGCTCATGCAGAAGTCCTCCTCCGGGAAGATGGTGACTTGCGGTTTCTTCTCCAAGAGCTTCTCAGCGCCTGAACGCAACTACACCATCGGTGACCGAGAACTATTGGCAGTCAAACTGGCTCTGGAGGAATGGCGCTACCTTCTGGAAGGAGCAGTGTACCCCGTTATTATTTACACGGACCACAAGAACCTGGAATACCTGCGGTCTGCTCAGCGACTGAACCCACGGCAAGCCAGGTGGTCCTTGTTCTTTGCCAGATTCGATTTCCAGCTCCATTTCCGACCCGCGGACAAGAATGTACGCGCAGATGCCTTGTCCAGGTCATTCATGCCCATGGAGCAGGAGGAGGAGACATCCCAGCCCATCATCTGCCCTAGTAAGATCCTTCCGGTGACTCCTGTCACCCTGGCCCACATACCGCCCGGGAAGACCTATGTCTCTGAGACTGACAGGCAAAAAGTGTTACACTGGGGCCATGCCTCGAAAATAGCCGGTCATGCTGGTCAGAAGAGAACATGGAGTACGATTGTACGTCATTACTGGTGGCCATCCCTTCGCACGGACGTCGCTTCTTTTGTCTCAGCCTGCTCCTCTTGTGCCAGGAATAAGACGCCCAAACATCTACCATATGGCCGTCTTCTGCCTCTGCCTATACCCTCAGTACCGTGGCAACACATTGCGATGGACTTTATTACGGACTTGCCATTGTCCTCCGGACACACAGTCATATGGGTCGTGGTGGATCGGTTCTCTAAAATGGCTCATTTCGTCCCTATGGCTGGACTGCCCTCTGCCCAGGAACTCGCTGACGCCTATGTACAACACATCTTCCGGTTGCATGGCTTTCCATCACACATTGTGTCCGACAGAGGAACTCAGTTCACCTCCCGCTTCTGGAGGGCTCTCTGCAAACATCTGGGAGTGACTCTGGACTTTTCTTCAGCCTACCATCCTCAGTCGAACGGCCAAGTGGAACGGGTCAATCAGATCTTGACCTCCTTCTTACGTCACTACGTCAACGCCCATCATGATGACTGGTCCACGCTTCTTCCTTGGGCTGAATTCTCCCATAACCACCACGTCAGTGAGTCCTCCTCCAGCTCTCCCTTCCATGTCGTTTACGGACTTCAGCCTTCCGTCCCGTTACCTGTATCCTCTTCCTCGGATGTCCCTGCTGCTGATGCTGTAGCCCGTGACTTTGCAACCATTTGGGACTCTGTTAAGGCGTCCCTTGGACGTGCTTCCCTGCGGATGAAGAGACACGCAGACAAGAGGCGTCTGGACCCTCCGTGTTTCTCTCCAGGAGATCTCGTCTGGCTTGCTTCCAAGTACGTCCGATTGAAGCTACCATCCTACAAGCTGGGACCTCGCTACATCGGGCCGTTTAAAGTCCTCAGCAAGATCAATGAGGTCTCCTACAAGTTGCAGCTCCCGGCCACGATGAGAATACCCAACTCCTTCCACGTCTCCCTGCTCAAGCCGGTTGTCCTTGGTCCCTTCTCCGCTGCTGCCAGTACGGCTCCTCCTCCTATAGCCGATGACGACATCTATGCGGTAAGGGATATCGTGGCCATGAAAACTGTACGGGGCCGACAGTTCTTCCTGGTGGACTGGGCGGGCTATGGTCCTGAGGATAGGTCCTGGGAACCCCGGGAGAATGTGGGTACTCCTTTGATCCGTGCCTTCCTGTCCCGGTTGCGGGGAGGGGGGCGTGGGGGGGGTACTGTCACGCTCCCCGGGCCCCCTGCTCTGCTCCCCGGCTCACCTGCCATGCTTCCCGGCTTCCCTGCGTCGCTCCCTGGTTCTTCTGTCCGGTCTCCACCGCTCCCCGGTCTCCAGCCTCCATTGCCTGCGGTTCCCTGGCGTCCTGGTCCCCGCTCCCAGCGCCCGTCGGCTTCTCAGCCCCAGCCCGGCTCTGCTGCTTCCTCCTCACCGCTCCCTGCCCTGGCTTCTGGCACCCGGGCCTCGCGCATGCGCATTAGGGCGCGCGCGGTCATTGATCCTTTCTTAAAGGGCCAGCTTCCACTAACAGGAATTTGGGCACACAGGTACAGGGTATAAAGGGGTTTAGTGTCCAAGTGGGCGGGGCCTGTTCTTCGTGTTTCCCAAGCTAGGAGTCAGGTCTCCTTGTGTTCCTGTGAGATACTCACCTCTCTCTCTTCTAGAGCCGATCCTGCCTCGCCATCCGGTCCTGCCGAATCCCGAACCCCGAACGCTGCCTATCTGCCATCCTGACAGTCCGTACCATCTCTGATCCCTGCGGTGACCCGTCTTCTCGCTCCATCGGTTCCGGACTCTGCCTGACAACATCTCGGCTTCCGAACCTGAGCTCCGTGACCCGGACTACCATCAGTGACTCCGTGGTCCCAGGGACTTCTGCATTCTACTCTTATACACGGACTGTCCTGCTACCTGTAGTGCTCCAGCTACCGGACCCCTTACCATCATCAAGGAGTTCGGCCCAGTGGATCCACCTCCTGGGTCTGCCCGTCCACCTGGCCCTAACAATATCTGTGCACTAGTGGGACTATACAGAAGTCAAACAGCCACGTTTAGGATGCCACTAGGTTCACTCAGTGTTTGCTAGTATAATGGCTTAGTTATAATGAGTTTGAGTGTGCAATGCAGGCAGATGTGCTGCAAATATCTTTGCACTACTGGGACTATACAGAAGTCCAACAGCCACGTTTAGGATGCCACTAGGTTCACTCAGTGTTTGCTAGTATAATGGCTTAGTTATAATGAGTTTGAGTGTGCAATGCAGGCAGACTTGCTGCAAATATCTGTGCACTACTGGGACTATACAGAAGTCCAATAGCCACGTTTAGGATGCCACTAGGTTCACTCAGTGTTTGCTAGTATAATGGCTTAGTAACAATGAGTTTGAGTGTGCAATGCAGGCAGACGTGCTGCAAATATCTTTGCACTAGTGGGACTATACAGAAGTCCAACAGCCACGTTTAGGATGCCACTAGGTTCACTCAGTGTTTGCTAGTAAAATGGCTTAGTTATAATGAGTTGGAGTGTGCAATGCAGGCAGACGTGCTGCAAATATCTTTGCACTACTGGGACTATACAGAAGTCCAACAGCCACGTTTAGGATGCCATTAGTTTCACTCAGTGTTTGCTAGTATAATGGCTTAGTTATAATGAGTTTGAGTGTGCAATGCAGGCAGACGTGCTGCAAATATCTTTGCACTACTGGGACTATACAGAAGTCCAACAGCCACGTTTAGGATGCCACCAGGTTCACTCAGTGTTTGCTAGTATAATGGCTTAGTTATAATGAGTTTGAGTGTGCCTGCAAATATCTTTGCACTTGTGGGACTATACAGAAGTCCAACAGCCACATTTAGGATGCCACTAGGTTCACTCAGTGTTTGCTAGTATAATGGCTTAGTTATAATGAGTTTGAGTGTACAATGCAGGCAGACGTGCTGCAAATATCTTTGCACTAGTGGGACTATACAGAAGTCCAATAGCCACGTTTAGGATGCCACTAGGTTCACTTAGTGTGTGCTAGTATAATGGCTTAGTAACAATGAGTTTGATTGTGTAATGCAGCCAGACGTGCTGCAAATATCTTTGCACTAGTGGGACTATACAGAAGTCCAACAGCCACGTTTAGGATGCCACTAGGTTCACTCAGTGTTTGCTAGTATAATGGCTTAGTTATAATGAGTTGGAGTGTGCAATGCAGGCAGACATGCTGCAAATATCTGTTCACTAGTGGGACTATACAGAAGTCCAATAGCCACGTTTAGGATGCCACTAGGTTCACTCAGTGTTTGCTAGTATAATGGCTTAGTTATAATGAGTTGGAGTGTGCAATGCAGGCAGACATGCTGCAAATATCTGTGCACTAGTGGGACTATACAGAAGTCCAATAGCCACGTTTAGGATGCCACTAGGTTCACTCAGTGTTTGCTAGTATAATGGCTTAGTTATAATGAGTTTGAGTGTGCAATGCAGGCAGACGTGCTGCAAATATCTTTGCACTAGTGGGACTATACAGAAGTCCAACAGCCACGTTTAGGATGCCACTAGGTTCACTCAGTGTTTGCTAGTATAATGGCTTAGTTATAATGAGTTTGAGTGTGCAATGCAGGCAGACGTGCTGCAAATATCTTTGCACTACTGGGACAATACAGAAGTCCAACAGCCACGTTTAGGATGCCACTAGGTTCACTCAGTGTTTGCTAGTATAATGGCTTAGTTATAATGAGTTGGAGTGTGCAATGCAGGCAGACGTGCTGCAAATATCTATGCACTTGTGGGACTGTACAGAAGTCCAACAGCCACGTTTAGGATGCCACTAGGTTCACTCAGTGTTTGCTAGTATAATGGCTTAGTTGTAATGAGTTTGAGTGTGCAATGTAGGCAAACGTGATGCAAATATCTGTGCACTAGTGGGACTATACAGAAGTCCAATAGCCACGTTCAGGATGCCACTAGGTTCACTCAGTGTTTGATAGTATAATGGCTTAGTTATAATGAGTTGGAGTGTGCAATGCAGGCAGAGGTGCTGCAAATATCTTTGCATTTGTGGGACTATACAGAAGTCCAACAGCCACGTTTAGGATGCCACTAGGTTCACTCAGTGTTTGCTAGTATAATGGCTTAGTTATAATGAGTTTGAGTGTGCAATGCAGGCAGACGTGCTGCAAATATCTTTGCACTAGTGGGACTATACAGAAGTCCAATAGCCACGTTTAGGATGCCACTAGGTTCACTCAGTGTTTGCTAGTATAATGGCTTAGTTATAATGAGTTTGAGTGTGCAATGCAGGCAGACGTGCTGCAAATATCTGTGCACTAGTGGGACTATACAGAAGTCTAACAGCCACGTTTAGGATGCCACTAGGTTCACTCAGTGTTTGCTAATATAATGGCTTAGTTATAATGAGTTTGAGTGTGCAATGCAGGCAGACGTGCTGCAAATATCTTTGCACTACTGGGACTATACAGAAGTCCAACAGCCGCGTTTAGGATGCCACTAGGTTCACTCAGTGTTTGCTAGTATAATGGCTTAGTTATAATGAGTTGGAGTGTGCCTGCAAATATCTTTGCAATTGTGGGACTATACAAAAGTCCAACAGCCACGTTTAGGATGCCACTAGGTTCACTCAGTGTTTGCTAGTATAATGGCTTAGTTATAATGAGTTTGAGTGTGCCTGCAAATATCTTTGCACTTGTGGGACTATACGGAAGTCCAACAGCCACGTTTAGGATGCCACTAGGTTCACTCAGTGTTTGCTAGTATAATGGCTTAGTTATAATGAGTTTGAGTGTGCAATGCAGGCAGACGTGCTGCAAATATCTTTGCACTAGTGGGACTATAGAGAAGTCCAATAGCCACGTTTAGGATGCCACTAGGTTCACTTAGTGTTTGCTAGTATAATGGCTTAGTAACAATGAGTTTGAGTGTGTAATGCAGGCAGACGTGCTGCAAATATCTTTGCACTAGTGGGACTATACAGAAGTCCAACAGCCACGTTTAGGATGCCACTAGGTTCACTCAGTGTTTGCTAGTATAATGGCTTAGTTGTAATGAGTTTGAATGTGCAATGTAGGCAAACGTGATGCAAATATCTGTGCACTAGTGGGACTATACAGAAGTCCAATAGCCACGTTCAGGATGCCACTAGGTTCACTCAGTGTTTGATAGTATAATGGCTTAGTAACAATGAGTTTGCGTGTGCAATGCAGGCAGACGTGCTGCAAATATCTTTGCACTAGTGGGACTATACAGAAGTCCAACAGCCACGTTTAGGATGCCACTAGGTTCACTCAGTGTTTGCTAGTATAATGGCTTAGTTATAATGAGTTGGAGTGTGCAATGCAGGCAGACGTGCTGCAAATATCTGTGCACTAGTGGGACTATACAGAAGTCCAATAGCCACGTTTAGGATGCCACCAGGTTCACTCAGTGTTTGCTAGTATAATGGCTTAGTTATAATGAGTTGGAGTGTGCAATGCAGGCAGACGTGCTGCAAATATCTTTGCACTACTGGGACTATACAGAAGTCCAACAGCCACGTTTAGGATGCCACTAGGTTCACTCAGTGTTTGCTAGTATAATGGCTTAGTTATAATGAGTTTGAGTGTGCAATGCAGGCAGAGGTGCTGCAAATATCTTTGCATTTGTGGGACTATACAGAAGTCCAACAGCCACGTTTAGGATGCCACTAGGTTCACTCAGTGTTTGCTAGCATAATGGCTTAGTTATAATGAGTTTGAGTGTGCAATGCAGGCAGACGTGCTGCAAATATCTTTGCACTAGTGGGACTATACAGAAGTCCAATAGCCACGTTTAGGATGCCACTAGGTTCACTCAGTGTTTGCTAGTATAATGGCTTAGTTATAATGAGTTTGAGTGTGCAATGCAGGCAGACGTGCTGCAAATATCTGTGCACTAGTGGGACTATACAGAAGTCTAACAGCCACGTTTAGGATGCCACTAGGTTCACTCAGTGTTTGCTAATATAATGGCTTAGTTATAATGAGTTTGAGTGTGCAATGCAGGCAGACGTGCTGCAAATATCTTTGCACTACTGGGACTATACAGAAGTCCAACAGCCGCGTTTAGGATGCCACTAGGTTCACTCAGTGTTTGCTAGTATAATAGCTTAGTTATAATGAGTTGGAGTGTGCCTGCAAATATCTTTGCAATTGTGGGACTATACAAAAGTCCAACAGCCACGTTTAGGATGCCACTAGGTTCACTCAGTGTTTGCTAGTATAATGGCTTAGTTATAATGAGTTTGAGTGTGCCTGCAAATATCTTTGCACTTGTGGGACTATACGGAAGTCCAACAGCCACGTTTAGGATGCCACTAGGTTCACTCAGTGTTTGCTAGTATAATGGCTTAGTTATAATGAGTTTGAGTGTGCAATGCAGGCAGAGGTGCTGCAAATATCTTTGCATTTGTGGGACTATACAGAAGTCCAACAGCCACGTTTAGGATGCCACTAGGTTCACTCAGTGTTTGCTAGCATAATGGCTTAGTTATAATGAGTTTGAGTGTGCAATGCAGGCAGACGTGCTGCAAATATCTTTGCACTAGTGGGACTATACAGAAGTCCAATAGCCACGTTTAGGATGCCACTAGGTTCACTCAGTGTTTGCTAGTATAATGGCTTAGTTATAATGAGTTTGAGTGTGCAATGCAGGCAGACGTGCTGCAAATATCTGTGCACTAGTGGGACTATACAGAAGTCTAACAGCCACGTTTAGGATGCCACTAGGTTCACTCAGTATTTGCTAATATAATGGCTTAGTTATAATGAGTTTGAGTGTGCAATGCAGGCAGACGTGCTGCAAATATCTTTGCACTACTGGGACTATACAGAAGTCCAACAGCCGCGTTTAGGATGCCACTAGGTTCACTCAGTGTTTGCTAGTATAATGGCTTAGTTATAATGAGTTGGAGTGTGCCTGCAAATATCTTTGCAATTGTGGGACTATACAAAAGTCCAACAGCCACGTTTAGGATGCCACTAGGTTCACTCAGTGTTTGCTAGTATAATGGCTTAGTTATAATGAGTTTGAGTGTGCCTGCAAATATCTTTGCACTTGTGGGACTATACGGAAGTCCAACAGCCACGTTTAGGATGCCACTAGGTTCACTCAGTGTTTGCTAGTATAATGGCTTAGTTATAATGAGTTTGAGTGTGCAATGCAGGCAGACGTGCTGCAAATATCTTTGCACTAGTGGGACTATAGAGAAGTCCAATAGCCACGTTTAGGATGCCACTAGGTTCACTTAGTGTTTGCTAGTATAATGGCTTAGTAACAATGAGTTTGAGTGTGTAATGCAGGCAGACGTGCTGCAAATATCTTTGCACTAGTGGGACTATACAGAAGTCCAACAGCCACGTTTTGGATGCCACTAGGTTCACTCAGTGTTTGCTAGTATAATGGCTTAGTTATAATGAGTTGGAGTGTGCAATGCAGGCAGACGTGCTGCAAATATCTGTGCACTAGTGGGACTATACAGAAGTCCAATAGCCACGTTTAGGATTCCACTAGGTTCACTCAGTGTTTGCTAGTATAATGGCTTAGTTATAATGAGTTGGAGTGTGCAATGCAGGCAGACGTGCTGCAAATATCTGTGCACTAGTGGGACTATACAGAAGTCCAACAGCCACGTTTAGGATGCCACTAGGTTCACTCAGTGTTTGCTAGTATAATGGCTTAGTTATAATGAGTTTGAGTGTGCAATGCAGGCAGACGTGCTGCAAATATCTTTGCACTAGTGGGACTATACAGAAGTCCAATAGCCACGTTTAGGATGCCACTAGGTTCACTCAGTGTTTGCTAGTATAATGGCTTAGTTATAATGAGTTTGAGTGTGCAATGCAGGCAGACGTGCTGCAAATATCTGTGCACTAGTGCGACTATACAGAAGTCTAACAGCCACGTTTAGGATGTCACTAGGTTCACTCAGTGTTTTCTAGTATAATGGCTTAGTTATAATGAGTTTGAGTGTGCAATGCAGGCAGACGTGCTGCAAATATCTTTGCACTACTGGGACTATACAGAAGTCCAACAGCCGCGTTTAGGATGCCACTAGGTTCACTCAGTGTTTGCTAGTATAATGGCTTAGTTATAATGAGTTGGAGTGTGCCTGCAAATATCTTTGCACTTGTGGGACTATACAAAAGTCCAACAGCCACGTTTAGGATGCCACTAGGTTCACTCAGTGTTTGCTAGTATAATGGCTTAGTTATAATGAGTTTGAGTGTGTCTGCAAATATCTTTGCACTTGTGGGACTATACGGAAGTCCAACAGCCACGTTTAGGATGCCACTAGGTTCACTCAGTGTTTGCTAGTATAATGGCTTAGTTATAATGAGTTTGAGTGTGCAATGCAGCAGACGTGCTGCAAATATCTTTGCACTAGTGGGACTATAGAGAAGTCCAATAGCCACGTTTAGGATGCCACTAGGTTCACTTAGTTTTTGCTAGTATAATGGCTTAGTAACAATGAGTTTGAATGTGTAATGCAGGCAGACGTGCTGCAAATATCTTTGCACTAGTGGGACTATACAGAATTCCAACAGCCACGTTTAGGATGCCACTAGGTTCACTCAGTTTTTGCTAGTATAATGGCTTAGTTATAATGAGTTGGAGTGTGCAATGCAGGCAGACGTGCTGCAAATATCTGTGCACTAGTGGGACTATACAAAAGTCCAATAGCAGCGTTTAGGATGCCACTAGGTTCACTCAGTGTTTGCTAGTATAATGGCCTAGTTATAATGAGTTTGAGTGTGCAATGCAGGTAGACGTGCTGCAAATATCTGTGCACTAGTGGGACTATAGAGATGTCCAACAGCCACGTTTAGGATGCCACTAGGTTCACTCAGTGTTTGCTAGAATAATGGCTTAGTTATAATGAGTTTGAGTGTGCAATGCAGGCAGACGTGCTGCAAATATCTTTGCACTACTGGGACTATACAGAAGTCCAACAGCCACGTTTAGGATGCCACTAGGTTCACTCAGTGTTTGCTAGTATAATGGCTTAGTTATAATGAGTTGGAGTGTGCAATGCAGGCAGACGTGCTGCAAATATCTTTGCACTTGTGGGACTGTACAGAAGTCCAACAGCCACGTTTAGGATGCCACTAGGTTCACTCAGTGTTTACTAGTATAATGGCTTAGTTTTAATGAGTTGGAGTGTGCAATGCAGGCAGACGTGCTGCAAATATCTGTGCACTAGTGGGACTATACAGAGGTCCAATAGCCACGTTTAGGATGCCACCAGGTTCACTCAGTGTTTGCTAGTATAATGGCTTAGTTATAATGAGTTTGAGTGTGCAATGCAGGCAGACATGCTGCAAAGATCTTTGAACTACTGGGACTATACAGAAGTCCAACAGCCACGTTTAGGATGCCACTAGGTTCACTCAGTGTTTGCTAGTATAATGGCTTAGTTATAATGAGTTTGAGTGTGCCTGCAAATATCTTTGCACTTGTGGGACTATACAGAAGTCCAACAGCCACGTTTAGGATGCCACTAGGTTCACTCAGTGTTTGCTAGTATAATGGCATAGTTATAATGAGTTTGAGTGTGCAATGCAGGCAGACGTGCTGCAAATATCTTTGCACTAGTGGGACTATACAGAAGTCCAATAGCCACGTTTAGGATGCCACTAGGTTCACTTAGTGTTTGCTAGTATAATGGCTTAGTAACAATGAGTTTGAGTGTGTAATGCAGGCAGACGTGCTGCAAATATCTTTGCACTAGTGGGACTATACAGAAGTCCAACAGCCACGTTTAGGATGCCACTAGGTTCACTCAGTGTTTGCTAGTATAATGGCTTAGTTATAATGAGTTGGAGTGTGCAATGCAGGCAGACGTGCTGCAAATATCTGTGCACTAGTGGGACTATACAGAAGTCCAATAGCCACGTTTAGGATGCCACTAGGTTCACTCAGTGTTTGCTAGTATAATGGCTTAGTTATAATGAGTTGGAGTGTGCAATGCAGGCAGACGTGCTGCAAATATCTGTGCACTAGTGGGACTATACAGAAGTCCAATAGCCACGTTTAGGATGCCACTAGGTTCACTCAGTGTTTGCTAGTATAATGGCTTAATTATAATGAGTTTGAGTGTGCAATGCAGGTAGACGTGCTGCAAATATCTGTGCACTAGTGGGACTATACAGATGTCCAACAGCCATGTTTAGGATGCCACTAGGTTCACTCAGTGTTTGCTAGTATAATGGCTTAGTTATAATGAGTTTGAGTGTGCAATGCAGGCAGACGTGCTGCAAATATCTTTGCACTATTGGGACTATACAGAAGTCCAACAGCCACGTTTAGGATGCCACTAGGTTCACTCAGTGTTTGCTAGTATAATGGCTTAGTTATAATGAGTTTGAGTGTGCAATGCAGGCAGACGTGCTGCAAATATCTTTGCACTATTGGGACTATACAGAAGTCCAACAGCCATGTTTAGGATGCCACTAGGTTCACTCAGTGTTTGCTAGTATAATGGCTTAGTTATAATGAGTTGGAGTGTGCAATGCAGGCAGACGTGCTTCAAATATCTGTGCACTAGTGGGACTATACAGAAGTCCAATAGCCACGTTTAGGATGCCACCAGGTTCACTCAGTGTTTGCTAGTATAATGGCTTAGTTATAATGAGTTTAAGTGTGCAATGCAGGCAGACATGCTGCAAATATCTTTGCACTACTGGGACTATACAGAAGTCCAATAGCCACGTTTAGGATGCCCCTAGGTTCACTTAGTGTTTGCTAGTATAATGGCTTAGCAACAATGAGTTTGAGTGGGTAATGCAGGCAGACGTGCTGCAAATATCTTTGCACTAGTGGGACTATACAGAAGTCCAACAGCCTCGTTTAGGATGCCACTAGGTTCACTCAGTGTTTGCTAGTACAATGGCTTAGTTATAATGAGTTGGAGTGTGCAATGCAGGCAGACCTGCTGCAAATATCTGTGCACTAGTGGGACTATACAGAAGTCCAAAAGCCACGTTTAGGATGCCACTAGGTTCACTCAGTGTTTGCTACTATAATGGCTTAGTTATAATGAGTTGGAGTGTGCAATGCAGGCAGACGTGCTGCAAATATATGTGCACTAGTGGGACTATACAGAAGTCCAATAGCCACGTTTAGGATGCCACTAGGTTCACTCAGTGTTTGCTAGTATAATGGCTTAGTTATAATGAGTTTGAGTGTGCAATGCAGGCAGACGTGCTGCAAATATCTGTGCACTAGTGGGACTACACAGAAGTCCAACAGCCACGTTTAGGATGCCACTAGTTTCACTCAGTGTTTGCTAGTATAATGGCTTAGTTATAATGAGTTTGAGTGTGCAATGCAGGCAGATGTGCTGCAAATATCTTTGCACTACTGGGACTATACAGAAGTCCAACAGCCACGTTTAGGATGCCACTAGGTTCACTCAGTGTTTGCTAGTATAATGGCTTAGTTATAATGAGTTGGAGTGTGCAATGCAGGCAGACGTGCTGCAAATATCTTTGCACTTGTGGGACTGTACAGAAGTCCAACAGCCACGTTTAGGATGCCACTAGGTTCACTCAGTGTTTGCAAGTATAATGGCTTAGTTATAATGAGTTTGAGTGTGCAATGCAGGCAGACGTGATGCAAATATCTGTGCACTAGTGGGACTATACAGAAGTCCAATAGCCACGTTTAGGATGCCACTAGGTTCACTCAGTGTTTGATAGTATAATGGCTTAGTAACATTGAGTTTGAGTGTGCAATGCAGGCAGACGTGCTGCTAATATCTTTGCACTAGTGGGACTATACAGAAGTCCAACAGCCACGTTTAGGATGCCACTAGGTTCACTCAGTGTTTGCTAGTATAATGGCTTAGTTATAATGAGTTGGAGTGTGCAATTCAGGCAGACGTGCTGCAAATATCTGTGCACTAGTGGGACTATACAGAAGTCCAATAGCCACGTTTAGGATGCCACCAGGTTCACTCAGTGTTTGCTAGTATAATGGCTTAGTTATAATGAGTTTGAGTGTACAATGCAGGCAGACATGCTGCAAATATCTTTGCACTACTGGGACTATACAGAAGTCCAACAGCCACGTTTAGGATGCCACTAGGTTCACTCAGTGTTTGCTAGTATAATGGCTTAGTTATAATGAGTTTGAGTGTGCAATGCAGGCAAACTTGCTGCAAATATCTGTGCACTAGTGGGACTATACAGAAGTCCAATAGCCACGTTTAGGAAGCCACTAGGTTCACTCAGTGTTTGCTAGTATAATGGCTTAGTAACAATGAGTTTGAGTGGCAATGCAGGCAGACGTGCTGCAAATATCTCTGCATTAGTGGGACTATACAGAAGTCCAACAGCCACGTTTAGGATGCCACTAAGTTCAATCAGTGTTTGCTAGTATAATGGCTTAGTTATAATGAGTTGGAGTGTGCAATGCAGGCAGACGTGCTTCAAATATCTGTGCACTAGTGGGACTATACAGAAGTCCAATAGCCACGTTTAGGATGCCACTAGGTTCACTCAGTGTTTGCTAGTATAATGGATTAGTTATAATGAGTTGGAGTGTGCAATGCAGGCAGACGTGCTGCAAATATCTGTGCACAAGTGGGACTATACAGAAGTCCAACAGCCACGTTTAGGATGCCACTAGGTTCACTCAGTGTTTGCTAGCATAATGGCTTAGTTATAATGAGTTTGAGTGTGCAATGCAGGCAGACGTGCTGCAAATATCTTTGCACTACTGGGACTATACAGAAGTCCAACAGCCACGTTTAGGATGCCACTAGGTTCACTAAGTGTTTGCTAGTATAATGGCTTAGTTATAATGAGTTTGAGTGTGCAATGCAGGCAGACGTGCTGCAAATATCTTTGCACTTGTGGGACTGTACAGAAGTCCAACAGCCACGTTTAGGATGCCACTAGGTTCACTCAGTGTTTGCAAGTATAATGGCTTAGTTATAATGAGTTTGAGTGTGCAATGCAGGCAGACGTGATGCAAATATCTGTGCACTAGTGGGACTATACAGAAGTCCAATAGCCACGTTTAGGATGCCACTAGGTTCACTCAGTGTTTGATAGTATAATGGCTTAGTAACATTGAGTTTGAGTGTGCAATGCAGGCAGACGTGCTGCTAATATCTTTGCACTAGTGGGACTATACAGAAGTCCAACAGCCACGTTTAGGATGCCACTAGGTTCACTCAGTGTTTGCTAGTATAATGGCTTAGTTATAATGAGTTGGAGTGTGCAATTCAGGCAGACGTGCTGCAAATATCTGTGCACTAGTGGGACTATACAGAAGTCCAATAGCCACGTTTAGGATGCCACCAGGTTCACTCAGTGTTTGCTAGTATAATGGCTTAGTTATAATGAGTTTGAGTGTACAATGCAGGCAGACATGCTGCAAATATCTTTGCACTACTGGGACTATACAGAAGTCCAACAGCCACGTTTAGGATGCCACTAGGTTCACTCAGTGTTTGCTAGTATAATGGCTTAGTTATAATGAGTTTGAGTGTGCAATGCAGGCAAACTTGCTGCAAATATCTGTGCACTAGTGGGACTATACAGAAGTCCAATAGCCACGTTTAGGAAGCCACTAGGTTCACTCAGTGTTTGCTAGTATAATGGCTTAGTAACAATGAGTTTGAGTGGCAATGCAGGCAGACGTGCTGCAAATATCTCTGCATTAGTGGGACTATACAGAAGTCCAACAGCCACGTTTAGGATGCCACTAAGTTCAATCAGTGTTTGCTAGTATAATGGCTTAGTTATAATGAGTTGGAGTGTGCAATGCAGGCAGACGTGCTTCAAATATCTGTGCACTAGTGGGACTATACAGAAGTCCAATAGCCACGTTTAGGATGCCACTAGGTTCACTCAGTGTTTGCTAGTATAATGGATTAGTTATAATGAGTTGGAGTGTGCAATGCAGGCAGACGTGCTGCAAATATCTGTGCACAAGTGGGACTATACAGAAGTCCAACAGCCACGTTTAGGATGCCACTAGGTTCACTCAGTGTTTGCTAGCATAATGGCTTAGTTATAATGAGTTTGAGTGTGCAATGCAGGCAGACGTGCTGCAAATATCTTTGCACTACTGGGACTATACAGAAGTCCAACAGCCACGTTTAGGATGCCACTAGGTTCACTAAGTGTTTGCTAGTATAATGGCTTAGTTATAATGAGTTTGAGTGTGCAATGCAGGCAGACGTGCTGCAAATATCTTTGCACTAGTGGGACTATACAGAAGTCCAACAGCCACGTTTAGGATGCCACCAGGTTCACTCAGTGTTTGCTAGTATAATGGCTTAGTTATAATGAGTTTGAGTGTGCCTGGAAATATCTTTGCACTTGTGGGACTATACAGAAGTCCAACAGCCACGTTTAGGATGCCACTAGGTTCACTCAGTGTTTGCTAGTATAATGGCTTAGTTAAAATGAGTTTGAGTGTGCAATGCAGGCAGACATGCTGCAAATATCTTTGCACTACTGGGACTACACAGAAGTCCAACAGCCACGTTTAGGATGCCACTAGGTTCACTCAGTGCTTGCTAGTATAATGGCTTAGTTATAATAAGTTTGAGTGTGCAATGCAGGCAGACGTGCTGCAAATATCTTTGCACTAGTGGGACTATACAGAAGTCCAATAGCCACGTTTAGGATGCCACTAGGTTCACTCAGTGTTTGCTAGTATAATGGCTTAGTTATAATGAGTTTGATTGTGCAATGCAGGCAGACGTGCTGCAAATATCTGTGCACTTGTGGGACTATACAGAAGTCTAACGGCCACGTTTAGGATGCCACTAGGTTCACTCAGTGTTTGCTAGTATAATGGCTTAGTTATAATGAGTTTGAGTGTGCAATGCAGGCAGACGTGCTGCCAATATCTTTGCACTACTGGGACTATACAGAAGTCCAACAGCCGCGTTTAGGATGCCACTAGGTTCACTCAGTGTTTGCTAGTATAATGGCTTAGTTATAATGAGTTGGAGTGTGCCTGCAAATATCTTTGCACTTGTGGGACTATACAGAAGTCCAACAGCCACGTTTAGGATGCCACTAGGTTCACTCAGTGTTTGCTAGTATAATGGCTTAGTTATAATGAGTTTGAGTGTGCCTGCAAATATCTTTGCACTTGTGGGACTATACAGAAGTCCAACAGCCACGTTTAGAATGCCACTAGGTTCACTCAGTGTTTTCTAATATAATGGCTTAGTTATAATGAGTTTGAGTGTGCAATGCAGGCAGACATGCTGCAAATATCTTTGCACTACTGGGACTAGACAGAATTCCAACAGCCACGTTTAGGATGCCACTAGGTTCACTCAGTGTTTGCTAGTATAATGGCTTAGTTATAATGAGTTTGAGTGTGCAATGCAGGCAGACTTGCTGTAAAAATCTGTGCACTAGTGGGACTATACAGAAGTCCAATAGCCACGGTTAGGAAGCCACTAGGTTCACTCAGTGTTTGCTAGTATAATGCCTTAGTAACAATGAGTTTGAGTGTGCAATGCAGGCAGACGTGCTGCAAATATCTTTGCACTAGTGGGACTATACAGAAGTCCAACAGCCACGTTTAGGATGCCACTAGGTTCAATCAGTGTTTGCTAGTATAATGGCTTAGTTATAATGAGTTGGAGTGTGCAATGCAGGCAGACGTGCTTCAAATATCTGTGCACTAGTGGGACTATACAGAAGTCCAATAGCCACGTTTAGGATGCCACTAGGTTCACTCAGTGTTTGCTAGTATAATGGCTTAGTTATAATGAGTTGGAGTGTGCAATGCAGGCAGACGTGCTGCAAATATCTGCGCACTAGTGGGACTATACAGAAGTCCAATAGCCACGTTTAGGATGCCACTAGATTCACTCAGTGTTTGCTAGTATAATGGCTTAGTTATAATGAGTTTGAGTGTGCAATGCAGGCAGACGTGCTGCAAATATCTGTGCACAAGTGGGACTATACAGAAGTCCAACAGCCACGTTTAGGATGCCACTAGGTTCACTCAGTGTTTGCTAGCATAATGGCTTAGTTATAATGAGTTTGAGTGTGCAATGCAGGCAGACGTGCTGCAAATATCTTTGCACTACTGGGACTATACAGAAGTCCAACAGCCACGTTTAGGATGCCACTAGGTTCACTCAGTGTTTGCTAGTATAATGGCTTAGTTATAATGAGTTTGAGTGTGCAATGCAGGCAGACGTGCTGCAAATATCTGTGCACAAGTGGGACTATACAGAAGTCCAACAGCCACGTTTAGGATGCCACTAGGTTCACTCAGTGTTTGCTAGCATAATGGCTTAGTTATAATGAGTTTGAGTGTGCAATGCAGGCAGACGTGCTGCAAATATCTTTGCACTACTGGGACTATACAGAAGTCCAACAGCCACGTTTAGGATGCCACTAGGTTCACTCAGTGTTTGCTAGTATAATGGCTTAGTTATAATGAGTTTGAATGTGCAATGCAGGCAGACGTGCTGCAAATATCTTTCCACTACTGGGACTATACAGAAGTCCAACAGCCACGTTTAGGATGCCACCAGGTTCACTCAGTGTTTGCTAGTATAATGGCTTAGTTATAATGAGTTGGAGTGTGACTGGAAATATCTTTGCACTTGTGGGACTATACAGAAGTCCAACAGCCACGTTTAGGATGCCACTAGGTTCACTCAGTGTTTGCTAGTATAATGGCTTAGTTATAATGAGTTTGAGTGTGCAATGCAGGCAGACATGCTGCAAATATCTTTGCACTACTGGGACTATACAGAAGTCCAACAGCCACGTTTAGGATGCCACTAGGTTCACTCAGTGTTTGCTAGTGTAATGGCTTAGTTATAATAAGTTTGAGTGTGCAA
Organism: Anomaloglossus baeobatrachus; assembly: GCF_048569485.1. NCBI lineage: Eukaryota > Metazoa > Chordata > Amphibia > Anura > Aromobatidae > Anomaloglossus > Anomaloglossus baeobatrachus. The sequence goes on from NC_134355.1 coordinate 229,392,063, forward strand.
TGCAGGCAGACGTGCTGCAAATATCTTTGCACTAGTGGGACTATACAGAAGTCCAATAGCCACGTTTAGGATGCAGCTAGGTTCACTCAGTGTTTGCTAGTATAATGGCTTAGTTATAATGAGTTTGAGTGTGCAATGCAGGCAGACGTGCTGCAAATATCTGTGCACTAGTGGGACTATACAGAAGTCTAACAGCCACGTTTAGGATGCCACTAGGTTCACTCAGTGTTTGCTAGTATAATGGCTTAGTTATAATGAGTTTGAGTGTGCAATGCAGGCAGACGTGCTGCAAATATCTTTGCACTACTGGGACTATACAGAAGTCCAACAGCCGCGTTTAGGATGCCACTAGGTTCACTCAGTGTTTGCTAGTATAATGGCTTAGTTATAATGAGTTGGAGTGTGCCTGCAAATATCTTTGCACTTGTGGGACTATACAGAAGTCCAACAGCCACGTTTAGGATGCCACTAGGTTCACTCAGTGTTTGCTAGTATAATGGCTTAGTTATAATGAGTTTGAGTGTGCCTGCAAATATCTTTGCACTTGTGGGACAATACAGAAGTCCAACAGCCACGTTTAGGATGCCACTAGGTTCACTCAGTGTTTGCTAGTATAATGGCTTAGTTATAATGAGTTTGAGTGTGCAATGCAGGCAGACGTGCTGCAAATATCTTTGCACTAGTGGGACTATACAGAAGTCCAATAGCCACGTTTAGGATGCCACTAGGTTCACTTAGTGTTTGCTAGTATAATGGCTTAGTAACAATGAGTTTGAGTGTGTAATGCAGGCAGACGTGCTGCAAATATCTTTGCACTAGTGGGACTATGCAGAAGTCCAACAGCCACGTTTAGGATGCCACTAGGTTCACTCAGTGTTTGCTAGTATAATGGCTTAGTTATAATGAGTTGGAGTGTGCAATGCAGGCAGACGTGCTGCAAATATCTGTGCACTAGTGGGACTATACAGAAGTCCAATAGCCACGTTTAGGATGCCACTAGGTTCACTCAGTGTTTGCTAGTATAATGGCTTAGTTATAATGAGTTGGAGTGTGCAATGCAGGCAGACGTGCTGCAAATATCTGTGCACTAGTGGGACTATACAGAAGTCCAATAGCCACGTTTAAGATGCCACTAGGTTCACTCAGTGTTTGCTAGTATAATGGCTTAGTTATAATGAGTTTGAGTGTGCAATGCAGGTAGACGTGCTGCAAATATCTGTGCACAAGTGGGACTATACAGATGTCCAACAGCCACGTTTAGGATGCCACTAGGTTCACTCAGTGTTTGCTAGTATAATGGCTTAGTTATAATGAGTTTGAGTGTGCAATGCAGGCAGACGTGCTGCAAATATCTTTGCACTACTGGGACTATACAGAAGTCCAACAGCCACGTTTAGGATGACACTAGGTTCACTCAGTGTTTGCTAGTATAATGGCTTAGTTATAATGAGTTGGAATGTGCAATGCAGGCAGACATGCTGCAAATATCTTTGCACTTGTGGGACTGTACAGAAGTCCAACAGCCACGTTTAGGATGCCACTAGGTTCACTCAGTGTTTGCTAGTATAATGGCTTAGTTATCATGAGTTTGAGTGTGCAATGCAGGCAGACGTGATGCAAATATCTGTGCACTAGTGGGACTATACAGAAGTCCAACTGCCACGTTTAGGATGCCACTAGGTTCACTCAGTGTTTGCTAGTATAATGGCTTAGTTATAATGAGTTGGAGTGTGCAATGCAGGCAGACGTGCTGCAAATATCTGTGCACTAGTGGGACTATACAGAAGTCCAATAGCCACGTTTAGGATGCCACAAGGTTCACTCAGTGTTTGCTAGTATAATGGCTTAGTTATAATGAGTTGGAGTGTGCAATGCAGGCAGACATGCTGCAAATATCTTTTCACTACTGGGACTATACAGAAGTCCAACAGCCACGTTTACGATGCCACTAGGTTCACTCATTGTTTGCTAGTATAATGGCTTAGTTATATTAAGTTTGAGTGTGCAATGCAGGCAGACGTGCTGCAAATATCTTTGCACTAGTGGGACTATACAGAAGTCCAATAGCCACGTTTAGGATGCCACTAGGTTCACTTAGTGTTTGCTAGTATAATGGCTTAGCAACAATGAGTTTGAGTGTGTAATGCAGGCAGACGTGCTGCAAATATCTTTGCACTAGTGGGACTATACAGAAGTCCAACAGCCACGTTTAGGATGCCACTAGGTTCACTCAGTGTTTGCTAGTAAAATGGCTTAGTTATAATGAGTTGGAGTGTGCAATGCAGGCAGACGTGCTGCAAATATCTTTGCACTACTGGGACTATACAGAAGTCCAACAGCCACGTTTAGGATGCCATTAGTTTCACTCAGTGTTTGCTAGTATAATGGCTTAGTTATAATGAGTTGGAGTGTGCAATGCAGGCAGACGTGCTGCAAATATCTGTGCACTAGTGGGACTATACAGAAGTCCAATAGCCACGTTTAAGATGCCACTAGGTTCACTCAGTGTTTGCTAGTATAATGGCTTAGTTATAATGAGTTTGAGTGTGCAATGCAGGTAGACGTGCTGCAAATATCTGTGCACAAGTGGGACTATACAGATGTCCAACAGCCACGTTTAGGATGCCACTAGGTTCACTCAGTGTTTGCTAGTATAATGGCTTAGTTATAATGAGTTTGAGTGTGCAATGCAGGCAGACGTGCTGCAAATATCTTTGCACTACTGGGACTATACAGAAGTCCAACAGCCACGTTTAGGATGCCACTAGGTTCACTCAGTGTTTGCTAGTATAATGGCTTAGTTATAATGAGTTGGAATGTGCAATGCAGGCAGACATGCTGCAAATATCTTTGCACTTGTGGGACTGTACAGAAGTCCAACAGCCACGTTTAGGATGCCACTAGGTTCACTCAGTGTTTGCTAGTATAATGGCTTAGTTATCATGAGTTTGAGTGTGCAATGCAGGCAGACGTGATGCAAATATCTGTGCACTAGTGGGACTATACAGAAGTCCAACTGCCACGTTTAGGATGCCACTAGGTTCACTCAGTGTTTGCTAGTATAATGGCTTAGTTATAATGAGTTGGAGTGTGCAATGCAGGCAGACGTGCTGCAAATATCTGTGCACTAGTGGGACTATACAGAAGTCCAATAGCCACGTTTAGGATGCCACAAGGTTCACTCAGTGTTTGCTAGTATAATGGCTTAGTTATAATGAGTTGGAGTGTGCAATGCAGGCAGACATGCTGCAAATATCTTTTCACTACTGGGACTATACAGAAGTCCAACAGCCACGTTTACGATGCCACTAGGTTCACTCATTGTTTGCTAGTATAATGGCTTAGTTATATTAAGTTTGAGTGTGCAATGCAGGCAGACGTGCTGCAAATATCTTTGCACTAGTGGGACTATACAGAAGTCCAATAGCCACGTTTAGGATGCCACTAGGTTCACTTAGTGTTTGCTAGTATAATGGCTTAGCAACAATGAGTTTGAGTGTGTAATGCAGGCAGACGTGCTGCAAATATCTTTGCACTAGTGGGACTATACAGAAGTCCAACAGCCACGTTTAGGATGCCACTAGGTTCACTCAGTGTTTGATAGTACAATGGCTTAGTTATAATGAGTTGGAGTGTGCAATGCAGGCAGACGTGCTGCAAATATCTGTGCACTAGTGGGACTATACAGAAGTCCAAAAGCCACGTTTAGGATGCCACTAGGTTCACTCAGTGTTTGCTAGTATAATGGCTTAGTTATAATGAGTTGGAGTGTGCAATGCAGGCAGACGTGCTGCAAATATCTGTGCACTAGTGGGACTATACAGAAGTCCAATAGCCACGTTTAGGATGCCACTAGGTTCACTCAGTGTTTGCTAGTATAATGGCTTAGTTATAATGAGCTTGAGTGTGCAATGCAGGCAGACGTGCTGCAAATATCTGTGCACTAGTGGGACTATACAGAAGTCCAACAGCCACGTTTAGGATGCCACTAGGTTCACTCAGTGTTTGCTAGTATAATGGCTTAGTTATAATGAGTTTGAGTGTGCAATGCAGGCAGATGTGCTGCAAATATCTTTGCACTACTGGGACTATACAGAAGTCCAACAGCCACGTTTAGGATGCCACTAGGTTCACTCAGTGTTTGCTAGTATAATGGCTTAGTTATAATGAGTTGGAGTGTGCAATGCAGGCAGACGTGCTGCAAATATCTTTGCACTTGTGGGACTATACAGAAGTCCAACAGCCACGTTTAGGATGCCACTAGGTTCACTCAGTGTTTGCTAGTATAATGGCTTAGTTATAATGAGTTGGAGTGTGCAATGCAGGCAGACGTGCTTCAAATATCTGTCCACTAGTGGGACTATACAGAAGTCCAATAGCCACGTTTAGGATGCCACTAGGTTCACTCAGTGTTTGCTAGTATAATGGCTTAGTTATAATGAGTTGGAGTGTGCAATGCAGGCAGACGTGCTGCAAATATCTGTGCACAAGTGGGACTATACAGAAGTCCAACAGCCACGTTTAGGATGCCACTAGGTTCACTCAGTGTTTGCTAGCATAATGGCTTAGTTATAATGAGTTTGAGTGTGCAATGCAGGCAGACGTACTGCAAATATCTTTGCACTACTGGGACTATACAGAAGTCCAACAGCCACGTTTAGGATGCCACTAGGTTCACTCAGTGTTTGCTAGTATAATGGCTTAGTAACATTGAGTTTGAGTGTGCAATGCAGGCAGACGTGCTGCTAATATCTTTGCACTAGTGGGACTATACAGAAGTCCAACAGCCACGTTTAGGATGCCACTAGGTTCACTCAGTGTTTGCTAGTATAATGGCTTAGTTATAATGAGTTGGAGTGTGCAATGCAGGCAGACGCGCTGCAAATATCTGTGCACTAGTGGGACTATACAGATGTCCAATAGCCACGTTTAGGATGCCACCAGGTTCACTCAGTGTTTGCTAGTATAATGGCTTAGTAACAATGAGTTTGAGTGTGTAATGCAGGCAGACGTGCTGCAAATATCTTTGCACTAGTGGGACTATACAGAAGTCCAACAGCCACATTTAGGATGCCACTAGGTTCACTCAGTGTTTGCTAGTACAATGGCTTAGTTATAATGAGTTGGAGTGTGCAATGCAGGCATACGTGCTGCAAATATCTGTGCACTAGTGGGACTATACAGAAGTCTAATAGCCACGTTTAGGATGCCACTAGGTTCACTCAGTGTTTGCTAGTATAATGGCTTAGTTATAATGAGTTGGAGTGTGCAATGCAGGCAGACGCGCTGCAAATATCTGTGCACTAGTGGGACTATACAGATGTCCAATAGCCACGTTTAGGATGCCACCAGGTTCACTCAGTGTTTGCTAGTATAATGGCTTAGTAACAATGAGTTTGAGTGTGTAATGCAGGCAGACGTGCTGCAAATATCTTTGCACTAGTGGGACTATACAGAAGTCCAACAGCCACATTTAGGATGCCACTAGGTTCACTCAGTGTTTGCTAGTACAATGGCTTAGTTATAATGAGTTGGAGTGTGCAATGCAGGCATACGTGCTGCAAATATCTGTGCACTAGTGGGACTATACAGAAGTCTAATAGCCACGTTTAGGATGCCACTAGGTTCACTCAGTGTTTGCTAGTATAATGGCTTAGTTATAATGAGTTGGAGTGTGCAATGCAGGCAGACGTGCTGCAAATATCTGTGCACTAGTGGGACTATACAGAAGTCCAATAGCCACGTTTAGGATGCCACTAGGTTCACTCAGTGTTTGCTAGTATAATGGCTTAGTTATAATGAGTTTGAGTGTGCAATGCAGGCAGACGTGCTGCAAATATCTGTGCACTAGTGGGACTATACAGAAGTCCAACAGCCACGTTTAGGATGCCACTAGGTTCACTCAGTGTTTGCTAGTATAATGGCTTAGTTATAATGAGTTTGAGTGTGCAATGCAGGCAGATGTGCTGCAAATATCTTTGCACTACTGGGACTATACAGAAGTCCAACAGCCACGTTTAGGATGCCACTAGGTTCACTCAGTGTTTGCTAGTATAATGGCTTAGTTATAATGAGTTGGAGTGTGCAATGCAGGCAGACGTGCTGCAAATATCTTTGCACTTGTGGGACTGTACAGAAGTCCAACAGCCACGTTTAGGATGCCACTAGGTTCACTCAGTGTTTGCAAGTATAATGGCTTAGTTATAATGAGTTTGAGTGTGCAATGCAGGCAGACGTGATGCAAATATCTGTGCCCTAGTGGGACTGTACAGAAGTCCAATAGCCACGTTTAGGATGCCACTAGGTTCACTCAGTGTTTGATAGTATAATGGCTTAGTAACATTGAGTTTGAGTGTGCAATGCAGGCAGACGTGCTGCTAATATCTTTGCACTAGTGGGACTATACAGAAGTCCAACAGCCACGTTTAGCATGCCACTAGGTTCACTCAGTGTTTGCTAGTATAATGGCTTAGTTATAATGAGTTGGAGTGTGCAATTCAGGCAGACGTGCTGCAAATATCTGTGCACTAGTGGGACGATACAGAAGTCCAATAGCCACGTTTAGGATGCCACCAGGTTCACTCAGTGTTTGCTAGTATAATGGCTTAGTTATAATGAGTTTGAGTGTGCAATGCAGGCAGACATGCTGCAAATATCTTTGCACTACTGGGACTATACAGAAGTCCAACAGCCACGTTTAGGATGCCACTAGGTTCACTCAGTGTTTGCTAGTATAAGGGCTTAGTTATAATGAGTTTGAGTGTGCAATGCAGGCAGACGTGCTGCAAATATCTTTGCACTTGTGGGACTATACAGAAGTCCAACAGCCACGTTTAGGATGCCACTAGGTTCACTCAGTGTTTGCTAGTATAATGGCTTAGTTATAATGAGTTTGAGTGTGCAAAGCAGGCAGACTTGCTGCAAATATCTGTGCACTAGTGGGACTATACAGAAGTCCAATAGCCACGTTTAGGATGCCACTAGGTTCACTCAGTGTTTGCTAGTATAATGGCTTAGTAACAATGAGTTTGAGTGTGCAATGCAGGCAGACGTGCTGCAAATATCTTTGCACTAGTGGGACTATACAGAAGTCCAACAGCCACGTTTAGGATGCCACTAGGTTCAATCAGTGTTTGCTAGTATAATGGCTTAGTTATAATGAGTTGGAGTGTGCAATGCAGGCAGACGTGCTTCAAATATCTGTGCACTAGTGGGACTATACAGAAGTCCAATAGCCACGTTTAGGATGCCACTAGGTTCACTCAGTGTTTGCTAGTATAATGGCTTAGTTATAATGAGTTGGAGTGTGCAATGCAGGCAGACGTGCTGCAAATATCTGTGCACTAGTGGGACTATACAGAAGTCCAATAGCCACGTTTAGGATGCCACTAGGTTCACTCAGTGTTTGCTAGTATAATGGCTTAGTTATAATGAGTTTGAGTGTGCAATGCAGGCAGACATGCTGCAAATATCTGTGCACAAGTGGGACTATACAGAAGTCCAACAGCCACGTTTAGGATGCCACTAGGTTCACTCAGTGTTTGCTAGCATAATGGCTTAGTTATAATGAGTTTGAGTGTGCAATGCAGGCAGACGTGCTGCAAATATCTTTGGACTACTGGGACTATACAGAAGTCCAACAGCCACGTTTAGGATGCCACTAGGTTCATCCAGTGTTTGCTAGTATAATGGCTTAGTTATAATGAGTTTGAGTGTGCAATGCAGGCAGACGTGCTGCAAATATCTTTGCACTACTGGGACTATACAGAAGTCCAACAGCCACGTTTAGGATGCCACCAGGTTCACTCAGTGTTTGCTAGTATAATGGCTTAGTTATAATGAGTTTGAGTGTGCCTGCAAATATCTTTGCACTTGTGGTAGTCCCACAGAAGTCCAACAGCCACGTTTAGGATGCCACTAGGTTCACTCAGTGTTTGCTAGTATAATGGCTTAGTTATAATGAGTTTGAGTGTGCAATGCAGGCAGACGTGCTGCAAATATCTTTGCACTAGTGGGACTTTACAGAAGTCCAATAGCCACGTTTAGAATGCCACTAGGTTCACTTAGTGTTTGCTAGTATAATGGCTTAGTAACAATGAGTTTGAGTGTGTAATGCAGGCAGACGTGCTGCAAATATCTTTGCACTAGTGGGACTATACAGAAGTCCAACAGCCACGTTTAGGATGCCACTAGGTTCACTCAGTGTTTGCTAGTATAATGGCTTAGTTATAATGAGTTGGAGTGTGCAATGCAGGCAGACATGCTGCAAATATCTGTTCACTAGTGGGACTATACAGAAGTCCAATAGCCACGTTTAGGATGCCACTAGGTTAACTCAGTGTTTGCTAGTATAATGGCTTAGTTATAATGAGTTGGAGTGTGCAATGCAGGCAGACATGCTGCAAATATCTGTGCACTAGTGGGACTATACAGAAGTCCAATAGCCACGTTTAGGATGCCACTAGGTTCACTCAGTGTTTGCTAGTATAATGGCTTAGTTATAATGAGTTGGAGTGTGCAATGCAGGCAGACGTGCTGCAAATATCTGTGCACTAGTGGGACTATACAGAAGTCCAACAGGCACGTTTAGGATGCCACTAGGTTCACTCAGTGTTTGCTAGTATAATGGCTTAGTTATAATGAGTTGGAGTGTGCAATGCAGGCAGACGTGCTGCAAATATCTGTGCACTAGTGGGACTATACAGAAGTCCAATAGCCACGTTTAGGATGCCACCAGGTTCACTCAGTGTTTGCTAGTATAATGGCTTAGATATAATGAGTTTGAGTGTGCAATGCAGGCAGACATGCTGCAAATATCTTTGCACTACTGGGACTATACAGAACTCCAACAGCCACGTTTAGGATGCCACTAGGTTCACTCAGTGTTTGCTAGTATAATGGCTTAGTTATAATGAGTTGGAGTGTGCAATGCAGGCAGACGTGCTGCAAATATCTGTGCACTAGTGGGACTATACAGAAGCCCAATAGCCACGTTTAGGATGCCACTAGGTTCACTCAGTGTTTGCTAGTATAATGGCTTAGTTATAATGAGTTGGAGTGTGCAATGCAGGCAGATGTGCTGCAAATATCTGTGCACTAGTGGGACTATACAGAAGTCCAATAGCCACGTTTAGGATGCCACTAGGTTCACTCAGTGTTTGCTAGTATAATGGCTTAGTTATAATGAGTTTGAGTCTGCAATGCAGGCAGATGTGCTGCAAATATCTGTGCACTAGTGGGACTATACAGATGTCCAACAGCCACGTTTAGGATGCCACTAGGTTCACTCAGTGTTTGCTAGTATAATGGCTTAGTTATAATGAGTTTGAGTGTGCAATGCAGGCAGACGTGCTGCAAATATCTTTGCACTACTGGGACTATACAGAAGTCCAACAGCCACGTTTAGGATGCCACTAGGTTCACTCAGTGTTTGCTAGTATAATGGCTTAGTTATAATGAGTTGGAGTGTGCAATGCAGGCAAACGTGCTGCAAATATCTTTGCACTTGTGGGACTGTACAGAAGTCCAACAGCCAAGTTTAGGATGCCACTAGGTTCACTCAGTGTTTGCTAGTATAATGGCTTAGTTATAATGAGTTTGAGTGTGCAATGCAGGCAGACGTGATGCAAATATCTGTGCACTAGTGGGACTATACAGAAGTCCAATAGCCACGTTTAGGATGCCACTAGGTTCACTCAGTGCTTGATAGTATAATGGCTTAGTAACATTGAGTTTGAGTGTGCAATGCAGGCAGACGTGCTGCTAATATCTTTGCACTAGTGGGACTATACAGAAGTCCAACAGCCACGTTTAGGATGCCACTAGGTTCACTCAGTGTTTGCTAGTATAATGGCTTAGTTATAATGAGTTGGAGTGTGCAATGCAGGCAGACGTGCTGCAAATACCTGTGCACTAGTGGGACTATACAGATGTCCAATAGCCACGTTTAGGATGCCACCAGGTTCACTTAGTGTTTGCTAGTATAATGGCTTAGTAACAATGAGTTTGAGTTTGTAATGCAGGCAGACGTGCTGCAAATATCTTTGCACTAGTGGGACAATACAGAAGTCCAACAGCCACATTTAGGATGCCACTAGGTTCACTCAGTGTTTGCTAGTACAATGGCTTAGTTACAATGAGTTGGAGTGTGCAATGCAGGCATACGTGCTGCAAATATCTGTGCACTAGTGGGACTATACAGAAGTCCAATAGCCACGTTTAGGATGCCACTAGGTTCACTCAGTGTTTGCTAGTATAATGGCTTAGTTATAATGAGTTGGAGTGTGCAATGCAGGCAGACGTGCTGCAAATATCTGTGCACTAGTGGGACTATACAGAAGTCCAATAGCCACGTTTAGGATGCCACTAGGTTCACTCAGTGTTTGCTAGTATAATGGCTTAGTTATAATGAGTTTGAGTGTGCAATGCAGGCAGACGTGCTGCAAATATCTGTGCACTAGTGGGACTATACAGAAGTCCAACAGCCACGTTTAGGATGCCACTAGGTTCACTCAGTGTTTGCTAGTATAATGGCTTAGTTATAATGAGTTTGAGTGTGCAATGCAGGCAGATGTGCTAAAAATATCTTTGCACTACTGGGACTATACAGAAGTCCAACAGCCACGTTTAGGATGCCACTAGGTTCACTCAGTGTTTGCTAGTATAATGGCTTAGTTATAATGAGTTGGAGTGTGCAATGTAGGCAGACATGCTGCAAATATCTTTGCACTTGTGGGACTGTACAGAAGTCCAACAGCCACGTTTAGGATGCCACTAGGTTTACTCAGTGTTTGCAAGTATAATGGCTTAGTTATAATGAGTTTGAGTGTGCAATGCAGGCAGACGTGATGCAAATATCTGTGCCCTAGTGGGACTATACAGAAGTCCAATAGCCACGTTTAGCATGCCACTAGGTTCACTCAGTGTTTGCTAGTATAATGGCTTAGTTATAATGAGTTGGAGTGTGAAATTCAGGCAGACGTGCTGCAAATATCTGTGCACTAGTGGGACTATACAGAAGTCCAATAGCCACGTTTAGGATGCCACCAGGTTCACTCAGTGTTTGCTAGTATAATGGCTTAGTTATAATGAGTTTGAGTGTGCAATGCAGGCAGACATGCTGAAAATATCTTTGCACTACTGGGACTATACAGAAGTCCAACAGCCACGTTTAGGATGCCACTAGGTTCACTCAGTGTTTGCTAGTATAAGGGCTTAGTTATAATGAGTTTGAGTGTGCAATGCAGGCAGACGTGCTGCAAATATCTTTGCACTTGTGGGACTATACAGAAGTCCAACAGCCACGTTTAGGATGCCACTAGGTTCACTCAGTGTTTGCTAGTATAATGGCATAGTTATAATGAGTTTGAGTGTGCAAAGCAGGCAGACTTGCTGCAAATATCTGTGCACTAGTGGGACTATACAGAAGTCCAATAGCCACGTTTAGGATGCCACTAGGTTCACTCAGTGTTTGCTAGTATAATGGCTTAGTAACAATGAGTTTGAGTGTGCAATGCAGGCAGACGTGCTGCAAATATCTTTGCACTAGTGGGACTATACAGAAGTCCAACAGCCACGTTTAGGATGCCACTAGGTTCAATCAGTGTTTGCTAGTATAATGGCTTAGTTATAATGAGTTGGAGTGTGCAATGCAGGCAGACGTGCTTCAAATATCTGTGCACTAGTGGGACTATACAGAAGTCCAATAGCCACGTTTAGGATGCCACTAGGTTCACTCAGTGTTTGCTAGTATAATGGCTTAGTTATAATGAGTTGGAGTGTGCAATGCAGGCAGACGTGCTGCAAATATCTGTGCACTAGTGGGACTATACAGAAGTCCAATAGCCACGTTTAGGATGCCACTAGGTTCACTCAGTGTTTGCTAGTATAATGGCTTAGTTATAATGAGTTTGAGTGTGCAATGCAGGCAGACATGCTGCAAATATCTGTGCACAAGTGGGACTATACAGAAGTCCAACAGCCACGTTTAGGATGCCACTAGGTTCACTCAGTGTTTGCTAGCATAATGGCTTAGTTATAATGAGTTTGAGTGTGCAATGCAGGCAGACGTGCTGCAAATATCTTTGCACTACTGGGACTATACAGAAGTCCAACAGCCACGTTTAGGATGCCACTAGGTTCATCCAGTGTTTGTTAGTATAATGGCTTAGTTATAATGAGTTTGAGTGTGCAATGCAGGCAGACGTGCTGCAAATATCTTTGCACTACTGGGACTATACAGAAGTCCAACAGCCACGTTTAGGATGCCACCAGGTTCACTCAGTGTTTGCTAGTATAATGGCTTAGTTATAATGAGTTTGAGTGTGCCTGCAAATATCTTTGCACTTGTGGTAGTCCCACAGAAGTCCAAGAGCCACGTTTAGGATGCCACTAGGTTCACTCAGTGTTTGCTAGTATAATGGCTTAGTTATAATGAGTTTGAGTGTGCAATGCAGGCAGACGTGCTGCAAATATCTTTGCACTAGTGGGACTTTACAGAAGTCCAATAGCCACGTTTAGAATGCCACTAGGTTCACTTAGTGTTTGCTAGTATAATGGCTTAGTAACAATGAGTTTGAGTGTGTAATGCAGGCAGACGTGCTGCAAATATCTTTGCACTAGTGGGACTATACAGAAGTCCAACAGCCACGTTTAGGATGCCACCAGGTTCACTCAGTGTTTGCTAGTATAATGGCTTAGATATAATGAGTTTGAGTGTGCAATGCAGGCAGACATGCTGCAAATATCTTTGCACTTGTGGTAGTCCCACAGAAGTCCAAGAGCCACGTTTAGGATGCCACTAGGTTCACTCAGTGTTTGCTAGTATAATGGCTTAGTTATAATGAGTTGGAGTGTGCAATGCAGGCAGACATGCTGCAAATATCTGTTCACTAGTGGGACTATACAGAAGTCCAATAGCCACGTTTAGGATGCCACTAGGTTAACTCAGTGTTTGCTAGTATAATGGCTTAGTTATAATGAGTTGGAGTGTGCAATGCAGGCAGACATGCTGCAAATATCTGTGCACTAGTGGGACTATACAGAAGTCCAATAGCCACGTTTAGGATGCCACTAGGTTCACTCAGTGTTTGCTAGTATAATGGCTTAGTTATAATGAGTTGGAGTGTGCAATGCAGGCAGACGTGCTGCAAATATCTGTGCACTAGTGGGACTATACAGAAGTCCAACAGGCACGTTTAGGATGCCACTAGGTTCACTCAGTGTTTGCTAGTATAATGGCTTAGTTATAATGAGTTGGAGTGTGCAATGCAGGCAGACGTGCTGCAAATATCTGTGCACTAGTGGGACTATACAGAAGTCCAATAGCCACGTTTAGGATGCCACCAGGTTCACTCAGTGTTTGCTAGTATAATGGCTTAGATATAATGAGTTTGAGTGTGCAATGCAGGCAGACATGCTGCAAATATCTTTGCACTACTGGGACTATACAGAACTCCAACAGCCACGTTTAGGATGCCACTAGGTTCACTCAGTGTTTGCTAGTATAATGGCTTAGTTATAATGAGTTGGAGTGTGCAATGCAGGCAGACGTGCTGCAAATATCTGTGCACTAGTGGGACTATACAGAAGCCCAATAGACACGTTTAGGATGCCACTAGGTTCACTCAGTGTTTGCTAGTATAATGGCTTAGTTATAATGAGTTGGAGTGTGCAATGCAGGCAGACGTGCTGCAAATATCTGTGCACTAGTGGGACTATACAGAAGTCCAATAGCCACGTTTAGGATGCCACTAGGTTCACTCAGTGTTTGCTAGTATAATGGCTTAGTTATAATGAGTTTGAGTCTGCAATGCAGGCAGATGTGCTGCAAATATCTGTGCACTAGTGGGACTATACAGATGTCCAACAGCCACGTTTAGGATGCCACTAGGTTCACTCAGTGTTTGCTAGTATAATGGCTTAGTTATAATGAGTTTGAGTGTGCAATGCAGGCAGACGTGCTGCAAATATCTTTGCACTACTGGGACTATACAGAAGTCCAACAGCCACGTTTAGGATGCCACTAGGTTCACTCAGTGTTTGCTAGTATAATGGCTTAGTTATAATGAGTTGGAGTGTGCAATGCAGGCAGACGTGCTGCAAATATCTTTGCACTTGTGGGACTGTACAGAAGTCCAACAGCCAAGTTTAGGATGCCACTAGGTTCACTCAGTGTTTGCTAGTATAATGGCTTAGTTATAATGAGTTTGAGTGTGCAATGCAGGCAGACGTGATGCAAATATCTGTGCACTAGTGGGACTATACAGAAGTCCAATAGCCACGTTTAGGATGCCACTAGGTTCACTCAGTGCTTGATAGTATAATGGCTTAGTAACATTGAGTTTGAGTGTGCAATGCAGGCAGACGTGCTGCTAATATCTTTGCACTAGTGGGACTATACAGAAGTCCAACAGCCACGTTTAGGATGCCACTAGGTTCACTCAGTGTTTGCTAGTATAATGGCTTAGTTATAATGAGTTGGAGTGTGCAATGCAGGCAGACGTGCTGCAAATACCTGTGCACTAGTGGGACTATACAGATGTCCAATAGCCACGTTTAGGATGCCACCAGGTTCACTTAGTGTTTGCTAGTATAATGGCTTAGTAACAATGAGTTTGAGTTTGTAATGCAGGCAGACGTGCTGCAAATATCTTTGCACTAGTGGGACAATACAGAAGTCCAACAGCCACATTTAGGATGCCACTAGGTTCACTCAGTGTTTGCTAGTACAATGGCTTAGTTACAATGAGTTGGAGTGTGCAATGCAGGCATACGTGCTGCAAATATCTGTGCACTAGTGGGACTATACAGAAGTCCAATAGCCACGTTTAGGATGCCACTAGGTTCACTCAGTGTTTGCTAGTATAATGGCTTAGTTATAATGAGTTGGAGTGTGCAATGCAGGCAGACGTGCTGCAAATATCTGTGCACTAGTGGGACTATACAGAAGTCCAATAGCCACGTTTAGGATGCCACTAGGTTCACTCAGTGTTTGCTAGTATAATGGCTTAGTTATAATGAGTTTGAGTGTGCAATGCAGGCAGACGTGCTGCAAATATCTGTGCACTAGTGGGACTATACAGAAGTCCAACAGCCACGTTTAGGATGCCACTAGGTTCACTCAGTGTTTGCTAGTATAATGGCTTAGTTATAATGAGTTTGAGTGTGCAATGCAGGCAGATGTGCTAAAAATATCTTTGCACTACTGGGACTATACAGAAGTCCAACAGCCACGTTTAGGATGCCACTAGGTTCACTCAGTGTTTGCTAGTATAATGGCTTAGTTATAATGAGTTGGAGTGTGCAATGTAGGCAGACATGCTGCAAATATCTTTGCACTTGTGGGACTGTACAGAAGTCCAACAGCCACGTTTAGGATGCCACTAGGTTTACTCAGTGTTTGCAAGTATAATGGCTTAGTTATAATGAGTTTGAGTGTGCAATGCAGGCAGACGTGATGCAAATATCTGTGCCCTAGTGGGACTATACAGAAGTCCAATAGCCACGTTTAGCATGCCACTAGGTTCACTCAGTGTTTGCTAGTATAATGGCTTAGTTATAATGAGTTGGAGTGTGAAATTCAGGCAGACGTGCTGCAAATATCTGTGCACTAGTGGGACTATACAGAAGTCCAATAGCCACGTTTAGGATGCCACCAGGTTCACTCAGTGTTTGCTAGTATAATGGCTTAGTTATAATGAGTTTGAGTGTGCAATGCAGGCAGACATGCTGCAAATATCTTTGCACTACTGGGACTATACAGAAGTCCAACAGCCACGTTTAGGATGCCACTAGGTTCACTCAGTGTTTGCTAGTATAAGGGCTTAGTTATAATGAGTTTGAGTGTGCAATGCAGGCAGACGTGCTGCAAATATCTTTGCACTTGTGGGACTATACAGAAGTCCAACAGCCACGGTTAGGATGCCAGTAGGTTCACTCAGTGTTTGCTAGTATAATGGCTTAGTTATAATGAGTTTGAGTGTGCAAAGCAGGCAGACTTGCTGCAAATATCTGTGCACTAGTGGGACTATACAGAAGTCCAATATCCACGTTTAGGATGCCAGTAGGTTCACTCAGTGTTTGCTAGTATAATGGCTTAGTAACAATGAGTTTGAGTGTGCAATGCAGGCAGACGTGCTGCAAATATCTTTGCACTAGTGGGACTATACAGAAGTCCAACAGCCACGTTTAGGATGCCACTAGGTTCAATCAGTGTTTGCTAGTATAATGGCTTAGTTATAATGAGTTGGAGTGTGCAATGCAGGCAGACGTGCTTCAAATATCTGTGCACTAGTGGGACTATACAGAAGTCCAATAGCCACGTTTAGGATGCCACTAGGTTCACTCAGTGTTTGCTAGTATAATGGCTTAGTTATAATGAGTTGGAGTGTGCAATGCAGGCAGACGTGCTGCAAATATCTGTGCACTAGTGGGACTATACAGAAGTCCAATAGCCACGTTTAGGATGCCACTAGGTTCACTCAGTGTTTGCTAGTATAATGGCTTAGTTATAATGAGTTTGAGTGTGCAATGCAGGCAGACATGCTGCAAATATCTGTGCACAAGTGGGACTATACAGAAGTCCAACAGCCACGTTTAGGATGCCACTAGGTTCACTCAGTGTTTGCTAGTATAATGGCTTAGTTATAATGAGTTTGAGTGTGCAATGCAGGCAGACGTGCTGCAAATATCTGAGCACTAGTGGGACTATACAGAAGTCCAACAGCCACGTTTAGGACGCCACTAGGTTCACTCAGTGTTTGCTAGTATAATGGCTTAGTTATAATGAGTTTGAGTGTGCAATGCAGGCAGACGTGCTGCAAATATCTTTGCACTACTGGGACTATACAGAAGTCCAACAGCCGCGTTTAGGATGCCACTAGGTTCACTCAGTGTTTGCTAGTATAATGGCTTACTTATAATGAGTTGGAGTGTGCAATGCAGGCAAACGTGCTGCAAATATCTTTGCACTTGTGGGACTGTACAGAAGTCCAACAGCCACGTTTAGGATGCCACTAGGTTCACTCAGTGTTTGCTAGTATAAGGGTAAGTTATAATGAGTTTGAGTGTGCAATGCAGGCAGACGTGCTGCAAATATCTGTGCACTAGTGGGACTATACAGAAGTCCACCAGCCACGTTTAGGATGCCACTAGGTTCACTCAGTGTTTGCTAGTATAATGGCTTAGTTATAATGAGTTGGAGTGTGCAATGCAGGCAGACGTGCTTCAAATATCTGTGCACTAGTGGGACTATACAGAAGTCCAATAGCCACGTTTAGGATGCCACTAGGTTCACTCAGTGTTTGCTAGTATAATGGCTTAGTTATAATGAGTTTGAGTGTGCAATGCAGGCAGACGTGCTGCAAATATCTTTGCACTACTGGGACTATACAGAAGTCCAACAGCCACGTTTAGGATGCCACTAGGTTCACTCAGTGTTTGCTAGTATAATGGCTTAGTTATAATGAGTTTCAGTGTGCAATGCAGGCAGACGTGATGAAAATATCTGTGCACTAGTGGGACTATACAGAAGTCCAATAGCCACGTTTAGGATGCCACTAGGTTCTGTCAGGGCCAGGTGGACGGGCAGACCCAGGAGGTGGATCCACTGGGCCGAACTCCTAGATGGTGGTAAGGGGTCCGGTAGCTGGAGCACTATAGACAGCAGAACAGTCCGTGCACACGTTGATAACGGAGAAGTCCCTGGGACCACGGAGTCACTGGTGGTAGTCCGGGTGACGCAGCTCAGGTTCGGAAGCCGAGATGATGTCAAGCGGGGTCCGGAACCTTTGGAGCGAGATGACGGGTCACCGCAGGGATCCGAGATGGTACGGACTGTCAGGATGGCAGATGGACAGCGTTCGGGGTTCGGGATTCGGTCAGGACCGGATGGCGAGGCAGGCACGGCTCTACAAGAGAGATAGGTGAGTATATCACAAAACACCAGGAGACCTGACTCCTAGCTTAAGAAACACGAAGATCAGGCCCCGCCCCCTTGGACAATAAACCCCTTTATACCCTGTACCTGTTTTGCATCATTTCCTGTTAATGGACGCTGGCCCTTTAAGAAAGGGTCAGTGACCGCGCGCGCGCCCTAATGCGCATGCGCGCGGCCCGGGTGCCAGAAGCCAGGGAAGGAAGCTGAGAGGAGGACGCAGGGGAGCCGGCCAGGTCCTGGGAAGCCGTCGGGCGCCGGGAGCGGAGACCAGGGGGCCTGGGAAGGACGGGCACCGGAGGCTGGAGAGCGGGGAGCGTGGCAGGTGAGCCGGGGAGCGGAGCTGAGGACCCGGGGAGGGGAGCCGAGGACCCGGGGAGCGTGACAGTACCCCCCCCCCACGCCCCCCTCCCCGCAACCGGGACATGAAGGCACGGATCAGAGGAGTGCCCACGTTCTCCCTGGGCTCCCAGGACCTATCCTCAGGACCATACCCCTCCCAGTCCACCAGGAAGAACTGTCGACCCCGTACGGTCTTCATGGCCACGATATCCCTTACCGCATAGATGTCGTCATCGGCAATAGGTGGAGGAGCCGGACTGGCAGCAGCGGAGAAGGGACCAAGGACAACCGGCTTGAGCAGGGAGACGTGGAATGAGTTGGGTATCCTCATCGTGGCCGGGAGCTGTAGCTTGTAGGAGACCTCATTGATCTTGTGGAGGACTTTAAACGGCCCGATGTAGCGAGGACCCAGCTTGTATGATGGTATCTTCAATCGGACGTACTTGGAAGCAAGCCAGACGAGATCTCCAGGAGAGAAACACGGAGGGTCCAGACGTCTCTTGTCTGCGTGTCGTTTCATCCGTAGGGAAGCACGCCCAAGGGACGCCTTGACAGAGTCCCAAATGGTTGCAAAGTCACGGGCTACAGTATCAGCAGCAGGGACATCCGAAGAAGGGGATACAGGCAATGGGACGGAGGGCTGGAGTCCGTAAACGACATGGAAGGGAGAGCTGGAGGACGACTCACTGATGTGGTGGTTATGGGAGAATTCAGCCCAAGGAAGAAGCGTGGACCAGTCGTCGTGATGGGCGTTGACATAGTGACGTAAAAAAGAGGTCAAGATTTGATTGACCCTCTCCACTTGGCCATTAGACTGAGGATGGTATGCAGATGAAAAGTCCAGAGTCACTCCCAGATGTTTGCAGAGAGCCCTCCAGAAGCGGGAGGTGAACTGAGTTCCTCTGTCGGATACGATGTGTAATGGAAAGCCATGCAAGCGGAAGATGTGATGTATATAGGCATCCGCGAGTTCTTGAGCAGAGGGCAGTCCAGCCATAGGGACGAAATGAGCCATTTTAGAGAAGCGATCCACCACGACCCATATGACTGTGTGCCCGGAGGACAATGGCAAGTCCGTAATAAAGTCCATCGCTATGTGTTGCCACGGAACTGAGGGTATCGGCAGAGGCAGAAGACGGCCATTTGGCAGGTGTTTGGGCGTCTTGTTCCTGGCAAAAGAGGAGCAGGCAGAGACAAAAGCAGCGACGTCCGTGCGAAGGGATGGCCACCAGTAGTGACGTACAATCGCACTCCAAGTTCTCTTCTGACCAGCATGACCAGCTGTTTTTGAGGCATGACCCCAGTGTAACACTTTTTGCCTGTCTGTCTCAGAGACATAGGTCTTCCCGGGCGGTATCTGGGTCAGGGTGACAGGGCCCACCGGAATGATTTTGCTAGGACAGATGATGGGTTGGGTAGTCTCTTCCTCCTGCTCCATGGGCATGAAAGACCTGGACAAGGCATCAGCGCGTACATTCTTGTCCGCGGGTCGGAAATGGAGCTGGAAATCAAACTTGGCAAAGAATAAGGACCACCTGGCTTGCCGTGGGTTCAGTCGCTGAGCGGACCGTAGGTATTCCAGGTTCTTGTGGTCCGTGTAAATAATCACGGGGTATACTGCTCCTTCCAGAAGGTAGCGCCATTCCTCCAGAGCCAGTTTGACTGCCAAGAGCTCTCGGTCACCGATGGTGTAGTTGCGTTCAGGCGCTGAGAAGCTCTTGGAGAAGAATCCGCAAGTCACCATCTTCCCGGAGGAGGACTTCTGCATGAGCACTGCTCCGGCTCCTGAGGAGGAGGCATCCACCTCCAAGGTGAACTGGCGTTTTAACTCCGGACGGTGGAGTACAGGAGAGGAGGCAAATGCCCGCTTCAGAGAGCCAAACGCGGCGTCGGCCGCAGGGGACCAGTCCTTGGGATTAGCCTCCTTCTTGGTCAAAGCGGAGAGAGGAGCAGTCAGAGCAGAGAAGTGAGGGATGAACTGGCGGTAGTAGTTGGCGAATCCCAGGAAGCGTTGGTTTGCCTTCAGTCCAGAAGGAGGAGGCCAGTTGAGAAGGGAGGAGACCTTCTTTGGATCCATCTGCAGTCCAGTATCAGAGATGATGTACCCCAGGAAGGGGAGAGAAGACTGCTCAAAGATACACTTCTCGTACTTGGCGTACAGGCGATTCTCTCTCAGTCTTTGTAGAACCAGTTGTACGTTCTCTCTGTGGGTCTGGAGGTCCGGTGAGAAGACAAGGATGTCATCCAGATACACTACTACACAGACGTAAAGAAGGTCCCGGAAAACGTCGTTCACCAGTTCTTGAAAGACGGCTGGGGCGTTACACAGGCCGAAGGGCATCACGCAGTATTCATAGTGCCCATCGCGCGTATTGAACGCGGTCTTCCATTCGTCCCCAGAGCGGATGCGTACCAGATTGTAAGCACCCCGAAGATCCAGCTTGGTGAACACACGAGCTCCTCTAAGCCGGTCAAACAATTCGGGGATGAGCGGCAGAGGGTACTTGTTTTTTACGGTGATTTGATTCAAACCCCGGTAGTCTATGCATGGGCGTAAGTCGCCCTCTTTCTTCTTGACGAAGAAGAAACCTGCTCCAGCAGGAGAGGAGGATCTCCGAATGAATCCCCTTGCCAGGCTCTCTGTGATGTAAGTAGACATGGCCCTTGTTTCGGCTGGAGACAATGGATATATCCGTCCTCGAGGTGGTGTTGTTCCAGGGAGCAGGTCGATGGCACAATCGTAAGGACGATGTGGCGGAAGTACCTCGGATTCCTTTTTATCAAAGACGTCTGCAAAGGACCAATAGGCCAAGGGCAGCCCCGGTAGGTTCTCTGGAACCAGAGGTCGTTGGATGGGTTGTATAGTCTTCAGGCACTTCTCATGGCACGAAGAGCCCCATCGGGTGATTTCGCCAGTGCCCCAGCTGACTGACGGTTCGTGTGTCCGTAACCAGGGAAGTCCCAGCAGGATTTGATGGGACATGTGTGGGAGGACATAGAGAGCGATGTTCTCGGTGTGCAGGGCACCGATACGCAGTTCCACCGGCTTGGTGATCCAGGAGATTGTGTCAGAGAGGGGTCTCCCATCCACAGAGGCAATCACGAGGGGTTTGTCGAGTGGAGTAACAGGCACCTGGTACTTGTCCACCGTTGCCTGCTGGATGAAATTGCCTGCTGCCCCGGAATCGAGGTATGCCTCAGCCGTGAACCGCGTCTCTCACGTTGTCACTTGCACAGTCCACGTAACCGGGTCTGAGAGAGTCCCAGCACCTAGGGTGGCCTCTCCTACCAACCCTAGGCTTTGGAGTTTCCCGGCCTCTCTGGACAGGAGCGTAGCAGGTGTGTGTCCTCTCCGCAGTAAAAGCAGAGGCCCTTGGTGAGCCGCTCAGCTCGACGTTGTTCAGACTGCCGCACTCTGTCGATCTGCATGGGCTCGTGAATGGGAACCCCAGCTGTCGATGACTGAAGTACGGCGGGCTTCTGCGGAGGAGATGAATGCCGTACCGGACGTCTCTCATGGGACACTTCCTTGGATCGCTCCTGAAAACGAATGTCCACTCGAGTCGCTAGGGCGATTAGGGCATCCAGGGTGGTCGGTACGTCACGACCCGCCAGCTCGTCTTTAATTCGCCCCGAGAGTCCTTCCCAGAAGGCGGTGGTTAGGGCCTCGTTGTTCCACCCGAGTTCCGAAGCCAAGGTGCGAAACCGGATGGCGTATTGGCCCACCGTCAGAGTCCCCTGACGTAACCGGAGAAGAGACGAAGCGGACGCGGAGGCGCGTCCGGGCTCATCAAAGGTGCCACGGAATGCCTGCAGGAACGCCTGGATGTTCGTGGTCACAGGATCCCCCTTCTCCCACAAGGGGTTCATCCACGCCAGTGCCTCACCCTCTAGATGGGACATGATGAAGGCGACCTTGGCTTGGTCGGAGGCAAACAAATGCGGCAGCTGCGTGAAATGAAGGGAGCATTGGTTTAAGAATCCCCTGCAGGTCTTGGGGTCTCCGGCGTACCGGGGTGGTGAGGCCAAACGAAGTCTGGAAGTATCTGAAGATGTCGCCACGGGAGCTGGAGCCGTGGACTGACTAGTGGAAGCCCGGGATGTTGAAGACGTAACTGCCGCTTGTAGCGTGTTCAGGCGGGCGTCCACAGAAGACATGAATTGCAGCATGCGGGTCTGAGTCTCACGCTGACGTGTGAGTTCCTCCTGTACGGCTGCTAGTGCTGCAGCGGGATCCATGGCCTGATCTTACTGTCAGGGCCAGGTGGACGGGCAGACCCAGGAGGTGGATCCACTGGGCCGAACTCCTAGATGGTGGTAAGGGGTCCGGTAGCTGGAGCACTATGGACAGCAGAACAGTCCGTGCACACGAGGATAACGGAGAAGTCCCTGGGACCACGGAGTCACTGGTGGTGACGCAGCTCAGGTTCGGAAGCCGAGATGATGTCAAGCGGGGTCCGGAACCTTTGGAGCGAGATGACGGGTCACCGCAGGGATCCGAGATGGTACGGACTGTCAGGATGGCAGATGGACAGCGTTCGGGGTTCGGGATTCGGTCAGGACCGGATGGCGAGGCAGGCACGGCTCTACAAGAGAGATAGGTGAGTATATCACAAAACACCAGGAGACCTGACTCCTAGCTTAAGAAACACGAAGATCAGGCCCCGCCCCCTTGGACAATAAACCCCTTTATACCCTGTACCTGTTTTGCATCATTTCCTGTTAATGGACGCTGGCCCTTTAAGAAAGGGTCAGTGACCGCGCGCGCGCCCTAATGCGCATGCGCGCGGCCCGGGTGCCAGAAGCCAGGGAAGGAAGCTGAGAGGAGGACGCAGGGGAGCCGGCCAGGACCTGGGAAGCCGTCGGGCGCCGGGAGCGGAGACCAGGGGGCCTGGGAAGGACGGGCACCGGAGGCTGGAGAGCGGGGAGCGTGGCAGGTGAGCCGGGGAGCGGAGCTGAGGACCCGGGGAGGGGAGCCGAGGACCCGGGGAGTGTGACAGGTTCACTCAGTGTTTGCTAGTATAATGGCTTAGTAACAATGAGTTTGAGTGTGCAATGCAGGCACACGTGCTGCAAATATCTTTACACTAGTGGAACTATACAGAAGTCCAACAACCACGTTTAGGATGCCACTAGGTTCACTCAGTGTTTGCTAGTATAATGGCTTAGTTATAATGAGTTGGAGTGTGCAATGCAGGCCGACGTGCTGCAAATATCTGTGCACTAGTGGGACTATACAGAAGTCCAATAGCCACGTTTAGGATGCCACTAGGTTCACTCAGTGCTTGCTAGTATAATGGCTTAGTTATAATGAGTTTGAGTGTGCCTGCAAATATCTTTGCACTTGTGGGACTATACAAAAGTCCAACAGCCACGTTTAGGATGACACTAGGTTCACTCAGTGTTTGCTAGTATAATGGCTTAGTTATAATGAGTTTGAGTGTGCAATGCAGGCAGACGTGCTGCAAATATCTTTGCATTTGTGGGACTATACAGAAGTCCAACAGCCACGTTTAGGATGCCACTAGGTTCACTCAGTGTTTGCTAGTATAATGGCTTAGTTATAATGAGTTTGAGTGTGCAATGCAGGCAGACGGGATGAAAATATCTGTGCACTAGTGGGACTATACAGAAGTCCAATAGCCACGTTTAGGATGCCACTAGGTTCACTCAGTGTTTGCTAGTATAATGGATTAGTAACAATGAGTTTGAGTGTGCAATGCAGGCAGACGTGCTGCAAATATCTTTGCACTAGAAGGACTATACAGAAGTCCAACAGCCACGTTTAGGATGCCACTAGGTTCACTCAGTGTTTGCTAGTATAATGGCTTAGTTATAATGAGTTGGAGTGTGCAATGCAGGCAGACGTGCTGCAAATATCTGTGCATTAATGGGACTATACAGAAGTCCAATAGCCACGTTTAGGATGCCACTAGGTTCACTCAGTGTTTGCTAGTATAATGGCTTAGTTATAATGAGTTTGAGTGTGCCTGCAAATATCTTTGCACTTGTGGGACTATACAGAAGTCCAACAGCCACGTTTAGGATGCTACAAGGTTCACTCAGTGTTTGCTAGTATAATGGCGTAGTTATAATAAGTTTGAGTGTGCAATGCAGGCAGACGTGCTGCAAATATCTTTGCACTAGTGGGACTATACAGAAGTCCAATAGCCACGTTTAAGATGCCACTAGGTTCACTCAGTGTTTGCTAGTATAATGGCTTAGTAACAATGAGTTTGAGTGTGCAATGCAGGCAGACGTGCTGCAAATATCTTTGCACTAGTGGGACTATACAGAAGTCCAACAGCCACGTTTAGGATGCTACAAGGTTCACTCAGTGTTTGCTAGTATAATGGCTTAGTTATAATGAGTTGGAGTGTGCAATGCAGGCAGACGTGCTGCAAATATCTGTGCACTAGTGGGACTATACAGAAGTCCAATAGCCACGTTTAGGATGCCACTAGGTTCACTCAGTGTTTGCTAGTATAATGGCTTAGTTATAATGAGTTTGAGTGTGCAATGCAGGCAGACGTGCTGCAAATATCTTTGCACTACTGGGACTATACAGAAGTCCAATAGCCACGTTTAGGATGCCACTAGGTTCACTCAGTGTTTGCTATTATAATGGCTTAGTTATAATGAGTTGCAGTGTGCAATGCAGGCAGACGTGCTGCAAATATCTGTGCACTAGTGGGACTATACAGAAGTCCAACAGCCACGTTTAGGATGCCATTAGGTTCACTCAGTGTTTGCTAGTATAATGGCTTAATTATAATGAGTTTGAGTGTGCAATGCAGGCAGACGTGCTGCTAATATCTGTGCTCTAGTGGGACTATACAGAAGTTCAATAGCCACGTTTAGGATGCCACTAGGTTCACTCAGTGTTTGCTAGTATAATGGCTTAGTAACAATGAGTTTGAGTGTGCAATGTAGGCAGACGTGCTGCAAATATCTTTGCACTACTGGGACTATACAGAAGTCCAATAGCCACGTTTAGGATGCCACTAGGTTCACTCAGTGTTTGCTAGTATAATGGCTTAGTTATAATGAGTTTGAGTGTGCAATGCAGGCAGACGTGCTGCAAATGTCTGTGCACTAGTGGGACTATACAGAAGTCCAATAGCCACGTTTAGGATGCCACTAGGTTCACTTTGTGTTTGCTAGTATAATGGCTTAGTTATAATGAGTTTGAGTGTGCAATGCAGGCAGACTTGCTGCAAATATCTGTGCACTAGTGAGACTATACAGAAGTCCAATAGCCACGTTTAGGATGCCACTAGGTTCACTCAGTGTTTGCTAGTATAATGGCTTAGTTATAATGAGTTTGAGTGTGCAATGCAGGCAGACGTGCTGCAAATATCTTTGCACCACTGGGACTATACAGAAGTCCAACAGCCACGTTTAGGATGCCACTAGGTTCACTCAGTGTTTGCTAGTGTAATGGCTTAGTAGCAATGAGTTTGAGTGTGCAATGCAGGCAGACGTGCTGCAAATATCTTTGCACTAGTGGGACTATACAGAAGTCCAAAAGCCACGTTTAGGATGCCACTAGGTTCACTCAGTGTTTGCTAGTATAATGGCTTAGTTATAATGAGTTTGAGTGTGCCTGCAAATATCTGTGCACTTGTGGGACTATACAGAAGTCCAACAGCCACGTTTAGGATGCCACTAGGTTCACTCAGTGTTTGCTAGTATAATGGCTTAGTTACAATGAGTCTGAGTGTGCAATGCAGGCAGACGTGCTGCAAATATCTTTGCACTAGTGGGACTATACAGAAGTCCAATAGCCACGTTTAGGATGCCACTAGGTTCACTCAGTGTTTGCTAGTATAATGGCTTAGTAACAATGAGTTTGAGTGTGCAATGCAGGCAGACGTGCTGCAAATATCTTTGCACTAGTGGGACTATACAGAAGTCCAACAGCCACGTTTAGGATGCCACTAGGTTCACTCAGTGTTTGCTAGTATAATGGCTTAGTTATAATGAGTTAGAGTGTGCAATGCAGGCAGACGTGCTGCAAATATCTGTGCACTAGTGGGACTATACAGAAGTCCAATAGCCACGTTTAGGATGCCACTAGGTTCACTCAGTGTTTGCTAGTATAATGGCTTTGTAACAATGAGTTTGATAGTGCAATGCAGGCAGACGTGCTGCAAATATCTGTGCACTAGTGGGACTATACAGAAGTCCAATAGCCACGTTTAGGATGCCACTAGGTTCACTCAGTGTTTGCTAGTATAATGGCTTAGTTATAATGACTTGGAGTGTGCATTGCAGGCAGACGTGCTGCAAATGTCTGTGCACTAGTGGGACTATGCAGAAATCCAATAGCCACGTTTAGGATGCCACTAGGTTCACTCAGTGTTGTCTAGTATAATGGCTTAGTTATAATGAGTTTGAGTGTGCAATGTAGGCAGACGTGCAAATATCTTTGCACTACTGGGACTATACAGAAGTCCAATAGCCACGTTTAAGATGCCACTAGATTCACTCAGTGTTTGCTAGTATAATGGCTTAGTTATAATGAGTTGGAGTGTGCAATGCAGGCAGACGTGCTGCAAATATCTTTGCACTACAGGGACTATACAGAAGTCCAACAGCCACGTTTAGGATGCCACTAGGTTCACTCAGTGTTTGCTAGTATAATGGCTTAGTTATAATGAGTTTGAGTGTGCAATGCAGGCAGACGTGCTGCAAATATCTTTGCACTACTGGGACTATACAGAAGTCCAACAGCCACGTTTAGGATGCCACTAGGTTCACTCTGTGTTTGCTAGTATAATGGCTTAGTTATAATGAGTTGGAGTGTGCAATGCAGGCAGACGTGCTGCAAATGTCTGTGCACTAGTGGGACTATACAGAAATCCAATAGCCACGTTTAGGATGCCACTAGGTTCACTCAGTGTTGTCTAGTATAATGGCTTAGTTATAATGAGTTTGAGTGTGCAATGTAGGCAGACGTGCAAATATCTTTGCACTACTGGGACTATACAGAAGTCCAATAGCCATGTTTAAGATGCCACTAGATTCACTCAGTGTTTGCTAGTATAATGGCTTAGTTATAATGAGTTGGAGTGTGCAATGCAGGCAGACGTGCTGCAAATATCTTTGCACTACTGGGACTATACAGAAGTCCAACAGCCACGTTTAGGATGCCACTAGGTTCACACAGTGTTTGCTAGTATAATGGCTTAGTTATAATGAGTTTAAGTGTGCAATTCAGGCAGACGTGCTGCAAATATCTTTGCACTACTGGGACTATACAGAAGTCCAACAGCCACGTTTAGGATGCCACTAGGTTCACTCAGTGTTTGCTAGTATAATGGCTTAGTTATAATGAGTCTGAGTGTGCAATGCAGGCAGACGTGCTGCAAATATCTTTGCACTAGTGGGACTATACAGAAGTCCAATAGCCAGGTTTAGGATGCCACTAGGTTCACTCAGTGTTTGCTAGTATAATGGCTTAGTAACAATGAGTTTGAGTGTGCAATGCAGGCAGACGTGCTGCAAATATCTTTGCACTAGTGGGACTATACAGAAGTCCAACAGCCACGTTTAGGATGCCACTAGGTTCACTCAGTGTTTGCTAGTATAATGGCTTAGTTATAATGAGTTAGAGTGTGCAATGCAGGCAGACGTACTGCAAATATCTGTGCACTAGTGGGACTATACAGAAGTCCAATAGCCAGGTTTAGGATGCCACTAGGTTCACTCAGTGTTTGCTAGTATAATGGCTTAGTTATAATGAGTTTGAGTGTGCAATGCAGGCAGACGTGCTGCAAATATCTTTGCACTACTGGGACTATACAGAAGTCCAATAGCCACGTTTAGGATGCCACTAGGTTCACTCAGTGTTTGCTAGTATAATGGCTTAGTTATAATGAGTTGGAGTGTGCAATGCAGGCAGACGTGCTGCAAATATCTGTGCACTAGTGGGACTATACAGAAGTCCAATAGCCACGTTTAGGATGCCACTAGGTTCACTCAGTGTTTGCTAGTATAATGGCTTTGTAACAATGAGTTTGAGTGTGCAATGCAGGCAGACGTGCTGCAAATATCTGTGCACTAGTGGGACTATACAGAAGTCCAATAGCCACGTTTAGGATGCCACTAGGTTCACTCAGTGTTTGCTAGTATAATGGCTTAGTTATAATGAGTTGGAGTGTGCAATGCAGGCAGACGTGCTGCAAATATCTTTGCACTACTGGGACTATACAGAAGTCCAACAGCCACGTTTAGGATGCCACTAGGTTCACTCAGTGTTTGCTAGTATAATGGCTTAGTTATAATGAGTCTGAGTGTGCAATGCAGGCAGACGTGCTGCAAATATCTTTGCACTAGTGGGACTATACAGAAGTCCAATAGCCACGTTTAGGATGCCACTAGGTTCACTCAGTGTTTGCTAGTATAATGGCTTAGTAACAATGAGTTTGAGTGTGCAATGCAGGCAGACGTGCTGCAAATATCTTTGCACTAGTGGGACTATACAGAAGTCCAACAGCCACGTTTAGGATGCCACTAGGTTCACTCAGTGTTTGCTAGTATAATGGCTTAGTTATAATGAGTTAGAGTGTGCAATGCAGGCAGACGTACTGCAAATATCTGTGCACTAGTGGGACTATACAGAAGTCCAATAGCCAGGTTTAGGATGCCACTAGGTTCACTCAGTGTTTGCTAGTATAATGGCTTAGTTATAATGAGTTTGAGTGTGCAATGCAGGCAGACGTGCTGCAAATATCTTTGCACTACTGGGACTATACAGAAGTCCAATAGCCACGTTTAGGATGCCACTAGGTTCACTCAGTGTTTGCTAGTATAATGGCTTAGTTATAATGAGTTGGAGTGTGCAATGCAGGCAGACGTGCTGCAAATATCTGTGCACTAGTGGGACTATACAGAAGTCCAATAGCCACGTTTAGGATGCCACTAGGTTCACTCAGTGTTTGCTAGTATAATGGCTTTGTAACAATGAGTTTGAATGTGCAATGCAGGCAGACGTGCTGCAAATATCTGTGCACTAGTGGGACTATACAGAAGTCCAATAGCCACGTTTAGGATGCCACTAGGTTCACTCAGTGTTTGCTAGTATAATGGCTTAGTTATAATGAGTTGGAGTGTGCAATGCAGGCAGACGTGCTGCAAATGTCTGTGCACTAGTGGGACTATACAGAAATCCAATAGCCACGTTTAGGATGCCACTAGGTTCACTCAGTGTTGTCTAGTATAATGGCTTAGTTATAATGAGTTTGAGTGTGCAATGTAGGCAGACGTGCAAATATCTTTGCACTACTGGGACTATACAGAAGTCCAATAGCCACGTTTAAGATGCCACTAGATTCACTCAGTGTTTGCTAGTATAATGGCTTAGTTATAATGAGTTGGAGTGTGCAATGCAGGCAGACGTGCTGCAAATATCTTTGCACTACAGGGACTATACAGAAGTCCAACAGCCACGTTTAGGATGCCACTAGGTTCACTCAGTGTTTGCTAGTATAATGGCTTAGTTATAATGAGTTTGAGTGTGCAATGCAGGCAGACGTGCTGCAAATATCTTTGCACTACTGGGACTATACAGAAGTCCAACAGCCACGTTTAGGATGCCACTAGGTTCACTCAGTGTTTGCTAGTATAATGGCTTAGTTATAATGAGTTGGAGTGTGCAATGCAGGCAGACGTGCTGCAAATGTCTGTGCACTAGTGGGACTATACAGAAATCCAATAGCCACGTTTAGGATGCCACTAGGTTCACTCAGTGTTGTCTAGTATAATGGCTTAGTTATAATGAGTTTGAGTGTGCAATGTAGGCAGACGTGCAAATATCTTTGCACTACTGGGACTATACAGAAGTCCAATAGCCACGTTTAAGATGCCACTAGATTCACTCAGTGTTTGCTAGTATAATGGCTTAGTTATAATGAGTTGGAGTGTGCAATGCAGGCAGACGTGCTGCAAATATCTTTGCACTACTGGGACTATACAGAAGTCCAACAGCCACGTTTAGGATGCCACTAGGTTCACACAGTGTTTGCTAGTATAATGGCTTAGTTATAATGAGTTTGAGTGTGCAATGCAGGCAGACGTGCTGCAAATATCTTTGCACTACTGGGACTATACAGAAGTCCAACAGCCACGTTTAGGATGCCACTAGGTTCACTCAGTGTTTGCGAGTATAATGGCTTAGTTATAATGAGTTTGAGTGTGCAATGCAGGCAGACTTGCTGCAAATATCTGTGCACTAGTGGGCCTATACAGAAGTCCAATAGCCACGTTTAGGATGCCACTAGGTTCACTCAGTGTTTGCTAGTATAATGGCTTAGTTATAATGAGTTTGAGTGTGCAATGCAGGCAGACGTGCTGCAAATATCTTTGCACCACTGGGACTATACAGAAGTCCAACAGCCACGTTTAGGATGCCACTAGGTTCACTCAGTGTTTGCTAGTGTAATGGCTTAGTAGCAATGAGTTTGAGTGTGCAATGCAGGCAGACGTGCTGCAAATATCTTTGCACTAGTGGGACTATACAGAAGTCCAAAAGCCACGTTTAGGATGCCACTAGGTTCACTCAGTGTTTGCTAGTATAATGGCTTAGTTATAATGAGTTTGAGTGTGTCTGCAAATATCTGTGCACTTGTGGGACTATACAGAAGTCCAACAGCCACGTTTAGAATGCCACTAGGTTCACTCAGTGTTTGCTAGTATAATGGCTTAGTTATAATGAGTCTGAGTGTGCAATGCAGGCAGACGTGCTGCAAATATCTTTGCACTAGTGGGACTATACAGAATTCCAATAGCCACGTTTAGGATGCCACTAGGTTCACTCAGTGTTTGCTAGTATAATGGCTTAGTAACAATGAGTTTGAGTGTGCAATGCAGGCAGACGTGCTGCAAATATCTTTGCACTAGTGGGACTATACAGAAGTCCAACAGCCACGTTTAGGATGCCACTAGGTTCACTCAGTGTTTGCTAGTATAATGGCTTAGTTATAATGAGTTAGAGTGTGCAATGCAGGCAGACGTACTGCAAATATCTGTGCACTAGTGGGACTATACAGAAGTCCAATAGCCAGGTTTAGGATGCCACTAGGTTCACTCAGTGTTTGCTAGTATAATGGCTTAGATATAATGAGTTGGAGTGTGCAATGCAGGCAGACGTGCTGCAAATATCTGTGCACTAGTGGGACTATACTGAAGTCCAATAGCCACGTTTAGGATGCCACTAGGTTCACTCAGTGTTTGCTAATATAATGGCTTAGTTACAATGAGTTTGAGTGTGCAATGCAGGCAGACGTGCTGCAAATATCTTTGCACTACTGGGACTATACAGAAGTCCAATAGCCACGTTTAGGATGCCACTAGGTTCACTCAGTGTTTGCTAGTATAATGGCTTAGTTATAATGAGTTGGAGTGTGCAATGCAGGCAGACGTGCTGCAAATATCTGTGCACTAGTGGGACTATACAGAAGTCCAATAGCCACGTTTAGGATGCCACTAGGTTCACTCAGTGTTTGCTAGTATAATGGCTTTGTAACAATGAGTTTGAGTGTGCAATGCAGGCAGACGTGCTGCAAATATCTGTGCACTAGTGGGACTATACAGAAGTCCAATAGCCACGTTTAGGATGCCACTAGGTTCACTCAGTGTTTGCTAGTATAATGGCTTAGTTATAATGAGTTGGAGTGTGCAATGCAGGCAGACGTGCTGCAAATGTCTGTGCACTAGAGGGACTATACAGAAATCCAATAGCCACGTTTAGGATGCCACTAGGTTCACTCAGTGTTGTCTAGTATAATGGCTTAGTTATAATGAGTTTGAGTGTGCAATGTAGGCAGACGTGCAAATATCTTTGCACTACTGGGACTATACAGAAGTCCAATAGCCACGTTTAAGATGCCACTAGATTCACTCAGTGTTTGCTAGTATAATGGCTTAGTTATAATGAGTTGGAGTGTGAAATGCAGGCAGACGTGCTGCAAATATCTTTGCACTAGTGGGACTATACAGAAGTCCAACAGCCACGTTTAGGATGCCACTAGGTTCACTCAGTGTTTGCTAGTATAATGGCTTAGTTATAATGAGTTTGAGTGTGCAATGCAGGCAGACGTGCTGCAAATATCTTTGCACTACTGGGACTATACAGAAGTCCAACAGCCACGTTTAGGATGCCACTAGGTTCACTCAGTGTTTGCTAGTATAATGGCTTAGTTATAATGAGTTTGAGTGTGCAATGCAGGCAGACGTGCTGCAAATATCTGTGCACTAGTGGGACTATACAGAAGTCCAATAGCCACGTTTAGGATGCCACTAGGTTCACTCAGTGTTTGCTAGTATAATGGCTTAGTTATAATGAGTTGGAGTGTGCAATGCAGGCAGACGTGCTGCAAATGTCTGTGCACTAGTGGGACTATACAGAAATCCAATAGCCACGTTTAGGATGCCACTAGGTTCACTCAGTGTTGTCTAGTATAATGGCTTAGTTATAATGAGTTTGAGTGTGCAATGTAGGCAGACGTGCAAATATCTTTGCACTACTGGGACTATACAGAAGTCCAATAGCCACGTTTAAGATGCCACTAGATTCACTCAGTGTTTGCTAGTATAATGGCTTAAGCGGGCTTTACACGCTACGACATCGCTAATGCGGAGTCGTTGGGGTCACGGAATTCGTGACGCACGTCCGGCCGCATTAGCGATGCCGTTGCGTGTGACATCGATTAGCGATTTTGCATCGTTGCAAAACAGTGAAAAATCGCTAATCGGCTACACGGGTCCTAATTCCCAGAAATCGTTACTTTAGCAGTAACGAGGTTGTTCCTCGTTCCTGCGGCATCACACATCGCTGCGTGTGACGCCGCAGGAGCGAGGACCGTCTCCCTACCTGCCTCCCGGCCGCTATGCGGAAGGAAGGAGGTGGGCGGGATGTTACGTCCCGCTCATCTCCGCCCCTCCGCTGCGATTGGGCGGCGGTTCAGTGACGTCGCTGTGACGCCGCACGGACCGCCCCCTTAGAAAGGAGGCGGTTCGCCGGTCACAGCGACGTCGCCGGACAGGTAAGTATGTGTGACGGCTGTGGGCGATGTTGTGCGGCACGGGCAGCGATTTGCCCGTGTCGCGCAACAGATGGGGGCGGGTACGCACACTAGCGATATCGGGACCGATATCGCAGTGTGTAAAGTAGCCTTTAGTTATCATGAGTTGGAGTGTGCAATGCAGGCAGACGTGCTGCAAATATCTTTGCACTAGTGGGACTATACAGAAGTCCAACAGCCACGTTTAGGATGCCACTAGGTTCACTCAGTGTTTGCTAGTATAATGGCTTAGTTATAATGAGTTTGAGTGTGCAATGCAGGCAGACGTGCTGCAAATATCTTTGCACTACTGGGACTATACAGAAGTCCAACAGCCACGTTTAGGATGCCACTAGGTTCACTCAGTGTTTGCTAGTATAATGGCTTAGTTATAATGAGTTTGAGTGTGCAATGCAGGCAGACGTGCTGCAAATATCTTTGCACTTGTGAGACTATACAGAAGTCCAACAGCCACGTTTAGGATGCCACTAGGTTCACTCAGTGTTTGCTAGTATAATAGCTTAGTTATAATGAGTTTGAGTGTGCAATGCAGGCAGATGTGCTGCAAATATCTGTGCACTAGTGGGACTATACAGAAGTCCAATAGCCACGTTTAGGATGCCACTAGGTTCACTCAGTGTTTGCTAGTATAATGGCTTAGTAACAATGAGTTTCAGTGTGCAATGCAGGCAGACGTGCTGCAAATATCTTTGCACTATTGGGACTATACAGAAGTCCAATAGCCACGTTTAGGATGCCACTAGGTTCACTCAGTGTTTGCTAGTATAATGGCTTAGTTATAATGAGTTTGAGTGTGCAATGCAGGCAGACG
Source organism: Anomaloglossus baeobatrachus (assembly GCF_048569485.1). Lineage (NCBI taxonomy): Eukaryota > Metazoa > Chordata > Amphibia > Anura > Aromobatidae > Anomaloglossus > Anomaloglossus baeobatrachus. The sequence continues at coordinate 229,426,237 of NC_134355.1, forward strand.
TGCTGCAAATATCTGTGCACTAGTGGGACTATACAGAAGTCCAATAGCCACGTTTAGGATGCCACTAGGTTCACTCAGTGTTTGCTAGTATAATGGCTTAGTTATAATGAGTTGGAGTGTGCAATGCAGGCAGACGTGCTGCAAATGTCTGTGCACTAGTGGGACTATACAGAAATCCAATAGCCACGTTTAGGATGCCACTAGGTTCACTCAGTGTTGTCTAGTATAATGGCTTAGTTATAATGAGTTTGAGTGTGCAATGTAGGCAGACGTGCAAATATCTTTGCACTACTGGGACTATACAGAAGTCCAATAGCCACGTTTAAGATGCCACTAGATTCACTCAGTGTTTGCTAGTATAATGGCTTAAGCGGGCTTTACACGCTACGACATCGCTAATGCGGAGTCGTTGGGGTCACGGAATTCGTGACGCACATCCGGCCGCATTAGCGATGCCGTTGCGTGTGACATCGATTAGCGATTTTGCATCGTTGCAAAACAGTGAAAAATCGCTAATCGGCTACACGGGTCCTAATTCCCAGAAATCGTTACTTTAGCAGTAACGAGGTTGTTCCTCGTTCCTGCGGCATCACACATCGCTGCGTGTGACGCCGCAGGAGCGAGGACCGTCTCCCTACCTGCCTCCCGGCCGCTATGCGGAAGGAAGGAGGTGGGCGGGATGTTACGTCCCGCTCATCTCCGCCCCTCCGCTGCGATTGGGCGGCGGTTCAGTGACGTCGCTGTGACGCCGCACGGACCGCCCCCTTAGAAAGGAGGCGGTTCGCCGGTCACAGCGACGTCGCCGGACAGGTAAGTATGTGTGACGGCTGTGGGCGATGTTGTGCGGCACGGGCAGCGATTTGCCCGTGTCGCGCAACAGATGGGGGCGGGTACGCACACTAGCGATATCGGGACCGATATCGCAGTGTGTAAAGTAGCCTTTAGTTATCATGAGTTGGAGTGTGCAATGCAGGCAGACGTGCTGCAAATATCTTTGCACTAGTGGGACTATACAGAAGTCCAACAGCCACGTTTAGGATGCCACTAGGTTCACTCAGTGTTTGCTAGTATAATGGCTTAGTTATAATGAGTTTGAGTGTGCAATGCAGGCAGACGTGCTGCAAATATCTTTGCACTACTGGGACTATACAGAAGTCCAACAGCCACGTTTAGGATGCCACTAGGTTCACTCAGTGTTTGCTAGTATAATGGCTTAGTTATAATGAGTTTGAGTGTGCAATGCAGGCAGACGTGCTGCAAATATCTTTGCACTTGTGAGACTATACAGAAGTCCAACAGCCACGTTTAGGATGCCACTAGGTTCACTCAGTGTTTGCTAGTATAATAGCTTAGTTATAATGAGTTTGAGTGTGCAATGCAGGCAGATGTGCTGCAAATATCTGTGCACTAGTGGGACTATACAGAAGTCCAATAGCCACGTTTAGGATGCCACTAGGTTCACTCAGTGTTTGCTAGTATAATGGCTTAGTAACAATGAGTTTCAGTGTGCAATGCAGGCAGACGTGCTGCAAATATCTTTGCACTATTGGGACTATACAGAAGTCCAATAGCCACGTTTAGGATGCCACTAGGTTCACTCAGTGTTTGCTAGTATAATGGCTTAGTTATAATGAGTTTGAGTTTGCAATGCAGGAAGACGTGCTGCAAATATCTTTGCACTACTGGGACTATACAGAAGTCCAATAGCCACGTTTAGGATGCGACTAGGTTCACTCAGAGTTTGCTAGTATAATGGCTTAGTTATAATGAGTTGGAGTGTGCAATGCAGGCAGACGTGCTGCAAATATCTGTGCACTAGTGGGACTATACAGAAGTCCAACAGCCACGTGTAGGATGCCACTAGGTTCACTCAGTGTTTGCTAGTATAATGGCTTAGTTATAATGAGTTGGAGTGTGCAATGCAGGCAGACGTGCTGCAAATATCTGTGCACTAGTGGGACTATACAGATGTCCAATAGCCACGTTTAGGATGCCACTAGGTTCACTCAGTGTTTGCTATTATAATGGCTTAGTTATAATGAGTTTGAGTGTGCAATGCAGGCAGACATGCTGCAAATATCTTTGCACTACTGGGACTATACAGAAGTCCAATAGCCACGTTTAGGATGCCACTAGGTTCACTCAGTGTTTCCTAGTATAATGGCTTAGTTATAATGAGTTTGAGTGTGCAATGCAGGCAGATGTGCTGCAAATATCTTTGCACTAGTGGGACTATACAGAAGTCCAACAGCCACGTTTAGGATGCCACTAGGTTCACTCAGTGTTTGCTAGTATAATGGCTTAGTTATAATGAGTTTGAGTGTGCAATGCAGGCAGACGTGCTGCAAATATCTTTGCACTTGTGGGACTATACAGAAGTCCAACAGCCACGTTTAGGATGCCACTAAGTTTCCTCAGTGTTTGCTAGTATAATGGCTTAGTAACAATGAGTTGGAGTGTGCAATGCAGGCAGACGTGCTGCAAATATCTGTGCACTAGTCGGACTATACAGAAGGCCAATAGCCACGTTTAGGATGCCACTAGGTTCACTCAGTGTTTGCTAGTATAATGGCTTAGTTATAATGAGTTTGAGTGTGCAATGCAAGCAGACGTGCTGCAAATATCTGTGCACTAGTGGGACTATACAGAAGTCCAATAGCCACTTTTAGGATGCCACTAGGTTCACTCAGTGTTTGCTAGTATAATGGCTTAGTTATAATGAGTTTGAGTGTGCAATGCTGGCAGACGTGCTGCAAATATCTTTGCACTACTGGGACTATACAGAAGTCCAATAGCCACGTTTAGGATGCCACTAGGTTCACTCAGTGTTTGCTAGTATAATGGCTTAGTAACAATGAGTTGGATTGTGCAAAGGGCAGGAGGGTACAGTGGCAGGTTTGTGGGTCTCTGGGTAGAGGAAAGGTAGCCTGCCTTTCTATCCCTCCTAATGGGGAAATGCAGTGAGGAAATCCCTGACCTTAGCTACACAGACGCTGTCATCTTGTGTAGCTGTTAAACTCTGTTTTCAGGACCTGTCACCTATGGCTCTGACCCTGCCGGTATGAGCCCTTAAAAGGACTGATAGAAAGTGCTATCCCTAAGCTGTCCAGTGCTGTGTATGGAGCGTATACAGCTGTATCGGCGATAGGAGCTGCACCAGTGATGTCTGACACCAAGGACGCAGAAGACATAATGGCGTCCGGACGGGCAGATACTCGTTTTTATAATGCAGGGACATGTGACATGGACATCCTATCACACATGCCGTTGCTTCTCTGGCTAAAAGTCCACTTAGCTGTGTGTGTGTCTGGGATTGGCTGACATGCTGGCCCTCCCCACTACACGCGCGCGCTTAGGGAAGGAAGACAAGGAAAAAAAAAATGGCGATCGCCATTATACATACAGCAGTGATCTGAATGCGCTGTTCCCGCACACTATACACTGAAATGTCATAATAGTGTGAGTCACAGAGTGACTTACACTATTACAGCGGAAAGCCAGCTAGGAATTAGCTGTTTTTTTTGCTGCTAGAACCGTTCTCGAACGTATCTAGAACTATCGAGCTTTTGCAAAAAAGCTCGAGTTCTAGTTCGATCTAGAACAGCCCCCAAAATCTCTCGAGCCACGAACTGGAGAACCACGAACCATCAACCGCGCTCAACTCTAGCAAACAGTGCTGAAAATTAGTGGCATCCACAAAGTGTCTGCTATACTAATTTTGTGTCCCACTGGTGCCAAGCAAGTCCCATCACCTCTGCATTCAACCCTCATGCACATTTTGCTACGCTATTTTTATAGCAAACAGTGCTGAAAATTAGTGGCATCCACAAAGTGTCTGCTATACTAATTTAGTGTCCCACTGGTGCCAAGCAAGTCCCAGCACCTCTGCATTCAACCCTCATGCACATTTTGCTACGCTATTCTTATAGCAAACAGTGCTGAACATAAGTGGCATCCAAAAAGTGTCTGCTATACTAATTTTGTGTCCCACTTGTGCCAAGCAAGTCCCATCACCTCTGCATTCAACCCTCATGCACATTTTGCTACGCTATTTATTTTTATAGCAAAGAGTGCTGAAAATTAGTGGCATCCACAAAGTGTCTGCTATACTAATTTTGTGTCCCACTGGTGCCAAGCAAGTCCCTGCAACTCTGCATTCAACCCTCATGCACATTTTGCTACGCTATTCTTATGGCAAACAGTGCTGAACATTCGTGGCATCCAAAAAGTGTCTGCTATACTAATTTTGTGTCACACTTGTGCCAAGCAAGTCCCATCAGCTCTGCATTCAACCCTTATGCACATTTTGCTACGCTATTTTTATAGCAAAGAGTGCTGAAAATTAGTGGCATCCACAAAGTGTCTGCTATACTAATTTAGTTAATACACATTTTATTGGGCATCAATGGATGTCCAAATTAAAGGAGTAACGCCATTATTCAGTAAAAAAACAATCTTTATTTAAACATATATTTAAAATACTTTAGCATAAGGGTACCGAATAAAAGAGAGGCACGGAAGGAAATAGTAGTTATATCCCTATATTAGTCAAAAAGTCAGTCAATGGGATGTTTGCACCAAAAACCAGGTGAATTTAAATGGATCAAATGTCACATGTTGCAGTGGACCGAAAACAGACTCTGCGATTTTGTCTGCGTTTTTTATCAATACTGCAAATATTCTCTAATGCACAGTTCCCCCATAAATAATTTGTACTCATGAGAATAAATAAAATAAAAGAGTATATGGGTTCTCTTGAAACATAGGAAATGCAGTTTTAGGTTTCAAATGAACCATGCAGTCATTAACGCAGAGCCTGAATACCTCCACAGACATTGGAGGAACACGTGTTTCGCAAATGGCTTCCTCGAGAAAGCCATTTGCGAAACACGTGTCGGAGTGTGAGGGTCACGGCAGGGCACCATTATTCAGGTGATGTACTCTTGTTGTCTTAATGTACTTTTGTGATATCATTGTGATAATATAATGTTGGGCGTTAGCCTATCTTCAATGAGTCTTAATGTCTGTGGAGGTATTCAGGCTCTGCGATAATGACTGCATGGTTCATTTGAAACCTAAAACTGCATTTCCTATGTTTCAAGAGAACCCATATACTCTTTTATTTTATTTATTCTCATGAGTACAAATTATTTATGGGGGAACTGTGCATTAGAGAATATTTGCAGTATTGATAAAAAACGCAGACAAAATCGCAGAGTCTGTTTTCGGTCCACTGCAACATGTGACATTTGATCCATTTAAATTCACCTGGTTTTTGGTGCAAACATCCCATTGACTGACTTTTTGACTAATATAGGGATATAACTACTATTTCCTTCCGTGCCTCTCTTTTATTCGGTACCCTTATGCTAAAGTATTTTAAATATATGTTTAAATAAAGATTGTTTTTTTTACTGAATAATGGCGTTACTCCTTTAATTTGGACATCCATTGATGCCCAATAAAATGTGTATTAAGTAGCTCTTTGGAGTGCCATGAGCTAAATTAAATGGACATGAGGTGGTTAATTATACTAATTTAGTGTCCCACTTGTGCCAAGCAAGTCCCACCACCTCTGCATTTTACCCTCATGCACATTTTGCTACGCTATTCTTATAGCAAACAGTGCTGCCAGTTTTAGGGCCATAGTTGCATTGTCAGGGATAGTCAGTGTTGGTTCTTCAGCTGTCAATAAAGCTAGACCACCTCTGCAATCTATACCACCTCTCAATTTTTGCTACCACATTTTAAGTGGCTAATCTCGTCACTAACAAAATGAGTGGCAAAAGGACAGATGCTGGTGGAAAGGGGAACAGGCGTGTTGGAAAAGGAAAAAAAGTTTGTGTCTGTGGCGAAGGTGGCAAAGCTACATTAACATCTGCTGAAGATAAGCCATCTTCCAGAAAAACTAAGATGTCTACTAGTTTCCGTGGACAATCCAATGTGCTCCCTTTTTTACGGACCCAAACAACTGTAAGAAAGGTAGATGATGCACATAAAAAGAACATGCTTGAATGGATCTCAAGTGCTCCAACAAGTGCCCTCTCCTCCACCTCAACTACAACATCAAAAAAAAAACAGTCCTCTGAGTTGTCATCCCAATCACACTTGCTTTCTCTCAGCTCTCAAGTCTCCACCCACCCTGCATAGTATGGTGTAACAGAGATGGCTGAGTCTGCAGAGCTGTTCAGTCACACTATAGCCTGGGAATCAGAGGTCTGCTCCCAAGCTACAGTGAGTACAGACCAGGAAATGTTCTGCAGTGATGCCCAGAAGCTTTGTGACTCAGATTCAGGCCCTGATGACCAAGTTTATGAGCATAACGTAGACCCTCATTCCCAAACTGTAACACCTGTTGGTGGAGACAATGAGGAACATACTGATGACGATGAGACGCAAATACCAGATTGGGATGACAACTTAAATATTCGGCCAGGGCAGGAAGAGGCTAGGTCTGAAGGCGAGGGGAGTGCAAACACAACACAACGCTTGATGATGAAGTTCTAGATCCCACATACTGTCAACCCACATTCAGGCACTTGAGGAGGTCAACAGAGGCAGTGGGGGAGGATGCAAGTGATGACAAAGTTACCTTGCGCCTTCCTGGACAGAGTCGGAGTACTGGTAGCACGTCTACAACTGCATCCTCAGCCACCACTCTGCCTCTGAGCACAAGTCGGGGTGGCTCTGCAGGTCGCATGTCTTCTAACCCTTGCCTAGCCTGGTCCTTTTTGGACCTTGCAAAGGATCTCCCAAAACATGTGATCTGTAAAATTTGTCGGGAATCTATAAGTAGAGGCAAAAAGCTCACCAGTTTGACAACTTCTTCCATGAATCGTCACATGAATACCAAGCATAATTCCCAGTTGGAAGCTCACTGTGCTGCAATGCGGCAGTAATACTTATTCTATGTTCTGAGGATTTCGATAGCGTAGGGCAATGACAATCAGAGACGAGTTCCGGGTACAAGATGTTTTATAGTATGTCACCACGGTAGAAACAGAACAAACACAACAATACAACAACACAGATAATACTTTCCGGAATGGACGCGCAGGGGATTCCCGGGACCACGCACCGGACTCCCCCAGGGAGACCACCGGAGCGAACCCCTATACAGGGACTGTCCGGCAATCTACCCCGGAAGGCCTAAATGCGCAGCGGCCGGGATAAGGAGCAAGCGGTAAAGTCAATGAGTGTCCGTACGGAAATGTTTGTCCAAAATGGTTACGAACCACAAAGAGAACCAGGCGGAGTGCTGACCGAAGATGGTAAACGGAATCCGGGCACAGCCTTGAGAGCCGGGTACAGTCCAGAATCAATCGGTAGGTAGTCTTCTTAGGGGAATCCAGAGGCAATCCGGAATAAGCAGCAAAACACAGCAGGAGCACACAGCAGGCAGTATACTCAGGCACTGGACTGGGCTGGGAGGCGGCCTTTTAAGCCGCTGGACAGGAAGTAGGGCAACAGAACGGTAACCTCCATGTTAACCGAGGGCAAGGGCAGTCAAAAGAGAACTGGAAAACCTGGAAACCTGACATTACTCCCCCCCCCAGAGACGGCCTCAGGACGGATCAGGGCCAGGCTTGTCCGGGTACCGGCGATGAAACTGAGCAATCTTCCGGGGTGCCCGAATGTTACCCACCGGTTCCCAGGAATCGTCCTCGGGGGCGTACCCCTGCCAACGTACCAGATACTGAAGCCGACGACGATGGAGCCGGGAGTCAATAATGTCCTCAACCACGAACTGCTCCTCGCCGTCGACCATCACAGGCGGAGGAGGAGGCACAATACGACCATGAAACGTATTAGGGGAAACGGGTTTGAGGAGAGACACATGAAAGACCGGGTGTACCTTTAGATGGTGCGGTAACCGTAGCCGACAGGCCACAGGGCTCACGATCCCGGTGATTTTATACGGACCGATGAATTTTTGTCCCAGTTTCTGCGAAGGAACACCCAATCTCAGGTTTTTGGTGGATAACCATACAGAGTCCCCTACCTTATACATGGGTGCCGGTTTCCGGTGAGTGTCCGCCGACCTCTTGTAACGCTCCTGGGCCGTAGCTACGGTGTTCTTTAGAACCTCCAGATTTTGTCGTAGTTCTGTCACTCTGTCCTCCACCGCTGGTACCGAAACCGCAACCGGTGACCTAGGCAAAATAGTCGGATGGTAACCCAGGTTAGCGAAAAAGGGCGTTACCTTAGTGGAGCTGCTCTGAGTGTTGTTGTAGGAGAACTCCGCCAACGGAAGCATCTTCATCCAATCGTCTTGGAGATGGCTGACATAACAGCGAAGGTATTGTTCCAGGGTTTGATTCGTCCGTTCGGTTTGTCCATTTGTCTGAGGATGGTATGCAGAAGACAAACAGACATCAATCTGGAGTGCCGTACAAAACCCCTTCCAGAATCTAGACGTGAACTGCACGCCCCGATCGGAGATGATCTCATCCGGTACCCCATGCAATCGGAATACGTTCTGGACAACCAAATCCACTGTCTCTGCGGCTGAGGGAAGACCGGTACACGGAATGAAGTGAGCAGCTTTAGTCAATCGATCCACCACCACTAAAATGGTATTATGCCCGCCTGAGACTGGCAACTCCACAATAAAATCCATGGAGATAGACCCCCAAGGGCGAGATGGCACGGGTAACGGTTGGAGGAGTCCCGTAGGAGCCACACGAGGGACCTTGCACCGGGCACAAACCACGCATGAGTGGACATAGTCCTTTACATCCTTTAGACAGGTAGGCCACCAGAAAAACCGGCTCAGAAATTCCTGCGTCTTCTGTACCCCCCTATGACCGGCCAACACGGAGTCATGAACCAACTTGAGAACCCGAAGTCTTACGGCCTCCGGGACATAAATGCGTCGTTCTCTTAACCACACCCCATTCCGAAGAACAAGAGTTACATCATTCGGGGGGGCAGCAAGAAATACATCACCATCATAGGCCAGCTTGATGTCCTTCCACAAGTCCTGGTCCTGGATTACTCCAACGAAATTGGCATCTGATAACACGGTCTGCGACGGGGTTCCAGGCACGGAGTCCACGGCAGGGATTCGGGACAAGGCATCGGCTTTCCCATTACGTGAACCTGGACGGTATGTAACAACAAAATTGAATTGGTTAAGGAATAGGCTCCAACGGGCTTGTCGTGGAGACAGGCACCTGGCAGACTTAAGAAATTCCAGATTACGATGATCTGTGAGTACTATCACTTGCTGCGCGGCTCCCTGTAAGTGGTGTCTCCATTCCTTGAAGGCGGCAATAATCGCCAATAATTCCTTATCCGCAATGTCGTAGTTCCTTTCCGCAGGGGACAACCTGCGGGAGAAGAAGGCACACGGATGCAGGAGACTCTTGTCCCCGGTCCTTTGAGAAAGAATGGCCCCTAATGCGTAGTCGGAAGCGTCGACCTCCACGATGAAGGGAAGTGCGGGATTCGGATGCACTAGTATGGGTGCTGAGGTAAAACATCCCTTGAGACGATGGAACGCTTCCTGAGCCTGGGCGGACCATACAAACTTCTGTCCTTTCTTAGTCAACAGGGTGATGGGACGAACAATCTCTGAAAAGTTACGGATAAAGCGTCGGTAAAAGTTGGCAAAACCGACAAAGCGTTGTACCTCTTTGATGTTTCCCGGTTCCGGCCAGTCGAGAATGGCTTGTATCTTGCTAGATTCCATGTTCAGTCCCTGAGGAGAGATGACATAACCTAAGAATTGTATTTGTGAGCAGTGGAACTCACATTTCTCCAGTTTAATGTACAGGTGGTTGTCCCTCAGCCGGGTAAGTACGGTCTTGACGTGCTCCTGGTGTTCCTGGAGAGAATCAGAAAAGATTAGAATATCATCCAGATAGATCACCATGAATTGGTCCATGATATCCCTGAAAATATCATTAACTAGATGTTGAAATGCCGCAGGAGCGTTACAAAGTCCAAAAGGCATCACTAAGTACTCAAAATGTCCGTACCGACATCGGAACGCGGTCTTCCACTCGTCTCCGGGACGTATACGAAGCAGATTATATGCCCCACGGAGGTCCAATTTGGTGAATATCTTTGCCTGTTGGACTCTCTCCAATAGCTCCGGAATCAACGGTAACGGATACCGGTTCCGGATGGTTATTTTATTCAGTTCCCGGTAGTCAATACAGGGTCTCAGAGTCCCCTCCTTCTTTTTCACAAAAAAGATGGGTGCCCCTGCGGGCGAGGTAGACGGGCGAATAAATCCCTTGGCCAGGCTTTCATCAATATACTCCTTTAGGGCTTCTAGCTCAGGTGCCGCCAACGGGTAAACATGACCAAACGGGATTTCTGCCCCTGGGAGTAAGTCTATGGGGCAATCATACGGTCTATGCGGAGGAAGCCGATCGGCCTTTCTTTTGTCGCATATGTCAGCGAAGTCACGATAAACCGAGGGTAAAACGGGTACCTGTACCGTGCCTTCTGCATGTGGTGTTACCGGAACCGGAACAGTTGGACAAATGGCCGGATCACTCTGCGGTGGGAAGGATATCTCCTTAGTTTCCCAATTGATGACCGGATTTGTAGACCGTAGCCACGGAATACCTAGAATAATCGGAAAATGTGGAGAAGAGATCATCATGAAAATAAGAGTCTCCTGCTGACCTGGTTTCATCATGCATTCTAGCGGTACTGTTTCCCGATCCACTGGTCCAGATGTTAACGGAGATCCGTCTACCGTCTCCATGGTAACCGGTGAGGATCTTTGCTGAGTCCGGATACCGTGTTTACTAGCAAAAGAAAAGTCCATGAAATTTCCCCCTGCCCCAGAGTCTATCATTGCAGAGGTAGGAATTAGCTGTCCCTCCCACCGGATCTGAATGGGGAGTGAACAATGGGTATATTTCCCTTCTGAGTCCTTCGGTGAGGTAGACATTACAGTCAAGGGAAATACCGCATCCAAGTGTCCACTTGCCTCAGAGATATCAGACTCTGCGTCCGTGTTATCACACTCTGCCATGGCTGCCAATACCTTATTTGAGCGATTCGGACGTTTCGGGCAGTCGATTAAAAAATGGTCCGATTGACCGCAGTAGAAACACAAACGCTCACGGAGCCGGTGTTCACGACGTTCGTTGGTCTCTCGCTTTTGTAGAGAGTCCACTTGCATAGGAACGTCCTCAGCCTCCCGTGGCGTCCTGAAAGCAGGTTCTCTGGAAGGAAATGTATTATTATTTATACGGTTTATAGCTGCCCATTTTTCCTGTCTACGTTCCGTTAAACGGGTATCTATGCGCACACAGTGCTGGAGAAACAGGTCAAAATCCCCTGGGGATTCGGAACGGGCTAACTCGTCCTTGATGGTACCGGACAAACCCTTTCTGAAAACGGACAATAATGCATTGTTTCCCCAGTCGGTGTCTACCACTAACCTCCTGAACTCAGTGGCGTATTCAATGACAGAGCGCTTTCCCTGACGTAAGGAAAGGAGAGCAGATTCAGCGGTAGCACGGCGATTCGGATCATCAAACATCTGCGCCATTGCGTTCAGAAAGTCATCTAGGTGATTTAAACGGATGTCCCGGTTTTCTATCATAGGATTAGCCCAAGCCAGTGCTCGTGAGGTTAATAACATGATGATACATAACACCTTTGACCGGTCAGAACGGTAATAATCAGCATGTACATCGAAAAACAGTATACATTGGTTAATAAATCCACGGAACTGACTACGATCACCATTAAAACGGAATGGGGGTAACCTAGGCATACCGGCAGCTGGTACGGACGTAGTGGGGACGGCTTCCTGAGCCTCCACTCTGACTTGCAAATCCTGTATAGCCGGACCCAGTACCTGGTGATCATGGCCCAGCTGCGCTTCCACATCTCTAAGCTTAGTCTGCACCACCTCCATCTCCTGCTGCAGGGAGTTAATCATGGAGAACAGCTGATCTACTCGTGTCTCAGTCATTGCCCCAGCGAAATCCTCTAATGGCCTGAGTATAAAGTAATACTTATTCTATGTTCTGAGGATTTCGATAGCGTAGGGCAATGACAATCAGAGACGAGTTCCGGGTACAAGATGTTTTATAGTATGTCACCACGGTAGAAACAGAACAAACACAACAATACAACAACACAGATAATACTTTCCGGAATGGACGCGCAGGGGATTCCCGGGACCACGCACCGGACTCCCCCAGGGAGACCACCGGAGCGAACCCCTATACAGGGACTGTCCGGCAATCTACCCCGGAAGGCCTAAATGCGCAGCGGCCGGGATAAGGAGCAAGCGGTAAAGTCAATGAGTGTCCGTACGGAAATGTTTGTCCAAAATGGTTACGAACCACAAAGAGAACCAGGCGGAGTGCTGACCGAAGATGGTAAACGGAATCCGGGCACAGCCTTGAGAGCCGGGTACAGTCCAGAATCAATCGGTAGGTAGTCTTCTTAGGGGAATCCAGAGGCAATCCGGAATAAGCAGCAAAACACAGCAGGAGCACACAGCAGGCAGTATACTCAGGCACTGGACTGGGCTGGGAGGCGGCCTTTTAAGCCGCTGGACAGGAAGTAGGGCAACAGAACGGTAACCTCCATGTTAACCGAGGGCAAGGGCAGTCAAAAGAGAACTGGAAAACCTGGAAACCTGACAGCGGCCTAGCGTAGTGGGCCAACCACCGCCTGCCCCTTCAAGTGCATCCGCGCGCTCTTCATCTTCTATGACTGTGGGGACAGCTGTCACACCTGGTTTTCCACGCACACCTTCCACCACTGTAACCGCAACAGGCAGTTTGCTTGGTAGGTCGTCAGTTGGATTGGAAGGGAAAACAAGTGCGGGTGTACAGCTCTCTCAGACATCGATAGCACCAACGTTGGATGAAGGCAACATCATGTCTACGCTTGCACTTTCCTCACAAACCTGCATTTTTCCAGGGACACACTACTCACCACCGTCTACACACAGCAGCCAGATCTCTGTCCCTCAGATGTGGACAAATAAAAGGCCATTTCCTCTGACCCATGACAAAGCTAAGAGGTTGACTTTATCCCTCTGTAAGCTCTTGGCTACCGAAATGCTGCCTTTTTGCCTGGTGGACCCACAGGATTTTCGAGACCTTATGCCCATCGCAGTGCCCCAAGAGCCGATGCCCAGTCGCCACTCCTTCTCCACGAAAGGCGTGCCCGCGCTACCACAGCAGGTCGCACACAACATCACCGCTTCCTTGAGAAACTCTGTGTGTGACAGGGTGCATTTCACCACAGATACTTGGACAAGTAAGCATGGACAGGGGAGTTACATGTCGCTGACTGGGCACTGGGTAACTACGGTGAGAGATGGAGAAGGGTCTGCTGTACAAGTCTTGCCATCCCCACGAGTTGTGTGTCAATCCTTCCTCTGTATGTAGAAGTTAATACACTGCTTCTGCCTCCTCAACCTCGTCTGGGACCTCCACCTCGGCCTAAACCCTGTGTGGTCAGGCCATCCTTCCTTGTAACTGCGCACAAGGAATCCTACACACCTCCTTACTATGCTGGCAACAGATCTCAATGCCATCAGGCGGTCAAATGTTTGCTTTGAAATGTATGGGAAATGTGAAACACCGCTGAGGAGTTGTGGACGGTTAGCTCTGGAGACCGAGTTTCATCAATGGATGTCTCCACTCAACCAGCAGCCAGGGAAGGCCTGGTGCGACAATGATGCAAACCAGGCTTCGGCCCTTCTTCAGGACAATGTGACACACGTGCCTTGTATGGCTCACATGTTGAACCTGGTTGTCCAGCAATTTTTAAACCACCATCCCGGCCTACATGGCCTTGTGCAGCGGGCACGCTCGCTATGTGCTCACTTACATCGTTCGCATCCAGCAACTCAACAACTTTCATCGCTCCAGAATTCTTTTGGTCTGGCGGTTCAACACCTGAAATGCGATGTGCCGACATGCAGGAATTTGAAACAGCACATGTTGCAGCATCTGTGGCAGCACCGCCGAGCCCTGCTGCAATACGTTATGACGTATACCCTGGTCTAATTTGATCCAGAGGTAGTGCAGATCACGCTGCTGGAGTGGTGTCAGATCAAGGACCTATGCACCCTTCTACACAGTTTACAAATGTCGACGAAGATGTTTAGCACTGGCGATGCCATTCTCAGCATGACATTTCTGGTCATCTACATGATGGAGCACACTTTAAGCATTATTCGGAGTCAGGTGTTGGGACAAGAGGAAGGGGAGGAAGTACAGGAGAAGTCATATGCAGAAGGGACAACATGATTTCCAAGGTTCAGATGGTCAGCGGCACCTAGGCGTCAGTCATGAGACAGTGGGGGAGAGGGATTAACAATGGCGCATATTATCAGCAAAACTGTTAAGGAAAGTGCAGGAGCCCATGAAGAAATGGAGGACGAACTGGCGATGGGCATGGAAGACTCAGCAGATGAGTGAGAGCTTGCTCACATTTCGGTTGTGCGAGGTTGGGGGGAGAGGGCAGAGGAAGGAGGCACGATTCTCACCTCTCCGCCACCAACACACCAAGGACTTGGTCCTCCTGGATGCACAAGACACATGAGCACCTTCTTGCTGCACTACCTACAACATGACCCTTGAATTGTACGAATTGCAAGTAATGCTGACTACTGGGTTGCTACACAGTTAGATCCCCGGTACAAGACAAAATTTGGCGAAAAAATTCCTGCCATAGAAAGGGACGCACATATGCAGGAGTATCAGCAGAAGGTGGTACGCAATCTTAGATCTGCTTTTCCACTAAACACCAGTGCTGCACAGAGTGAATCTCAACGCTTTGTCATGGATAGGAGGAAATGGTCTTTTACTTTTCCACATCTGAGGGACCTAGGGCTGGCTGCTGTGCTGAGACGGCGTTGAGTACGGTGTTCCTGCAGAGTTGCACTTTTGGTCATATACAAAATGAGTTGAAAAAGGACAGATGCTGGTGGAAAGGGGAACAGGTGTGTTGGAAAGTGAAAAAAAAATTTTTGGCCGTGGGTTTGGTGGTTAAGCAACAGTAACATTTGCTGAAGAAACACAATCTGTTACGGTGGGACTGGCAGATTTGGATAAGGTAGTATATACTATGTTACTGCTATATAAAAAAATAAGACGAAAAGAAAGAGAAAGGTATATATCCCCATCACCAGTCGGTGTCCACCGTGGTCCCAGATGGAAAAGGAGAGGTTGGCAACTGGAAGGTTAGGTGGAGGATACAGAGCTGGGTGGCTCTGAAACTAATAGTAGCCTGAACCGAGTTAGACGACACTCGGATCTGGAGACTGGGAGCCCTGTTAGCGTCACAGGGTCCACACGCCCACCCAACCCAGGAACTCCCTGTTAACAGCACAGGGGCAATTGGGTACGCTGTCCTTGTGCGTAGGGGCCACACCTGTAGACAGCAGGCGCATCAGCAGCAGCAGGCCTGTTAATGCCACTTGGCTGCACTAGCAGGACTGGTAGGACAGGAGCTGGTCTTAACTGTTCTGTGTTACCAACTGTGGTGGCGGCCTGCATCGACGCCCTATCCTTGCCTAAAGCCGAAATGGGTTCAACATATGGAGGTGTGCTCTTTCGGAGCATAATAGAAGACTGCACACCTCCTTGTTGGCTCCAGCCCCTTTTATAACCTGGGTCCGCCCCAAACCAGGGTGGACCATAATGCACCTCCTGGAGACAAAAGCAGAGGGACACGTCATGAGTGGCATAACTAGCGTCCTATTCGGAACCACCACTTCACTGATGACCTCATGGCTGCCACGACCCAAACACCTCACCAGTCATCGTCTGACCAACAATAATGAGGTGACAAGTCTTAGGGGCGGGTCTCTGCAAGCCAGTTGGGAGTTGCCTGGCCACATCGTCAGGACACTTAGTGCCCTCTGGTCTATATGGGCCCCCCACATCAGGGGCAAGGCCAAAGAGTTAATTACCAGACCTAGCCTCTGATGCATTAAGTGCCTAAGCATGCTCAGTAGCATGAAATACAGTCTCCAAAAAAAGACTATCAGCTTCAGCATGCTGTCTAGGCACAACACAGGACTTAGACCCGGCCAGAAGTCCAAGTACCTGTGCAAAGAGGCTTTTCGCACTAAGTGTGGGAGCATGCGCTGTAGCCCGAAATGAAGACTTAGGGGTACTTTGCACACTACGACATCGCAGGTGCGATGTCGGTGGGGTCAAATTGAAAGTGACGCACATCCGGCATCACAGGCGACATCGTAGTGTGTAAAGCCTAGATGATACGATTAACGAGCGCAAAAGCGTCGTAATCATATCATCGGTGTAGCGTCGGCGTAATCCATAATTAATCCATAATCCGATGTTGTTCCTCGCTCCAGCAGCAGCACACACCGCGGCTCCCGTAGGATATGCGGAAGGGAGAAGGTGGGCGGGATGTTTACATCCCGCTCATCTCCGCCCATCCGCTCCTATTGGCCGCCTGCCGTGTGACGTCGCAGTGACGCCGTACGACCCGCCCCCTTAATAAGGAGGCGGGTCACCGGCCAGAGAGACGTCCCAGGACAGGTGAGTCCATGTGAAGCTGCCGTAGCGAACATTATCGGCAGCTATCACAAGGATATCGCAGCTGCGACGGGGGCGGGGACTATCGCGTGCGACATCGCAGCATCGGCTTGCGATGTCGCAATGTGTGAAGCCCGCCTTAGCCTCAGGAATGGCACAGTCAGGCTGACCATACTCACTAGGCGAAACACTGGAGTTAGGCTGCAGCTGGGGTAAATCTGCACATGCATGCGCACTAGCCGCCTAGGGTATTCAGGGGGGTAATATGTTTTGTCTATGTTTAGGTACATAACTTTGAAGCTCTTGTGATGCGCCACTGGTAAGTCGTGTTCACATACACACACGCACAAACACACAATTACTGCTGCTACGCAGAGGGATTAGCAGGTAGTAGGCAACTGAATAGATTGTTCTATTATTTAAATTTTATGCATGGTTCTTATTGTTTGTTTTGGGAAAGTTAAACATTCATTTATCAACCCAACTGCCTAGAGTCCTTTTCCTGTTGCGTGGTTTTGTTGCATACTGGGGAGCCCACCAAGTACATGACTTAAAATGAAACATAAGTCGCAATGGGAATTTCATTGTGCTACAATGCGGCCTAGCGGGGCTGTGCAACCACCGCCTGTCCCATAAAATGCATCTGCGTGCTCTTCATCCTCTGTGACTGTGGGGACCACAGTCACACATGCTTTTTCACGCTGAAATTCCACCCCTTTACCCGTAAGCGGGAGTGTGATTGGCAGGTCGTCACTTGTTTTGGAAGTGGAAACAGATGGTATTGTTGAGCTGTCAGACAGCGAGAGAACCACCATTGGATGAAGGCAACATTATATCCACGCCTGCACCTTCGTCACAGATTGGCTGTATCGCGGGCGGGGAGGACGCCGCCGCTGCTGGTCGCTCGCTAACACTCGGGTCCGGCGCTGCTGCGGCTGCTGCTACTCGGTGGCTCGAGCAGTGGGCCGGATCCGGGGACTCGAGCGGCGCCCCTCTCCCGTGAGAGAAAAGGGTGGTTGGTTTGGGGGATTTAGTCCGTGATGCCACCCATGGGTCATGGTTAAGATGGGCACCACCACTGCTGGTGACGGGGATCCCGGGAGCGATGGTAGGGAGCAGCTGGGATGTTGTTTTCCCCCTCCGTGGGTAGGGCTCGTGGTCCCGGGGCCCGGTGATGTGACGGGGAGGCAGGGTTGGTGAGGTGCAGGGTTGCAGGGACAGCGCGGCATGGGTGTACTCACTCAGTAAGAGATGCACAAAGTCCTCGGTAAATCAAACGGCTGGATGGACGGGTCCCACAGCCGGCTGCAGTGTCTCTTCCCGGAGAGGTGATGGCGGCTGTCTTTCCCTGCACCTTGATATACTTGTTTGACTACTATGGATCCCCAACGGTAGTCCGCTCCCCGGTGTATGGATGCCGGAGGAGCCCTTTTGCCCGCAGGCGCTGGCCCTTGGGTCTCTAGCATTAGGCGGTAGCTGTATACCCTCACGGTGTGGGCGGTTGCCTTCTATCGGATCTTTGGCTGTTAGGAAATCCCTGGGGTTCCGGTCACACTCGGATTTAATATATAATAATAATAAAGTTTATTTATATAGCGCCAACATATTCCGCAGCACTTTACAATCCGATGGGGGTTGTATAGACAAATACAAAACAGAATGCCACATAATTCAACAGCTACAGTAGGAATGAGGGCCCTGCTCGAAAGCTTACAATCTATGGATTTGACTATTGTCGGCGGCTCCAAGCCTGGTCGGGGTCCGATGGCCCTGCCTGTGTGTGCTGGCTTCACTTCGCTCCCCGGTCGGTACCAGCGGGCCAACGCCTGAGCCCGGTACTACGGTTCCGCGTTGCTTCACCACTCCTGCAGACGGCCACCACCGTCTGCCAACCTTGCTGTCAGTGCCTGGGCCACAAACCCAGACACTCAAGTGCTTACTCCTCTCACTTCAAACTCCTAAACTGTTCTGACACTTTTCCCGCCTCCAGGCCTGTGAACTCCTCGGTAGGTGAGGCCAACTGCTTCGCTCCGCCCCACCTGGTGTGGACATCAGACTCTGGAGGAGGCAACAAGGGTTTTTGTTTGGCTGGTGTCACTGTCTAATGGGGGTGGGGGTGTTTGAGTGTTATCTGTGATGACCTGGCTAGTCCAGGGCACCACAGCTGGACTACTTGCAGTTAATAATTGCGTTCCAGAAATGGAAAGGGGTGTAGAATGCACATGTGTTGTACCTTGCTTGGCAGCAAAGGAACACTAAAGGCCACGTCACACACAGAGATAAATCTTTGGCAGATCTGTGGTTGCAGTGAAATCATGGACAGATTGTTCCATTTGTACACAGCCACAAACCTGGCACTGATTGTCCACAATTTCACTGCAACCACAGATCTTCCACAGATCTGCCGCAGATTTATCTGTGTGTGTGACAGGGCCTTAACTTAGTATTCCAGACAATTTTATGATGGCAGAAAAAGTGTCAGCTCTTTGGGCAAATTAAATAGCGTGACAAAAGTGGGCAGGTGGGTACAGTGGCCGTGTTCTGTGGGTACCAGGACAGTAAAGGAAGCCTCACTTTCTATGCCTCCTAATGATGAAATGCAGCAAGGAATTCCCAGAGTTTGCTATAAAAATAGCGTAGCAAAATGTGCATGAGGGTTGAATGCACAGGTGCTGGAAAATGCTTGCCACCAGTGGGACACAAAATCAGTATAGCAGCCACTTTTTGGATGCCACTTATGTTCAGCACTGTTTGCTATAAAAAATAGAGTAGCAAAATGTGCATGAGGGTTTAATGTAGAGGTGCTGGAAAATGCTTGGCACCAGTGGGACACAAAATTAGTATAGCAACCACTTTGTGGATGCCACTTATGTTCAGCACTCTTTGCTATCAAAATAGCTTTGCAAAAAAGGGCAGCAGGGTGCAATGCAGAGGTGGTGGGACTTGCTTGTGTGATGCCCTGGACTATCCAGGTCGTCCCAGGTAGTCACACACACAACATCACACTCCTTCCAGTTAGGTAACAGCAGTCAAACACAAAAACCTTGTCACCACCCTCCAGGTTTGATGTCCACACCAGGGGGGTGGAGCCAGGCAGCTGGCTCCACTCACCGAGGAGTTCACAGGCCTGGAGGCGGGAAAACAGTGAGAGAAAGTTGTAGTCTGGCTCTGGAAGAGTCGAGTTCAAGGGAGGTTGTGTCCAGAAGGAGACCTGTGCTCAGGCCTGTCAAAGACTACTGCAGTGGCTGGTTTGGAGCCCAGTCACCATTGGCAAGGAGGCAGACGGTAGTGGCCGCCTGCAGGAGACTGGGAATACGACCGGCGGAACCGAAAGGGACCGGGGGGCAGGGTAGTGGCCTGCCGGAACCGAACCGGGGAGCCAACTGGATACCGGAGCACCAGGCAGGGTACTCAGACCCCGAACTAGGCTATGAGCCACCACCATAGTCAAATCAACTGATTGCGGTCTGGACCTCAGGGGTTCATTCCCACCTAAGTCCTGATTGAAGGCAGCAGCCCAACCATTCCGGATAAGTGCCACCGCCAAAGGCAAGAGATCCAAAGGGCCAGCGTCTGCGGGCAAACAGGCTCCTACGACACTTATATGCTGGGGAGCGGACTACCGGTGCCCAGGCACAGGAGTCAAGATTCACACACAGGAGCAGGAGAAAGGCGGACATTACCAACCTAACAGGAAAAGCTGCAGCCGGCTGCGAGCCCCATTCATCACTCCAATTGGTTTACCAGCGACTCCAGTGTCTTGTATCTGAGTGAGTACACCAGTGTCATCAGGCACCGCACCGCGCTGCACCACCACACCGCTCCCGGGAGTCCCCGTACCTTCACCGCAGCGGTGATGTCCACAATCACCACAACCCGTGGGTGGCGTCACGAACTATCATTCCAAAACCAAATACCCGCATCCCCCGCGTGTAACGCCAAACCCCTTGCAGAGCGACGTGACCCCCGGGTCCGTGAGAGGCTCGAGCCACCACCCGCAGTACACGAGCACGGATCCGAGCGGCTCGGCGGACGCAGCCGAGGCCGCGGGGTGGTACACTTGGCACAAGTGGGTCACAAATGGAGTACAGCAGTCACTTTTTGGATGGCACTAACTGGCAGCACTCTTTGCTATTAAAATAGCTTTGCAAAAAAGGGCAGCAGGGTACAATGCAGAGGTGGTGGGACTTGCTTGGCACAAGTGGGACACAAATGGAGTACAGCATCCAATTTTTGGATGGCACTAACTGGCAGCACTCTTTCCTATTAAAATAGCTTTGCAAAAAAGGGCAGCAGGGTACAATGCAGAGGTGGTGGGACTTGCTTGGCACAAGTGGGACACAAATGGAGTACAACAGCCACTTTTTGGATGGCACTAACTGGCAGCACTCTTTGCTATTAAAATAGCTTTGCAAAATAGGGCAGCAGGGTACAATGCAGAGGTGGTGGGACTTGCTTGGCACAAGTGGGACACAAATGGAGTACAGCATCCCCTTTTTGGATGGCACTAACTGGCAGCACTCTTTCCTATTAAAATAGCTTTGCAAAAAAGGGCAGCAGGGTACAATGCAGAGGTGGTGGGACTTGCTTGGCACAAGTGGGACACAAATGGAGTACAGCAGCCACTTTTTGGATGGCACTAACTGGCAGCACTCTTTGCTATTAAAATAGCTTTGCAAAATAGGGCAGCAGGGTACAATGCAGAGGTGGTGGGACTTGCTTGGCACAAGTGGGACACTAATGGAGTACAGCAGCCACTTTTTGGATGGCACTAACTGGCAGCACTCTTTGCTATTAAAATAGCTTTGCAAAAAAGGGCAGCAGGGTACAATGCAGAGGTGGTGGGACTTGCTTGTCACAAGTGGGACACTAAGGCTATGTGCCCACGCTGCGGATTTACCGCGGATTTTGCCGCGGATTTGCCGCGCATTTACCGCGGATTTCCCGAAAATCTGCAGCAGCGGCACTTCCAAGCCATTTCAATGGCATTTTGGAAATGCTGTGTCCATGCTGCGGATTTTTCCGCTGCGGATTTGCCGCGGATTTTGATGCAGAAAAATCTGCAGCATGTCAATTATTTGTTGCGGATTTTGGTGCGGATTTGGGTATAGAATGGGGGAAAAAAAAAAAAATCCGCATCAAAATCCGCGGCAAATCCGCGGTAAATCCGCGGCAAATCCGCGGGTGCGGATTTGCCTTAAAGTCGCGGATTTTCATGCAGAAAAATCCACAGGTACATTCTACCGTGGACACATAGCCTAATGGAGTACAGCAGCCACTCTTTGGATGGCACTAACTGGCAGCACTCTTTACTATTAAAATAGCTTTGCAAAAAAGGGCAGGAGGGTACAGTGGCCGGGTTGTGGGTCAGTGTAGAGGAAAGGAAGCCTCCCTTTCTATCCCTCCTAATGGTGGAATGCAGCAAGGAATTCCCTGAGCTTAGGTACACAGACGCTGTTATCTGAAGCTGTATACAGCGTTTCCATGGACCTGACTGTCACCTATGGCTTTGAGCCCAAGGAAATGTGCCCTGAAAAGGGCTGAAATAAACTTCTGTCCCTATTCTGTAAAGCACTGTGTGTATAGCGTACACAGCAGGACCGGCGACAGGAGCTACGTGAGTGGTGACTGTCACCCAGACGCAGAAAGCAGATAATGGCACCGTGAGGGAAAATGGCTGTATTTATAATGCAAGGACATGTGACATTCACAACATTTGACACATGCCCTTGCTTGTCTGGCAAAAAGTCCACTTACCTGTGTGTGTGTGGGATTGGCTGACAAGCTGGCCCACCCCGCTACACGCGCGCTGGCCAATCAGAGGCAAGCGGCTCCTGCCTTTGTTGTCAGCGCTCTGTCAGCAGAAGTTCCAGCATCGGTCGCAATGGTTACCCGACACACATCTTGTACCGGCGAACTGCAAGTCCCAGAAAGCCGGCGATGGAACGGAAGGTAAGGTGAGCATAATATGTGTGTGCGTTCGTGTTTGTGCATGTTTGTATGTGTTTGTGTTTGCCTGCCATTGTTTTCAATGGTGATCAAAAGTGTTCGACGAGCATTTGTCGAACGTTCAATGAACACACCCGCCATTCGACGAACCGAACCGAACTCGAACATTAGATAGGTGGCTTATCTCTCTAGTCATATTACAATTTTTTCAATTTTTCCTATGGCTAATTGTATTTTTCATTCCTTATGTATTATAAAGCAGTTATGCTTGTTTATATTTCTCTGAATTTGATGTGCAGCTTTCACTTCATATAGATTGTATATATTTTGGATAGCACCCTGTTCACATTTACAATGGTGTTCCAGCAGTCTTTTTGATTATTAATAAAAGATGGGACCAGAATGAAGACATGGCCACAAGATGAAGGCCATTATTACAGGATGAAGGACATTAAAGTAAATTAAAAAGTAAATCTTTATTAGATAGACTCATTAAAAACACCCAAAGACCACAAAACTAGACAATCTAAATAGTGGAAACAAGAGGAACCTCTCAAAAACCAAAAGGATTGGAAGGTGTTGTGAATGTCATCCGAGTGGGTGGTGGTGTGGACCTCCCTCTGTGGGCCAGGAATGGTAATGAAGCCGAGTCTGAATCTGTGACTCAAACAGGTGATGGAATTAATTATGAATCCAGGAAGTCCTATTGCATATCTGCCTAGTGTATTTAGGAGAGCAGTTTCTGCCTAGCAGCCGCCAGTGGTGGGTGTTTCCTGCTGCTGCTGAAGCAGGCTGGGAGTTTTCCCTTCAGTTTCTCCCATTTATTCTGTGCCTGAATCTACTCCAGATACGTTTACTAGTTTCTGTGCTTAATTGCTGGAATTGCACTTTAGGATGTTTCTGCTTATTCATTTTGCCCTGTGTTTTGGTTTCTTGTTTGTGGGGATCTGTCTCTCTGCTTTTTGTGAGGAGGGCGGTTCCTCCAGCAAGAAAGGGAGCTTGATCCCTGTTCATGTTTGGATTATTTTCACTTTAGAATATTATTTTTTCTGTGATTTTGTTTCTTCCCATTATATCTGCAGTTCTGTTTAAAGTGTCTGTCACAAGAGTACCTGATATAGTGGGGGAGAGACCATGTGGTCTTGGGATTTATCATCCCAAGACCACACAGGAGTTTGGTATTTTTTGCAGAGTATTTTGCTGGCCGCAATCAGTTATTGTTCCTGTCCTGTTGTATCTAGTAAGTCGGGCCTCACCTTTGCTAATCTATATTTTCTATCTGTGTATTGTGTTTTCTTACATCACCGTTGTTACATGCTGGGGGCTTGCTATTTCTTTGGGGACTGCTCCGAGGCAAGTTAGGATTCCTCATTTCTATCTTTGAGGTGTAGCAAGTTTCTCCAGTAGTGACTAGTTGTCTAGGTGTGTTAGGAACATCCTAACACACCTTATTCTGCTTATTCATTTTGTTCTGTGTTTTGGTTTCTTGTTTGTGAGGATCTGTTTCTCTGCTTTTTGTGAGCAGGGCGGTTCCTCCAGCAAGAAAGGGAGCTTGCTTCCTGTTCAGGTTTAGATTATTTGCACTTTAGAATAATATTTGTTCTGTGATTTTGTTTCTTCCCAGCATATCTGCAGTTCTGTTTAAAGTGTCTGGCACAAGAGTACCTGATATAGTGGGGGAGAGACCGTGTGGTCTTAGGATTTGTATTTATCAGGAGATTGGTGTTTTTTGCAGGGTTTTTTGGCTGGCCACAATCAGCTATCTTTCCTGTCCTGTTGTATCTAGTATGTCGGGCCTCACCTTTGCTAATCTATATTTTCTATCTGTGTATTGTGTTGTCTTACATCACCGTTGTTGCATGTTGGGGGCTTGATATTTCTTTGGGGACTGCTCCAAGGCATGTTAGGATTCATTTCTATCTTTGAGGTGTAGCAAGTTTCTCCAGCAGTTACTAGGTGTCTAGGTGTGTTAGGAACATCCCACTGCTACTTCTAGTGTTGTCCAACAGATAGGGGATTGCAGTCAGCTTAGTTTCCAACTACTCTTGTGGTTTTGTTTTTCCTCATTAATGGGATTTTTTGTGATCGTTCACGATTACCAGTTCATAACAGTATCAGCGGCCACACAAAAAAAAGTACTCAAAAGAAGGGACATTTTTTTGTTTTATTCTGTATATTTTTCCTCTTATTCTTTGGGTTCTGTGGAAGATCTTTTGCTGGCATGGATATTAACCAGTTGTCTGATCGTGTTGAGCATCTTGCATTTGAGGTTAAGGGTATATCAGCTTATCGTATACAGACTCCTGTTTAGAGATGAGCGAACTGGTCCCGGTTCGGCTCGAGGTCGGCTCGACGAACGGGGGTCCCGTTCGAGTTCGGTTCGTCGAACGTTCGACGAACCGAACTCGAACGTATAGGCTAGAATGGGAGGCAATCACAAACACATAAAAATGCATGATAAATGTACACAAACAGTTAATAAACATTGCCATAACACTTACCGGTCCTCGCGATCCCTTCTGCACTCTGTCTCCTGCCGCTATTCCATCCGATGATCGCTGAATCCTCCCGGTGACCTGCACTGCCAACAGAGATGCAGGACCTATCGTGACGTCAAAATAGCCATGTGACCAGTCATGTGGCTATTATCTCATTGGCTACAGACTGGTCACATGACTATGACACGTCATGTAGGACCTGCGAGTGCATCTCTCCGGTACACGGTGCACATATGTGTATCGCCGTGTACCGGCGACATGCTCTAGCACACGGTCGACTCCCCGTTCCGTTAGGGACCGGCTGACACAGCCGGTCATTAACGGAGATCACCGTTGCCATAGCAACGCAGTTAGCGGTGACGTCACCGCTAACCGCGGCTCCGAGAGCACCGTTGCTATGGTAACGCGTCTGTCAGCGTTACCGCTAGCAGCCAGCAGTGATCACTCACGGAGTGAAGGCTGCACGCTGCTGCACGATTGTAGTGAGCATTGTAGTGAGGATGGAGGTTCCCCAGCCCCAAGTGATGAGCTGGTGAATCTCATCCTTCCTCACTACAATCGTCACTACTACTACACTAGAAAGAAAGAAGACAGAAGAGCAGGATCATGGAGGGCTGACAGGGGGTAATAAAGATGGAGTCTCTAATGTGTCTGTGTATTTATTTCTATTAAAGTATTTTTTCTCTGTGTGGTGTCTTTTTTTTAACCCTTTATTGGAGATTCTTAATGGCCGGGTCAAACGTGCCTGACATTAAGAATCTCTGGCTTAATACTGGCTAGTAAAACAAAGCCAGTATTAACTCATGATTACCCAACAAGCCACCCGGCTCCAGGGCTGTTGGAAGAGTTGGATATAGCGCCAGATGATGGCGCTTCGATGAGAGCGCCATTTTCTGGGACGGCTGCGGACTGAAATCCGCAGCAGAGGCGCCCAGAAACCTCGGGCTAACCTGTGCTGCGGATTCCAATCCCCAGCTGCCTAGTTGTACCCGGCTGGACACAAAAATGGGGCGAAGCCCACGTCATTTGTTTTTTAATTATTTCATGAAATAAGTGAAATAATTAAAAAAAACGGGCTTCCCTATATTTTTGGTTCCCAGCCGGGTACAAATAGGCAACTGGGGGTTGGAGGCAGCCCGTGGCTGCCAGCTGTACCTGGCTAGCATACAAAAATATGGCGAAGCCCACGTCATTTTTTTGGTGGGCAAAAAACTTCTGCATACAGTCCTGGATGGAGTATGCTGAGCCTTGTAGTTCTGCAGCTGCTGTCTGCTCTTCTCCATACAGACAGACAGCAGCTGCAGAACTACAAGGCTCAGCATACTCCATCCAGGACTGTATGCAGAAGTTTTTTGCCCCCTGAAAAAATTATGTGGGCTTCCCCATATTTTTGTATGCTAGCCAGGTACAGCAGGCAGGTACGGCTGCCCCCAACCCCCAGTTGCCTATTTGTACCCGGCTGGGAACCAAAAATAAAGGGAAGCCCTTTTTTTATTATTTCATGAATTTCATGAAATAATTAGAAAACAAATGACGTAGGCTTTGCCCCATTTTTGTGTCCAGCCAGGTACAACTAGGCAGCTGGGGATTGGAATCCGCAGCACAGGTTGGCCTGAGCTTTCTGGGCCCCACTGCTGCGAATTGCAGTCTGCAGCCACCTCAGAAAATGGCATTTTCATAGAAGCGCCATCTTCTGGCGCTGTATCCAACTCTTCCAGCACCTGCCTGCTATACCTGGCTAGCATACAAAAATATGGCGAAGCTCACGTCCTTTTTTTGTAGTTTTTTGGCAAAAAAAATAAAAAATGCTTCCCTGGATTTTCCATTGCCAGTGAAGGTAACACCAAGCAGTGGGGGTTAGCAGCCAGTAGCTGCTTGGATTACCCTTAGCTAGCAATACAAAAAATGCAGCGGGAGCCCATATATATTTTTTTTAATTATTTATTTAAATAACTAAAAATAAAATGGGCTTCCCTGTATTTTGATTGCTGGACATCACAGTGCTGTAAAAATAAATCTTTAAAAAAATGACGTAGCGCTCCGCGGTATTTTTGATTCTCAGCGCAAATAAAGCAGACAGCTATGGGTTGCCACCCACATCTGCCTGCCGTTACCTTGGTTGGCAATCAAAATACAGGGAAGCCCATTAATTTTTTCTATTTAAAAAATAGTTAAAAAAAAAAAAAATGACGTTGGGTCCCCCCATTTTTGATAGCCAGCTAGGGTAAAGCAGACGGCTGTAGCCTGAAAACCACAGCTGGCAGCTTTACCGTGGTTGGGGATCCAATGTGGAGGTCCCCTCAGGCTCTTTTTATAATTATTTTATAAATATTAATAATTACACAATAAAAGTAGGGTCCCCCCCAAATTGGATCACCAGCCAAGGTAAAGCGGACAGCTGTGGTCTGGTATTCTCAGGGTGGGAAGGTCCATAGTTATTGGGCCTTCACAGCCTAAAAATAGCAGGCCGCAGGCACCCCAGACGTGGCGCATCCACTAGATGCGCCAATCCTGGCGCTTCACCCCAGCTCATCCCGTGCCCTGGTGCAGTGGCAAACGGGGTAATAAATCGGGTTGATACTAGCTGTAAAGTCACCTGAGATCAAGCCCAGCAGTTTGTGATGTCATGGCGTCTATTAGATACCCAACATCATAAACTGTCAGTACTAACAAAAACAAAAAATCGACAAAAGAAATTTATTTGAAAAAACAGTCCCCAAAACATTTCCTCTTTCACCAATTTATTGTAAGAAAAAAAATAAAGGGGTCCCACGACGACTCTGGACCGTCTAGAATATGGGGGGGAGACACTCAGGGAACGTATCCCCCATTTTCTAGGAGTGCGGACCCTTCATGTGAGGAGTGTGGGTGCAATGAATCTGCACTCACTCTCCCCGGGTCCACAGCAGCAGAGTCCATGTCGTAATGGTTGCTACCAAAGCTGCAATGCCCTGCTCATGAGGTAAGGGCATGCCTAATCAGGAGAACTACTGTAGAGGAAACTCTGCTCACTGGTATATAGGTGCTCAGAGGTAATAATAGATAAAATTAGTGAGTAACCTCGGCACTCTAAATCTCCCAGACTAAGTCAGTAAGTCACAATGGATAGTAATGCAAAATCACTCTTTATTGGTCCATATTAAGAAAAAAAAATTTTTCATAAGCATATATGTTTTGTCCAAAACAAGTTACAAATGACGTTTCGGCCTGAGCCTTCGTCAGATTGGACTTATCTGCATGTAATCATGAAAAATGACAATAATCAGTATCACATAAGAGTGAGAGAACAATAACATAAACTCGAACAATGTAGAGGTACAATTGGGATGCAGCAAAAAAATTGCAGCACAGCAAGAAATGAAACACATGATACAAATGTCATAATACAGTACAAGGACAATATAGTAATGACAAATATGGGGTCAGAGTAGACTTAGACAGCTCTGGTACGAAAGAGATGTCAATCATAAAGTAACATGTGCAGTAGGTGTAGAGCTACAGTATGCATGGCAGAGCTAATGGGTAGACCGACCATAGAAAAAGAACGGAGAAAAAGTGGAGAAAAAGTGGAGAAAAAGTGGAGAAAAAAGTGGAGAAAAAGTGGAGAAAAAGTGGAGAAAAAGTGGAGCATAAGAGGAGAACAAGTGGAGAAAAAGTGGAGAAAAAGTGGAGCATAAGAGGAGAAAAAGTGGAGAAAAAAGTGGAGAAAAAGTGGAGAAAAAGTGGAGAAAAAGTGGAGAAAAAGTGGAGAAAAAGTGGAGAAAAAAGTGGAGAAAAAGTGGAGAAAAAGTGGAGCATAAGAGGAGAACAAGTGGAGAAAAAGTGGAGAAAAAGTGGAGCATAAGAGGAGAAAAAGTGGAGAAAAAAGTGGAGAAAAAGTGGAGAAAAAGTGGAGAAAAAGTGGAGAAAAAGTGGAGAAAAAGTGGAGCATAAGAGGAGAAAAAGTGGAGAAAAAAGTGGAGAAAAAGTGGAGCATAAGAGGAGAAAAAGTGGAGAAAAAGTGGAGAAAAAAGTGGAGAAAAAGTGGAGAAAAAGTGGAGAAAAAGTGGAGCATAAGAGGAGAAAAAGTGGAGAAAAAGTGGAGAAAAAGTGGAGAAAAAGTGGAGAAAAAGTGGAGAAAAAGTGGAGCATAAGAGGAGAAAAAGTGGAGAAAAAGTGGAGCATAAGAGGAGAAAAAGTGGAGAAAACAGTGGAGAAAAAAGTGGAGAAAAAGTGGAGAAAAAGTGGAGAAAAAGTGGAGAAAAAGAGGAGAAAAAGTGGAGAAAACAGTGGAGAAAAAAGTGGAGAAAAAGTGGAGAAAAAAGTGGAGAAGAAGTGGAGCATAAGAGGAGAAAAAGTGGAGAAAAAGTGGAGAAAAAGTGGAGCATAAGAGGAGAAAAAGTGGAGAAAAAAGTGGAGAAAAAGTGGAGCATAAGAGGAGAAAAAGTGGAGAAAAAGTGGAGAAAAAGTGGAGAAAAAAGTGGAGAAAAAGTGGAGAAAAAGTGGAGAAAAAGTGGAGCATAAGAGGAGAAAAAGTGGAGAAAAAGTGGAGAAAAAGTGGAGAAAAAGTGGAGAAAAAGTGGAGCATAAGAGGAGAAAAAGTGGAGAAAAAGTGGAGCATAAGAGGAGAAAAAGTGGAGAAAACAGTGGAGAAAAAAGTGGAGAAAAAGTGGAGAAAAAAATGGAGAAAAAGTGGAGCACCCTTTGGTACCTTTCATGTGGCACTAAGGGGTGCTTAGCTTTGTATTTAGCCAAAAAAATGAAAAAAAAATGACGTAGGGTTCCCCCTAGTTTTGTAGCCAGCTAGGGTAAAGCAGACGGCTGCAGCCTGCAGACCACAGCTGGCAACCTCACCTTGGCTGGTAATCCAAAACTGAGGGCACCCCACGCTGTTATTTTAAATTAAATAAATAATTAAAAAAAAAACACGTAGGGGTCCCCCAAAATTGGATCACCAGCCAAGGTAAAGCAGACAGCTGGGGCCTGATATTCTCAGACTAGGGAGGTCCATGGTTATTGGAATCTCCCCAGCCTAAAAATAGCAGGCCGCAGCCGCCCCAGAAGTGGCGCATCCATTAGATGCGCCAATCCTGGTGCTTCGCCCCAGCTCATCCCGCGCCCTGGTGCGGTGGCAAACGGGGTAATATATGGGGTTAATACCAGATGTGTAATGTCACCTGGCATCAAGCCCTGGGGTTGGTGAGGTCAGGCGTCTATCAGATACCCGACATCACCAACCCAGTCAGTAATAAAAAAAATAGACGACAAACACATTTTTATTTGAAAAAACACTCCCCAAAACATTCCCTCTTTAACCAATTTATTAGATTGAAAAACAAATCCAGGTCTGGTGTAATCCAAGGGGTTGCCATGACGATCCACACTGTCCCAGTCAATGAAGAGCAGGATGTTCCCCATTGGCTGGGAGAGCAATGCAGTGACCTGAGCTAACATCAATGGGTCAGCCCAGGTCACTGCAGGGGGGTGACAAGTGCTGCTGTTAGCGAGGTACATTACCTGCGCTGATCTCCAGCACTGCCGACAGCCCCTGTCACTGAGGTCAATGACCGGCGCCTTCACATCAAGTATCGCGAGAGGTCCGTGACGTCACCGCCAGTGTCAGTCTCGGGTCGGAAGCGATAGGTGATGTGACAAGCGGCGGCCATGGAGGACAGTGACAGCGCTGAGGTCGGGATGGCGGGACTTCATCACCGCAGGTAAGCCGAGCGGGGGGGGGGGTGTGCGTGTGTGAGAGTGTGTGTGTGTGTGTGTATATGTATGTATACATGCCGCGGGCAGGAGGGGGCGGGGTGAGCTGAGCGGGAAGTGTGGGCTTCCTGCACGTAACTAAGATAAACATCGGGTTACTAACCAAGCGCTTTGCTTGGATACCCGATGTTTATCTTGGTTACCAGCTTGTGGCAGGCTGCCAGCGATGGCTCCTGCTTACTGTAGCTGGGAGGGGGGGGGGGTGTGCGTGAGTGAGAGTGTGTGTGTGTGTGTATATGTATGTATACATGCCGCGGGCAGGAGGGGGCAGAGCGAGCTGAGCGGGAAGTGTGGGCTTCCTGCACGTAACTAAGATAAACATCGGGTTACTAACCAAAGCGCTTTGCTTGGATACCCGATGTTTATCTTGGTTACCAGCTTGTGGCAGGCTGCCAACGATGGCTCCTGCACACTGTAGCTGTAAAAAACCCTGCTTTTTGCTGCTAGAACCGTTCTCGAACGTATCTAGAACTATCGAGCTTTTGCAAAAAGCTCGAGTTCTAGTTCGATCTCGAACAGCCCCAAAAATCACTCGAGCTTAGAACTGGAGAACCTCGAACCGCGAACCGCGCTCAACTCTACTCCTGTTGAAAAACCTAAAATTCCCGTTCCTGAATTTTTCTCGGGGTATAGGTCTAAATTCCTGAACTTTAAAAATAATTCTAAATTATTTTTTGCCTTAAGACCTAAGTCCTCAGGGAGTCCCTTGCAGCAGGTTAGGATTGTCATCTCCTTGTTGCGTGGTGATCCTCAGGACTGGGCCTTTTCCTCAGGACTGGGCCTTTTACTTGGTACCTAGTGATCCGATTCTTGCTGATGTGGATTCCTTTTTTCAGGCCCTGGAATTGTTGTATGACGAACCTAATGTTGTGGATCAAGCTGAGAAGATTTTGATGGCATTGATCCAGGGTCAGGATTCCGCTGAAATTTTTTGTCAGAGATTCAGAAAGTGGGTAGTCCTTACAAAATGGAATGATATTGCCCTTACGGCACTTTTTCGGAAGAGTCTTGCAGATACTGTGAAAGCTGTTATGGTGGGATTTCCTATCCCTTCGGGTCTCGATGTCTCTATGACCTTAGCCATTCAGATTGATAGACGTTTACGGTAGCGCAAAACGATACGTGCAGATGTATTGCTTGCGGAACAGTCTTCGGAGCCTAGGCAGTGTGATAGTGTTCTCTCTAATACTGAGTGGCAGGGTTTTAGACAAGTTGTGTTTCTATTGTGGAGATGCTTCTCACACTATCTCTGTCTGTCCTAAACGAGAAAAGAGATTTGCTCGTTCATTTATTGTGGGTACTGTGCAACCTAAATTTCTTTTGTCAGTCTATTTAAATTGCCCATTATCCTCGTTTTCTGCTATGGCTTTCCTTGATTCAGGGATCGCCCTAAGCTTAATGGATTTTGGATTTGCGAAAAGTTGTGGCTTTCCCATGGTACCTTTGCAAACTCCTATTCCTTTAAGGGCATTGATGCTATTCCC
Source organism: Anomaloglossus baeobatrachus (assembly GCF_048569485.1). Lineage (NCBI taxonomy): Eukaryota > Metazoa > Chordata > Amphibia > Anura > Aromobatidae > Anomaloglossus > Anomaloglossus baeobatrachus. The sequence continues at coordinate 229,458,424 of NC_134355.1, forward strand.
TTAGCTGAGAATAAACCCCAATTTTGGACCCAGGTGACTGAGGGTTGCACCAGCTCATCAGAAGAATTGTAAATTTTTGGTACTACACAACTTGCATGATATTTTGGTACTGGGATTCCCTTGGCTGCAGACCCATTATCCGGTTCTAGATTGGAGATCCTTGTCTGTGGTTAGTTGGGGTTGTCAATGTGTGCATAATGACCTTTCTGTGTTGTCTATTTCAGCTCAGACACATGATGTATCTGAATATTTGTCGGACTTCCTTGATGTGTTTAATGAGACTGGATCTGATTCCTTGCCTCCCTATAGGGAGTGTGATTGTGCCATTGACTTAGTGCCAGGTTGCAAATTTCCTAAGGGACGGATTTTCAATTTGTCTGTGCCCGAACATGATGCTATGTGAACTTATATTAAGGAGTCATTGGAAAAAAGTCATATTAGACCGTCATCTTCACCCCTGGGTGATGGTTTTTTCTTTGTGTCCAAGAAGGATGGGTCAATGAGACCTTGTATTGACTATCGCCTCCTTAATAAAATCACTGTTAAATATCAGTATCCTTTGCCCCTGATTTCAGATCTATTTTCCAGAGTTAAGGGAGCTAAATGGTTTACTAAACTTGATCTTAAGGGGCGTACCATCTCATTCGAATTAAGGAGGGTGATGAATGGAAGATGGATTTTAATACCCCTGAGGGGCATTTTGAGTACCTAGTGATGCCTTTTGGGCTCACTAATGCCCGTCTTCCAGTCATTCAGGAATGATATTTTCCGGGAACTAATTGGTAAATTTCTGATTGTCTATTTGGATGATATTTAGATTTTTTTCTGATGATTGGGAGTCTTATGTTGAGCAAGTTCAAACTGTTTTTCAGCTTTTTAAGAACAATGCATTGTACATTAAGGGGTCAAAAAGTCTCTTTGGCGTACAAAAACCATCCTTTTTGGGGTTTATTTTGTCCCCGTCTTCTATTGAAATGGAAACCGGTCAAGGTTCAGGCCATTTATGCCTGGGTTCAAACTACTTCTTTGAAATCCCTTCTGAAATTTTTGGGTTTTGCAAATTTCTACCGCAAATTTATAGGCAATTTCTTCTGGGTCCCAGATTAAATACACAGCTCAGTGGGAAGCAAATTAATTGTTCAGACTCAGTAAAGGGAGGGCTGTGCCCCCAACTTGCACTACAGCAAGAGAACAAACAAAAAACAAAAAACTGAGCTGTAACAAATTTACATGCTTGTAATGTTGCATGGTTACTGATTTTTTTGTTACAGCTCAGTTTTTGGTTTTTGTTTGTTCTCTTGCTTTAGTGCAAGTTAAGGCTGCTTTATACACAACGATATCGCTAGCGATCTCGTTAGCGATGTGACACGCCCAGATCGTTGTTACGATTTGCCGAGATCGCTCATAGGTCGTTTTGTAGCGGTCACACGTACACATCTCACAAATGAGGCTACATCGTTCAGCGATATATTTTTTGACCAAGGCGGTCGTGTGGATTTCGTTTGTCATTGGCAGGGTGTTAAACGTAGCAATATGTCTGCTGCGTTCCAAACGACAACAATATTTTGAAACTGAACGACATGTCAACGATCAACGATTTTCACCCTATTTGCGATCATTCGGAGTCGCACGTAGGTGTCACAAGCAACGACGTCGCTAACGATGACGGAAGTGCGTCACAAAAATCGTGACCCCGACAACATATCGTCAGATAAATCATAGCGTGTAAAGTGGCCTATAGGGGTGCAGCCCTCCCTTAACTGAGGCTGAACATTTAATTTGCTTCCCACTGTGCTGTGCATTTAATCTGGGACTCACAGATCCAATCGCATACACTCACTCACACACACTCACACATCAGAACACACTCACACACATCCGATCGCATACACTCACACACACACACTCACACATCAGAACACACTCACACACATCCGATCGCATACACTCACACACACACACTCACACATCAGAACACACTCACACACATCCGATCGCATACACTCACACTGACGATATCGCACATACGCGCTGACACAATCACAACATCCGAAGATACCACATGCTTCCGGCCATGTGATCCTCCGGCAGGTCCTGGAAGATCACTAAACAGTATCGCCGCCGAGAAGCAAGCGATATCATGGGATGTTGTGAGTATGTGGATGCGATCTGATGTGTGTGTGAGGTGTGTGTGAGAGTGAGTGTGATCTGATGTGTGTGTGTGTGTCTGTTCTTATGTGTGTGCGTGTGTGTGTGTTCCGCCACTGCAGGACCTTGATGCGCTCACCTCGGGGCGAGAGGCCATTCCGTGTGGGGGGCGGAGCCTGGGCGAGCGGCCAATCCGTGCGGGGGGTGGAGCCATAGCGAATCCGTGAAGCCGAGCGGCCAATCCGTGCGGGGGGCCGGAGCCATGGTGAGCCCAGCGGCCAATCCGCTGTTTGTCACCGTAAGGACATGGCCAATCCGTGCGGGGGGCGGACCCGAGGTGAGGCGAGCGGCCAATCCGTGCGGGGGGGGAGGAGCCGAGGTGAGGCAAGCGGCCAATCCGTGCGGGGGGGCGGGGCCATGGCGAGGCCAGCGGCCAATCCGCTGTTTGTCACCGTAAGGACATGGCCAATCCGTGCGGGGGGCGGACCCGAGGGGAGGCGAGCGGCCAATCCGTGCGGGGGGAGGAGCCGAGGTGAGGCAAGCGGCCAATCCGTGCGGGGGGCGGGGCCATGGCGAGGCCAGCGGCCAATCCGCTGTTTCTCACCGTAAGGACATGTCACGGTAAGGACACAATTTTGGAGCAAGACAGACAGAGAGACAGACAGACAGAATAAGGCAATTATATATATAGATTATTCAGGGTATTTTTCGTACAATTTTTCTCTTTGTTTTTTTCCTGTCTAGAGGCTGCCACTTACATGCTTGTAATGTTGCATGGTTACTAATTTCTCTAGTATTGTTAAGCCTTTGACGGATTTGACCAAAAAGGGAGCTGATGTTGAGAATTTGACCCCAGAGGCTATTATGGATTTTCCAGGAGCTTAAAAAGAGGTGCACTTCTGCCCCAGTCCTGCAGCAACCTGATTTTTCTCTTCCGTTTCAAGTGGAGATAGATGCCTCAGAGATTGGAACAGGAGCTGTTTTGTCTCAAAGAGATCCTATAACGTCCAAACTGAAGCCTTGCGCCTTCTTTTCTTGGCAATTTTCTCCACCTGAATGAAACTATGATGTGAATAATGGGGCATTCTTGGCTATAAAGTGGGCTTTTGAAGAATGGAGACATTGGTTAGAGGGGGCTAGACATCAAATTGTCGTGCTCACTGATCATAAGAATCTGACCTACCTTGAATCTGTCAAGAGACTGAATCCTAGGCAGGCCAGGTGGGCTCTATGGTTTATGTGTTTCGATTTTGTGGTCTTTTTTTCTACTGGGCACCAAGAATATTAAAGCAGATGCCCTCTCTAGAAGTTTCTTTGCTGATTCTCTTGATGTTGCTGAGCCATGTACCATCCTGAATAAAGGTGTGGTCTTCTCCACCATTTCGCCTGATTTGAGGTTAGCACTTGAGAGATTTCAGGGGGACAAACCTGAGAGATGTCCTGTGGGGAAACTGTATGTTCCTGATCAATGGAGGAGTAGAGTTATGTTCGAAATTCATTGTTCCGTCTTTGCTGGTCATCCCGGGATTTTTGGTACTAGGGATCTAGTGAGTAGGTCTTTTTGGTGGCCTTCTTTATCTCGGGATGTCAGGAGTTTTGTGCAATCTTGTGGGGTTTGTTCTAGATCCAAGCCTTGTTGTTCATGTTCTAGTGGGTTGTTATTGCCATTGCCTGTACCTAAGAGACCTTGGACTCATAACGCTATGGATTTTATTTTGGATTTTCCTGTCTCTCAGAGGATGATGGTTATTTGAGTTATTTGTGATAGATCTTCTAAGATGGTCCATTTGGTCCATTTGAGTTGGTGCCCTTGTTTTTTCAACAGGTGGTTCGTTTGCATGGTATTCCAGAGAATATTGTGTCAGACAGAGGAGTTCAGTTTGTGTCCAGATTTTGGAGAGCATTTTGTTCTAAATTAGGAATTGGGCGGTCTTTCTCTTCTACGTTTCATCCTCCAATGGTCAGACTGAGAGAGAAAACCAGACCTTGGAAACCTATTTGAGGTTTATCTGCAGATTAGGATGACTGGGTTTCGTTTTTGCCATTGGCAGAGTTTGCGCTCAATAATAGGGCTAGCTCTGCTACTTTGATGTCTCCGTTTTTCTGCAATTTTGGGTTTCATCCCAGGTTTTCTTCAGGGCAGGTTGAGGCTTCGGCCTGTCCGGGAGTTGATTCTGTGGTGGAGAGAATGCAGCAGATTTGGGGTCGGACAGTGGACAAATTGTTTCAGTCTCAAGAGAATGCCCAAAGGTTTGCCAACTGGCGTAGGACTGTTGGTCCCCAGTTTAAAGTGGGGACATGGTTTGGTTGTCCTCCAAAAATATTCCTATGAGAGCTTCTTCTCCTAAATTTAAGATTTATTGGGCGTTATAAGATTTTGGAGATTATTAATCCCGTATCTTTTTGTTTGGCTCTTCCTGAGTCTTTTAAAAGTCACAATGTTTTTCATAAGTTTTTATTAATAGAGTGCCTTGCAAAAGTATTCAGCCCCTTTGATTTTTTTGAACCTTTTCCCACATTTCAGGCTTCAAACATAAAGATAAAAATTTAAATTTTATGGTGAAGAATTAAAAAGAAGTGGGACACAATTGTGCAATTAAATTAAAAGCATTGCTTATTTTAAACTTTTTTAAAAAATAAACTGAAAATTGGGGCGTGCAATATTATTCGGCCCCTTTAAGTTAATACTTTGTAGCGCCACATTTTTCTGCGATTACAGCTGCAAGTCTCTTGGGGTTTGTCTCTATCAGTTTTGCACATCGAGAGACTGAATTTCTTGCCCATTCTTCCTTTAGAACAGCTCGAGCTCAGTGAGGTTGGATGGAGAGCGTTTGTGAACAGCAGTTTATAGCTATTTCCACAGATACTCGATTGGATTGAGGATCGGACTTTGAATTGGCCATTCTAACAGCTGGATACATTTATTTGTGAACCATTCCATTGTAGATTTTGCTTTATGTTTTGGATCATTGTCTTGTTGGAAGACAAATCTCCATCCCAGTCTCAGGTCTTTTGCAGACTCTAACAGGTTTTCTTCAAGAATGGTCGTGTATTTGTCTCCATCCATCTTCCCATCAATTTTAACCATCTTCCCTGTCCCTGCTGAAGAAAAGCAGGCCCAAATCATGATGCTGCCACTACTATGTTTGACACTGGGGATGGTGTGTTCAGGATAATGAGCTGTGTTGCTTTTACGCCAAACATATCGTTTGGCATTGTGCCCAAAAGTTTGATTTTGTTTCATCTGACCAAAGCACCTTCTTACACATGTTTGGTGTGTCTCCTAGGTGGCTTGTGAAAAACTTTAATAGACACTTTTTATGGATTTCTTTGAGAAATGGCTTTCTTCTTGCCACTGTTCCATAAATGCCAGATTTGTGCAGTGTACGACTGATTGTTGTCCTATGGACAGACTCTCCCACCTCAGCTGTAGATCTCTGCAGTTCATCTAGAGTGATCATGGGCCTCTTGGCTGCATCTGCGATCAGTCTTCTCCTTGTTTGAGATGAAAGTTTTGAGGGATGGCCGGGTCTTGGTAGATTTGCAGTGGTATGATACTCCATCCGTTTCATTATGATCGCTTGCACAGTGCTTCTTGGGATGTTTAAAGTTTTTGAAATCTTTTTGTAACCAAATCCGGCCTTAAACTTCTACACAACAGTATCACGGACCTGCCTGTTGTGTTCCTTGGTCTTCATGATGCTCTATGTGCTTTAAACAGAACACTGAGACTATCACAGAGCTGGTGCATTTATATGGAGACTTGATTACACACAGGTAGATTATATTTATCATCCTCACATTCCTCATGTTATTTTATTACAGTAGTGAGACAAGTGTCTCGCTGGCCCTCACACTAATCATTGTGAGTTCAAGGCCAGCGAGGGCCTAGGCAAGTGACAGCGCATGGGGGGAAGGACCCATCTAGGGATGTTAGGGAGTGCAGGAATCATACTCAGGTGAGTGTTAAGAGGTCACCCCACTTTTCCCCTAACACCAGGGCATTCCGTTATACTTCTTCCCTGGTTTTCCTTTTGTGTTGCGGCACTTGGCAGGCTCCCTCTCGCACCCGGCGTGACACATTCCACACAGTATAATGGTCCCCAAACAAATCTTCACACTCTGTAATTGCTTGCTTACAATATAATGGTCCTCAAATAGCCCTCTATAAAGTTTAAAGGCTGCCTCATAGCCATCCAAATATTATAATAGCCCTCCAAATAGTATAGTCACCTCCACATAGCCCACCAAATATTAAAATAGCCCCCACATAACCTTCCATATAGTTATATTGGCCCCATAGTCCTTCATAAATTATAATGCACCCCATAGTCCTCCATATATTATAATGCACCCTCAAAGTCCACTATGTATATTATAAAGCACCTCCATAGTCCGCCTTATATTATAATGCACCAACATAGTCTTCCATATATTATAATGCACCCCCTTAGTCCTCTATATATTATCATGCACTACATAATAATATAATATTTATTCATTTATATAGCGCTGTTAATTCCACAGCACTTTACATACATTACAGACATTGGCAACACTGTCCCCATTGGGGCTCACAATCTACGTTCCCTATGAGTATGTTTTTTGGAGTCATCTATATACTATTAAGGCCATTGGCCTCCCCCCTCCAAAGAAATAAGTCACCTCTCCTCTTTCCCACACTGCTTCAGTCTCCTCATATGTGTTCTGCAGCTCTGCACACCACAACATAATGGGTGAGCAGTAATGACATCATCGCGCCCACTGCACTATGCTGATACAGTTGAAAGTTTGATGACTGCCTGGGAGGGTAAGGGTTAGGTCCATGTGCTGACACCGGGCTCCCCGACTCATGGGCCCCATAGAGGCCACATGATCTGCCACCAATAGTGGTATGCCACTATCACCAGCACAGGGGGACTGGGGTGGGAAGTACCTGTGTGCCATCATATGCAAATCTCCTTGTGGGCTGGTGGGAGGAAACTTTTGTATTCTGCTTGGAAGAACCCGGTGAAACAGCAAAATCACCCTATGGGCTAGGTACATTGACAACATTTTCAACCAATAGCCTCAAACAATCTACTCCACTAGTAAAGCTATCACCCTACCCCCTTAAAAATTGGAATTCCAAGAGGACAATACCTTAGGATGAGAAGAAATTGCACAGACACTGAGGGACTTACAGCACAGGATTTTGATTTAAGAGAAAGATTTAGACAAAGGCTATCCGGAAGAAACTTTCAATGCAGCTTTAAAATTTGCTCTAGAGAGGGAGAGACAATCACTTCTACACCCAGAGGCCAAACTTGAACAGAAAGACTTTTTAAGTGTAATAGATACTTTTGACAATAAAGCGGAACAAGTGTGTAGAATCCTGGCGAGACAGAATTGGAAGAGGTTATTCCCGAGCATTCGAGAGTGACCTACAGCAAGGGGTGATCACTTAGTGATCAGTTAGTCCACAGTCACAATACCAGCCTCAAACAGGCAGAGACATGGATGGAGCGAAAAGGACTTTTTTTGATGTGGTGGGTGCACCTTTTGCAAATGTGTTACACCTAGTAAAAAGGTTCATCAGTGAATCGTCAGGAAAACAATTTTTTTATGATGGACTTTGCAAATTGTCTATATGGCACATGCTTCTTATTTACATAGGTAAGATTATGAGGGAGCTCAGAAAACAGACTAGTGAACATCTAGCTGACATTAAACACAAAAGAGACATTCCATAGTCCCGGCATGTGAGGGAACATCATCAAGATGACTGTGGAACCCTATTCTTTTGTGTCCTGGAATATTTACGAAAGGGGAATTAGGAGAAATGAATTCTTCTAAAGGAGAACTAATGGATTTTTATAATGTAAACAGTTTCACTGAAGGGTTTAAATAAAAAAAATAAAAAAACTTGCCTATGGATGGTTCTCATAAACCCATTATTTATATTGGTTCAAATTTGTGAGATATAATTCATAACCTTCCATGATTTTGCATAGTCCTAACAGATGAACCATAAATTGATCCTGATTTCCCTTATGACAGAGACAATTAGTGATTTATCTACAGTATAATAAAAAACATATAATATAATAACATAATCATATAGGATTATTGTTCTTTGTCTCATCATTTATAATATATATACTGTGTGCAGAATTACTAGGCAAGTTGTATTTTAGAGGATTTTTTTTATTATTGATCAACAACTATGTTCTCAATCAACCCAAAAGACTCATAAATATCAAAGCTTAATATTTTTGGAAGTTGGAGTGTTTTTTTTTTAGATTTGGCTATCTCAGGAGGATATCTGTTTGTGCAGGTAACTATTACTGTGCAGAATTATTAGGCAACTTAATAAAAACCAAATATATTCCCATCTCACTTGTTTATTTTCACCAGGTAAACCAATATAACTGCACAAAATTTAGAATTAAACATTTCTGACATGCAAAAACAAAACCCCCAAAAATTAGTGACCAAAATAGCCACCTTTCTTTATGATGACACTCAACAGCCTACCATTCATAGATTCTGTCAGTTACTGGATCTGTTTACGATAAACATTGCATGCAGCAGCCACCACAGCCTCCCAGACACTGTTCCAAGAGGTGTACTGTTTTCCCTCCCTGTAGATCTTACATTTTATGAGGGACCAAAGGTTCTCTATGGGGTTCAGATCAGGTGAACAAGGGGCCCATGTCATTATTTTTTCCTCCTTTATACCTTTAATGGCTAGCCATGCTGTGGAGTAGTTGGATGCATGTGATGAAGTATTGTCCTGCATGAAAATCGTGTTTTTCTTGAACGATACCGACTTCATCCTGTACCACTGCTTGAAGAAGTTGTCTTCCAGAAACTGACAGTAGGTCTGGGAATTGAGCTTCACTCCATCCTCAACCCAAAAAGGTCCCACAAGTTCATCTTTGATGGTACCAGGCCATACCAGTACCCCACCTCCACCTTGCTGGCATCTGAATCGGAGTGGAGCTCTCTGCCCTTTACTTATCCAGCCTCTGGCCATCCATCTGGCCCATCAAGAGTCACTCTCATTTTATCAGTCCATAAAACCTTTGAAAAATCAGTCTTAAGGTATTTCTTGGCCCAGTCTTGACATTTTATCTTATGTTTCTTGTTCAAAGGTGGTGGTTTTTCAGCCTTCCTTACCTTGGCCATGTCCCTGAGTATGGCACACCTTGTGCTTTTTGATTCTCCAGTAACGTTGCAGCTCTGAAATATGGCCAACCTGGTGGCAAATGGCATCTTTGCAGCTTCACGCTTGATTTTCTTCAATTCATGAGCAGTTATTTTGCGCCTTTTTTGCCCAACACGCTTCTTGCGACCCTGTTGGCTATTTGCCATGAAACGCTTGATTGTTTGGTGATCACGCTTCAAAAGTTTGGTAATTTCAAGACTGCTGCATCCCTCTGCAAGATATCTCACAATTTTAGACTTTTCAGAGTCCGTCAAATCTCTCTTCTGACCCATTTTGCCAAAGGAAAGGAAGTTTCCTAATAATTAAGCACAACGTATATAGGGTGTTAATGTCATTACACCGCACCCCCTCCTCATTACAGAGATGCACATCACCTGATTTACTTAATTGGTAGTTGGCTCTCAAGCCTATACAGCTTGGAGTAGGACAACATGTATAAAAATTATCATGTGATCAAAATACTCATTTGCCTAATAATTCTGCACACAGTGTAGTATCAATTGTTTTTAGGTGTTTTAATTGTTTTATGGACTAGTGTCCCATAAACCATTTCCTAATGTAAATCCCAAAGAATACAGTGGGTATGGAAAGTATTCAGACTCCTTTAAATTGTTGACTCTTTGTTTCATTGCAGCCATTTGGTAAATTCAAAAAGTTTATTTTTTTCTCATTAATGTACACTCTGCACCCCATCTTGACAGAAAAAAAACAGAAATGTAGACATTTTTGCAAATTTTTAAACAAGAAAAACTGAAATATCACATGGTTATAAGTATTCAGATCCTTTGCTCAGTATTGAGTAGAAGCACCCTTTTGAGCTAGCACAGCTATGAGTCTTCTTGGGAATGATGCAACAAGTTTTTCACACCTGAATTTTGGGATCATCTACCATTCTACCTTGCAGATCCTCTTATGTTATGTTTGGTTTTGTGTTGTACATTGACTAGAGTAAAGGGGGCTTTACACGCTACGACATCGCTAATGCGAACTCATTGGGGTCACGGAATTGGTGACGCATATCCGGCCACATTAGCGATGCCGTTGCATGTGACACCTATGAGCGATTTTGCATCGTTGCAAAAACGTGCAAAATCGCTCATCAGGGACATGGGGGTCCATTCTCAAAAATCATTACTGCAGCAGTAACGAAGTTGTTCCTCGTTCCTGCGGCAGCACACATCGCTCCGTGTGACACCGCAAGAACGAGGAAGCTCTCCTTACCTGCCTCCCAGCCGCAATGCGGAAGGAAGGAGGTGGGCGGGATGTTACGTCCCGCTCATCTCCGCCCCTCCGCTTCTATTGGGCGGCTGCTTAGTGACGTCGCGGTGACGTCGCTGTGACGCTGAACGAACCGCACCCTTAGAAAGGAGGCGGTTCGCCGGTCACAGCGACGTCGCCGGGCAGGTAAGTAGTGTGACGGGTCTGGGCGATGTTGTGCGGCACGGGCAGCGATTTGCTCGTGTCGCACAACAGATGGGGGCGGGTACCCACGCTAGCGATATCGGTACCGATATCGCAGCGTGTAAAGCGGCCTTTAGAGTGCAGTTACCTTGCAGTTCCGACCTGGCAGGGATCATTGGTGCGTCGCTACATGGTCGCTGGTGAGCTGTCAATCAGGCAGATCTCACCAGCGACCAGCCATCAGCCACCAGCGACTCGTGTAACGATGCTGCGCTTGGTAACCAGGGTAAGTATCGGGTAACTAAGCAAAGCGCTTTGCTTGGTTACCCAATATTTACCCTGGTTACCAGTGTACACTGCTTACAGGCTGCCAGCGCTGGCTCCCTGTATACGTAGCTAGGGTACACATCGGGTTACTAAGTAAAGCGCTTTGCTTAGTTACCTGATCCTCAGAGAATTGTTCGCCTTTACGTGCCATGCTGAATTTTCTAGTGACCAGTATGAGAGAGTGTGTGAGCAAAAGTTTGGTACCAAACTCAAACACACCAGCTCCTCCCCATTGTCACCTGAGACCTTGTAACACTAATGAGTTACTTGACACCAGGAAGGGAAAATAGCTAATTGGGGACAATTTGATCATTTCACTTGGTAGTAATCACTTTTGTTGCCAGCAGTTTAGACATTAATGACTGTGTGCTGAGTTATTTAGAGGACACCAAATTTACACTATTATACAAGCTGTACACTGACTACTTTACATTGTATGAAAGTGTCAAATCTTCAGTGTTGTTCCATGAAAATATAAAATGAAAGATTTACAAAAATATAAGGGGTGTACTCACTTTTGTGATATACTGTATGTTCAGTAACCCCTCCCCTGTCACAAGCTGATCCGGATGGCATAGACACTACTTCCCCATAGCCTCATCCCTGCCAGCTACTGAGGCTAGGCCAGCCAGTGCTTCACCATTGCTCATCTCGCCTCCCATTTTATCTCTAGCAGGTGCAGAGAAAAACCATGTCTCAGTCAAGTCTGCATTATATAATAGCATCAGGAACAAAGGCAAGCAATGCCCTTCAATAGCAAAATCAGAGAAAGTGATGTAGAAAAATAATTGTTCTGGCTGATGCTCTGTAATATCTTTTCTGTCAAACTGGAGGTAGATTTTAACTTTCCACCTTTACAATTTATGACATAGTCACATTTGTCTGACAGATTAGAGTTCTACCTCTAGAAGTAACAAGGCACTCCCAAAGTGTGATGAAAAAGTGTATTTATTGTGCTTGAAGAACGTTTTCGGTCCAAATTGGACCTTCCTCAGTAGCACAAATGTGAGGAGTGATGTGGCATGGACTGCGGGCGCGGAATCCACCGCTGCATGGGGGCTGCCCCATGCAGCGGTGGATTCCGCGCCCGCAGTCCATGCCACATCACTCCTCACATTTGTGCTACTGAGGAAGGTCCAATTTGGACCGAAAACGTTCTTCAAGCACAATAAATACACTTTTTCATCACACTTTGGGAGTGCCTTGTTACTTCTTGTTGTATGGCTTTGGAACCTGAAGTGCACCCCAACATCTTTTGAAAATATATACGAAGGAAGTGCCGTTTTCTTCTTCATATCTAGAGTTCTACCTCTGTCTCATGCCACTATTTAGCATTAGTGTTGAGCGAGTATGCTTGTCACTACTCGGTACTCGCACGAGTATCACTGTACTCGGGCTACTCGGCGGGTACCGAGTAATCTCGCGATACTCGTGCTGTACTCGTGGTCTTCATGTTGGCGCTCTTTTGAGAGCCAGCCCTCATGCAGGGATTGGCTGGCAGACCGCAATGCCACAGCCCTGTTACTTGTGGAATTGCAGTGATTGGCCGGCCCTCACAGCATGACCGTGCCTTTAGCCCGACACTTCCCCGCTCGGCTACGGCCCCTCCCGCACTCCACTCCGCGTGTATATATATGCACGCTTACACACACACGCACGGTTTTTTTTTTAATTTACAGTTTTATGGTTTCTACATGCTGCCGGGGGTCATTTCAGAATAATACTCGGGTCTCCCATAGGATAACATTGGGCTCGGTGCTCGGGCCGAGTACACGAGTATTTTGGGATGCTCGGCCCGAGCCTCGAGCACCCGAGCATTTTAGTACTCGCTCATCACTATTTAGCATATTTTAACCAATATTTAAAGTCCATCTTTGAACCCAATCCCTAAAGAACTATGCTGCTTTGAGGTAATTATTACCCAATTCTAATAAAAAAAACTAATGAATTTGCCACTGATTGAATAAACACACAAGACCAAAAATTTCAAGACTGCCATAAATTTTCGTTTTCACAAAGTTTGCTGATTCAGTTTTTGTAAGGGCAATTTTTATTAATTCAAATGATTATTATTATAAAGAGTGCTCAGGTGAATTGCAAAAGAATGAACCTATTTATCAAGCAATTCAACAAGAGGAGTTTAATTACTGCAAATGACGGCTTCAAGGTGCCCAAGAAAGCCCCAGGGCCATAAAGCAGAATCAGCTATGGGATCAGTTTAATACCAGTGCAGAGCTTGCTCAGGAATGGCAGCAGGCAAGTGTCAGTGCATTTGTGCACACAGTGAAGTGAAATCTTTTTAAGGCTAAACTGGTGTCAATAAGGTCAGCAAATAAGCCACTTCTCGCCAAGAAAAACATCAAAGACAGACTGACTTTCTACAGGAAGCACAGGGATGGGACTGTAGACAACTTGGGAAGTTATTTTCTCTGATGAAGCCCTCTTCAGAGAGACTGTTTGAGACATCTGGAAGAATGATTGCCTGGATTGTCCAGCGAAGAAAAGGTGAGCACTAACATGAGACCTGTGTCATGCCAATAGTAAAGCATCCTGAGAGCATTCATATGTGGGGGAGTTTTTCATCCAAGGGAGTGTGCTCACTCACAATATTGCTTAACAATACTGCCATGAATAAACAATAGTATCTAAACATCCTCATTGAGCAATTTCTCCCAACAATTTACGAGCAATTTGATGATAAACAGCTATTTTCACCATTATAGAGCACCATGTCACAAGACAATAGTGATAACTACGTAACATTGAAACATGGCCAAGAAACTCTGCAGATCTTAATCTCATTGAGAACCTGTGGTTAACCCTCAACAATCAGGTAAACAAAGAAAAACAGAAAAATTGTGATCAACTCCAAGCACTGATTGGACAATAATGGGCTGTCATCAGTCAGGATTTGGCCCGGAAGCTGATTTCCAGCATGGCAGGGGGAATTACCAAAGTCTTAACCCCTTAACGACCCATGACGTACCCAGTACTTCATGGTGAAATCGCGACCCCGGAACCCTGGTGGCTGAGATCGGTGTGCAAAAACCTTAGATTCGGGGAGGAGGGGACCTCTGCCTGACCTCAGGAGGGGTGGTGTCTCCCCCCCGGACCTACGGAGGCTGTGATTGGATGCCGACTGCCACTCAGCCAATCACAGCTACTGTGATGTTTCAGCCATTAAAAATGGCTGAAACATTGAAATCCAGCCATGATCAGTGCAGCTGTAGCACTGATCATTGGCTGAAGCTGGGTGAACTTTGTGTCACCCGCCCCCAGCTCTGATTGGAGAGATTGGCCTTGTGAACGATCTCTCCAATCACCTTGGATCTGGGGTTGGTGACCTGTAGGTGACCACTCCCCTCAGCTTCACTCCATCCGTGAAAGCCAAGAAGAGTGATCCCTGCAAGTGCCATTTGGTAAGGCCCCCGATCCACCGCTGCGCCCGATCAGCCTCCGCCTCTGCCCCCTTTCAGCTGTCGCTGCCGCCGCAGCAGCAGCAGTAGTAGTCACTGCCCACAATCCACCGCCGCTACTGCATCCGATCTGCCACCGCTCTCCTCCATCCACTGCCCCACCTCCATCCACCACCACTCTCCCCCATCAGCCGCTGCCCCATCCATCCGCTACCACTCTCCCCATCAAGTGCTGCCCCCCTTCATCCACCACCGCTCTCCCCATTAGCCGCTGCCCCCCTCCATCCGCCACCGCTCTCCCCATCAGCTGCTGCCAGCCTTCATCCGCCACCGCTCTCACCATCAGGCGCTGCCCCCATTCATCCACCACCACTCTCCCCATCAGCTGCTGCCCCCTCCCTGATCTGCTGCCCGCTCTCTCCCACCTCTCACCCTCCTGCATCTGCTCCCCCCTCCCCCACCTCTCACCCTCCTGCATCTGTTGCCCCCTCCCCCATCTCTCACCCTCCTGCATCTGCTACCCCCTCCCCCACCTCTCACCCTCCTGCATCTGCTGCCTCCTTTCTACCTCTCACTCTCCCACATCTGCTACATCTGCTGCCCCCTCCCCCACCTCTCACCCTCCTGCATCTGCTGCCCCCTCCTCCACTTCTCACTCTCCTGCATCTGCTGCCCCCTACCCCACCTCTCATCCTCCTGCATCTGCTGCCCCCTCTCCCACCTCTCACCCATCTGCTGCCCCCTCCCCCACCTTTCACCCTCCTGCATCTGCTGCCCCTCCCCCACCTCTCACTCTCCTGCATCTGCTGCATCTGCTGCCCCCTCCCCCACCTCTTACCCTCCTGCATCTGCTGCCCCCTGTCCCACCTCTCATCCTCCTGCCTCTGCTGCCCCTCCCCACCTCTCACTCTCCTGCATCTGCTGCATGTGCTGCCCCCTCCCCCACCTCTCACCCTGCTGCATCTGCTGCCCCCTCTCCCACCTCTCACCCTCCTCCATCTGCTGCTTCCTCTATCTGCTGTGAGCCTGCTGTCTAGATCCATCCTGTAAGGTAGCTATCCCCAATCTCACCTTCCACCCTCCCAAACCCCCCTCACCCCTTCCCCCTTCCCCCCCATCTGCCGCCGCTCCTCCAACCGCTGCGCCCTCTCCCATCCTCCGCCGCGCACTGTCACATCCTCCGCGCACTCTCCCATCCTCCATCCATCTTTTTTTCCATCCCACCTAGTCCCCCCCCTGTTTGCAGCACATCCGTGTGTGCATCCTGATTATTTTTTCTGTAAACGATGAAAGAAATACAAATAAACTTAGTTTAGGGCCAGTAAAATTATACTATAGTAATCGTCAACTACAGCATTTTTTACTGAATATTGTAAGGGTCAGCCCAGTGCCACACGTGAGAGCAATGCACGAGTCCCACATCACATCATCTGGTATGGTCGCTCTCTTCCAGACAGAAGTGTGCGGCTGTGCCGAGTGATGTGATGCGAGATTCGTGCATCGCTCTCACATGTGGCACTTGCCTTAGTGTCAGTTGCAGGCGCTCATATTTTTTTTTTTACTTACGTCCGTATTTTTTATTTCGACAAACTAATATTTTTTTGTATGGGGGGCGTTTAATTTCCAAAATGGGGTGACATGTGGGGGAGCTCCATTGTTTAGGCACCTCAGGGGGTCTCCAAATGCACCATGGCGTCCGCTATTAATTCCAACCAATTTGCTGCGAAATGGATCTCCTTCTCTTCTGAGCCCTGCCGTGCGCCCAAACAATTACTTTCAACCACATATGAGGTATCTGTGTACGCAGGAGAAATTGCACAATATGTTTTATGATGCATTTTTTCCTCATACCCTTGTGAAAAAAGCTACCTGGTTGAAATAACAATTTAGTGTTAAAAAAAATATATATATTTTCACGGCTGAACATTATAAACCTTAGTGAAGCCTCCAGGGGTTCAAAGTGCTCACTAAACATCTAGATAAATTCCATGATGGGTTTAGTTTCCAAAATGGGGTCACTTGTGGGGGAGCTCCATTGTTTAGGCACCTCAGGGGTCTCCAAACACAACATGGCATCCGCTAACTATTTCAGACAATTTTGCGTTTGAAAAGTCAAATGGCGCTACCTGCCTTCTGAGCCCTGTTGTGCACCCAAACATTTGATTTCCACCACATATGAGGTATCTGTGTACTCAGGAGAAATTGCACAATACGTTTTATGGTGCAATTTTTCCTGATACCCTTGTGAAAAAAAGCTACCTGGTTGAAGTAACAATTTTGTGGTAAATGTTTTTTTTTTTTATTTTCACGGCTCAAAATTATTAACTTTTGTGAAGCCTCCAGAGGTTCAATGTGCTCACTAAACATCTAGATAAATTCCATGAGGGGTCTAGTTTCCAAAATGAGGTCACTTGTGGGAAGCTCCATTGTTTAGGCACCTTAGGGGTCTCCAAATGCAACATCGCATCCGCTAATGATTCCAGACAATTTTGCTTTCAAAAATTCAAATGATGCTGCTTCCCTTCCGAGCCTTGCCGTGTGCCCAAACAATTGATTTCCACCACATATGATATATTGGTGTACTCAGGAGAAATTGCACAATTCATTTTATCGTGCACTTTTTCCTGATACCCTTGTGAAAATGCTAAATTTTATGGCTAAAATAACATTTGTGTGTAAAATAGTAAAATTGTCATTTTTCCTTCTACATTGCTTTGGTTGCTGTGAAGCTCCTAAAGGGTTAATAAACTTCTATGATGTGGTTTTGAGTAGAGTGAGGGGTGCATATTTTAGAATGGGGTCACTTTGAGGTATTTTCTGTCACCTAGGCCTCTCAAATCACTCCAAATATGATGTGGTACCTAAAATATTTTTTTTGTAAATTTTGTTGGAGAAATGAAAAATTGCTGATGAACTTTGAACCCTTCTAACTTCCTAACGAAAAAAAAAAATTGTTTCAAAAATTGTGCTGGTGTAAAGGAGACATGTGGTAAATGTTATTTAGTAACTATTTTGTGCGATATATCTCTCAGATTTATGGGCATAAAATTTCAAATTTTGAAAAATTGCGAAATTTTCAAAATTTTTGCAAAATTTCTGAAATGTTTACAAATAAACGCAAAATGTATCGGCCTAAATTTTCTACTGACATGAAGTACAATATGTCATGAAAAACAATGTCATAATTGCCAGGATCTGTTGAAGCGTTCCAGAGTTATAACCTCATAAATTGACATTGGTCAAAATTGCAAAAAATGGCCGGGTCTTCAAGGTAAAAACAGGCTGGGGGCTGAAGGGGTTAAAAAATGAAGGCTGATGTAAATGTTGAGTCTATGCATAAACTTAAAGTATTTTTCAAAAAAGTTTAAAAATGTATGAAATGCTTATAATTGTACTTCAGTAACCATAAAAATGTATGACTAAAAGATCTAAAAACATTAGGTTTTGTGAAAAACGTAATTTGTGTCAGCCTCAAAACATTTGGCCATGGACTGTATACATGTAATTTCTACAAGTGAATTACAAACCAAACATGCATGGATATGCTCCTGAAGTCCATATGAAATGGAGCAATATGTTGGGAGTAAATGGAAAATAAAGCTTCTGTGTACTGACAATATAAAATGTATTTTAAAGCCCTTATCAACTGTTTTCGTTAACAGTAAGCAAGCTGCACATAGGAAATATGTTAATTCCCCCACCATGTCAATCAATACCATTATAGTATATCACTGCTGTGATGATTACATGTATATTTTACCTGCATTTGGTCTTAGGTGAAATACCAAGGAAGAAATAAGATTTCCCCAAACACGGCAAGTTTGGCAGATTAAAAAGAATATCCCAAAATACTGGTTTACAACATGTCTGGATAATTTTCCACAGGATTCTGCATACTTTGTTCCAGTTATTGTTATATACGTACTCTTGCCTGCCCACAGGGGTCCACCTCCTAGGCCAACAAGTATAGAGGAAATAATAAGTGTCGGCCTAAAAAAGAACATAAAAACTTTGAAAATAGGTGTTTAGCATCATATTATTACATTTCTTATCATTCTGAATATCTCATGTCAAAATTATCCCTACAAGAAGAACAACTAGTAGGATGTTATATTAATAAATAAGAAAAGCTTATTATCATACTGGACACAAATGGTCAAAAATGGCTAAATTAAATATATAAGTGGTGAAGCAAGATTTTGCTATTTTGTTCCCTCATCAGTTTACAGATTTTGGGTGAAATTATTTATTTGTGAATCCATCAATGCAAGGCAATATGAACACATATGTGAATACTATCACCATATTCAGGCCGGGTGATTCTGTAGTTAGCTTTGATGTCTAGTCCCACATAGCACAAGGGGAAATTGAGTTCTGAAAATTGTAGCCATCTTCTTCTCCCTCATCCAGAGTGAGTTCAAAGGGCAGCAAGTGTGGTTCATCATCCATGTGGTCAGGGTGGTTTGGAGTAAATAAATTTACGGTCACTCACACTTTAAGCAGTCCAGTTGTGAAGTTGGGTTTGACTTACTAAGGCGATTCCTGTGACAAGGTCAGGGGCCTGTGTGTGAGATGCAAGGAAGGCTAAATAGATTGCTGCCATCCATTGCACTGCATTAAGGTGCTGTCAGCCAGAATGTTAAAGGTGGGATCGTCTCGACTTAGCTTCTGCTACCTTTGGTTAAATTTGTATGATTTTGCCCCAGAGAGGACTTACTACAAATTATGTACTTAAAGGGGTACTCCAGGGAGCTAAAACTGTTTGTACCATCCCTGCCCCTCATACACTACGAAGCTGAGCTGGGCATTGAAGTTCTAGTATCTTTAGATCACTTGTCAGTCAATAAAATAGTAGATGGTCCTCTCCCCTCCCATATGGGACGTTAGTGTAAAGCTCAGAAGTGTGATCCTTTCCTGTTTTATTATTTTTATCCTGCACTTTAAAAAAATAGCAAAACAAATACATTTTACAAAGAAATATTACCAGCTTGGGTAGAAGTTGCAAAGACTGTAGGAAATGAAGCAAAACATTGATGCTACAATAGTCCATTTGCATCCAATTTTCTTTATCAGTAGAGGAGGTAGCAACAGAGAAGAAAGGCTGAGGGACACATACATTACACTTAGTGATGCAACACCAAGTCCTTCTATATTATTGAGACTGCTCTGTAATAGAATAGAAATTAAATGAATATAGAAAGAACATTGAAACCATACCTTATTTCCCTAGTTTATTATAGAATTCTAGATTTTTATACATTTCAGCAAAGTTTAACTGTGCAGAATTGACTTCAGCGTGGCGACACTAAGCTCTATAACCTTTGGTGGGATCTTATTAGAACACATCAGACAGAATGCATGTATAAGCCTGTATATAAAAAAAGCATAGAAATGCCAGGAGGAGGCAATGAATTTGACTTTCATCACTAAGAAAATTGCATGTGATTTTATGTAAATATTTTATTACAGCTTTAAAGTAAATTTGTCATTAGAAAATGACCTATTGTCTGAATCAGATTTTTTGTCTTAAATGTATTTTTAAAAAATCGCGACAAGATTTTTTTTCTATATCACAATCGTTATTAAAAAAAACCCAAAAGACTTCAATTTTTAACACTGGCCACTGTGGATTTTTAGAGTCTAAGGTACTGTTATTTCAGGAACTCCACATAGGAAAAAAAAGTTCCAGGGTGGCACTCAGGGATGAACGGTGCTCAGGTCTATGGAAGGCATCCACAATCAAAATTGAAGAAAAAGACTGGCACTCTTCTTTATGAATGTAGATTCTTTTTATTGTACAATTCCATGTACAGGCATCAAATATTATAACACGTTTCGGCGAAAGCCTTTCTCAAACAAAAGATGATTACTGCATCACAATTCCCACTCTAAAAAATAAAGGTTCATGGATCTGGTAGGAGTAAACACCCTACTCATTTGCATAATCAATCAATTAACAACTCAAATCCCAAGATCCAATTCAAGTTAACAAAAAAAAAAAACCACCAAGAAAAAAGATATACTTTTATACATGCAGAGCATATGAGGGAAAAAGGGGGAAACATCAATAATAATTAATGTGAACCATCAAAAATAAACTCTTGTTCATGTAAATTATTGCAAAAAAAATTTTTGCAAAAAAGTTTTTGCCATTTTTTTACTATTATAATTTTTTATAATTTTTTATAATTTTTTATTCTTAAGGATTCACATAGCATCATGAAATTTAAACTAGAGAAACATAGGTTATATTATAGCAACCAAACAAATAAGTTTCCAAAAGCATTTGTTTACAAAATTACATGATGGGGTTACATATATATCACAGAAAAATACACAGAGAATTTAATCAGCGAGTCATTCATTACAAGAAACCACTAATATCATAGTCTCTATTCAGACCAAGCGGCTGCAGAGATTGCAGCCTGAATATCCAATAGGTCTCTCTCCTCTTTAACATTGTGGTGCGATCCCCCCCTCGTCTGGGCAGCTGGACCTGCTCCAAGATCTGGAAACGTAGTTGGGAGACATTATGCCTAAATTCAGCAAAATGCTGGGATACAGGTAAGATTAGATTTTTTTGCCTTATTGTATACTTGTGATTAGATAGTCTCTCTTTTAATTTTTGAGTGGTTTCACCTACATAAATTAAACCACAAGGGCATTTCAACATAAGGTTAGGTCCAGAAATATTTGGACAGTGACACAAGTTTTGTTATTTCAGCTGTTTACAAAAACATGTTCAGAAATACAATTATATATATAATATGGGCTGAAAGTGCACACTCCCAGCTGCAATATGTGAGTTTTCACATCCAAATCGGAGAAAGGGTTTAGGAATCATAGCTCTGTAATGCATAGCCTCCTCTTTTTCAAGGGACCAAAAGTAATTGGACAAGGGACTCTAAGGGCTGCAATTAACTCTGAAGGCGTCTCCCTCGTTAACCTGTAATCAATGAAGTAGTTAAAAGGTCTGGGGTTGATTACAGGTGTGTGGTTTTGCATTTGGAAGCTGTTGCTGTGACCAGACAACATGCGGTCTAAGGAACTCTCAATTGAGGTGAAGCAGAACATCCTGAGGCTGAAAAAAAGAAAAAAATCATCAGAGAGATAGCAGACATGCTTGGAGTAGCAAAATCAACAGTCGGGTACATTCTGAGAAAAAAGGAATTGACTGGTGAGCTTGGGAACTCAAAAAGGCCTGGGCGTCCACGGATGACAACAGTGGTGGATGATCGCCGCATACTTTCTTTGGTGAAGAAGAACCCGTTCACAACATCAACTGAAGTCCAGAACACTCTCAGTGAAGTAGGTGTATCTGTCTCTAAGTCAACAGTAAAGAGAAGACTCCATGAACGTAAATACAAAGGGTTCACATCTAGATGCAAACCATTCATCAATTCCAAAAATAGACAGGCCAGAGTTAAATTTGCTGAAAAACACCTCATGAAGCCAGCTCAGTTCTGGAAAAGTATTCTATGGACAGATGAGACCAAGATCAACCTGTACCAGAATGATGGGAAAGAAAAAGTTTAGAGAAGAAAGGGAACGGCACATGATCCAAGGCACACCACATCCTCTGTAAAACATGGTGGAGGCAACGTGATGGCATGGGCATGCATGGCTTTCAATGGCACTGGGTCACTTGTGTTTATTGATGACATGACAGCAGACAAGAGTAGCCGGATGAATTCTGAAGTGTACCGGGATATACTTTCAGCCCAGATTCAGCCAAATGCCGCAAAGTTGATCGAACGGCGCTTCATAGTACAGATGGACAATGACCCCAAGCATACAGCCAAAGCTACCCAGGAGTTCATGAGTGCAAAAAAGTGGAACATTCTGCAATGGCCAAGTTAATCACCAGATCTTAACCCAATTGAGCATGCATTTCACTTGCTCAAATCCAGACTTAAGACGGAAAGACCCACAAACAAGCAAGACCTGAAGGCTGCGGCTGTAAAGGCCTGGCAAAGCATTAAGAAGGAGGAAACCCAGCGTTTGGTGATGTCCATGGGTTCCAGACTTAAGGCAGTGATTGCCTCCAAAGGATTCGCAACAAAATATTGAAAATAAAAATATTTTGTTTGGGTTTGGTTTATTTGTCCAATTACTTTTGACCTCCTAAAATGTGGAGTGTTTGTAAAAAAATGTGTACCATTCCTACAATTTCTATCAGATATTTTTGTTCAAACCTTCAAATTAAACGTTACAATCTGCACTTGAATTCTGTTGTAGAGGTTTCAT
The DNA here is from genome assembly GCF_048569485.1 of Anomaloglossus baeobatrachus. Taxonomy (NCBI): domain Eukaryota; kingdom Metazoa; phylum Chordata; class Amphibia; order Anura; family Aromobatidae; genus Anomaloglossus; species Anomaloglossus baeobatrachus. Next base: position 229,481,173 of record NC_134355.1, read on the forward strand.
TTCAAATCCAATGTGGTGGCATGCAGAGCCCAACTCGCGAAAATTGTGTCACTGTCCAAATATTTCTGGACCTAACTGTATACACCACAAAACTACTATCACAAGTATAATATCCATTTAATCTAAACGATTCCCCTGTACGAGGATGCTGAAATGTGGATCCCTTAATCATTCAATTATTATGCAGTAATCATCTTTTGTTTGAGAAAGGCTTTCGCCAAAACGCGTTATAATATTTGATGCCTGTACAAGGAACTCCACATACACATAACCATAATGAAGAAACTCTAAACCTATCTCTTGTATTGAAGCATATAATGAGCATGTGCAATGGTGAAGTGCGGTAGAGCAGGGTCCTCTGTGACATGACGTATTGTGATCGATGGATTCTATGCTGTCAGCTATGTGCAAAGGTATTACCTGTTATTGTTATTGACTCACCCCAGGGCTATGGGATACTCGGTCCCAGGCCATATCTCTGGGTGGCCGTTGCCTGGTTCCGTGACCCTGGGGGTTGGTTGAAGGGGTTATGTACAGGGGAATAGTTATAAAGTTTGTATCGTGACGCCACTTGCGGATTGCGGTTATGATGATGGAACCACCGCTGCACAGTTTCTCGCCGCTGGGGCTGATGTTAGGGGCAGTCTGGATGTTGGGCCCTCCGCAAGTAGGGCCGGGGCCCCAGGGGGGTAGGTGATGGAGTTAGGCGCGGAAAGAAGGTAGGCCACACAAGGGATTGCAGTGTAAATGGGTTCTTTACTCATAGCAGTTTGATAGCTGGTGCTCGAAGGAAGGCTGGTGTTCACTGCTGGATCCCTTAGTCCCAATTCTGGTTTGGTGACCTGGTGGTTTCTTTCCCCTGCACCCTTCTCAAGTTGGTGGGTACCCGTGGCTTGGAGCGTCTCGGGGTCCCCTCCTTTAGTCTCTCAGTCTTTAGTCCATACCTCGGCAATTTAAACCCTGTAGGGTGTTTGGTGTTCTGTTCCGGTCCCTGGTGCCCCCGGACTTTACAGTCAGTGAGGTCCTGGATGGTCCCCTCACTGTGCAGATTTTATCTGGTCTGCTTGGAGCATTTGCATGACTTAGGGCTCTGTACCCCATCGGTGCTATGGTTCCGGGAGTACTCCACCGTACTCCACCGGCAACCACACGCCTGGGCCCTCAGGTCACCGTCACACACTCCCGTCAGTGCGGTTTCATCCATCTCCTCTCACTTCCACTTAAGCTGGGTTCACACACAACGACAACGACATCGCTGTTACGTCACCATTTCCTGTGACGTAACAGCAACCATAGATGATCGCTAGTAAGCTGTCAAACATGTAATTTTAAGCAGAGACGGAGCAACGATCATAGCGACCTCGACGGTCATTGTGCGGTGTCACACGCGTCGCTGTGCAACGACTCAGACCTTGATAGAGGCGTGGTGTTTACCCCTAGACATGTTTTGCGTTGCCTCTTTTCACGCCCCTCTGTTCCGATTGTTGATCGCTACAGCGCCTTTGTGTTGCCTTTTATCACGCCCCTCTATTCTGATTGGTGATCACTACAGCAGCGCCTGATTGGGTGACCGTGCCAAACAAAGGAAGACGCAGTAGTGCTTTTATTCATTCTATTTCATTTCATTCAGATCCACAAAGAACGACACACTAGCGACACCAGACAGAGAATCTACTACGTGGAACAAAGAATGGAACTTAAAGAATGAAATCACTGTAACGCCTTCGGCAAGGTACCCAATCAGAACGCTGTTGTAACCACTAATCGGAGTCGTAGGGGCGTTGCAAAATACACCGCAAAAACACACCCTTGTCCTGCCTTCAGTCCTATGTCACTGCCGTCGCTGCTGCGGTGTCAAACACAAGGATGCTGAGCTTATCATCATGGCGCAGTGGGATAGCAGCGATCAAAAAATGACCTGGAACATTCAGGAGTGAGCAGCAATTTCGCAGCAGGGGTCTGATTGTTGTTATGTGTCACACACAGCGACGTCGCTGTTAAGGTCGTTGCTACGTCACAGAAAATGGCGACTTAGCAGCGATGTCGTTGTCGTCGTCGCTGTGTGTGACACCACCTTTACTCACTTTACCGACTCCACTGACTGTCTGCCCCCTCCGACCTGGTTGTCGTCTAGTGGACTGGATCGGCTCCACCCCTGGATGGCCATCCATTGGGTCCAACTTTAGTCTGTCACCATATCTTGGAAATGGGGGAAACTGGGATTATATTATGTTTTGGTATTACCGGCACTGGTCTTTCAGGTCCCTGGGGGTAGTCCCTGCATCTTTGACAGGATGCAGTACTTTGTAGCTCCTGATGGCTTCAGGGGAGCTACATTATCCTGCCTCTCATGATAGGACGCCAGCTGAAAACTCTCCCTAAAAGTCAGGAAGTAGAAGTCTAAAATGGCATATTTGCCATTGAGAAAATGTCAAGATTTCTAAACTTGATTTTTAAACAAAAATTATATATAAAAAAATACACATAACCCAAAATCTTGATCTAAATAAGGGGTCATTTTCTGATGACAAATTCCCTTTAAAAGCACAAATATGTTGACAGTAGAGATGAGCGAACCCTAGGTTCGGTTTTCGAACCGAACACCAACTTAAAAAACCAAGGCTCGGGTTCAGAGTTTTGGTGCTTTACGTGCGAACTTAACTCGCATGAGCAACACTGTGTGTGAGCCACTTGCAGTGTTTGAACGGCGCACACTGGGGGTAATAACAGCATGAGCAGATGTAGCATGTAACCCCAAATAAAAATTTGAAAATGCCCGCTCACCCTCCCCCGGAAGAGATCTGCTTATGGCTGGCTGTATGTGGGCGGAGACTCAAACTGCTAATCAGTGATTCCGAACCTCCTCGGGCAAGGTTTGGATAGGTGGCTGCCAGCAAACCAAACCTACAAAGGTTCGCTCATCTTTAGTTGACAGTGTGTAACCCCAGATACATTGCTAGGTGTTTCATGCTTTCTGGAAAGCCTGTTATTTAGTATATACATTGGCATGATAGAAAAAACTACAATCATATGTGGTTTTGACAAATGTTCTTGACAAAAGCTATGCTTAAAGAACTTTCACTATAAATAGTGTTACACCACTGGTATGTGGTCAGTTATTTATCTAGTGAAAAGGTTTCACTGTTTCCTGTGCACATTACCCAGTTATTATAACACGCACAATAGTTTGTCATCCTTTATTTAACGCTGAAGGAAACAGGTGACCATTACAAGGGAAGAACCAAACACACCTTTGTGACACAGATTATTCATCTTTCATGTAACACTTTCTAAATGACTAAATATTACAGTTAAATGCACAGCGTGGTGCATCCTACACATTTGGCTATTTTTTTATGGGAGGTATTTAACCACAGTCACAAAGGATCCATAGGTCTTTATGAATACATCATTCTGTATCAAAAACTATATTGTTAAGAAATTATTATCACTAAATAGCAGCAAGATGTTTTTCAAACGTTCAAGAATGAAATGAGTAAAGCTCAATTATTTGTATAATGAAAGCATGAGCAAGCTTCTTATATCCGTGTCAGCACATCACATTAACAAGGCTTACAACAAATTATGCCTATTACATATTATGCTCCATATATGCTGTAAAGAAAATGAGGGTTGTAGTGACCACTCTATTCTAGTGAGTCCAAGCAGTTCTTCCACCATTAATCAGTGCTGTAATTATTGGTGCACTCTTGCAGAAAATGTGATAACTTTCATAGTTTGTTTTGAAAAGCTCTTTGTTGTCAGATAATGATAATATTGGTATTTCTGACTTTGTCTCCTTCACAAAGTACACTGCCTTGTAGGAGATATAACCCATAAAAAAACCACTCCATTACTTTTAAAATCACCTTCTCACCACTTCCAATTCTGGCGCTGAGATGTGAGAATGCAGGGGAAGAAGCTCCAGGCGGCTCCTAACCTAGAAACAACTTCCAAATGTGCAAATCGTCTGATGGTGGTGTATAGAGCGGTACCTGCTGAGGAGCGGAGGAACGCCAAACAAAACCCGCAGAAACAGGCCAGATGGACCAGGGATGGCATCCAAGATGGCGCCAGACACGCTACGAGGGGAGAGGTGGTTCACAGAGCACACAGGGCAGTGAAGCACAGCAGCTGCTTGGCAGGGAAATAGATTACCCAGGACTGGCCAGAGAGGTGGCGGAGCATTTAACCAACAACATCAGGGAGCCACTGACTACCTTGGTGAAGGTGGCCTTGACGGCTCTGCAGGAGGCTGTAGCACAGCATGATGTCCAGCTGACAGAAACTAACCAGAGGGTATCGGATGCTGAAGACGTTGCAGCTAGGATGGAGGTACGGGTTAAAGATCTAGCTGAAACTGCCCAGGAAATGAAGGAGAAGATAGATGACCATGAGAACAAGGCCAAGAGGAGCAATGTGAAGTTGGTGGGGTTGCCGGAATCTGTGCCTGCTCAACACCTGGATTTACTATGTGAGGTGGATCTGCCCAAGGTTCTAGGACTGAATCACAGATACTGGGTGGAAAGAGTACACAGGGTAGGCCCCATGAGAGAGTCGGAGCGGGTGAAGGGTGACTCTGCTGCAGTCACGTCAGGTGAGCTACTAAGAGCAGGACAGGTCATCATAAAATATCTGGAATATAAAGACAAAGAGGAGATCCTGCGTGCCTTCAGAAACAGGAGACAGCCCCTGAAAGTTAAGGGGCATAAGATCTTGCTCATTGGGCACAACGCTGCAGAGGTGACTGAAAAGAAAAGCATTCAGTAAGCTGTGTACAGCTCTGTATCACAAGAAAGCCAAATTCCAATACTGTATCCTGCCATATTCATAGTTCATAGTATCATAGTATCATAGTTTTTAAGGTTGAAGGGAGACTCTAAGTCCATCTAGTTCAACCTGTAGCCTAACATGTTGATCCAGAGGAAGGCAAAAAAAACCCCAATTTGGAAACAAGTTCCAATGGGGAAAAAATTTCCTTCCTGACTCCACATCCGGCAATCAGACTAGTTCCCTGGATCAATACCCTGTCATAAAATCTAATATACATAACTGGTAATATTAAATTTTTCAAGAAAGGCATCCAGGCTCTGCTTAAATGTTAGTAGTGAATCACTCATTACAACATCATGCGGCAGAGAGTTCCATAGTCTCACTGCTCGTAGAGTAAAGAATCCTCGTCTGTGATTATGATTAAACCTTCTTTCCTCAAGACGTAGCGGATGCCCCCGTGTTCCAGTCGCAGGCCTAGGTGTAAAAAGATCTTTGGAAAGGTCTCTGTACTGTCCCCTCATATATTTATACATTGTGATTAGATCCCCCCTAAGCCTTCGTTTTTCCAAACTAAATAACCCCAAGTTTAATAACCTGTCTTGGTATTGCAGCCCCCCCATTCCTCTAATAATCTTGGTCGCTCTTCTCTGCACCCTCTCCAGTTCAGCTATGTCCTTCTTATATATCGGTGACCAGAATTGTACACAGTATTCTAAGTGCGGTCGCACTAGTGACTTGTACAGAGGTAGAACTATATTTTTTTCATGAACACTTATACCTCTTTTAATACATCCCATTATTTTATTAGCCCTGGCAGCAGCTGCCTGACACTGTCCACTAAAGTGAAGTTTACCATCCACCCATACACCCAAGTCTTTTTCTGTGTCTGTTTTACCCAGTGTTCTACAATTAAGTACATAATCATAAATGTTATTTCCTCTACCCAAGTGCATGACCTTACATTTATCTACATTAAACTTCAATTGCCACTTCTCAGCCCAATCCTCCAATTTACATAAATCTCCCTGTAATATAAAATTATCCTCCTCTATATTGATTACCCTGCAGAGTTTAGTATCATCTGCAAATATTGAAATTCTACTCTGCATGCCCCCAACAAGGTCATTTATAAATATGTTGAAAAGAAGCGGGCCCAATACTGACCCCTGTGGTACCCCACTATGAACTGAGACCCAGTCCGAGTACGTACCATTAATAACCACCCTTTGTTTCCTATCACTGAGCCAGTTTTTAACCCAGTTACACATATTTTCCCCTATCCCCATTATTCTCATTTTATGTACCAACCTTTTGTGTGGCACCGTATCAAAAGCTTTTGAAAAGTCCATATACACAACATCCACTGCATTTCCCTGGTCCAGACTTGAACTTACCTCTTCATAGAAGCTGATCAAATTAGTTTGACAGGATCGATCCCTCATAAACCCATGTTGATACTCTGTCATAAGATTATTTTTCTTGAGATACTCCAGTATAGCATCTCTCAAGAAACCCTCAAGGATTTTACCAACCGTAGAGGTTAAACTTACCGGCCTATAATTTCCCGGCTCAGTTTTTGTCCCCTTTTTGAATATTGGCACCACATTTGCTATGCGCCAGTCCTGCGGTACCGACCCTGTTATTAAGGAATCTGAGAAGATTAAAAATAATGGTCTATCTATCACAGAACTCAATTCCTGCAGTACTCTGGGGTGTATGCCATCCGGGCCCGGAGATTTGTCAACCTTAGTGATTTCGAGGCGGCGGTGTACTTCCTGCTGGGTTAAGCAGGTAATATTTAAGGGTGAATTTATGGTATCACTGGTCATGTCATCTGCCATGGCATTTTCTTGTATAAAAACCGTAGAAAAAAAGTCATTCAGCAGGTTGGCTTTACCCTCATCCCCTTCCACCATTTCACCAAGACTATTTTTAAGGGGGCCAACACTATCGCTTTTCAATTTTTTACTGTTTATGTAGTTAAAGAATATTTTAGGATTATTTTTACTTTCTCTCGCAATGAGTCTCTCTGTCTCAAACTTAGCTAACTTAATTTGCTTTTTACATATTTTATTTAATTTTCTATAATTATATAATGCCTCATCACTACCTACCCTCTTTAATTCTTTTAAGGCTTTCTGTTTTTCTTTTATTGCTTCCCTTACAGCTCTATTTAGCCATAGGGGTTTCCTCCTATTTCTAGCATGTTTGTTCCCATAGGGTATATTTTCTGCACAAGCCCTATTCAGGATGCTCATAAAAGTCTCCCATTTGCTTTGTGTACTTTTATTACTTAGTACATCATCCCAGTTTATTGCACTAAGATCATCTCTCAACCGTTTAAAATTTGCTTTCCTGAAGTTTAGTGTCCTTGTAGCCCCTCTACTAGACATCTTACTAAAGAATACATGAAAACTTATTATTTTGTGATCACTATTCCCCAAGTAACCCCCAACTTGTATATTTGATATGCGGTCTGGCCTATTGGTTAGTACAAGGTCTAGTAGTGCTCCCCCTCTTGTGGGGTCCTGTACCATTTGTGAAAGGTAATTATCTTTCATTGTTATCAAAAATCTATTTCCTTTGCTGGAACTGCAAGTTTCTGTTCCCCAATTTATATCAGGATAGTTAAAGTCCCCCATAATAATTACCTCTCCGAGACTCGCTGCTTTATCAATTTGCTTTATGAGGAGATTCTCTACCTCTTCCATAATATTCGGCGTCTTATAACACACCCCTATCAGTATTTTATTATTCATTCTCCCCCCCCCTTATCTCCACCCATAGGGACTCTACATTCTCAGTACCCTCACATATGTTGTCACGCAGGATGGGTTTTAAGGATGATTTTACATATAGACACACACCTCCCCCGAATAGGCTATAACCCTGTAAATTAACAGCCCAGTCATAGCTCTCATCCAGCCATGTCTCTGATATCCCCACTATATCATAATTTTCTTCCAACAATATTAATTCTAATTCCTCCACCTTATTTGTGAGGCTTCGGGCATTAGTGTACATGCACGTTACGTATGACTCTGTACCTGTATTCCTGCTTACTGTATTACCTGTCCTAACCCTTCCCCCCGTACCACCCCCAATTTCATTACTTGTGCCCTGGTCACTATCTGCACTACATTCCCCTTCTATAAAGTGAATACCCTTGCCCCCCATTCCTAGTTTAAACACTCCTCCAACCTTCTAGCCATTTTCTGCCCCAGCAGAGCTGCACCTTCCCCATTAAGATGCAGCCCATCCCTATGGGGAAAGATCATGATGGGGCCACACAGACATTTTGGGACCCCCTAGAGGTGGAGAACCACTTTTTAAGCGGAGGGGCTGTCGCAGCACAGGAGGAGAGAGGGAGATGGAGAGACTCTGCAAGTGCGTTAATTAAAGGTTTCTCTCTGACACCAGCATCTGGGGGACAGGTCCTGGATTGGAACAGGGTCAATAGAGAGCCCAGGCACCCAGTCCGAAAGAGAAGCAACAGATGGCGATTGCTTTAGTGAGGAGAGGAGGAGGAAGTGGTCACATTTGAGAGAGGATGGTCAGATAAGCGTTACTGAGGACTGGTAACTAGTTCAAGGTTTTGGTGAACACTTTTTTTCTTTTAGGTGTACTTGGTAACACAGGATGGTTGAGGCCTGATTGCCTCTTTATCCCCCCCTTTTCCGCCCCCCTTTTCTATTTCGCTCTTCTTTTCTCTTCTCTCTGCTTTTTTCCTCTTCTTCCTTCAGCAGAGATATAAGACAAAACAATCACTGATCTCAGGGAGACCAGCCAGAGAAAACACTGCCGGCAACCAGTGAGGGCGCTCAACACAGTGAAATCCTAGGTGGATTGCCCCCTGGGAGGTATGCAAATCAAAAAGGTCCGTGGTGCCTCTGTTAGGAGTCTCAACTCATAAAATGGACAGATATCCCTCCGGGAAGGACCTAGCCAAGGAGTGGCTCTTTTTAGGAGACCACCATAACCACCATATTAAGTGGCCCTTTTAGTCAATATCCAGCTCTTTGACGAGTTTAAAGATATGACAAGGGAAATATCAAGGCCATGTATCCATCCACAAACAGCTGTTTTGGGATATTGCCCCTCATCAGTGTGGAGTAGGATTCTGGCCAGGTGGGAGCAATGCCTAGTAGACCAACAAGACAAAACAATCACTGATCTCGGGAAGACCAGCCAGAGAAAACACTGCCGGCAGCCAGCGAGGGCGCTCAACACAGTGAAATCCTAGGTGCATTGACCCCTGGGAAGTATGCAAATCAAAAAGGTCAGTCCTGAGGGGTAAATTGATGGGTTACATGGCCAAAATGAAAAGACAGATAAACGAGTTTCAAGAAACTAGCCTGGCAGTAAGGAAAGCCTATACTGAGTATGTGGAAAGACCGTCACAAAGTACAAAGGAGCACTGGGTGGCAGTGAAGGGGAGATTCGAGTTATGGGTGGATAGAGGATAAAACTAATATAGGTCACATCAGGAGGTAGACATACATAGGTTTGGAAATAAAGCAGGGAGACTCTTGGCAAACCTTGCAAAGGGTATTTGGCCGGGGACACACATAACTACTCTATTCAGACAAAACGGAAGCAAGACAAATGACTTTAAAGAAATCAACGACATCCTGGGAGACTTTTATGTTGGTTTATACAAATAGGGGGATGGGGCACAGGGAGTGGGAGGAAGGCATTGTTTGAAGGGAATCAAAATGCCTAAGCTCTCGGAGGAGACACTACACGATTTAAACTCGAAAATAATGACGGGAGAAGTTCAGGGAGTTATTGAGGAATTGAACACATTTAAGGTGCTGGGTCTGGATGACTTAATGGTGAATTCTATAAGATCTTGGAGGAACAAGTGGCCCCTGTCCTTGTGGATGTACTTAATAGGATTTTGAGGGGGGATGCAATAACACCATTGCTCAACACGGCATATACAGTTAGGTCCAGAAATATTTGGACAGTGACACAATTTTCGCGAGTTGGGCTCTGCATGCCACCACATTGGATTTGAAATGAAACCTCTACAACAGAATTCAAGTGCAGATTGTAACGTTTAATTTGAAGGTTTGAACAAAAATATCTGATAGAAATTGTAGGAATTGTACACATTTCTTTACAAACACTCCACATTTTAGGAGGTGAAAAGTAATTGGACAAATAAACCAAACCCAAACAAAATATTTTTATTTTCAATATTTTGTTGCGAATCCTTTGGAGGCAATCACTGCCTTAAGTCTGGAACCCATGGACATCACCAAACGCTGGGTTTCCTCCTTCTTAATGCTTTGCCAGGCCTTTACAGCCGCAGCCTTCAGGTCTTGCTTGTTTGTGGGTCTTTCCGTCTTAAGTCTGGATTTGAGCAAGTGAAATGCCTGCTCAATTGGGTTAAGATCTGGTGATTGACTTGGCCATTGCAGAATGTTCCACTTTTTTGCACTCATGAACTCCTGGGTAGCTTTGGCTGTATGCTTGGGGTCATTGTCCATCTGTACTATGAAGCGCCGTCCGATCAACTTTGCGGCATTTGGCTGAATCTGGGATAAAAGTATATCCCGGTACACTTCAGAATTCATCCGGCTACTCTTGTCTGCTGTTATGGCATCAATAAACACAAGTGACCCAGTGCCATTGAAAGCCATGCATGCCCATGCCATCATGTTGCCTCCACCATGTTTTACAGAGGATGTGGTGTGCCTTGGATCATGTGCCGTTCCCTTTCTTCTCCAAACTTTTTTCTTCCCATCATTCTGGTACAGGTTGATCTTGGTCTCATCTGTCCATAGAATACTTTTCCAGAACTGAGCTGGCTTCATGAGGTGTTTTTCAGCAAATGTAACTCTGGCCTGTCTATTTTTGGAATTGATGAATGGTTTGCATCTAGATGTGAAACCTTTGTATTTACTTTCATGGAGTCTTCTCTTTACTGTTGACTTAGAGACAGATACACCTACTTCACTGAGAGTGTTCTGGACTTCAGTTGATGTTGTGAACGGGTTCTTCTTCACCAAAGAAAGTAAGCGGCGATCATACACCACTGTTGTCATCCGTGGACGCCCAGGCCTTTGTGAGTTCCCAAGCTCACCAGTCAATTCCTTTTTTCTCAGAATGTACCCGACTGTTGATTTTGCTACTCCAAGCATGTCTGCTATCTCTCCGATGGATTTTTTCTTTTTTTTCAGCCTCAGGATGTTCTGCTTCTCCTCAATTGAGAGTTCCTTAGACTGCATGTTGTCTGGTCACAGCAACAGCTTCCAAATGCAAAACCACACACCTGTAATCAACCCCAGACCTTTTAACTACTTCATTGATTACAGGTTAACGAGGGAGACGCCTTCAGAGTTAATTGCAGCCCTTAGAGTCCCTTGTCCAATTACTTTTGGTCCCTTGAAAAAGAGGAGGCTATGCATTACAGAGCTATGATTCCTAAACCCTTTCTCCGATTTGGATGTGAAAACTCTCATATTGCAGCTGGGAGTGTGCACTTTCAGCCCATATTATATATATAATTGTATTTCTGAACATGTTTTTGTAAACAGCTAAAATAACAAAACTTGTGTCACTGTCCAAATATTTCTGGACCTAACTGTATAAAGCTCTTGCCCAAGGGAGGGAAAAAATTGGAGGATCCTTCTAGCTATTTCTCCATATCGTTAATAAATCAGGGTCTTAAGATAGTATCTAAGTTGATGACAAATAGGCTGGCGATGGTTCTGCCAAATATTATCACCTCTCCTCAAACAGGCATGGTGAAGGGAAGGTCAGCAGTGACAAATGTGAGGAAGGTGATGTTGGCAATTAACGTGGTTAAAGGGAGAGGTGAGAATGTTAGGGGGGTTCCAGCCATGATCACATTGGATGCAGAAAAAGCATTTGATAATGCCAGTTGGTCATGGCTGGAACTGCTATTGGATCACATTGGCCTATGAGGGGCCTTCCACAAATTCATGGGGGTCCTATACACTAACCCACAGGCAAGAGTTTGTACTCCGGGATTTCTATCCAAGGTCTTCCCGCTAATGAAGGGGACCAGACAGGGGTGCCCAATGTCCCCTTTGTTGTTTAATTTGGCCATAGAGCCACTATCGATATGCTTAAATGAGGGAGGGTGGTTTGACGGGATTGATATTGGTAACAGAAAGCTGCACTCAGCATTGTTCACAGACGACATTATTTTGTTTATGAACAATCCTCTGGACCAACTACAGGGAGTACTTTGGCAGATAGAGACATTTGGAAGGTTTGCGGGGTTTAAATTTATTAACGCTAAAGCCTGCTTTACACGTTGGAATTTCGCATACGATATATTTGCAACGCCCCCATCATATGTGCAGCACGTTCAATTTGTTGAACGTGCCGCACAAACGATTAACCCCAGTCACACGTACTTACCTTCCATACGACCTCGATGTGGGCGGCGAACGTCCACTTCCTGGAGTGGGAGGGACGTTCGGCGTCACAGCGACGTCACGCGGCAGCCGGCCAATAGAAACGGAGGACATAAACGTAAACATCCCGCCCACCTCCTTCCTTCTGCATTGTGGGCCGGGAGCCGCAGGACGCAGGTAAGATCTGTTCATCGTTCCCGGGGTGTCACATACTACGATGTGCGCTACCCCGGGAACGTTGAACAATCTGACGTTCAATTCTAGAGAAATGAACGATGTGCATGCGATGAACGTTTTAACGTTCAATCGCAATGGCACGTACCTGTCACACACTGCAATGTACCTTACAATGCCGGATGTGCGTCACTTACGACGTGACCCCGCCGACACATTGTAAGATATATTGCAGCGTGTAAATCAGGCTTAAGTGTGAAATATTGGTCTTGGGAAGGAGGGGGTAGACAAGGGGCAGGAGATGGGGCACAGGCTTTGTGGTATACCTGCAGCGAAGTCAGCTATCAAATACTTGTGGCTGCAGATAGGTAGAAGCATAGAAACAATATATTCCCTCAACTATTGCCCATTAATCAGGAAAATATAGCGGGAATTGTAAGTGTGGACCAATCTCCCGCTGACATTACTGGTAAGAAACCATTTAATAAAAAAGAAAGTTTCTCGAGGCTCCTTTACCCACTCCAGATGATGCCGCTGCTCTTGAGACATACAGATGTCAATAGGTTGACCAGAACATTTCTACGTTTCCCTAGAAAGGAGCTCGGGTAAGGATCAGGCCAAAAAATTGATATTACCTTTGGAGAGGTTGGGGATTAAATTGCCCAACAGCAGAGGATATAATTTGGCATGTATAATACGGCATGTGGTGGATTGATTGAGGAGGATGAATCGCTACTCAGATTGGGAAATGGAGTCAGAATTTTGTACGGCATGGGATTAAAAGTCCATTATGCACACGTCCATTTCGAACCAAAATAAAGTAATTGTTGGTGTGCAGAGACACAGTGAAGTTGGGCAAGGCGGTGAGGAAAAAATTGGATCGGCATGGCGAATCTGTAAAATATTACAGAAATGGTTAGTGAAAGAAATACCATCACGGGAATAGTTGGTAAAGCTATTGAAAATCTTGCCTAATCTGGAAAAGCTAGAGGCGGAGAGGAACAAAGACAAACAGATGAAAAAAAAATTGGGAAAATGGGGAGCTTTTGTTAATCGGTTATGTTCGGAGGAAGAAATAAGGCAGGTGGTTTCCCCATTTACATATACAGAATGGTACCTTAGAGAGGAGGTTCTCTGGGTCAACTAAAGATTAGAGTTGAGCAAGGTTCGCGGTTCGCCAGTTCGCGGTTCCAGTGATTTTGGGGGGTGTTCTAGATAGAACTAGAACTCGAGCTTTTTACTAAAAGTTCGGCAGCTCGAGTTACGTTCGAGAACGGTTCTATCAGCACAAAGCCTAGCTAATTACTAGCTGGCTTTTCACTCTGTGATTCACACTATTATCAAATTTCAGCGTATAGTGTGCGGGGGGGACGGGTTTGGATCTGTGGTGCTGAGGAAATGCCGATCGCCATTTTTTTTCTAAGCGCGTGTGTAGTGGGTCGGGCCAGCATCTCAGCCAATCCCAGACACACACACGGCTAAGTGGACTTTTTGCCAAACAAGCAAGGGCATGTGTCATAGGCTGTCCATGTCACATGTCCTTGCATTATAAATACGGACATTTTCCCTCAGGATGCCATTATCTGCCTTCTGCGTCTGGATGACAGTCACCGCTCACGCAGCTCCTGTTGCCGGTCCTGCTGTGTACGCTATACAACAGCGCTCTACAGATTAGGGACAGAAGTTTATTTCAGCCCTTTTTAGGGCTAATTTCATCAGGCTCAGAGCCATAGGTGACAGTCAAGTCCGTGGAAACGCTGTATACAGCTTCAGATAACAGTGTCTGTGTACCTAAGCTCAGGGAATTCCTTGCTGCATTTCACCATTAGGAAGGATAGAAAGTGAGGCTTACTTTCTTCTACACTGACCCACAACCCGGCCACTGTACCCTCGTGCACATTTTTGCAAAGCCATTTTAATTCAAAAGAGTGATGCCAGTTAGTGCCATCCAAAGAGTGGCTGCTGTACTCCATTATTGTGCCACTTGTGCCAAGCAAGTCCCACCACCTCTGCATTCTCCCCTCCTTCACATTTTTGCAAAGCCATTTTAATTGAAAAGAGTGCTGCCAGTTAGTGCCATCCAAAGAATGGCTGCTGTACTCCATTATTGTGCCAATGGTGCTAAGCAAGTCCCACCACCTCTGCATTCTCCCCTCCTGCACATTTTTGAAAAGCCATTTTAATTGAAAAGAGTGCTGCCAGTTAGTGCCATCCAATGAGTGGCTGCTGTACTCCATTATTGTGCCACTTGTGCCAAGCAAGTCCCACCACCTCTGCATTCTCCCCTCCTGCACATTTTTGAAAAGTCATTTTAATTGAAAAGAGTGCTGCCAGTTAGTGTCATCCAATGAGTGGCTGCTGTACTCCATTATTGTTCCAATGGTGCTAAGCAAGTCCCACCACCTCTGCATTCTCCCCTCCTGCACATTTTTGAAAAGTCATTTTAATTGAAAAGAGGGCTGCCAGTTAGTGTCATCCAAAGAGTGGCTGCTCTACTCCATTATTGTGCCACTTGTGCCAAGCAAGTCCCACCATCTCTGCATTCTCCCCTCCTGCACATTTTTGCAAAGCCATTTTAATTGAAAAGAGGGCTGCCAGTTAGTGTCATCCAAAGAGTGGCTGCTGTACTTCATTATTGTGCCACTTGTGCCAAGCAAGTCCCACCACCTCTGCATTCTCCCCTCCTGCACATTTTTGCAAAGCCATTTTAATTGAAAAGAGTACTGCCAGTTAGTGCTTTCCAAAGAGTGATTGCTGTACTCCATTATTGTTCCACTGGTGCCAAGCAAGTCCCTCCACCTCTGCATTCTACCCTCATGCACATTTTGCTACGCTAATTTTATAGCAAACTCAGGGAATCCTTGCTGCATTTGATCATTAGGAGGGATAGAAAGTGAGGCTTCCTTTACTGTCCTTGTACCCACAGAACACGGCCACTGTACCCACCTGGCCACTTTTGCCACGCTATTTAATTTGCCCAAAGAGCTGACTCTTTTTCTGCCATCCTAAAATTGTCTGGAATACTAAGTTAGTGTTCCTTTGCTGCCAAGCAAGGTACAACACATGTGCATTCTACACTCCTTTCCATTTCTGGAACGCAATTATTAACTGCAGCTAGTCCAGCCAATCTGTGATGAAGGTGCAGGCGTGGATATAATGTTGCCTTCATCCAATGGTGGTTCTCTCGATGTCTGACAGCTCAACAATACCATCTGTTTCCACTTCCAAAACAAGTGATGACCTGCCAATCACACTCCCGCTTACGGGTAAAGGGGTGGAAGTTCAGTGTGAAAAAGCATGTGTGACTGCTGTCCCCACAGTCACAGAGGATGAAGAGCACGCAGATGCACTTGATGGGGCAGGGGGTGGTTGCACAGGCACGCTAGGCCACATTGTAGCACAGTGACTTATTGCGACTTATGCTTCATTTTAAGTCGTGTGCAGGGTGGGCTCCCCAGTATGCAGCAAAACCACGCAACAGGAAAAGGACTCTACCCAGTTGGGTTGATAAATGATTGTTTAACTTTCCCAAAACAAACAATAAGAACCATGCATAAAATTAAAATAATAGAACAATCTACCGTATTTTTCGGACTATAAGACGCACCGGACCATAAGACGCACCCTGGTTTTAGAGCAGGAAAATAAAATTTTAAGCAAAAAATGGGAGTCAGGACACACTGTTATGGGGCAAGGATCTGCTGCTGACACTGTTATGGGGGTAATGTCTCCAAATTCTCTACTAAGGTACCCCAGCCTGGTAATGATCCTCCTGCCTTGTATATAAAGTATATGTCCCTCATCCTGCTATATACCCCATCCTGGCATATGGCCCCATCCTGCTATATACGGTAACCCATCCTGGCATATGGCCCCATCCTGCTATATACGGTAACCCATCCTGTCATATGGCCCCATCCTGCTATATACCTCCAACCTGCTACATACCCCCATCCTGCTCATATACCACCATCCTGCTATATACCCCCATCCTGCTCATACAGTTAGGTCCAGAAATATTTGGACAGTGACACAATTTTCGCGAGTTGGGCTCTGCATGCCACCACATTGGATTTGAAATGAAACCTCTACAACAGAATTCAAGTGCAGATTGTAACGTTTAATTTGAAGGTTTGAACAAAAATATCTGATAGAAATTGTAGGAATTGTACACATTTCTTTACAAACACTCCACATTTTAGGAGGTCAAAAGTAATTGGACAAATAAACCAAACCCAAACAAAATATTTTTATTTTCAATATTTTGTTGCGAATCCTTTGGAGGCAATCACTGCCTTAAGTCTGGAACCCATGGACATCACCAAACGCTGGGTTTCCTCCTTCTTAATGCTTTGCCAGGCCTTTACAGCCGCAGCCTTCAGGTCTTGCTTGTTTGTGGGTCTTTCCGTCTTAAGTCTGGATTTGAGCAAGTGAAATGCCTGCTCAATTGGGTTAAGATCTGGTGATTGACTTGGCCATTGCAGAATGTTCCACTTTTTTGCACTCATGAACTCCTGGGTAGCTTTGGCTGTATGCTTGGGGTCATTGTCCATCTGTACTATGAAGCGCCGTCCGATCAACTTTGCGGCATTTGGCTGAATCTGGGATAAAAGTATATCCCGGTACACTTCAGAATTCATCCGGCTACTCTTGTCTGCTGTTATGTCATCAATAAACACAAGTGACCCAGTGCTATTGAAAGCCATGCATGCCCATGCCATCACGTTGCCTCCACCATGTTTTACAGAGGATGTGGTGTGCCTTGGATCATGTGCCGTTCCCTTTCTTCTCCAAACTTTTTTCTTCCCATCATTCTGGTACAGGTTGATCTTGATCTCATCTGTCCATAGAATACTTTTCCAGAACTGAGCTGGCTTCATGAGGTGTTTTTCAGCAAATGTAACTCTGGCCTGTCTATTTTTGGAATTGATGAATGGTTTGCATCTAGATGTGAACCCTTTGTATTTACTTTCATGGAGTCTTCTCTTTACTGTTGACTTAGAGACAGATACACCTACTTCACTGAGAGTGTTCTGGACTTCAGTTGATGTTGTGAACGGGATCTTCTTCACCAAAGAAAGTATGCGGCGATCATCCACCACTGTTGTCATCCGTGGACGCCCAGGCCTTTTTGAGTTCCCAAGCTCACCAGTCAATTCCTTTTTTCTCAGAATGTACCCGACTGTTGATTTTGCTACTCCAGGCATGTCTGCTATCTCTCTGATGGATTTTTTCTTTTTTTTCAGCCTCAGGATGTTCTGCTTCTCCTCAATTGAGAGTTCCTTAGACTGCATGTTGTCTGGTCACAGCAACAGCTTCCAAATGCAAAACCACACACCTATAATCAACCCCAGACCTTTTAACTACTTCATTGATTACAGGTTAACGAGGGAGATGCCTTCAGAGTTAATTGCAGCCCTTAGAGTCCCTTGTCCAATTACTTTTGGTCCCTTGAAAAAGAGGAGGCTATGCATTACAGAGCTATGATTCCTAAACCCTTTCTCCGATTTGGATGTGAAAACTCTCATATTGCAGCTGGGAGTGTGCACTTTCAGCCCATATTATATATATAATTGTATTTCTGAACATGTTTTTGTAAACAGCTAAAATAACAAAACTTGTGTCACTGTCCAAATATTTCTGGACCTAACTGTATAAAGCTCTTGCCCAAGGGAGGGAAAAAATTGGAGGATCCTTCTAGCTATTGCTCCAAATCGTTAATAAATCAGGATCTTAAGATAGTATCTAAGTTGATGACAAATAGGCTGGCGATGGTTCTGCCAAATATTATCACCTCTCCTCAAACAGGCTTTGTGAAGGGAAGGTCAGCAGTGACAAATGTGAGGAAGGTGATGTTGGCAATTAACGTGGTTAAAGGGAGAGGTGAGAATGTTAGGGGGGTTCCAGCCATGATCACATTGGATGCAGAAAAAGCATTTAATAATGCCAGTTGGTCATGGCTGGAACTGCTATTGGATCACATTGGCCTATGAGGTGCCTTCCACAAATTCATGGGGGTCCTATACACTAACCCACAGGCAAGAGTTTGTACTCCGGGATTTCTATCCAAGGTCTTCCCGCTAATGAAGGGGACCAGACAGGGGTGCCCAATGTCCCCTTTGTTGTTTAATTTGGCCATAGAGCCACTATCGATATGCTTAAATGAGGGAGGGTGGTTTGACGGGATTGATATTGGTAACAGTCAGCATTGTTCACAGACGACATTATTTTGTTTATGAACAATCCTCTGGACCAACTACAGGGAGTACTTTGGCAGATAGAGACATTTGGAAGGTTTGCGGGGTTTAAATTTATTAACGCTAAAGCCTGCTTTACACGTTGCAATTTCGCATACGATATATTTGCAACGCCCCCATCATATGTGCAGCACGTTCAATTTGTTGAACGTGCCGCACAAACGATTAACCCCAGTCACACGTACTTACCTTCCATACGACTTCGATGTGGGCGGCGAACGTCCACTTCCTGGAGTGGGAGGGACGTTCGGCGTCACAGCGACGTCACGCGGCAGCCGGCCAATAGAAACGGAGGACATAAACGTAAACATCCCGCCCACCTCCTTCCTTCTGCATTGTGGGCCGGGAGCCGCAGGACGCAGGTAAGATCTGTTCATCGTTCCCGGGGTGTCACATACTACGATGTGCGCTACCCCGGGAACGTTGAACAATCTGACGTTCAATTCTAGAGAAATAAACGATGTGCATGCGATGAACGTTTTAACGTTCAATCGCAATGGCACGTACCTGTCACACACTGCAATGTACCTTACAATGCCGGATGTGCGTCACTTACGACGTGACCCCGCAGACACATTGTAAGATATATTGCAGCGTGTAAATCAGGCTTAAGTGTGAAATATTGGTCTTGGGAAGGAGGGGGTAGACAATGGGCAGGAGATGGGGCACAGGCTTTGTGGTATACCTGCAGCGAAGTCAGCTATCAAATACTTGTGGCTGCAGATAGGTAGAAGCATAGAAACAATATATTCCCTCAACTATTGCCCATTAATCAGGAAAATATAGCGGGAATTGTAAGTGTGGACCAATCTCCCGCTGACATTACTGGTAAGAAACCATTTAATAAAAAAGAAAGTTTCTCGAGGCTCCTTTACCCACTCCAGATGATGCCGCTGCTCTTGAGACATACAGATGTCAATAGGTTGACCAGAACATTTCTAGGTTTCCCTAGAAAGGAGCTCGGGTAAGGATCAGGCCAAAAAATTGATATTACCTTTGGAGAGGTTGGGGATTAAATTGCCCAACAGCAGAGGATATAATTTGGCATGTATAATACGGCATGTGGTGGATTGATTGAGGAGGATGAATCGCTACTCAGATTGGGAAATGGAGTCAGAATTTTGTACGGCATGGGATTAAAAGTCCATTATGCACACGTCCATTTCGAACCAAAATAAAGTAATTGTTGGTGTGCAGAGACACAGTGAAGTTGGGCAAGGCGGTGAGGAAAAAATTGGATCGGCATGGCGAATCTGTAAAATATTACAGAAATGGTTAGTGAAAGAAATACCATCACGGGAATAGTTGGTAAAGCTATTGAAAATCTTGCCTAATCTGGAAAAGCTAGAGGCGGAGAGGAACAAAGACAAACAGATGAAAAAAAAATTGGGAAAATGGGGAGCTTTTGTTAATCGGTTATGTTCGGAGGAAGAAATAAGGCAGGTGGTTTCCCCATTTACATATACAGAATGGTACCTTAGAGAGGAGGTTCTCTGGGTCAACTAAAGATTAGAGTTGAGCAAGGTTCGCGGTTCGCCAGTTCGCGGTTCCAGTGATTTTGGGGGGTGTTCTAGATAGAACTAGAACTCGAGCTTTTTACTAAAAGTTCGGCAGCTCGAGTTACGTTCGAGAACGGTTCTATCAGCACAAAGCCTAGCTAATTACTAGCTGGCTTTTCACTGTAATAGTGTGAGTCACTCTGTGATTCACACTATTATCAAATTTCAGCGTATAGTGTGCGGGGGGGCCGGGTTTAGATCTGTGGTGCTGAGAAAATGCCGATCGCCATTTTTTTTTCTAAGCGCGTGTGTAGTGGGGCGAGCCAGCATCTCAGCCAATCCCAGACACACACACGGCTAAGTGGACTTTTTGCCAAACAAGCAAGGGCATGTGTCATAGGCTGTCCATGTCACATGTCCTTGCATTATAAATACGGACATTTTCCCTCAGGATGCCATTATCTGCCTTCTGCGTCTGGATGACAGTCACCGCTCACGCAGCTCCTGTTGCCGGTCCTGCTGTGTACGCTATACAACAGCGCTCTACAGATTAGGGACAGAAGTTTATTTCAGCCCTTTTTAGGGCTAATTTCATCAGGCTCAGAGCCATAGGTGACAGTCAGGTCCGTGGAAACGCTTTATACAGCTTCAGATAACAGTGTCTGTGTACCTAAGCTCAGGGAATTCCTTGCTGCATTTCACCATTAGGAAGGATAGAAAGTGAGGCTTCCTTTCTTCTACACTGACCCACAACCCGGCCACTGTACCCTCGTGCACATTTTTGCAAAGCCATTTTAATTCAAAAGAGTGTTGCCAGTTAGTGCCATCCAAAGAGTGGCTGCTGTACTCCATTATTGTGCCACTTGTGCCAAGCAAGTCCCACCACCTCTGCATTCTCCCCTCCTTCACATTTTTGCAAAGCCATTTTAATTGAAAAGAGTGCTGCCAGTTAGTGCCATCCAAAGAATGGCTGCTGTACTCCATTATTGTTCCAATGGTGCTAAGCAAGTCCCACCACCTCTGCATTCTCCCCTCCTGCACATTTTTGCAAAGCCATTTTAATTGAAAAGAGTGCTGCCAGTTAGTGCCATCCAATGAGTGGCTGCTGTACTCCATTATTGTGCCACTTGTGCCAAGCAAGTCCCTCCACCTCTGCATTCTACCCTCATGCACATTTTTGAAAAGTCATTTTAATTGAAAAGAGTGCTGCCAGTTAGTGTCATCCAAAGAGTGGCTGCTGTACTCCATTATTGTTCCAATGGTGCTAAGCAAGTCCCACCACCTCTGCATTCTCCCCTCCTGCACATTTTTGAAAAGCCATTTTAATTGAAAAGAGTGCTGCAAGTTAGTGCCATCCAATGAGTGGCTGCTGTACTCCATTATTGTGCCACTTGTGCCAAGCAAGTCCCACCAGCTCTGCATTCTCCCCTCCTGCACATTTTTGCAAAGCCATTTTAATTGAAAAGAGGGCTGCCAGTTAGTGCCATCCAAAGAGTGGCTGCTGTACTCCATTATTGTGCCACTTGTGCCAAGCAAGTCCCACCACCTCTGCATTCTCCCCTCCTGCATATTTTTGCAAAGCCATTTTAATTGAAAAGAGTGCTGCCAGTTAGTGCCATCCAATGAGTGGCTGCTGTACTCCATTATTGTGCCACTTGTGCCAAGCAAGTCCCTCCACCTCTGCATTCTACCCTCATGCACATTTTGCTACGCTAATTTTATAGCAAACTCAGGGAATCCTTGCTGCATTTGATCATTAGGAGGGATAGAAAGTGAGGCTTCCTTTACTGTCCTTGTACCCACAGAACACGGCCACTGTACCCACCTGGCCACTTTTGCCACGCTATTTAATTTGCCCAAAGAGCTGACTCTTTTTCTGCCATCCTAAAATTGTCTGGAATACTAAGTTAGTGTTCCTTTGCTGCCAAGCAAGGTACAACACATGTGCATTCTACACTCCTTTCCATTTCTGGAACGCAATTATTAACTGCAGCTAGTCCAGCCAATCTGTGACGAAGGTGCAGGCGTGGATATAATGTTGCCTTCATCCAATGGTGGTTCTCTCGATGTCTGACAGCTCAACAATACCATCTGTTTCCACTTCCAAAACAAGTGACGACCTGCCAATCACACTCCCGCTTACGGGTAAAGGGGTGGAAGTTCAGTGTGAAAAAGCATGTGTGACTGCTGTCCCCACAGTCACAGAGGATGAAGAGCACGCAGATGCACTTGATGGGGCAAGGGGTGGTTGCACAGGCACGCTAGGCCACATTGTAGCACAGTGACTTATTGCGACTTATGCTTCATTTTAAGTCGTGTGCAGGGTGGGCTCCCCAGTATGCAGCAAAACCATGCAACAGGAAAAGGACTCTACCCAGTTGGGTTGATAAATGATTGTTTAACTTTCCCAAAACAAACAATAAGAACCATGCATAAAATTAAAATAATAGAACAATCTACCGTATTTTTCGGACTATAAGACGCACCGGACCATAAGACGCACCCTGGTTTTAGAGCAGGAAAATAAAATTTTAAGCAAAAAATGGGAGTCAGGACACACTGTTATGGGGCGAGGATCTGCTGCTGACACTGTTATGGGGGTAATGTCTCCAAATTCTCTACTAAGTTACACCAGCCTGGTAATGATCCTCCTGCCTTGTATATAAAGTATATGTCCCTCATCCTCCATATACCCCATCCTGGCACATGGCCCCATCCTGCTATATACGGTAACCCATCCTGGCATGTGGCCCCATCCTGCTATATACGGTAACCCATCCTGTCATATGGCCCCATCCTGCTATATACCTCCAACCTGCTACATACCCCCATCCTGCTCATATACCACCATCCTGCTATATACCCCCACCATGCTCATATACCCACATTCTGCTCATATACCCCCATCCTGCTCATATACCCCCATCTTGCTCATATACCCCCATCCTGCTCATAATATACCCCCATCCTGCTCATAATATACCCCCATCCTGCTCATAATATACCCCCATCCTGCTCATAGTATACCCTAATCCTGCTCATATTATACCCCCATCCTGCTCATATTATACCCCCATCCTGGTATACGGCCTGCATCCTGTGGCACATAAAAAAAATAAACGTTCATACTCACCTTATCTCACTCCCTGCAGCATCGCTCCTCCTCCCATCTGTCTTAGCGGCAGCGCCGCTGAGTGGAGCCGTACCCATTCCCCTGCAGCATTGCGATGTCCTCCTGTGCCAGCGGCAGCTGCGTGTGGACACGTGCGCACAGCGATGACGTCATCGCTGTGTGCGCCGCTAGTCTCGGCGGCCTACGCTGGCACAGGAGGACATCGCAATGCTGCAGGAGAACGGGGATGGCTCCACTCAGCAGCGCTGCCGCTGACACAGACGGGAGGACAACGCAATGCTGCAGGAGAATGGGGACGGGTCCACTCAGCAGCCGCCGGCAGCCAGGAGGAGATCGCAGTGCTGCAGGGGAACGGTGACAGGTGAATATACTGATTCACTGCACCCCGCGCTGATGATGATGTGCGGGGGGCAGTGAATACAGCCGCACATGATCACTCCAGGCTGAAGTTGCCAGGGGTGATTATGCGAGCCGGCTGTTTATCCCTCGCCCATCCTCCCGCCCATCATCCCGCCCACCTGTCTACTCCTGTTTCAGCGCTGAGAGATGGGCGGGAGGATGGGTGTGCATATTAAATGAGCGGGTCCACGTGGTCACAGCAGACGCTGCTGCAGCCTGCTCGAGCCCCTGATGACCCGCGCCACCACAGCACCCTCATTCCCGGCCCTATATTCAGACCATAAGACGCACCCCCCACTTTCCCCCAACATTTGGGGGGAAAAAAGTGCGTCTTATGGTCCGAAAAATATGGTATTCTGTTGCATACTACCTGCTAATCCCTCTGCGTAGCAGCAGTAATTGTGTGTTTGTGTGTGTATGTGTGTGTGTGTGTGTGTGTGTGTGTGCGAACATGACTTACCAGTGGCGCATCACAATAGCTTCCAAGTTATCTACCTAAACATAGACAAAACACATTACCCCCCCTGAATACCCTTCTTAAGGCCCCGTCACACTAAGCAACATCGCTAGCAACATCGCTGGTAACGAACAACTTTTGTGACGTTGCTAGCGATGTTGCTGTGTGTGACATCCAGCAACAACCTGGCCCCTGCTGTGAGGTCGTTGGTTGTTGCTGAATGTCCTGGGCCATTTTTTAGTTGTTGCTGTCCTGCTGTGAAGCACAGATCGCTGTGTGTGACAGCGAGACAGCAACAACTAATGTGCAGTGAGCAGGAGCCAGCTTCTGCTGAGGCTGGTAACTAATGTAAACATCGGGTAACCAAGAAGCCCTGTCCTTGGTTACCCGATATTTACCTTTGATACCAGCCTCCTCCGCTCTCACTGCCTGTGCTGCCGGCTCCTGCTCAGTGCACATGTAGCTGCAGCACACATCAGGTAATTAACCCGATGTGTGCTGTAACTAGGAGAGCAAGGAGCCAGCACTAAGCAGTGTGCGCTGCTCCCTGCTCTGTGCACATTTAGCTGCAGCACACATCGGGTTAATTAACCTGATGTGTGCTGTAACTAGGAGACTGGGGGCTGGTCACTGGTTGCTGGTGAGCTCACCAGCAACTCGTGTAGCCACGCTCCAGCGATCCCTGCCAGGTCAGGTTGCTGGTGGGATCGCTGGAGCGTCGCAGTGTGACAGCTCACCAGCAACCTCCTAGCAACTTACCAGCGATCCCTATCGTTGTTGGGATCGCTGGTAAGTTGCTTAGTGTGACTGGACCTTTAGCTGAAGCCTCACAGATAAGGCAGATGATAACAGTGTGAATGCAAACTACACAGCTCTGAAACACAGTCATGAAAATCTTGAAAAGCAACAGTCAATGCAAACATGTGTCTCTGTCCCTCTATGATTTAATCTATATGTGACAATTTTACAGTGCAGAAGCAGCAAGTCTTATTGTCTATATAGTCGGCCTACCCAAAACAGATATGTGTTTTGCTAATAAAACAAAGTGTTGCGTGCACGCATTACTGTCTGGGCACAGCCTACCGTACCCGGGTACTGTGATGTCCAGTTGCCATAAATACAGACTTTACGCTCCTCTCACAGTAAATAGTATAGACAGCACCGGAAGAATGTTGGTCTGTGGCACAGGATGCTACTCACTGGCGTTATGGTGCTCCTTACCAAACTCCAACACAACTCCCCTCACAATTGAACGAAATGTTTCCACGGTGGCTCCTTGCTGTAACACACACCTTTAGCTTTTCCTTCTGTTCATAGACAGCATCTCCAAGTCCACACCCGAAGAGCAATTTTATATTGCTATAGTGACCAAAGGCAGATCCAAAAAAACAGCAGCCCCTTGTGTGTAGTCTGCAACAATGCATGCAATGAACGGCCTTAGGCTATGTGCACACGGTGCGTTTTTCTCGGCGTTTTTGCGCGTTTTTCGGGTGCGTTTTTGGCCTCAAAACTGCATGACTTTGCTTCCCCAGCAAAGTCTATGAGTTTTCATTTTTGCTGTCCCCACACAGCGTTTTTTTTCAGCTGCGTTTTTGTGGTGACCACAAAAACGCAGCATGTCAATTATTCCCGCGTTTTTCACTGCGCTTTTCATCCATTGAGTTCAATGGGATGTTGAAAGACGCAATGAGAAACGCAAATAGCTGCGTTTTGGTGCGTTTCTAAGACCAAAAACGCAGCTATAAGCGCAGGAGGTGGGTAGTAAAGTGACGTGTACAGGAAGAGGATTCCTTCTGTCAGTATAGACAGAAGCATGAATCCTCCCGGTACCGTCACCGCCGCGTCCATCTCCTGTCCTGTGCATGTATGCTGCCGTGCGGCGCCATGTACAGGCAAGAGGTGGAAGCGGCTGCGAAAACAAAAGTTAACAGTAGAATAAAAAAAAAAAAAGTTATACTCACCTGTCTGCAGCCTCGCGGTGCCATGCCCGCTCCCAGCTCCTGTCACGGTATCGCCACCCCCGCTCTGGCTGTGTGCAGTCTCCCCGGGGCAGGACCTTGCTTGCAGGACCTGGCGATGGATCACCTGATGCAGTCACCTGACGCATCAGCTGATCGAGTCTCGGGGTGACGCGGGCGCCCGGCCGGTATCAGCGGATGCGTCAGGAGACTTCATCCCTGATTACCGGCAGCTGCTGCAGCGATCGGACAGGATCAGACTCCCGCCCCATCGCTCCGGGAGCTGCCGGTAATTCAGCACATAAGTGAGTATTATTTTTTTTTTTTTTCTACTGATGCATCTGCTGATTGTATAATCGGCTTTTATACAATCAGCTGATGTGTGATGTGATTCAGCCCCTAGAACCTGACACATCATCTGATCACTTTGCCTTCCAGCAAACCGATCAGATGATATTGGATCCTGATTGGACGGCGCGGGACCCTGACACAGGATTACTGCGGAGGGGGGTTTATTTCAATAAAGATGGAGTCACTAATTGTGTTGTGTTTTATTTCTAATAAAAATATTTTTCTGTGTTGTGTTTTTTTTTTATCTTTACTAGAAATTCATGGTGGCCATGTCTAATATTGGCGTGACACCATGAATTTCGGGCTTAGGGCTAGCTGATAATATACAGCTAGCCCTAACTCCATTATTACCTGGCTAGCCACCCGGCATCAGGGCAGCCGGAAGAGTTGGATACAGCGCCAGAAGATGGCGCTTCTATGAAAGCGCCATTTTCTGGGGTGGCTGCGGGACTGCAATTCACAGCGGGGGTGCCCAGAAAGCATGGGCACCCTGCACTGTGGATTCCAATCCCCAGCTGCCTAGTTGTACCCGGCTGGACTCAAAAATGGGGCGAAGCTCACGTCATTTTTTTTTTTTAATTATTTCATGAAATTCATGAAATAATTTAAAAAAAAAGGGCTTCCCTATATTTTTGGTTCCCAGCCGGGTACAAATAGGCAGCTGGGGGTTGGGGGCAGCCCGTACCTGCCTGCTGTACCCGGCTAGCATACAAAAATATGGCGAAGCCCACGTCATTTTTTTTTTTTGGGGGGGCAGAGAAATCCTGCATACAGTCCTGGAAGGAGGATGCTGAGCCTTGTAGTTCGACAGCTGCTGTCTGCTCTCCTGCATACACTATTGGATGGAGGATGCTGAGCCTTGTAGTTCGACAGCTGCTGTCTGCTGTCCTGCATACACTATTGGATCGAGGATGCTGAGCCTTGTAGTTCTGCAGCTGTCTGCTCTTCTGCATACACTAGTGGAGAATGAAGAACACATTGAAGAAGGAAATGACATCAGACCTTTTTTTTTTTTTGTTCACTGATAAAAAACGCATAAGGACGCAGTGAGCAAAAACGCAGCAAAACGCATCGAAAAAACGCACCAAATCGCGGCAAAACGCGTGCGTTTTTTGCCGCGTTTTTTCGACGCAGGTGCGTTTTTGTGCGTTTTTAGCGGCCAAAAACGCACAAAAACGCAGCGTCAAAAAAACGCAGCGTGTGCACATAGCCTAATAAGCATGTTGCATTGACAGTGGCTAAAGCTGAGCAATACACCTTTACGCTATCAATTCATATCCATGTGACACTTCATGGAGGAAGTAGTCAAAGGTGTGAGTTTTTTCCTTCTACTTAGAGATTGTTGACAAATCTTACAGATTACATGACTTGGGTGATCCTTTGCAATGTCCAAAAAGTCCCAGGCTAGGCAAGGCTTACAGCCCATGCGACCTGCATAGCCAACACGACTTCTGCTCAGAGGCAAAGTTGTGGCCCAGGATTCAGTTGTTGACGTGCTTTCAGTACTTTGTCTCTGGCCAGGAAGACGCAACGTAACCTCGTCGTCAGTAGCATCCTCCTCCACCTCCTCTGCTGACCTCATCGACTGGCTGACTTTGGTTTGACAGTAAGTGTGGTCTCCAACTTCATCAATCACCCTGTGTGTTTTCATTCCCCTCGTCCTGAGTCCTCCGAGACAACCTCTTCCTGCCCTGACCGAATAGTAAAGTTGTCGTTCCAATCAGGTATCTGTGTCTCCTCATCATGTTCCCCATTGTCTCCACCAGGAGGATTTACTGTCTGGAAATGAGGGTGTAGATTAGGCTCAGCACCTTCTTCATCGGGGCCTGGATCCGACTCACAAAGCTTCTGGCCATCTGTGCAGATCATTTCCCCTGTCTCCTGAAACTCGCTACCTCAACACGTCAGATTATCGCCTACACCCGCAAGCTTCAAACGTAATCTGAAAACTCATCTGTTCAGAAATGACTATAACCTTCAATGACACCACCACCGTGCATACCTGACGCCCAACCTACACCACACCTACTGTCTCCTCCCAAAAATCCTTTAGAATGTAATCCCACAAGGGCAGGGCCCTCTTCCCTCTGTACCAGTCTGTCTATTTTTACTTGTATATGTATTCTGTATGTAACCCCCTTATCATGTGACTGGGGGGTTACTCGATTGTGTGACACGTTCCACAAATTGAACGTGCCGCACATACGATGGGGGCGGTTGCGATCGCATACGATATCGTATGCTTAATGTGTAAAGCAGGCTTTAGTCTTCATTTTGGGCTATAGCGCATGCTCCTACACTTAGTGCGAAAAGCCTCTTTGCACAGGTACTTGCACTCCATGCCGGTTCTAAGTCCTGTGTTGTGCCTAGACAGCATGCTGAAGCTGATAGTCTTTTTTCGGAGATTGTATTTCATGCTATTGAGCATGCTCAGGCAGTTACTGCATCAGAAGCAAGGTCCGATAATGAAGTCTTTGGCCCTGCCCCTGATGTGGGGGGACCATATAGACCACAGGGCATCAGGTGTCCTGACGATGTGGCCAGGCCACTCCCAACTGGCTTGCAGAGGCCTGCCCCTATGATTTGTCACCTCATTATTCTTGGTTAGACGATGACTGGTGAGGTGTTTGGGTCGTGGCTGCCATGAGGTCATCATTGAAGTGGCGGTTCTGAATAGGACGCCAGTTATGCCACTCATGACGTGTCACTCTGCTTTTGTTTCCAGGAGGTGCATTGTGGTCCACCCTGGTTTGGGGCGGACCCAGGTTATAAAAGGGGCTGGAGCCAACAAGGAGGTGCGCAGTCTTCTATTATGCTCCGAAAGAGCACACCTCCATGTGTTGAACCCATTGCGGCTTTAAGCCAGAGGTAGGCAGGGATAGGGCGACGATGCAGACCGCCACCACAGTTGGTAACGCAGAACAGTTAAGACCAGCTCCTGTCCTACCAGTCCTGCTAGTGCAGCCCAGTGGCATTAACATGCCTGCTGCTGCTGATGTGCCTGCTGTCCACAGGTGTGGCCCCTACGCAAACGGACAGCGTACCCAATGGCCCCTGTGTTGTTAACAGGGAGTTCCTGGGCTGGGTGGGCGTGTGGATCCTGTGACGCTAACAGGGCTCCCACTCTCCAGATCCGAGTGGCGTCTAACTCGGTTCAGGCTACTATTAGTTTCATAGCCACACAGATCTGTATCCTCCACCTAACCTTCCAGTTTATATTAAACCAAAAAAGAAGAAGAACCGAACAACAAGGTCTTAAATAAGTTATATCTTTATTATCAAAATTAAAATCATACATAAAACACACACACGGCTGTTGACTGGAAAAAGGCGTCAAGGAAAACCTGCATAGTATATATGAATAATATCAATCGAAAAGCAAGTATATGGCGGTAGGGATAGGGAATTCAGGAATGGTAATAAATAATGGATTATAATTACTGCCAAAAAACTACCAAAAAACTAGCAAGCACTGAGATATAGCTAAAATTGGTGCCACGTAGTTGTAATAGGCAAATTGCAGCTGGTGGCAAATAAATTAATAGGTACTACCGATAGCCTCAATAAGGCAGGAAAATATAAAGGAGAGACACATGGCTCAGGGGATTTTTAGACCCGTAAATAAATTAATTAATTAGTCCTAGGGAGTTTGTCAGAATCGACACACTTCAATCACTAAATAGTGGTATATTCCCCAGGAATTTGTAGAGCACAGCCTCTTCACAATATACAATACCTGCCCTAGCAAGAGGACATCAGGTACCACAATAGGATATAATCATCAAAGGTATAGCTGGTAGTAGGCAGATGAATAAGTGAGGAGAATACCATTCCAAATTACCACTAACACTAAAACCGCCAGCCACAAAAAAGCAGGTAGAGTAGAGAGAGTGAGACACAGCTTCACAGATTTTAGACCCGTAGAGGAAAGGTATAGATGTAAATAATCCTAATCCTAAAGAGGTGTCAGAATCGGCACACTCTAATCTTCCCCTGAAGAAGTCGCTACGAAACGTGCGCGCGTCGGGGCAGGCGCCGTACACTGAGAGGAGACTGTGCTCCACAAACCCCAGGTGAATATATCACTATTTGTGTGATTAGAGTGTGCCGATTCTGACACCTCTTTAGGATTAGGATTATTTACATCTATACCTTTCCTCTACGGGTCTAAAATCTGTGAAGCTGTGTCTCACTCTCTCTACTCTACCTGCTTTTTTGTGGCTGGCGGTTTTAGTGTTAGTGGTAATTTGGAATGGTATTCTCCTCACTTATTCATCTGCCTACTACCAGCTATACCTTTGATGATTATATCCTATTGTGGTACCTGATGTCCTCTTGCTAGGGCAGGTATTGTATATTGTGAAGAGGCTGTGCTCTACAAATTCCTGGGGAATATACCACTATTTAGTGATTGAAGTGTGTCGATTCTGACAAACTCCCTAGGACTAATTAATTAATTTATTTACGGGTCTAAAAATCCCCTGAGCCATGTGTCTCTCCTTTATATTTTCCTGCCTTATTGAGGCTATCGGTAGTACCTATTAATTTATTTGCCACCAGCTGCAATTTGCCTATTACAACTACGTGGCACCAATTTTAGCTATATCTCAGTGCTTGCTAGTTTTTTGGTAGTTTTTTGGCAGTAATTATAATCCATTATTTATTACCATTCCTGAATTCCCTATCCCTACCGCCATATACTTGCTTTTCGATTGATATTATTCATATATACTATGCAGGTTTTCCTTGACGCCTTTTTCCAGTCAACAGCCGTGTGTGTGTTTTATGTATGATTTTAATTTTGATAATAAAGATATAACTTATTTAAGACCTTGTTGTTCGGTTCTTCTTCTTTTTTGGTTTAATATATTCTATATCCGAATGGTCTTCATTGATCCTATATCCCCACATTTGACTATGTTCTAGTATTATCTTTATATACATTCTTATATTCATGAATCTTATGTGGTATGGATTTTGTCCTCTAACTATTGGTGTTTTCTAACCTTCCAGTTGCCAGCATCTCCTTTTCCATCTGGGAGCACGGTGGACACCGACTGGCGATGGGGATATATACCTTTCTCTTTTTTTATCTTCTTAATTTTTTTATATAGCGGTAACATAGTATATACCACCTTATCCAAATCTGCCATTCCCACTATAACAGATGTTGTTTCTTCAGCAAATGTTACTGTTGCTTAACCACCAAACCCACAGACACAAACTTTTTTCCCTTTTCCAACACACCTGTTCCCCTTTCCACCAGCATCTGTCCTTTTTCAACTCATTTTGTATATGACCAAAAGTGCAACTCTGCGGGGACACCGTACTCAACGCCGTCTCAGCACAGCAACCAGCCCTCGGTCCCTCATATGTGGACAAGTAAAAGACCATTTCCTCCTATCCATGACAAAGCATTGAGATTCACTCTGTGCAGCACAGGTGTTTAGTGGAAAAGCAAATCTAAGATTGCGTACCACCTTCTGCTGATACTCCTGCATACGTGCGTCCCTTTCTATGGCCGGAATTATTTCGCAAAATTTTGTGTTGTACCGGGGATCTAACAGTGTGGCAACCCAGTAGTCAGCATTACTTCGAATTCGTACAATCCGAGGGTCATGTTGTAGGTAGTGCAGCAAGAAGGCGCTCATGTGTCTTGTGCATCCAGGAGGACAAAGTCCTTGCTGTGTTGGTGGCGGAGAGGTGAAAATCGTGCCTCCTTCCTCTGCCCTCTCCCCCCAACCTCGCACAACCGAAATGTGAGCAAGCTCTCACTCATCTGTTGAATCTTCCATATCCATCGCTAGTTCGTCCTCCATTTCTTCATGGGCTCCTGCACCTTCCTCAACAGTTTTGCTGATTCTATGCGCCCTTGTTAATCCCTCTCCCCCACCGTCCCATGACTGCCGCCTAGGTGCCGCTGACCGTCTGGACCTTGCAGATCTTGTTATCCCTTCCGCATATGACTCCTCCTTTACTTCCTCCCCTTCCTCTTGTCCTAACACCTGACTCCGAATAATGCTTACAGTGTGCTCCATCATGTAGATGACCAGAATTGTCACGCTGAGAATGGCATCGCCAGTGCTAAACATCTTTGTCGACATATGTAAACTGTGTAGAAGGGTGCATAGGTCCTTGATCTGACACCACTCCAGCAGCGTGATCTGCACCACCTCTGGATCAAGTTAGCCCAGGGTATACGTCATAACGTATTTCAGCAGGGCTCGGTGGTGCTGCCACAGACGCTGCAACATGTGCAGATTCAAATTCCTTCGTGTCGGCACATCGCATTTCAGGCATTGAACCGCCAGACCAAAAGACTTCGGGAGCGATGAAAGTTCTTGAGCTGCTGGATGCGAACGATGGAAGTGAGCACATAGCGAGCGTGCCCACTGCACAAGGCCATGTAGGCCGGGATGGTGGTTTAAAAATTGCTGGAGAATCAAATTCAACACGTGAGCCATACAAGACACGTGTTGAATGCCCTGATGAATGCCCGCAGCCACGTTTGCATCATTGCCGCACACGGCTGTTAAGTCACCACCGGAGTCCGCTCCATCAATTTGTACTCGGTCGCCAGGTGACAACGTGTTCCTTTCGTGCATAGTGCTGATGATGGAAGAGGAGTTGATGCCAGCGGCGCAGGTGGACGCAGGTTATGCTCACCCACTGGGCTGCGTTACCTTGACAGATGCAGAACCACAGGCTGACTGTAGGTGGTGGGTATCTCACAGATGAAGTACCATCATTCAGCTACAACCAATGGGAATACACCACACTCTTTTTTAGGCCCATCCTGTCTGCAGACCACTGCCAGACATAGCTATGAACCTCTGGTTACTGTTACCCCCAGTTCAGTTTTATGATTTTGTGTGCTTGTTGTGGAGACACGGGGCTCAGTGGGTGCTCTCGTCCGCTAAAACCCGCCGCCTTTAGAAAGAGAACGTGGCTCAGGGCTCATCCCAACTGAACGCCGGCCTCCTTAACCGTGGGCGTAACACTACTCAGACAACACAGGGTGAGGGAATCACAATAATTAGACTTTATTGGATCCCCAAACAATTAACGGCACATAACACATAACCAGCAAAACACAAATGTAACAGGCAACAGAGTCTCACCATTCCGCTGGCTCACCAGGGATTTAGAATGTCCATGCCTCAGAGTTTCCAGGGCCACTTACTCCAATCCAGCAGCACCCCGCTTTCGGCGGGCACCCACCGAGAAAGGAATAGCACCAGATTTAGGAAGCTGTGTGAGGTCTGCAAAGTCTGTAGCAGGTGACTGAACTGTCCCAATCTGAGTGTCCTCCTTAGGTAGTCCTGGTATGATATAATCCTGGCAGCCGGACTCGAAATCCCTAGACTGTGGATATGGTCTCCAACCGGAACCGGAGTCCCTAGATTGAAGCCAGAAGATATCCTGATCCTCTAGTCAGCTCCTAAGAGCTTAGACTGGATCCATCAGCATCCATCAACAACAACCTGGTGGCTTAAAGAAATCCCTTTTATAGCCACAGCCTTCCACTTGGATACACTGCGTCCTCATCGATTGGTTGGAAAAGATGGCCTCTCCCATTGGATGAATCTCAAGCTGCATGGACAATGTTCATCCAAATGATGTCTACAGAAAGACTGAGGGTATACATGTAGTCTGGAGAAACAATATGTCTGGATTTCAGTGGCCAACACAATTACATGAGTCAACAAGAGTCTTGTAAAAACAATGAGGGACTTATCCCCTATCTATAAACAATCTATCATCCTGTCTGGCTGAATTTTTTGAAACTTTAACCCATGAGAGTCCATGTCGTCACACGTGTTACCTGACTACTTTTCCTGCTTGCTGTTTATGTACCTCGTTGGCCGATCCGCATTTCACCTCTGCTTGTTTTCTGATTAAGTCCTGGCCGTCCCATTCTGTTCCTCTTCCTCAATTAATGTTTTGACCCTGCCTGACTACTATTCTCTGGAACTGCAGCCTTCCACAGGTATTGATCAACTTGGGCCCTGTGTAATTTCAAATCCCTGTATAGGGTTTAAGGGTTTCAGGGTTCTGAGGGTCCTGCTTGGTGAGTGGCTTCCCTCTAGCCTATCCTTTACAGCCCATCTGAGTGTATGGATCAAGGAAGGCGTTACACCGTGCTCTCTGCAGAAGGCCATGTAGGCCAGGATAGTGCTTTAAAAATTGCTGGACAACTAGGTTCAACACGTGAGCCCCACAAGACATGTGTGTCACATTGTCACGGCAAAGGGCCGCACCCATGTTTGCATCATTGTCGCACCCGGCCTTCCCTGGCTGCTGGTTGAGTGGAGACAACCATTGACGAAACTCGGTCTCCAGAGCTAACCGTCCACAACTACTCAGCGGTGTGACTCACATTTCCCATACATTTCAAAGTAAACATTTGACCGCCTGATGGCATTGAGCTCTGCTGCCAGCATAGTAAGGAGGTGTGTGGGATTCCTTGTGCGCAGTTACAAGGAAGTGTGGCCTGACCACATAGGGTTTGGGCCGAGGTGGAGGACCCAGACGAGGTTGAGGAGGCAGAAGCAGTGTATTAACTTCTACATACAGAGGAAGGATTGACACAACTCGGGGGGATGGCAAGACTTGTACAGCAGACCCTTCTCCATCTCTCCTCATAGTAACCCATTGCCCAGTCAGCAACATGTAACGCCCCTGTCCATGCTTACTGGGCCAAGTATCTGTGGTGAAATGCACCCTGTCACATACAGTTTCTCTAAGAAGCAGGGATGTTTTGTGCGACATGCTGGTGTAGCGCGGGCACGCCTTTGTTGGAGAAGAAGTGGCGCCTGGGCATCGGCTCTTGGGGCACTGCAATGGGCATAAGGTCTCGAAAATCCTCAGTTAAAAAGGTTGGAAAGGCAGCATTTCGGTGGCCAACAGTTTGCAGATGCTGAAAGTCAACCTCTAAGCCATGTCATGCCCTTCTAAAAGCATGTGAAACACAGCGAGGGGACTCCAACCACAGTCTCCCTCGTTTCCACTAATTGGGCCACACACACCCCACTTGACTGTCATCAGTTGACCCCCATTTTCAAGATGAAAAAGATGCTTTTCATGAAGCACTCTCAAAAATACACGTGCCTTTCGCCTCCCCTGGATGATCCAGGGGAAGAAAAGTCCTCTGTGAGGCATGACTTGTTCATCTTGGTTCTTTTTTCAAAAGCGAGGGGACTCCAACCACAGTCTCCCTCGTTTCCACTAATTGGGCCACACACACCCCACTTGACTGTCATCAGTTGACCCCCATTTTCGAAATGAAAAGGATGGTTTGCATGAAGCAATCTCAAAAATACACCAGCCTTTCGCCTCCCCTGGCTGACACAGGGGTAGAAAAGTCCTCTATGATCCATGACTTCCTCATCTTGGTGAACGTTAGTATGTCCACATTGTCAGTGGACAGACGCGTGTGCTTATCTGTTAGCACACCCCCAGCAGCACTGAAGACAGGTTCCGAGAGGACGCTGGCTGCGGGACACGACAAGATCCCCAGGGCGTACATGGCGAGCTCAGGCAATTTATCCAGATTGGAAACCTAAAATGAGCAAGGCTCAAGTTGCACAGTAATGGCATCGATGTTCCCTTGCATATACTCATATATCTGTGTCTCCTCCTCTTTTTCCTTGTCCAGCTTTTTTGGTTTCAATATTTTTATTATTACATATTAGAACATTTATATATTACATTAGTTTAGTGGAACAAAGTAGAAACATTAGACAATTTCTTTGTAAACAGTTCAAACATTTGCGTTTTTTGTTTGAGGGGAGGTAAGCCGGGGAGGGAAGGTGGAAGGAGAGATCTTTATTGGGGAAACTGGGAAAAGAAAGGTGAAATGGCATTCGGAAAATGGTTAGAAGGAGAACTATCATGCATAATAATCATTTGCAAAGACTTCTGTACAACATATATATAGCTTAGTTTAGTTATATCTTCTTTGCAAATATTGAGAATCATTACTATTAAGAAATATGTACAAGAAAGAGGAAAAAAGAGGAAAAGGAAAGAAGAGAAAGAGGAAGGAAGGGAGAAAGAAAGGAGAAAATTGATTGGGATTTGTCAGAGGACTATTTGTGTTTTTAGCTTCAAAATTTCTACTATATAAGCTTATGGTTTGGATTGCTCGATGTAGGATAGCCAGGTACCCCATCTCTTTTGATAGGGTTGGAACAGGTTATTGTATATCGCGTGTTTATTTTCAAATTCGTGGTGCAAGGATAACATCTTGATTACTTCAGAAATATTTGGAACAGTATCACTTTTCCATTTGGCCAATAAAAGTTGTTTGGTGATCAAAAAAATGTGAATCACAATCGGGATCTGCATTTGGTCTAGTTTTTCCATATCCATAGAAAGAAGCGCCATTTGGGGCGATAATTTGATGTTGGAATTTGTAACTCGATTAATTAGATTTGACACTTCCCTCCAGAGATGTCTTATCTTTGGGCAATTCCATAAGATGTGGACCAACGTTCCTTTTTCGTTACAATTTCTCCAACAAAGTGGAGTATTTTTGGGGTCTATGTTATGTAGCTTAGATGGAGTGAAATACCAATTTGTTATGACCTTATAGAAGGACTCATGTAGAATAGCCGAAATGTTAGAGGAAAAAGTCGCTTTTAGGCTAAATTGCCAGTTTTCTTCTGTAAAATCCTTGTTTAAAGTTTTCCCCCATTTAGCCATGTAGTTTAAAAGAATAGGTTTAGTGTCATTATTTACAAGGTCATAGATATATTTGGTATTCCAGATTGTTTTCTTTTCCGTATTACAAAGGAGGTGGTTTATAATCTCTGGAAGGGGATGTTTACCAACCAATAATTTATTAAGGGATTCCCTTAGAGAAATCAATGTTTTGAAGTCCAAGTCTGTGATCTTATATTTTATTTTTAGATCTAAAAAGGAAATAAAATCTTTTCCATCATGTATGTTAC
Source organism: Anomaloglossus baeobatrachus (assembly GCF_048569485.1). Classification (NCBI taxonomy): domain Eukaryota; kingdom Metazoa; phylum Chordata; class Amphibia; order Anura; family Aromobatidae; genus Anomaloglossus; species Anomaloglossus baeobatrachus. The sequence continues at coordinate 229,518,523 of NC_134355.1, forward strand.
TAATTGTTTTTAGGCCAAGATTTTGCCATGAGGAAGGAACCTGTACATCAGTTAGGAATGTTAAGATATTTAGAGAGAAGTTTTTAATTTGATCATATTTCGACATCTTGGTTTTAATCTTACATAAACTCTGCCAAGCAAGAATAGTAGATGCAAGAGTAGGGTGGTAAGGCAGGGAAAGTTTGGGATTAAGTATATGGGTTAAAAGAAGAGAACGGAGAGAAGAATAGTTGTTTAAAGCAGACTCAAGGTCTAACCATGTCGGAGAAACATCACTATTTAACCAACAAATACTTTGTTTTATTATATTAGTTTTATGATAGCTTTCAAGGTTTGGCAAACCATATCCGCCTCTAATTTTACGTTTCATTAGAGTGGACTTAGAAAGTCTTGTTTTTTTATGATTCCAAATAAACCCATTTAGAATTGATTGAAGTTTACCAATGAATTTTATTGGAATGGTGAGTGGAATAGCCCTAAAGTAGTAAAGAATCTTGGGTAAGATCATCATTTTGTAGGACATGAGTCTGCCTAGCCACGTAATTTCTTCTTTATATAAATTGTTAGTGGCCTTTTGAGTGGCTTCGATGAGATCCTCCATATTTATTGTTATTAAGGAATGTAGGTTGTCGGTAATTTTGATACCCAAATAAGAGATTGATTTAACTTCCCATGTAAATGTTGAAAACTTTTTTATTAAGTTAATAGTTTTATCTTCCAAGAAAAAGGGAAGTATGTTGGATTTCTCCATGTTCAGTTTATAATACGAGGCTTTGGAAAAGGAATCAAGAACTTCCTGTACTGCTCTAACAGAGTTTATTGGGTCGGACAATGTAAGGATAACATCATCCGCGAACAAGCCTATCTTATGATGGTAATTGCATGTTTTAATTCCTTCTATTCGCTGATGTGCTCTAATTAATTCCGCAAGTGGTTCAATGGCTATTACGAATAGTAAGGGAGATAGGGGGCAGCCTTGTCTAGTTCCGTTTGTTATTTTAAATGGGTCAGATAAATTATTATTTGTATATATTTTGGCAGAAGGACATGTATATAGGGCCATAATAGTTTTTATAATTTGGTGATTAAATCCAAATTTAGCAAGAGCAGCTTCTAAATATTTCCAGTTTATTCTATCAAATGCCTTTTCTGCGTCTAGAGCCAATAACAAAGAAGGTGTTTTCCTATAGTTAATATGAGAAATTAGATTTAATAATCTTCTAGTTCCATCTGAGGTTTGGCGACCTTCAACAAATCCCATCTGGTCATGACCAACAATTTTTGGCAGTATTGACTTTAATCTATTGGCAATGATTTTTGAATATATCTTGATATCCGTATTAATAAGTGATATAGGCCTATAATTATTAACATATTCCAAATCGCCTTTTGGTTTTGGAATTACCGATATTAAGGCCTCCAGCATTTCCGTTGGAAAGGAGCCTATCTCAGCTGCCTTGTTGTAGACCCTGACCAAATGGGGAGCCAGGACTGCAGAAAAGGCTTTAAAATACTCATTTCCAAACCCATCTGGACCTGGAGATTTTTTAATTTTTAGGCTGGAAATAGTTCGAATCACTTCCTCTATAGTAAAGGGTGAATTAAGTATATCCAATTGTTGTTGTGTTAGTTGTGGAAGATTAATTTTGTCTAAAAACTCAGAAATAGAGGAATTATTGGGTTGAGGTATAGACGGGTCTTCTTTTAGATTATAGAGCTTAGAGTAAAACTCTGCAAAGATTTTAACTATATCTCCTGGATGAACTGCTAATGAGCCATCTTTTTTTCTCAACTGATGGATGCGTTTCCTGATCCTAGCCTTTTTTAATTTTTTTGCCATGAGATCCGTTGGTTTATTTACAGAAGCATAGAAGTTAGACTTCATGAAATGGTTGAATTTTTCATAGTCTGAAAATAAAAGAGCCTTCAGATCTAATCTGAGTGATAGAATTTCTTTGTGTAGTTCTGGTGAAGGAGATGTAAGTCTGTGTTGTACTAATTCCTTTTCTCTTATTATCGCTTGAATTTTATTTAATTTTTCTTTTTGTTGCTTCTTATGTGTAGCCGAAAGTTGAATCAAGTTTCCCCTCATTACGGCTTTATGGGCATTCCAAATTATGAAAGGACAAATCTCCTCGTTTGCATTCTCTGCAAAATAATGCTTAGCCATATTTAGGATTTTGTTATTATGTATTGGGGAGTTAATAAGGAAGGAATTGCTTTTCCATAGAAATTTATTATTATGTAATGGGCCTAAATTAATTTTGCAATAGATTGGGGAGTGGTCCGATATTGTTCTTGGTTTTATTTCAACTTGTGTGAATTTTGAAATCGTCAAAGAATTAGTCAGAATAAGATCAATTCTGGAGTAAGTATGGTAGATATCTGAGTAATATGAGTATTCCCGAGATGAGGTATTCATACATCTAAATGTGTCCAGGAGTTCTTGTCTTTGAATCCAGTATTTTAGGGTATGTCTATTTTGTCTATGTGTAGCCGTTGAATCAAGACTTGCGTCGGGCACTAGATTAAAATCTCCTAATATAATAAGATCGCCAACCTTAACTGTGTCTATTTTTTCACAAATCTTATCTAAGAATTTTATTTGTCCAAAATTGGGGGCATACAAGTTTACAATAGTACAGGGAGCATTATTTATCAAACAAGTCAGTATAAGATATCTGCCATTTTCATCCTTATGCTCCGACAGAAGTTTAAAAGTGACTGTATTTTTTATTAAAGTGATAACACCCGCTATTTTCCGTTCGTTTAAAGAATAGAAAGAATGTGTGAATTTTTTTTTTTCAAATTTTGGATGGCCTACCTTAGCCAGTTTGGTCTCTTGAAGGCATACGATATCAGCTTCAGAGGTCATTATGTCCTTCCAGATCTGGAATCTACGTTGAGGCGAATTCAGTCCTCTGACATTATAGGACAATAGTTTGATAGTCATTACAATAGTAGCAAGCAATGAAGAAAGGAAAAAAAAAAAAAGGAAGAAATAGGAAAAGAAGAAAATAAAGGGGAATGTAGTTTGAAGTAGAGGAGGGTGATGAACAAAGTAAAATTACTATAAAACTACTAAGACTTATCTTATTAATCTTATTAATTTTTAACCATAAAACTTAGCAATAAAAGCAAAGTGTAATATATGTATATAATTGTTCTATATATTAAAGACTAACAAACAATATATATTATGACAAAAAAAAAAAAAAAAAAAAAAAAAAACAACACGGAACTGGTTCTCCTAGAGGCTACAGTTCCCAAAAAAAGGAGGGAAGCCTGTCAGCTCTCTGTCTTGGAGGCAAAAAGTCTGTGGAAAAAAAAGAGAAGGCCAAGAGTTTAAAATGAAAGGAGGCCTTCTTGTGTAATTGAAGATCTTGGGGGTCACTCTCCTTTAAAGGAAGAAAAATTTGGGTTATAAACCGAAAGAAGTCCAGCGATGCATCAAATCTTGCTTAATGGAGAAGTGATGAGATTGCCAATGTTTGGAGTATATTCAACCCTTCTATCATGACGATTCTAATAGAAAGATCAATAGTAAGTAATAACGATGAAACCAATCCATTTGTAATTTGGTATTTGTAATCCTTTTGTAAAGAATGCATAAGGTGACTGTCATAGAAGATCCTATACTGTAAGATTATGACTATGAAGACTGGAATTGAATAGGTTAAGCGAGGAATGATATACAAGGCCTTAAGCAAGCGCTTCCCTGAAAAGAGTAGATTGGTTCAAGACTTGTGATCCGGTTTTGTATATAATTAAAACTTTGTCGACACAGTGAGTGAAAAGAAATAGTTGAAAAAGCCCAAACAAAGTTGAGATGTTCAGAGTTCATTATTTATTTGTAGTATTTTGGGTTAGTCTCGGGTTGTTATTTTTGTTTAGAGCAGAGATGAAACGGAGTCCCTCTTCCGGTGTTGCAAGAGAAGTAAATTTGCCATTACTCCAAACAAGTAGACGGGTTGGAAAACCCCAACGATAGTGGATCCCCCACTCTTGAAGCCGTTTTGTTGTTGCTGCAAAAGATTTCCTTGTTTCAACAGTTTCCTTAGATAAGTCAATAAATACTTTAATCTGTTCATATGGGTTTGGTAAGATTTTATTGCTCCTCATATACTTTAGTAAAAGTTCTTTGGTGCGGAAAAAATGAAATTTTAATATCACATCTCGTGGGATCTCCATTGGTAAAGAACGTGGTTTCGGTAAACGATGTATCCTGTCTATTGTTAACTCAAGATCCGTAATGGAAGGCAAAACTTTGATGAAAATGTTTTTGACGTATCTTTCAAGTTCATTATTAGAGATAGCTTCAGGAATACCTCGCATTTTTATATTGTTTCTGCGGTTCCTGTCTTCCAGATCTGCCAACTTATTTTTGAGAGTGGTAATCTGATTTTGACAGTGCTGTTGGTCTCTAGAAAGGGAGGTTGTTTTATCCTCTACTTCCTGGATCCTCGTTTCATTGGACTCCATTTTTTTATTTAGGGAGTTGAAATTATCTTCAATTCTTTTAGTTTGTCTCTCAAAAGCTTCGTTAATGTTAATATTAATACTTTTAACAAGGTTGCTCAAAAAAGATTCGAGGTCAGATTTGTCTTTTGTTGCCCATTTGTCTGGTATGTTAAAGATTTTTGGTTCAATGGGTGACAGGTCTGCAGGATTATAATCAAGTCTTGGTCTATGTTTGTCCGGGCTGAGAAGTTCTGAGTCATTGCTACCAGTCGAAGATGGACTTAATGGATTAGGACGCAATTTTCCTATATGATCCGTTTGATCAATTTCTTTCCGTTTATTAGATCCAAGACTTGTCTCCATATCAGTGATAGTCTGTGAGTCATCTTGACTTTGTATAAGAGGGCTTAGTGTGGCCAAATTGTCATGAAGTGACCTCTTACTATTAGTAGAGACCATATCGTTATTAGACGTGGGGTATTTTTGGTGGTATAATACCGTTCTTTCTTTAGTGGATGAAACATTTTCCTCTTTCATTCCTTGTGTTTTGGTTTTATTTGTATTTAAATGAGGTTGTGCATTCTTGGCATTTGGATTTGTGATTTTAGATCTAGCTCCTTTTTCCATTGTTGAAGAAGACTATTCAGATATTGTACCTTTAAGAGATTTTACTATAGTTGAGAAACCAAGAAAAAGAGGAACTTTATTAGAATAGTGTGATGTAAACACTGTTTTTTTCCTGTAGGGTTAATGTTAATCACTCTATGAAAAATTCCAGAACTCTAAAGAGTGAGTTGCAGAGCTGTGTGGGCGTGGCTTCAAGCTCAGCTTTATCAGAAGCTCCTGGAATACGATCATTACAGATACGTCTCTCCTAGGTTTCACTTGATCTACAAAACCTATCAGATCTTTGTACCTCTGGGACTGGTTTTCCAAGAAAACCACTTGCAGGAAAGTATAGAGTTTTATTATTGCTTTGTACCACAGTATTTTTGTAGAGCACAAAGTTATGAAGTTCCAGCCAATTAAGAGGAATTATTGTTAATCACTCAGAGAACACAATAGAATATTGAAGACCTGTTTGTAAAGCAGCAGTTAATAATGTATTTTAATTAATCACTACAAGGGGATAATATTTGCGTTTCACTGTAAGGGGTTAATTTTGAATCACTAAGCTTTGAAGGATTGTGACCACCTCACTCTCTCCCCCCTTCGCTTCTGTAAGATAAGGATTCCGTGCCACCTTATAAAGCAACAAAAGTAAAAGAGAGATATGATAAGCTTTCCAGCAGGTAAAGGACTAAAGTTTTATGTTATAGTAATGACTCGCCCACCCCAGGGCTATGGGACACCCGGTGCCGGGCCGGACTAGTCCGGTGGTAGTCAGTGGTGGCTGGGCCCGGCTCCGTGGCCCTGGTGGGTGTCAGTTGAATATGTGGCTGATGAGTTGAAGTTAATGTTCGTGACGCCACCTGTGGTATGCGGCTATTAAGCCGCCGCTGCTATGGGAGAACTCCGGGGGGATGTTATGGCAGCTATGATGTTACTGCTCCCCACAGGTGGAGCGATGCCCCGGGATACAGTTGGTGCCCGTGAAAGTCTATGGTGTTGTGTGGCTAACACGGTGCAGGGCCGACAGGCGAGGAAAGAACCAGGCACAAACAACAGTCTCTTTACCTTCTCCTCTTTTACTCTGGGAACAGTCCAGTCCTGGGAGACCGTTACAGGTGGTGATGGGGATCCGGTCGGCCTGGAAGTACTTGGGATGATCTTTCTGGCCAGCTGAGTATGAGGCCTACTCCTGTACTTTGCTTTGTGATGATAGGACCCTGCTTCTCTGAATCCAGCAATGGCCCTCTTTGCTGCTGGGACCGATGGCACATCCCTTCTTTCTGTAGGTGGCTGCGCAGACCCTCTCTCTGGTGCTTCTCCGCTGGAGTCCACACCGGGCCCTGATGCTGCAGCTGTACCTTGGATGTTTCTGGGCCAGGGGCTTGCAGCTCTCCTGCCCTTCGGACTCGGCTACCAGGGACGGATTTTATACCCTGGCAACCACAGACTCCGATGTCTGAGTCTCTCTGCTGCCTCTCAGCTATTCCTGCTTCTCTGGGCCAAGCTGCTCCAGCTCTAGGCCCCAGATTCACAGGACAGCTCACTCTGCGTCTGTTCACTTTCACTACTCCCTTCAGACTGACTCCACTTCCTCCCTCTGGTCAGGTAGAGGAAGGCTCCCTGGAATTCCAGGTTCAGAGCTCCCCCTGCTGGCCGGAGGGAGAACTGTGTTGGGTGTTAAACCTGCTGGCCAATGGATCTCCCAATTACCTCCAGGCTCAGCATTACCCCTTTGAGAGGGCAATGCTGTTGTGGCGACCAGGTCCTAGGGCGCCACACTCCCCCTTAGTTAAATTCAGTACTCCCGGACTGTGGAAACAAAACATAACATGTCATACATTTCATCCCAATATGGGAGGCACATTCTCTTTAACGTTACAAATTCAAACAGTACTATAAGAGTCCAGTGTGGCTCCCTGCCGGGTGTCCATTACACTGCTCCATGGGGGACCCGCCGCGATAAAACCCCCAACGTAGGCTCTGGGCGTGCGTCAGAGCATTGATGACCCCACTCTATGCACGCCGGACGGGTTTTTCTTCAGGGGTGTTGAGCACACTGGTGCTAACTATAAACAATTTAGGTGTTGGCCACCCATAGTCCAGTGGCCCAATTGTCCAATTTCGCAATCACAAAAAAAAACATTTTGTACACGACATTACAGACTTTTCACATAACTATTTACATTCTAATAAATACTCTTTCTTTATATAGTTGATTCCCTATACCTTAGAGGGGGTTGTCCCCGAGTGCTGCGTTGAGACCTGCGTAGCTCTGGTGTTTGTCCCTGACTACTTAGTGTGTCTCCTATCTCAGCACTACCGGTAGGCCTAACCCCAATAGGTATGCATGATGATTGCCTATGTGGTCTAGGAGTCGCCAAGGGTATGACAGGTTCACCACTGACAGGGGGTTGATCCTCCTGTTCCACTGCTGGCGTGTCACCGCGTGTCGGGGCGGACGGTTCTTTGGGTGGATCCGGAACCTGTTCTGTTTCTGGCTCGACCAACTGTGGGAACGTCAGGACCGGTACCACTACGGCACCATTTATGCGGGTCCAAGTCTTGGGGAATTTGCCGAGGATCGTTTGTATCATCTCTTCCCCTTCTTCTCGAACTTCCTCCACTTCCCTTTGAACTTTGCACCGCTCAGGGCACGTCTTCAGGCGGTCTCTGGATATTGCTTGACAAGTCTTGCCTTCGTCCTTGCTTATGAGGCACACCTTACTGTTGTCAAAGTTGGAGGGGATAATGGTGTAGGGCTCGTTCTCCCACTGATCATCCAATTTATGCGTCCTCCGCTTCTTCTTGAGGACTTGTTCTCCAGGTGCTAAGGGAGTTGCTGGGGCCGTTTGATTGTACTGCTGCTCTTGTCTTGTTCTGGCTTGAGACAGGCTCCTCTCTACGCATTCCTGGACCTTACGGTACTGCTGCTGCCGTTCTGTATCCCAATCCTCTATTTCTTGAACCGCCTCAGGCGACACAGTCCCCATCTCAAAGTCTACAGGCAACCTGCCAGGTCTGGCTCGCATCAGGTAAGCGGGGCTGCAGTTGGTCGAATTTACTGGGATATGGTTGTACAGGTCGACCAGATCTGGCAGCTTCTCTGGCCATTGGTTCCTTTCTTCCAGAGGTAGAGTCTTCAGCATATCAATAACCACATGGTTCATTTTCTCGCACAGTCCATTGGTTTGGGGGTGGTACGGTGTTGTTCTGATTTTCTTACAACCGTACATGTTACAAAACTCTTGGAACACCTCCGCCTCGAACGCAGGGCCTTGATCGGTCAGTACCCTTTCCGGATAACCGTGAGGCCGGCAAAAGGATGCCTGGAACGCTTTAGCTGCTGTTCTGGCTGTCTGGTCCTTCACAGGCACTACTACCAGGAAACGAGAGTAATGGTCCACAATTGTGAGGGCGTACACATAGCCTGACCGGCTTGGTGTTAACTTCACGTGGTCCAGGGCCACCAACTCCAGGGGCTGCTTCGTAACAATTGGCTGTAGGGGAGACCTTTGGCTGGCATCATCCTTCCGCCTCAGGTTACACGGGCCACAGTCTCGGCACCACTTCTCGATCACCTTTCTCATGTGCACCCAATAGAACCGATCACGGAGTAGGGCCTCCAACTTCTTCCACCCAAAGTGGCCTGCGTTATCATGATAAGCTGCTAGGACCATTGGAGCATCCCTCTGCGGAACCACGATCTGCCAGACAAGTTCATTTGTTCGCCAGTTGACGTGTCTCTTGCAGAGCTTGCCTTGGTAGGTGAACAGTCGTCCCCTCTCTTTCCACAACTGCTGGGCTTCTTCTGGAGCATCTGGACCAAGATGAGTCTCAGCTTGTGCTAGCTTTTCTTTGACCAATCGCACCGCCGGGTCACCGTTCTGTGTCTCTTCCCAATTATGGTGGAGTAATGGGTTAACCGGGACCTCGTGTTGGCTCGAGCGCTTCACTCCCACAGCATGCTCACACTGGGAAACGCCCTGATGATGGAAAGCCGGTAACTCTATCTCTTCGAGTTCATCCAGGTCTTCTCCAGATTCGGGTAAGTGAGGCATTCTGGACAGCGCATCAGCATTGTTATTCTTCTTGCCAGCCCGGTACTTGATGGTAAAGTCAAAGTTAGACAGCCGGGCCATCCATCGCTGTTCCAACGCCCCTAACTTGGCTGTTGCCAGGTGTGTCAACGGATTGTTGTCCGTGAAGATGGTGAACTTGGCCGACGCCAGATAGTGTTTGAAGCGTTCAGTCACTGCCCAAACAATAGCGAGGAACTCCAGCTTGAAGGAACTGTAATTTTCTGGATTCCTTTCTGTGGGCCGAAGCTTCCTACTGGCGTACGCTATCACCTTCTCCCTGCCTCCCTGCACCTGGGACAAAACGGCTCCCAGGCCCACGTTGCTGGCGTCTGTATACAGTACAAACGGCTGGCTGTAGTCAGGGTAGGCCAGAATTTCTTCTCCCGTGAGAGCCCCTTTCAGCTGGACAAAGGAGGTTTCTAGTTGGCTGCTCCATTCAAATGGAGGGCTCTGCTTCTTAGCCTGCTTTGGTTGGCCCACCAGGAGATCTTGAAGGGGCGCTGCTATCTTGGTGAAACCATCAATGAACCTTCGGTAGTAGCCCACCAGCCCAAGGAACTGCCGCACCTCCTTTACCGTGGTGGGTCTTGGCCAGTCCTTGATTACGGTGACTTTCTCCGGATCAGGTGCCACACCTTCTGCGCTGACCACATGACCCAGGTACTGTACCTTTGGCTTCAAGAGGTGACATTTGGACGGCTTGATCTTCAGGCCATATTTTGACAAAGACTCGAACACTTCTGCTAAGTGCTTCAGGTGGTCTTCATAAGTCTTGGAGTAGACTATGACGTCATCCAGGTACAACAGCACGGTTTCGAAGTTGTGGTGGCCCAAGCAGCACTCCATCAACCGTTGGAATGTCCCTGGGGCGTTGCAGAGCCCGAATGGCATGCAGTTGAACTCGCAGAGGCCCATCGGCGTCGTGAATGCAGTCTTCTCCTTGTCCGCCTCTGCCACGGGAACCTGCCAATACCCACTGGTGAGATCCAAGGTGGAGAAATAGTTAGCTGACTTTAAAGCTGTTAGTGACTCCTCTATTCTGGGTAGGGGATAAGCATCTTTATGTGTAATGCGGTTAATTTGCCTGTAATCTACACACATTCTCATTGTACCATCCTTTTTCTTTACGAGCACTAGTGGAGCTGCCCAGGGGCTACAACTATCTCTGATAACCCCAGCCTCCTTCATTTCCCGTAACATTTCTTTGGCACGCTGATACTGTGCGGGGGGTACAGGGCGGTATCTCTCTTTAACGGGGGGATGATCACCCGTGGGGATTTGATGTTTAACCCCTTTCACCTGCCCAAAATCTAGGGGGTGTTTGCTGAAGACCCGCTCGTACTCCTGTACCACCCGGTAAACCCCATTCTTTTGGTGTGAGGGGGTGGAGTCGGTGCCCACATGTAAGTTTTGGCACCAGTCTTCCAGCTGCCCCTTGGAGCCCTTGTCTTCCGCCTGGTCGGACGGGATCAAGGGTTCCACTGCTTTGATGGTGTTGTTGCTGACAGTGTACAGTTTTGCTACAGTGGCGTACCGGGGCAATTTGGCTTCCTCCTCCCCACAATTCAGGACACGGATGGGCACTCTCCCCTTGCGGACGTCTGCTACCCCTCTGGCTATCAGGACTCCAGGCCTACTGTCTGAATACACCGGTTCTACCAAGGCATGGTAATCCTGACCCTTGAGGCCTATTGCTGCCCGACACCATATCAACATTTCACTTCTTGGGGGTATTGCAATGGGTAGGGGGTCACTTACCCTCACACTGCCAATTTCTCCTCCGGCCAGCTCCACCTGCTGCCTCCTCATCAGGGCTCTGATCTCCCTCTGTAGGGCACGCTGCTGCCCGGAGCTGGCAGTTTCAGACGCCTGCTGCAACAAAATTATCACTTCGGCAATACAATTTTCTATCACATTTGTACCAATGGTTACCAGCGGGTCAGATTCTTTGCGATCAATATCTACAATTATCATCCCCTGACATGGCAATTCCACCCGCCCCACTTTAATGGTTACTTCTTTATACCCAATTTGAGGTAAGGGCTGACCATTACTGGCCACAATTGTTAAATCATCATCTGGGCCATGGTCAATGTCTGAATCAGCCCAATATCTTTTGTACAGTTTATAGGGGATGGTCGTTACCTGGGACCCAGTATCCAGGAGGGCATTCAAAGGGATCCCATCCAGCACAACAGGAAGGACCGGTCGTCCTCCCACATACTTGCTGCGGCTGGGGGTTGAGCCGGGCTTCCTTACACCTGGGGGTCGGCTCCTGGCCCCAGGCTCGGCCCATTTAAAGGACAGTATCGTGCAATGTGGCCCGCCTGGCTGCAGCGGCGGCAGATCGGTTGTCCCGTTGAATCATACCGGTCTGTGTCTCTGCCTCGGGTCGGCGGAACCCTCCTCTGTCGCATCCATGGGACGTCATCTGGGCTGGAGGCCAACTCGATTTTTGCAGGCGATGGGGTCACTTGTAGGGACTGCACGATCTTGGCAAGGGCAGCTACAGTCTTGGTCAGCTCCTGGAACTGCTGTCTGAGCTCTGCAGTGGGATCCTTATCCAGGGACTGCGCCTCAGCCCCTGCAGTGGCTCGTGTTGCAGGCACCACCCCGGGGTACGTGATAGCAAGAGGCCGGAGGGGCACTGGGTCATTCGGTGTAGATTCTCTCAGTACCCGGATGGCCTGGTCCTTAAACTTTGCAAAGTCCAGAGCAGGGTTCTGCAGGACCATGATACGCAGCTGGGTCCTGTGGGCATCTGACAGGAGCCCCTCTATGAACTGCTCAGTTAGGAGTTTGTGTTCTTCACGTACACTCTCTGGGTCCACTTGTTTAACCGCTTTCAGGGCCTCCTGCAGGTTTAAGGCATAGTCCCTTATGCTGTCTGTGGGCCGCTGCTTGCACCCAAAGAATCTCATCTTTATCTCTGCTGCGGTGCGGGTGTCAAAAGTACTCTTTAGCTTGGCCAGTATCTGGGTTACTGTCCCTTTATCTGTATCAGGCCAGGACTTCACTTCACGCTGGGCTGCGCCGGCTAGCTGTCCCATTAATATGCCCACCTTCTGGCTCTCAGTCAGCGGATACACCCGGAATAAGCTGTGCAGGCTTTCTCTGAAGTCGCTCAAGGTATGGGACTCCCCGGAATACTGCGGCAGCCATTCTGCGCCCGGTATGTACGGCATGGTGATCGGCATTACCGGCGCTACAGCGGGGGATGGGGCGACGGCGACAGGGATCGCTTCGGCGGGCGCTGCGGCGTCTCGGGCTATGGCAGCCACCTGCCCTCCCTCTGCGTCGGACATCTTCCTCCCCCTTAGTGAACCTTACCAGGCTCCGTTCACTTTTCAAATTTCCTTCCGGGTCGCGCGGGGTTAACAGCGCTCTGCTCTGATGGCGCGCTCCCTTCGCGCTCTTTGTCAGGCACGCCCCCCTTCTTCCTGCGCTCAGTGAGGATAATGGCGGCGGCAGTTTTCAAACAGTGAAACACGCAGTAATACAGTCTTTAAAGCGCAATTATTCAGGCGCACAGTACCCGGTGGAACCGGGCACGAAATCCTGTTCGTGACGCCAAAAGTTGACTCGCCCACCCCAGGGCTATGGGACACCCGGTGCCGGGCCGGACTAGTCCGGTGGTAGTCAGTGGTGGCTGGGCCCGGCTCCGTGGCCCTGGTGGGTGTCAGTTGAATATGTGGCTGATGAGTTGAAGTTAATGTTCGTGACGCCACCTGTGGTATGCGGCTATTAAGCCGCCGCTGCTATGGGAGAACTCCGGGGGGATGTTATGGCAGCTATGATGTTACTGCTCCCCACAGGTGGAGCGATGCCCCGGGATACAGTTGGTGCCCGTGAAAGTCTATGGTGTTGTGTGGCTAACACGGTGCAGGGCCGACAGGCGAGGAAAGAACCAGGCACAAACAACAGTCTCTTTACCTTCTCCTCTTTTACTCTGGGAACAGTCCAGTCCTGGGAGACCGTTACAGGTGGTGATGGGGATCCGGTCGGCCTGGAAGTACTTGGGATGATCTTTCTGGCCAGCTGAGTATGAGGCCTACTCCTGTACTTTGCTTTGTGATGATAGGACCCTGCTTCTCTGAATCCAGCAATGGCCCTCTTTGCTGCTGGGACCGATGGCACGTCCCTTCTTTCTGTAGGTGGCTGCGCAGACCCTCTCTCTGGTGCTTCTCCGCTGGAGTCCACACCGGGCCCTGATGCTGCAGCTGTACCTTGGATGTTTCTGGGCCAGGGGCTTGCAGCTCTCCTGCCCTTCGGACTCGGCTACCAGGGACGGATTTTATACCCTGGCAACCACAGACTCCGATGTCTGAGTCTCTCTGCTGCCTCTCAGCTATTCCTGCTTCTCTGGGCCAAGCTGCTCCAGCTCTAGGCCCCAGATTCACAGGACAGCTCACTCTGCGTCTGTTCACTTTCACTACTCCCTTCAGACTGACTCCACTTCCTCCCTCTGGTCAGGTAGAGGAAGGCTCCCTGGAATTCCAGGTTCAGAGCTCCCCCTGCTGGCCGGAGGGAGAACTGTGTTGGGTGTTAAACCTGCTGGCCAATGGATCTCCCAATTACCTCCAGGCTCAGCATTACCCCTTTGAGAGGGCAATGCTGTTGTGGCGACCAGGTCCTAGGGCGCCACAGTAAGGCATAGACTGGTTAAAGAGTCCTGTTTGTCCGAGCTAACAGAACTAGGAGAGGCGTGAGTGGGTTGCTATGACAACCCCAGCACGTCTATTCTAATCTCTCCTTCTACTAGGGAGATTGTGTGCAAAGGGAGAGAGGGAAGCCCTGCATACAGGTCTATTACAACTACAGAGGATTATTTCTTTTCTATTCCCTCCCCCAACAACTATTGTGTGTATATGCCTTTATTAACACCAACTACTGATACCAGAGTAGACGCAGGAGAGTCAAGATTAGGAGAGTTTACTTTAAAGTTTAGCTAACCTGTATGCAATCTTAATTACGCAAATAGCGTAGTGGGACCGGAAAACGGCAGGAAAGTTTACGTACTTTTAGTGTGTGAATAGGAATTGTCTAAACTCTTGCTGCAAATAATCTGTGATACCGGAGACTGCTCTCACAGTGCAAGGGGACATATGGGAACCAGATATCTTATTTCAGTCACCACAAAGGGGGATTTCTTATGTTAAGCACTACTTGCTAAAAATGATTTTCTATGCACTTGGTCCAAGCCTTAGAATAGATCACTACGTGGACTGCCGCTAGCAACCAAAGGATTTCTTCAGGTTTAATATAGTCTGATGGGGGATCAAACTTAGTAATTTTGTTTATTTGATCTTTAATATAGCGTTGAATAGTTCACCACAGTCCTGAGCAATGCAACTTCAACTGTCACTATCGACCTTGAATTTTAAATGGCAGCTGCGTGCACTGTGGCTCGAGACAGGGATGGCGTCTTTAATAATTAAAATAGCAGTAAAAGTTTCGTAGTATGTGAGTTACTACTGTATTTTGTCTTCAGCAGAGGGAGGAGGAGCCCATTTGATAGACAGACTTGTGGGTGGTCTTCACAGTGTCTAGGTCACAATCTCAGACCTGGAGAGCAGCAGTAGCTGTGGTAACTGCCGGTAATGGCGCCTTTGAAGTTTCTTAACGAGGGTGATTAACTCTATTGTGTCAGTTCTTACTGGGTCAGAAGATCCCAAAATACATATCAATTTAGGGTACCTTCACACTTAGCGATGCAGCAGCGATCCGACCAGCGATCTGACCTGGTCAGGATCGCTGCTGCATCGCTACATGGTCGCTGGTGAGCTGTCAAACAGGCAGATCTCACCAGCGACCAGTGACCAGCCCCCAGCCAGCAGCGACGTGCAAGCGACGTTGCGCTTGCACGGAGCCGCCGTCTGGAAGCTGCGGAGACTGGTAACTAAGGTAAACATCGGGTATGGTTACCCGATGTTTACATTAGTTACCAGTGTGAGCAGGGAGCAGGGAGCCGCGCACACTAAGCGCTGGCTCCTTGCTCTCCTAGCTACAGTACACATCGGGTTAATTAACCCGATGTGTAATGCAGCTACATGTGCAGAGAGCAGGGAGCCGCGCACACTGAGCGCTGGCTCCTTGCTCTCCTAGCTGCTGTACACATCGGGTTAATTAACCCGATGTGTACAGCAGCTACATGTGCAGAGAGCCGGAGCCGGCAGCACAGGCAGCGTGAGAGCTGCTGGTAACTAAGGTAAATATCGGGTAACCACCTTGGTTACCCGATGTTTATCTTGGATACAGCTTACCTCAGCTGTCAGATGCCGGCTCCTGCTCCCTGCTCGCTTCATTTGTCGCTCTCTTGCTGTCACACACAGCGATCTGTGTGTCACAGCAGGAGAGCGGCTTTGAAGAAAACGAACCAGGGCTGTGTGTAACGAGCAGCGATCTCGCAGCAGGGGCCAGATCGCTGCTCATTGTCACACACAGCGAGATCGCTAATGAGGTCACTGCTGCGTCACAAAAAGCGTGACTCAGCAGCGATCTCGGCAGCGAGCTCGCTGTGTGTGAAGCACCCCTTAGGTGTACACCACCGGGGGACAAGTCTTTAATAGGTAGGGATGACCTCGGCAGCAGAGGGAGGAGCTATGGATATTGCAGGGAAGCACTTACATGACACCACCGGCATTAGATATCAATAACTTCGGTATGCCTCCATCAAATCCTTCAGGAATGGTATTATTTTTCTCCTTAGGTAATCCCACATCTAGTAAAGTCACTTTAGTATAGACATTTTTACTCCAAGTTTAGTAAAAATTCTTGCTTTGGTAAATGCTGGCTAGACCACAGAGGAGTAACGTCCTACATCTCCAACGGTGCCCACGATCCCCTCTTGTCCAGCTTTTTTGTTTTCGCATGAGTATATGTCCTTGTCACTTTCCCATGTGTTTGTGTTGTGTTGTGAGTTGTTTGTCACCTTTTGGACACCTTTGAGGGTGTTTTCTAGGTGTTTTTATGTGTTTGTGATTGCCTCCCATTGTTTCCTATGGGGTTCGAGTGGTTCGCCGAACCGGTTCGCCGAATCGAACTCGAACGCGACCTCCGTTCGGTGAACCAAGCTCGAGCCGAACCGCGACCGGTTCGCTCATCTCTACTAAAGATGCAAGCTGCATAGAGAGTGTTAGCTTAACCCCTTCACCCATGGCTGATTTTCCATTTTTCTTTTGTTTGTTTTTTGCTCCCCTTTTTCCAAGAGCCATAACTTTTTTTATTTTTCTGTCAATCTTGCCATATGAGGGCTTGTTTTTTTCAGGGCAAGTTGTACTTTTAAATGAAACCATAAGTTTTACCATATAGTATACTGGAAAAAGGCAAACAAATTCCAAGTACGGGAAAATTGCAAAAAAAAGTGCGATTGCATGATTGTTTTTGAGATATTTTATTCACACTGTTCACTATATGGTAAAACGGATGTGTTGGTGTGATGACTCAGGTCGGTATGAGTTTGTAAACACCAAACATGTATAGCTTTACTTTTATCTAAGGGTCTAAAAAATATCAGAAGTTTGTCTAAAAAAAGTGGCGCACTTTTTGCGCCATTTTTCGCTACACGTACCATTCTTATTTTTGGGATCTATGGCTCAGTGACAGCTTATTTTTTGCATCTTGAGCTGACGTTTTTAATGGTACAATTTTTGCTCAGATGCTACGATTTTATCGCCTGTTATTGGATTTTGCACAAAATTTGCCGCAACCAAAAACCGTAATTTTGCCATTTGGAATTTTTTTGTTGCTATGCTGTTTACCGATCAGATTAATTGATTTTATATTTTGAATTTCTGAGCACGGCGATACCAAATATGTGTATATTTTTTATTTTTGTAACCCTTTCATTTTCAATGGGGGAAAAGGGGGGTGATTTAAACTCTTAGATTTATTTATTTTGAATTTTTTTATAACTTTTTTTTATTTTTACTAGTCCCCCTAGGGGACAATAAGGATAAGCAGTCTGATCGCTGATTCATTTCTGTCGATCACAGCTACACTGCTGTGATCACCAGAAATACTCACCTCCTGTCAGACGCAGCACTCGGCCAGGTGAATCAGGAAGTAAAGACAGCCGGGTGAGTAAAGATTTACCACGACCGGCATTTAAATGGCCCTGTCACATTTTGACAGTGCCATTTAAGAGGTTAACAGTTGCAAGTGGATCGCAGATTCAATCGTGCCTGCGAGGCACACATGTCAGCTGTACAAATAAGCTGACATGTGTGCCTCGCAGGTGTAATCATCCATATAGAAGAAGAATAAGACCGCACCAATGCTGATATCTTTTTCCGGAGATTCTTTTATTCCATATGCAAAGTTAAAAGGTGTGTAGCAGTCAGCGGGTGGAGGAGACCTGGATGCGGCCCCTCGCTGCGGACGACGGCCGTTTCACACCCAGGTGGACCCGTCGAAGCCTAATCACAGGCGAAACGGCCGTCGTCCGCAGCGAGGGGCCGCATCCAGGTCTCCTCCACCCGCTGACTGCTACACACCTTTTAACTTTGCATATGGAATAAAAGAATCTCCGGAAAAAGATATCAGCATTGGTGCGGTCTTATTCTTCTTCTATATGGATGATTGGAACTGACTGTTTCTATTTGGACCTGCACGCTGATCCGGTTTTCATCGAGACGACCGGTGCTGTATTTTCCTTCCCCACCAGTGAGCCCAGGTGTAACAAGCATAGACGGGTAGTGCAGGACTGCGCTCTCCTTTGGTGCCTCGCAGGTGTGCCTCCAACCGAAAGGAGGTTGGGTTGTGTTGTAGCCAGGGAAGGGTTGGGATAAGTTTTTCTTAGGTTGTTATTTAGTGGGATGGAGGGAGGAAAAGTTTACAGAACAAGTAGCATCGGAATAAGGTTTAACGACAATGAGATGAATGGTTAAAATTGAGAGGCCTTCCCTCTCAAAGGATGATGCTTTGATTATGTTTTCCCCTCTCCCTTTCTTTGTTTCTGTATCCTGGTTTACGAAAATTCAATAAAATTTAAGTTTAAAAAAAATCACCTCGTCAATTATCCAGAAAAATTATCTACTTCCTATTGAGGTGCTCTGTGTATACTTCCATTGCCAAGTGGCTGTTATTTGCACAAGATGTCTCCAGGATTGACACCAATCACTTGCCCAGTGCCAGTCTTGTATGCAGGGAATGTTCATGGATGCATTTACTACATGAAAGGTCAGAGTGGTGCACACATCCCTCTCTTCTCTGTGGAGTGGCCACAGCAGAGCAGACTGAAAGCTGTATGCGCCACTCCAGATCACACAGTGGATGCATGGAAAGTCATCCTGTGCAAACAGCAGAGCGCTGCCAATCATGAGAGGGGTAAGCTATTACTACACATAACAGTAAGGGGTGGTGCACACAGCCGCTTGGCCACCAAGTATTCACTAAGCAAAATAATGTGTATTTCCTAGATAATAGAGTTGATTTTAAAAGTCAAGGTGTGGTTTTTCTAGGATTTACATTGAATACAAGCCAGTATGCTAAGTTTAGTATGTAAATTAGGATTACAAACATGACAAGTGTTGAATTATATAATATACCCTTACATTAGTTTATTTATTGTATATACTAACATAAAGTAGCATATACTATATACAGTATAGAGGAAGACACAGACAGCAAAGATATAAAGTAGATGACGAGTATATGGGCCCCTTGCCTTCCAATCGATCATTAGAAGTGACCCATTTAATTAATGAAAATAACAGACATTGGGAAGCTCATTTAGAGGTGGTAATGCCCCTGTGCAGCTGTACAAATTGCATTTATGGTATATCTAATCCTGATTGCTATAGATCCTTATGATCAGACATTCCTTGTGGCCTTTGTCAAAGATCCAGTATTGTCTGACCATGAAAGTGTAGCGCCCCAGAGCCACACAGGGCACTACTAGGAACTGCATCCTCACCAGGATGCAGGGCCTACCCCCTGGGACCTGGAACACCAGTGCCAGCAACACCCACACACACCAAAATCCCAGTTTCCACTCCACACCAGGGGTAATTGGCTAGTTGGACACAAGGGGATGGCCACCTAGAGGGCAGAGCCAGACCAGAAGTACTAGACAGCCTGAAGGGAGGGGACAGAAGTGGCTGCACAAAGGGCTGTCATTTATGGGGAGGTCGACAAAGCCTGTCAGGCCACCATCCAGCAGCTGGCCCGGGAGCAACAGGAGCGTGCAACCAGAAGGAAGCAGGTGAAAGTCCGTGATCTGCAAGAGAAGCAGAGCCTGCGCCAATCCAGCTGGGGAGCCTGCGGGGTCCGGTACCAGGGTACTGTGGACAGATTCGACCAACAACAAGGTTGGGGCTTTATTAAGGAGCGGGGCTGGCACGCCTTAGACATCCAGAAAATCTGAGAACGGTCAGCCCCTGTTCCTCCCACTCCTTCTCCATTTCCAAGGTCATCTACGCTTTGGTAGCTGAACCAGGCTACCCCAGTTTTTGCTGTTGTTTTAAATAATGTTGAAAAATGCTGAAAAGTTACTTGATTGCCTAAATGTTTGAAAGTTAACATAAAAATGGACCACTGTTCCTTGGACTGGGAATGACCCGAACTCTCGCAGTGTACATATGTTGCACCAAGTGTGCCTCCCAGAGTAAACCTTGCCATCAGGACACTGATACTGCCACCAAGGAGAGGAAGATTGGAGGAAAGGCTGGGATAGAGCTGGCCCAGACCTGCTCCCCAAAGGGACCGGTGACCTGCCTCCTTAGCGGGTACTTGGTTCAGGACCTTTGGGTGGTGGGTTGATGGGGAGAATGCTAATGTAATGTTAAAAGTAAAGCCTCCCCTGTGCGGGAAGAAAGTGATATGTTTTTCAATGTTTAACACTAGAAGTCCCAGAGAGGGGTCATTTGACATTTCTACCATTGGAACCCTATGGAGCTCGAAATTCCTGGGACTTCTAGTGTTAATAAATCACTTTATTCTCTTTACAGTCCGAGGACGTGCTGTGTTTCACCAAGGGGGAATGTAGCGCTCCTGAGCCACTCAGGGCACTACTAGGAACTGCATCCTCACCAGGATGCAGTGCCTACCTCCTGGGACCAGACCAGAGGTAGTAGACAGCCTGGTGGGAGGGGACAGCAGTGAGAAGTTAGTGAGTGAAGGAGTAGAGAGAAGAGGTGCCTGAGAGCTGGGTCATGTAACGATGACCCAGGGGCACAGAAGAGTGGTCGCCAGGGCAGGTACACCAGAGTACCACTGGGACCAGAGCACCGACGTGGCACAGGGCCCTAGGTCAGACGCCAGTTTCATACAGTTTGGCAAATACCTGCACAGTGAGAGGACCTTCACGGACCTCACTGACCCAAAGATCCGGGGGCACCAGCAGTAAAGCAAGGATTAGGGTTCGGGACACAGACCATCCCTACAGGGTCCACCCTGCCCGCCGTACGGATAAGGAGACTGCCACAACAAGGGACAGTCGGACCCCAACCTGCTCCACGCTACGGGGACCCAACCACACTGAGGGTGAAGGGAACAGAGCAACCGAGTCATCAACTGGCACTGGAATTACAGGGTCCTGAACCAGCCATCCGAGGGTCAAGAGTGAGTAGAGACTGTTAATTACAACCCACGGTGTGGCCTCCCTTATTACTCCATCATACATCTCCCAAGCTCAGCCCTACCTGCAGAGGGCCTACCACCACAGCTGCCATTACCACCATCAGTAGAGATGATCAACTCAGCAGCGGCAGTTTCACCATATTAACCGCAACCTGCAGGTTGCATCACACAAATGACTTTCATCTCCCCTGTAAATACTCCCCATTAAAAAGCACCCAGGGCACGAGACCGGGCAACGGCCACCAAAGTGACATTCCCCAGTAATACACTGCCAGGGACCGAGTACCCCATTCCCTGGGCGACACTAAAGTAAATGTAACAGATTGCTGACATCTTCTTACATCATAAGAAAGATACAATTTACAGAGATCAGAGATTAATCTGATCCCTACTATTGAACAAGTGATGAATGAAAACATGATCAGTTCAAGATTACTACAGAAAACTCTTTATGAAAATACTTCTTCATATATGGTGGTACTTTACCTGAAGAGTCTGAAGTCCCATGTAAGCCGTATATAGAAGTAAGATTCCAAATGACAGAATAAGAATATTTTTGAGATGTGAACATTGCATTCTGTAACCTTTCTTTTTGCAGGATCCGATGTGTTGTCAGTCTTGGTAATGCTGTAAGTAACCATGAAGAGTTACTAAAATGTTGTAGATAAATTCATATAGCAAGCTTGTTTAGTGAGTTGGAATGACATGTATCCATAAGTGCACTCTTTTATTTTCTTGATGGTATTTAAACAATGATGTTCTTTGCTGTTTAAAATGTCTGTAAAGGAGTTGCCAACTTTAGGTTAACAGATTGTTAGTGGAGCTATTCTCACAGATCACACAGCCCTCCAGTCCATAAAATGGCTGTAAATGAAGGAGCATGTGACCAGACCAGTCTATCAGCCTTCTCCAATAGGTGGATTTCCTGATGAAGCAGTGGGGAGACACTTTGAAACGCGTAGAATAAAACCACCTTCATTTGACCTTCTTTGGATTTATGTCATATCTTCGGCAGCGCAGTGATAGCTCTACATTTCCTTTGTTCCTGATCTGCTTCCTCCAATAGGAAAACAGCTTTCCTATGTGAGGTGTTTTTCAATTGGAGAAGACTGATGGATATGTCTGGTCACTTGCTCATCCATCAACAGTCATCATATCCTCCACACATCTGTTAAAATAATAATGTAGGCAACGCCTTTAACTGAATCTACAGCCAACAATAGACAATTCAACACAGAGGTTACAGAAGATGGTAGACAAAATGGTGCAAGATTTTTAAAAACCCCAAATTGCAAAAAAAAATATTTTTAGTCAAAATTGCATACATATGAGTATGAAAAAAAAGTTATCCCCAAAGATAGACAACCAATTTCCATATTAATAAGTCTAAAGGCCCCAATATCTATATATATATATATATATATATATATATATATATATACAGTAATTGCCTTATTCTGTCTGTCTGTCTGCCTTGCTCCAAAATGAAGTCATTACAGTGACAACCGTCGCATTGGCCGGTCGGCTCAGCCACGCCCCCCGCACACATCACGCCCCCCCGCACACGCTTCCCGCTCGTCACACCCCCCGCAACCCTGCCAGCTCGGCCACGCCCCCACACACACTGCCCGCTCGGCCACACCCCCCACACACATTGCCCACTTGGCCACGCCCCCGCACACATTGCCCGCTCGGCCATGCCCCCTGCACACATTGCCCGCTCAGCCACGCCCCCCGCACACATTGCCCGCTCGACCATGCCCCCGCACACATTGCCCGCTTGGCCACACCCCCCGCACACATTGCCCGCTCAGCCACGCTCCCCACACTCATTGCCGGCTCGGCCACGCCCCCCGCACACATTGCCTGCTCGGCCACGCCCCCCGCACACATTGGGTACCTATACACCTCCCCCCAAGACTACTCCACCTATTATACTCCTCTCTCCCAGGAGTACTCCTCCTATTATACTTCTCTCCCCCCAGGACTACTCCTCCTATTATACTCCTCTCTCCCCAGGACTACTCCTCCTATTATACTCCTCTCTCCCCAGGACTACTTCTCCTATTTTACTCCTCTCTTCCCAGGACTACTCCTCCTCTTATACTCCTCTCTCCCCAGGACTACTTCTCTTATTATACTCCTCTCTCCCCAGGACTACTCCTATTATACTCCTCTCTCCACAGGACTACTCCTCCTATTATACTCCTCTCTCCCCAGGACTACTCCTCCTCCTACTCCTCCTCCTACTACTCCTACTCCTCCTCCTCTCTCCCCAGGACTCCTCCTCCTATTATACTCCTCTCCCCCCAGAACTAATCATCCTGTTATACTTCTCTCTCCCCAGGACTACTCCTCCTATTATACTCCTCCCCCCAGGACTACTCCTCCTATTATACTCCTCTCTCCTCAGGACTACTCCTCCTATTATACTCCTCTCTCCCCAGGGCTACTTCTCCTATTATACTCCTCTCTCCCCAGGACTACTCCTCCTATTATACTCCTCTCTCCCCAGGACTACTTCTCTTATTATACTCCTCTCTCCCCAGGACTACTCCTATTATACTCCTCTCTCCACAGGACTACTCCTCCTATTATACTCCTCTCTCCCCAGGACTACTCCTCTTCCTACTCCTCCTCCTACTACTCCTACTCCTCCTTCTCTCTCCCCAGGACTACTCCTCCTATTATACTCCTCCCCCCAGGACTACTCCTCCTATTATACTCCTCTCTCCTCAGGACTACTCCTCCTATTATACTCCTCTCTCCCCAGGGCTACTTCTCCTATTATACTCCTCTCTCCCCAGGACTACTCCTCCTATTATACTCCTCTCTCCCCAGGACTACTTCTCTTATACTCCTCTCTCCCCAGGACTACTCCTATTATACTCCTCTCTCCACAGGACTACTCCTCCTATTATACTCCTCTCTCCCCAGGACTACTCCTCCTATTATACTCCTCTCTCCCCAGGACTACTCCTCCTATTATACTCCTCTTATTATAGTCTCCCTAGCACGATGGGGGGTGCGCAGCATGGGGGGATTAAGCATGATGGGGGGGTGCGCAGCATGGGGGATGGAGCACGATGGGGGATGCACAGCATGGAGGATGGAGCACGATGGGGGGTGCGCAGCATGGGGGATGGAGCACGATGGGGGGTGCGCAGCATGGGGGATGGAGCACGATGGGGGTGTGCAGCATGGGGGATGGAGCACGATGGGGGGTGCGCAGCATGTGGGATGGAGCACGATGGAGGTGCACACCTCCCCCCAAAACACACACACACACCGCCACACACGCACCGCACCACACACCACATACACTGGGAACCACAAATACTGCCCTACACAGACACCCACACACACAGACAACGCCGCACACACACAACACCCAACACGTAAAACACCACGCATACACAAACACCACGGCACACACAGACAAATATAAACACACAGCGCGCAGAACACACACACTGCACAAAACATACCTCACCCCAAAACACACACATGCACCCCACACACATCCACACACAAACCGCGCAAACCACACAGCACCACACACACACACAACGCTGCAGACACACAGCGCTCCACAAACAGTGCAACACACAATGCAACACACAAACAACACCACTCTCACACACCCCTACACCCAGACAGCAACCAGAACATTTACAGCGCCCTACACAAACACTTGGCAACTACACACAACAACATCTATATATATACCAAAAATCATACATTAACTACACACTAAATTCTAGAATACCCGATGCAATAGAATCGGGCCACCACCTAGTACATTATATAAAACCCATGCTGATTTCAAGCCCATCTAATCTGTATGTGGGTCTTCTCATCCCCCCATAACAGATTTATTGAAAGGAAAATTGACAATCAGTATGCACAGAAATATATGAAATTATGCATTCTAAGAGGCCATAATGACTGAGAACAAATCATAATTTGGATTAATAAGCAAAAATATAAATTAAATGGGGTCAATATCTGTGATCTACATCTAATCCAAACCATGAATCTAGTACCACCAGAGCTATACTAAGACAGACATTTTCTGTGTGGATTTACCCTTACTTCTATCTCACTGGAAATTCCTTTGCCATAAGTTTTTCCTTCCAAGAGCAAAACACACTACAGTTCCAGTCAAAAGTTTGGACAAACTTGTTGATTCAGTAGTTTTCCATATTCTTATTGGAATGTGCACATTGTACATTCAGACTGAAGGCAGTAGAACTCTGAAGGAACCCATATGGATAAAAAAAAAAAGAACAGACGCATGGAATAAGTTACCATATGTGTTAAACCTTAGATTCGTCAAAGTATTCTCTCTTTTACTCTGATGACAGCTTAACACACTCTTTACATTCTCTCAAGCTACTTCATCAGGTAGTCACCTGGAATGGCTTTCAATGTATAGGGATGTCTTGTCAAGAATTCACTTGTGGAATCATCGACCTTCAGAAAGTATTAGCGACCATGAGGTGTGTTTTTTCATAGGCAGTGTTAGTACACAGTTCCATATAGTGCTGATCCATATTCTAAGCCAGAATATATCAAGTGCTACCCAGCTAGTTGAAGAGAAACATCATCCTATCTTCAGTATGAAATATGAAGGTCAGTCAACTCGGAACAAAGTTACCATTGTTGGTTCAGAAACTGCAAACTGACAGCACTTTCTATAACAATCCTCATAAATTATTAAAAGACATCATGTAACAGGCATATCTCAACAACAACTGTCCAGAGGAGACCGTAAGAAGCAAACTTTATTATCGAATTGCTGCAAAGATGCCATTATGGAGGACGGCTCACAAGAAAAAAGAGATTTGCTTGGACAAAGATACACAAGGACTGGTCAATAGATCAGGAGAAATCTATACTTTGGTCTGCTTTGACATTTTTTATACCAACTATTCATATCTTGTGAGTTGCAGAAAAGGTGAACAAATAGTTCCTAGATGTGTGCTACCCTCTGGGAAGCATAGAGGGGGAGGTATGGTGGTGTGGGGAGGCATTGCTGTGACACTGTTGGTGGTTTATTTAAAATTCAAGGCACACTTAATCAGCATGGATACTAAAGAATTCTGCAACATGCCATATTATCTGGTTTGCACTTAGTGGGACCATAATTTGTGTTACAACAGGACAATGACAGAAAATACACTTCCAGGCTATGTAAAGGCTATGTAACTGTGATGGATCAATAGGAGAGTCAAGAAAGGGATGGACTTCTGCATCAGATAATATGGCCTCTCCAATCACCCAACCTCTAACTGAAGAAAAGGAATTTGGCAGTCATAAATTAAAAAGAGATATGGATTTTAATGGAAATTGGAATCCTGAAATATGTTGTAACATTTCGGTCAGCAAGACCTTTAGATGGATTACAGGCAGGAAACTATATGGAATAGTGCTGATAGAATAGGGGTAGTTGCCCAGCTGCATGGAGCTCTATCAATCCAATTGAAATAGTTTGAGATGAGTTGGACCTCAGCGTGAAGACAGAGGAGTCAACAAGTACTTAGCATCTCTGGGAATACATTCAAGACTGTAGGAAAATCTTTCTTGATGATGCTTCTTGGAAGAATGCCAAGAGTGTGCAATGTTGTTATGACAGTAATATGGGGGTATTTTGAAGAATTCAAGGTTTAACACATGTTCTTGTTTGTTTCACACGTTTCTTTACTATTTGTTTCCATGTGTTCCTTTCTGCTTTTGTTGCCCTCAGTCTCTACATACAATGTGCACATTTTAATAAGAACAACAAAAATCATTGTAGTATCACTTTTGACCAGTAGTGAATATTTTAAAAATGGCCATTATTGTTACAAATCTAGTAATTATAAGCACTCAGAAGAATGGAAAGTAACATTACCATTTATTTAATTTAAGACATACAGAATATAGTATGGCTACACTCTAACTTGTCGTACAGAATTGTATTAATTGTACAGGGTGAATCATAAGTATGGATACAATGGAGCAATACCACAGATCCAGGATCCAGGTTGTGGGGCACCTGAAACAATGGATACAGGAGGCCTGTGGTAGCATTTCTTCTGCGGTATTGCTCTCGGTGTGTCAAGAGTGGGAGAAGAGAATCACATTGACAATTCAACACAATGGGCAGCACTTTGAGCACATCCTTTAGTGGGTTACTGTCGTTGTTCCATAGAATCAAAGAATCATAGAATGGTAGAGTTGGAAGGGACCTCAAGGGCCATTGTGTCCAACCCCCTGCAAGTGCAGGCTTTTCTAAATCCTCCCAGCTATATGTTTATCCAGTTTCTGCTTGAAGATTTCCATTGATGGAGAGCTCACCACCTCCCGTGGTATCCTGTTCCACTTTCTGACTGCCCTCACTGTCAGAAAGTTTATCCTAATATCTAATCTGAATCTCCTTCCTTTAAGTTTCATCCCATTGCTTCTTGCACTTCCTTGTACTAATGAAAATATGGTGGTTCCCTTTGCACTGTGACTACCTTTTAGATATTTGTAGACCGTTATTAAGTCTAAAAGAAGAAAGGATGTCCAGCTCTTCAGGCAAAGAAAACCAAGGTCTTTATTTTATCATGCAGATGCAACGAATGACATGACCAGCACTACGCGTTTCAGGTGAAACACTCACCCTTAATCATGATGCTGGAGAGACGGCGCTACAAGGTTTATATGCAAATACAATTGGTAAAACAGGTGTTTAAATCACTTGAGCACCTTACATGCTTGAAAATAAGGCTTCCATGAGAATTATTTTATAAATATAATACAAATTTTCAAATTTCTGGACTAGGTTAAAAATAATATATAGATTCTGGCGTGCTAATTGTGGTATGCCAATATACATGTGCAAATATAATATCTGAAAGTGCATGCACATAAAATGTGTACAAACACATAAACATACACAAATAAATCCGCACATGTGAAAATGCACATAAGAATTTTTTTTTATATATATATATGTATATATATATATATATATACATATATATATATATATATATATATATATATATATATATATATATATATATATATATATATGTTCCCTTCCTTTGTTTATACTCAGTTGCAATATAGTATGCAAATTTCAGATTAAATATGAGTATTTTTCTCCCTTTTGAATGATGTTTTAAGTGCATGTGCAACTGAGTAATCATACTTTTTTTTTGGAAGCATGATTCTAAGTGCAAGATAACCAGAATAACCCATTTTTTGTATAAATCCTCTGTTTTAGTAAATTTATGTTTTAGGTGGAGAGACTAATTCTCAGTTTTTTTAGATGATTTTTTTATATATATATTTTTTTTTTTTTTATTAGGCTGTGTCAACATAAATAAAATGTAGATGTATTTTATACTAAGCAAAAACTACTAAAGTTATATTGTGAATTATAACTGTCTGTATTAATTTATCATTAGTGCAGTCCTTGCTTTGGTTATGCTCAGTGTATAACAAAGCCGGCTGTATACGTCTGCTGCAGTAGTGAGCTGATGAGTTGTCACTAACAGAGTGAGCCGCACTGTGTGAATAGCACAGCTGAGTCTGCAGTGCGGCCATTCATGAGCTTCAGTAGAGTGATTATTACTACGGACATTGAGAATTACACCTCAAGCTTCTTGAGATACAAAGACATGCCCTGCAGCTGGTAAACACCCTGGTCGGTACAGAAAAGCTGTGTGTTATGGATGAAACAAGAGGAATCATATTACGGCCACACAAATGCACCGTATAGGAGTCACACAAGCCGCAGGTAATGTGAATTAAAGTTATAAGTTATACATTTTAGGGGCAGATTTTTATGTTGCAAGTGATTGATTTACCAGCAGACATATTAAGACACAGTGTCTATATATTATGTCAATGTTGGTGAGATTAATGGTTTGGTAAATTGATGGTTGGCAACTAGTTTGTAAAATGCGGGGATTTTTTTAGCCATAATTTAACAACATAAAAATCTTTTTCATTGTTCATTATTCAATAAAAAATCATGAGGTCTCTGCGGAGGTTCAAACCATGAGGGAAAGTGGTTCCCAGTTTGAATATCCACCAGACTTCTCTTTTGCGCAGAAGTTTTTCAATGTCGCCCCCTCTGTGCGACTTGTGTATTTTTTCTATACCATATACCTGTAAGGTGTCAATTTGGCCATGATGTTTATTAATAAAATGTTTTGATAACTGGGAAGTGCCTCTAAGGTTTTTTTTTATGTATTATGTCATATAAATGTTCTTTTATACGTATATGAAGTTCCCGTTTTGTGCTCCCAATGTATTTTAATTTGCAGGTTATGCATTCTGCTAGGTAGACTATGTATTTACTTCTACAATTTATAAAGGTTTTAATTGCATAGCTGCTACCAGCATTGTTATTATTAAAAGATACAGGTTTTTTTGGAGTTAGTGGACATAGTTTGCATTGTTTTCTCGCACATTGGTAAAAACCCTTTAGGGACAACCAGTTGGTGCCTATAAGATTCGATTTTTTGTTGTTGATGTCACTTGGGGATAATTTATCACCCAGGGACGTTGCTCTTTTAGCAACCACTCTGCAATTGTTATCAAGAATTTTTTTCAGGGTTGTGTCTGCTTTCAATGTATTTAAATTGCGGAAAAAAATTGTTCGTATGTCTGCAAATTGATTGCTGTATTGTAATGCTAGGGTAATGACTGAATTAGCAATCGATTGATTTTTTTGGATTGAGCTTCTACACGGTGAGCTGATACATATATTGGATAGTTATTAAGTCTCCTCAATGTCACAAACATGTCAATAACTCAATAACAAATAAAGCTATGTTAAAAATCAGCACACCATTATTTTCCTTGTGCAATTCTCTATGTGTTTGATGTGTCACATGACCCCCTTCCCATTGAAAAAGGTAAAGTTGAATTCAAAATAGCAGCTTTGCAGATGGCCGCCATGGGCGTCACCTGGCTTCAAATGTTTTGCTCCTCCTGTGTACTAATATGCCAGAAACGGTAAGGTGATATGAAAAGCCACTTCCATTTTATCAGGGTGTATCCATACTTATGGCCCACCCTGTAGAATATGTAAAAAATAAATATCTCCTAATCGATATGTAAGACATTTATGAATTTTAGGTGTATCATCAAAACAGCATTTTGATAATGGATGCTATTTGAAATAATATTCTGGTCATTTGTCCTTTTTGTGCAATAACAACCTATAAAAGATCATTCTTAATACACTGTGTGCAGAATTATTAGGCAAATGAGTATTTTTATCACATGATACTTTTTATACATGTTGTCCTACTCCAAGCTGTATAGGCTTGAGAGCCAAATACCAATTAAGTAAATCAGGTGATGTACATCTCTGTAATGAGGAGGGGTGGGGTGTAATGACATCAACACCCTATATAAAGTGTGCTTAATTATTAAGGCCCCGTCACACTAAGCAACATCGCTAGCAACATCGCTGCTAACTAACAACTTTTGTGACGTTGCTAGCGATGTTGCTGTGTGTGACATCCAGCAACAACCTGGCCCCTGCTGTGAGGTCGTTGGTTGTTGCTGAATGTCCTGGGCCATTTTTTAGTTGTTGCTGTCCCGCTGTGAAGCACAGATCGCTGTGTGTGACAGCGAGACAGCAACAACTAAATGTGCAGGCAGCAGGAGCCGGCTTCTGCGGAGGCTGGTAACCAATGTAAACATCGGGTAACCAAGAAGCCCTGTCCTTGGTTACCCGATATTTACCTTTGATACCAGCCTCCTCCGCTCTCACTGTCAGTGCCGGCTCCTGCTCTGTGCACATGTAGCTGCAGCACACATCGGGTTAATTAACCCGATGTGTGCTGTAACTAGGAGAGCAAGGAGCCAGCGCTAAGCATTGTGCGCTGCTCCCTGCTCTGTGCACATTTAGCTGCAGCACACATCGGGTTAATTAACCCGATGTGTGCTGTAACTAGGAGAGCAAGGAGCCAGCGCTAAGCATTGTGCGCTGCTCCCTGCTCTGTGCACATTTAGCTGCAGCACACATCGGGTTAATTAACCCGATGTGTGCTGTAACTAGGAGAGCAAGGAGCCAGCACTCAGTGTGCGCTGCTCCCTGCTCTCTGCACGTGTAGCTCCGTGCAGTGGTAACCAAGGTAAATATCGGGTTGGTTACCCGATATTTACCTTAGTTACCAAGCGCAGCATCTTCCACGCGGCGCTGGGGGCTGGTCACTGGTTGCTGGTGAGCTCACCAGCAACTTGTGTAGCGACGCTCCAGCGATCCCTGCCAGGTCAGGTTGCTGGTGGGATCGCTGGAGCGTCGCAGTGTGACATCTCACCAGCAACCTCCTAGCAACTTACCAGCGATCCCTATCGTTGTTGGGATCGCTGGTAAGTTGCTTAGTGTGACTGGACCTTTAGGCAACTTCCTTTCCTTTGGCAAAATGGGTCAGAAGAGAGATTTGATGGGCTCTGAAAAGTCCAAAATTGTGAGATGTCTGGCAGAGGGATGCAGCAGTCTTGAAATTGCCAAACTTTTGAAGCATGATCACTGAACAATCAAGCGTTTCATGGCAAATAGCCAACAGGGTCGCAAGAAGCATGTTGGGCAAAAAAGGCACAAAATAACTGCCCATGAATTGAGGAAAATCAAGCATGAAGCTGCCAAGATGCCATTTGCCACCAGTTTGGCCATATTTCATAGCTGCAACGTTACTAGAGTATCAAAAAGCATACTGTGTGGCATACTCAGGGACATGGCCAAGGTAAGGAAGGCTGAAAAATGACCACCTTTGAACAAAAAACATAGGATAAAACGTCAAGACTGGGCCAAGAAATATCTTAAGACTGATTTTTCAAAGGTTTTATGGACTGATGAAATGAGAGTGACTCTTGATGGGCCAGATGCTGGATCAGTAAAGGGCAGGGTGCTCCACTCCGACTCAGACGCCAGCAAGGTGGAGGTGGGGTACTGGTATGGGCTGGTATCATCAAAGATGAACTTGTGGAACTTTTTCGAGTTGAGGATGGAGTGAAGCTCAACTCCCAGACCTACTGCCAGTTTCTGGAAGACAACTTCTTCAAGCAGTGGTACAGGAAGTGTACCGCCCCGCGGCCTCGGCTGCGACCGCCGAGCCGCTCGTGTCCGGGCTCGCGTGTGTCGGTGGCTCGAGCACCTCCAGACCCGGGGGTCACGTCGCTCTGGAAGGGTGTAGTGGCAGTGCATGCAGGGGTTGTGGGGTGGTTGTTTTGGGAAAGTTCGTGACGCCACCCACGGGTTGTGGTGATGGTGGACACCACCGCTGCGGTAAAGGTACGGGGAATCCCGGGAGCGGTGTAGGGGCGCAGCTAGGTGTTGACCCCTCTGTGGGTAGGGGGTGTTGGTCCCGGGGCCCGGTAGTGAAGGCCGGGGAGCAGGGGCAGTGTTGCGGTGCAGCGCGGTGCGGTGCCTGATGGCACTGGTGTATTAACGATTAAACCACACAGAGTCACTGGTAAACCAAACGGGGTGACGAACGGGGGCCCGCAGCCAGCTGCAGTTTCTCCAGATCGGTTGGTAATGTCCACCTTTCTCCTGCACCTTTATGTGATCTTGGCTACCGTGCCTGGGCACTGTTAGCCCGCTCCCCGGCATGTATGTGTCGTAGGAGCCCGTTTGCCCGCAGACGCTGGCCCTTGGATCTCTGGCCTCTGGCGGTGGCTCTTATTCGGACGGGTTGGGCTGTTGCCTTCAATCGGGACTTAGGTGGGAATGAACCCCTGAGGTCCAGACCGCAATCAGTTGATTTGACTATGGTGGTGGCTTATAGCCTAGTCGGGGTCTGAGTACCCTGCCTGGTGCTCCGGTATGCAGTTAGCTCCCCGGTTCGGTTCCGGCGGGCCACTACCCTGTCCCGGTCCCTCTCGGTTCCGCTGGTTGTATTCTCGGTCTCCTGCAGGCGGCCACTACCGTCTGCCTGCCTAAGTGATCTGGGGTCCTAGGCTCCAACCCAGGCCCCACACAGAACTGAGCTCCTCACTCCTTGCTCCCCAAACTCTCCACTGTATTCCTGCCTCAGGCCAGCAGACTCCTCGGAGGGCGTGTCTTTCCGCCTGACTCTGCCGACCTGCTGTGCCTGTCTGACTCTGAGGGAGGCAATCAGGTCTTTTGGTTGACTGGTGGTACCTTACTGGGGTGGGGGTGTATGTGGTATGTGTAGTGACCGGTGACCCCTGGGGTGTCCAGGGTGTCACAGAAGAAGTCGGTATCGTTCAAGAAAAACATGATTTTCATGCAGGACAATGCTCCATCACATGCATCCAACTACTCTACAGCGTGGCTGCCCAGTAAAGGTCTAAAAGATGAAAAAATAATGACATGGCTCCCTTGTTCATCTGATCTGAACCCCATAGAGAACCTGTGGTCCTTCATAAAATGTAAGATCTACAGGGAGGAAAAACAGTACACCTCTCGGCACAGTGTCTGGGAGGCTATGGTGGCTGCTGCACGCAATGGTGATCGTAAACAGATCAAGCAACTGACAGAATCTATGGATGGTAGGCTATGAGTGTCATCATAAAGAAAGGTGGCTATATTGGTCATTAATTTTTTGGGATTTTGTTTTTGCATGTCAGAAATGTTTATTTCTAAATTTTGGGCAGTTATATTGGTTTACCTGGTGAAAATAAACAAGTGAGATGGGAATATATTTGGTTTTTATTACGTTGCCTAATAATTCTGCACAGTAATAACTACCTGCACAAACAGATATCCTCCTAACAGCAAAATCTAAAAAAAACCACTCCAACTCCATATTTATGAGTCTTTTGGATTGATTGAGAACATAGTTGTTGATCAATAATTAAAAAAATCCTCTAAAATACAATTTGCCTAATAATTCTGCACACTGTGTATTTGCTACAGTAATGTATTTCACTTAGAGGGAGAAATGTAACATCTGAATTGTAAAAATGTATATTCTCAGAGGAACAAATTAGTCACTTGAAAGTGATGTAAATGTTAGTGTGAAGCCCCACAGGAGTTGTGTCGGTGCATTACCTTCAGGGACTCCACGTAGCTGGATCTGGTCACAGGTAGATCTTCTTCTTGTCGTGACGCCACTCTCAGTATTGCGGCCAGTAGGGACCGCCACTGCAGGTTGAGGGTCGCCTGGGGCTGATGGTGTGTGCAGTTAGTTGGAATAGCCTCCTGAGAGTGAGGCAAGCCCCAGGGCCCGGTGTAGGTGCGTAGTACCACAAGGCGCAGAATAACTCCACACAGGCAGAATGTCTTTCAGGGTTTTTACTCACTTCAGGTGGCAGGGTGAGTAACCCGGGCGTAGCTGGGATGAACCAGGCGGGAACCAGGTGTCCTTCAGGCTGACTTGTGAGGGTGACTACTAACTCGCCTTCCTTAGCCCTTGGTGGTTTGGGGTGACCCCGACTTTGAGTCCCTATAGGGGTCACCCAGGGAAGTTGCTGAAGCCTCACTCCCCTTCGTTTGCCGTGTGCTTGTTGCCTGGGCCAGATCACTCCAGCTTCTTGCCTCCTGTGAGCTATGGGCCCTAACTGTGGCTACGTGGCTGCGGCTTTTTGTGGTGTTGTGGCGTGGGCTTTGAGAGCCCCACACCGGCAGGTTTAGCAAAAGAAAGCTGGATCTATCTCCGCTTCGGGATCTGCCGCCCGTTTGGGCCTGGTTCTCTCTAGCAGTCTCCTTACTTCCCACTCCGTGCTCTTCTTTAGCTGAAGATGGATTTCGGGTAGCCCTCCTAGTTGACCGTTCTCCCCCGTCAGTAGCCACTGCGCGGGCGCTGTTAGACAGCAACAGCCCCACAGGTCTGCTCCTCACTGAGCCCTATGGAGTTCTGCTCTAACTGACTCACTGCCCCTCCTCTCCTGTTCTTGCCTACGCCACCTAGCAACCAGATTCTCTTACCACACCCCTTGAGAGGAGATGGAGGCTTTTGGCCCCCTCCACTATTCCAGTGAAGGTCAAGGCTTTTCCCCCTCCTGGGATCCCCAGGGGTCCTCTCATGGGTACATGTGTGAGACCTGATCACTATGCGCCTGTGTACCACACCCCAGTCAGCCTTCTGGATTACCTGTATTGTACTGTCCCCAGCATGGGTGCAGTACTCAGTGGTGCCTGACCAGGTCAGGGGCGCCACATTCCCCCTTAGTTATCACCAGCACGTCCTCGGGCTGCAAGACAACATTTTTAAAATGCATAAAACATTAAAACATGTAAACATTTTAAAAGCACCAGGTACCATACATCACCACCCTCCACCCACAAGTCCGTTAACCCACCCAAAACCCTTTCACGTTGGCCGCGGCTTCAGCCACTTCTGGCAGGATGTAGAGGCGGCTTACATGGGCTGGTGGTTTCAGGGTATACCTGGCCTGGTGGATCCGCGCCTTCAGCCTCTTCTGGCAGGATGCAGAGGCGGCCTCCACAGTTGGTGCTGACCAGGTACCCTCTTTGTGGTGGAGAGCCAGGCCCCATAAACAGGCATGCTCTCTGGTGGCGGTGGTGCCCTCTGGTGTAACTATTTACACTGCGAGAGTTTGTGGCTATAGCCAGTTCATAGCCTTAAGGTTTATGGTTTTTCTCACAATAGTTTTTGTGGGCACATTACTTGAACTTGAGAACGTTGCAAAACAAACTTTCCAAAACTTTAACTTTCTAACTGCTGACTTCTTACTTAGACTTATGCAGATTCCTCTTCACCAGGGCTTGGGCCTGTAAGGCTGCGGCACCTGTTGGTTTCTTGACCTTTTTCCTCATCTGTAGTGGTCTCATCATTAGGTCTTTGGTCTTTTCTTTCTTTATTACTGTCTTTCCTTTCTTCTTTGGGACATGGCGCTACATCTAAGGCATACCATCCTCTTTCTCCTTGGTGCATGGTGAACTGCACTGTGTCTCCCATCTTTAAGTTTCTGCCAGGGTGTCCTCTGGGCAAGTGGGCTCTCACATCCCTCCTATTAACGAAAATGCCCTCTTTCATACCCGGTGCCACAATAAAGCCGTATCCGCTTTTCAAGTTAAAGTCCTCCACAACTCCTCTGCAAAGGGGTCCTCTGGCCTGGGCTTTGGCTCTTCTCAGGAACCTTTTCTCCTGTAGATCTCTGGCCGTGACTTCTCTCTGCTCTGGGGATGGCGGTGCAGGGGACAGCGTTGTTCTGTTGCGACGCCTTGTCTTGCGGCCTGAACTCTGCGTGGTACAGCTTGCAAGCTCCCAGGTGAGACTTTTAGGCAGATCTTCGTCAGCGGACGGTGTCAGGTCTTCCTCATCCCAACGGGAATAGGGCAACATCTCCGGCTCTGAGTATAGATCCACTGCTGGTGGCTCCAGAGTCAACTCCTCAACTTCCTGGCCTCCTCTCCCCCTTAGTTCTTCGCTGCACTCTGGTTGTGGCAGTGCTGGGGATGGGCTTTCTTCAGCAGGCCCAGGCGGGGGACTCTTTGGCGTGGTTGCTGCAGGGGTTGCCGGAACCCTCTTGGGGGTGTGCGGAGGGAGCAGATACCGATCCACCATCTCTTGTGGGAACTGGGCCTCTAGGTCAGCCTTCAGCTTCCAGTATTCGGGGTCCTCTCCTATCAGGGACTTCCTAGCAGGGACCTCTTTGGACTGGGGAGCGGTGTCTGCTCTGGCCTTGCAGGCCGGGGTAAATGGTGATGCAATCTCTTTGCGGGCCGCGCCCTGTATGGCGGCGGCCTGGTCTTGGCGGGCCGCGCCCTGTTTGGCGGCGGCCTGGATCGGCGTCGCTGTCGCGATGGAATCGGTGCAGGCTGGGCTGGGCGTCGCTGCAGGGACCGGGTCTTGGTGGGCCGAGCAGGGCATCGCTGCGGCGGCCGAGGCTTGGCGGGCCGAGCAGGGCATCGCTGCGGCGGCCGGGGCTTGGCGGGCCGAGCAGGGCATCGCTGCGGCGGCCGGGGCTTGGCGGGCCGAGCAGGGCATCGCTGCGGCGGCCGGGGCTTGGCGGGCCGAGCAGGGCATCGCTGCGGCGGCCGGGTCTTGGCGGGCCGCACCTGGCGTGGCTGCGGCCTGACTCAGCGTCGCCGCGCCGGGCGCCTCTTCAGGGACCGCGGGCGTGGCAGCAGGGGTCGGGGCATCCGGGCCGGCAGGGGTAATACTGGACTCACCCATCGGTGGCAGCATCGGGGTCTGAGTCGTCGCCGTCCGGTCTGGCACTCGTCGTGCGGTTCCCCTCTCATAGGCCTGAACCGCGGCAGCCATCTCCAGAAGTTCCATGCGTTCTTCTCTGATCTGCTCCACGACCCGGGTCTCCAGTCGGTCGCAGAACTGGGCCAGCTCCCGGTACCACCAGGCAGCGGAGCCTGGTTCTGGGTTCCTGCGGTCAGACGCCATTTCTTCTGCGCCGTCTTCTGCACGATCTCCCAGCAGTGGACTCGCCGTTGCCTCTAGTAGCAAGCTGTTCAGTTTCTGCTCTGCCTCTTTCAGCAGCTCCTCTCCCAGCAGCAGGCTTCTGGCTCCCTTTCTGTCCCGACGTCTCTGGACGCTTCCACTCTCATAGCTGGCAAGGTCAGAACTCTGCAGGGGATCTCTGGGTAGCCACACCTCTTCGTGGGCGGTAACTTCTTCCAGCGCGGGCTGCTGTTGTTTTTCAGCGCGCTTTTCATGGTGGCAATATGGCGGCACTTCCAATTTTTCAAGCGGACCGCCCAGGCACATGGTCACCTGTCTGAACAGGTCTAGTCCTTATCCTGTTCGTGACGCCAGATGTGAAGCCCCACAGGTGGTGTGTCGGTGCATTACCTTCAGGGACTCCACGTAGCTGGATCTGGTCACAGGTAGGAGATCTTCTTCTTGTCGTGACGCCACTCTCAGTATTGCGGCCAGTAGGGACCGCCACTGCAGGTTGAGGGTCGCCTGGGGCTGATGGTGTGTGCAGTTAGTTGGAATAGCCTCCTGAGAGTGAGGCAAGCCCCAGGGCCCGGTGTAGGTGCGTAGTACCACAAGGCGCAGAATAACTCCACACAGGCAGAATGTCTTTCAGGGTTTTTACTCACTTCAGGTGGCAGGGTGAGTAACCCGGGCGTAGCTGGGATGAACCAGGCGGGAACCAGGTGTCCTTCAGGCTGACTTGTGAGGGTGACTACTAACTCGCCTTCCTTAGCCCTTGGTGGTTTGGGGTGACCCCGACTTTGAGTCCCTATGGGGGTCACCCAGGGAAGTTGCTGAAGCCTCACTCCCCTTCGTTTGCCGTGTGCTTGTTGCCTGGGCCAGATCACTCCAGCTTCTTGCCTCCTGTGAGCTATGGGCCCTAACTGTGGCTACGTGGCTGCGGCTTTTTGTGGTGTTGTGGCGTGGGCTTTGAGAGCCCCACACCGGCAGGTTTAGCAAAAGAAAGCTGGATCTATCTCCGCTTCGGGATCTGCCGCCCGTTTGGGCCTGGTTCTCTCTAGCAGTCTCCTTACTTCCCACTCCGTGCTCTTCTTTAGCTGAAGATGGATTTCGGGTAGCCCTCCTAGTTGACCGTTCTCCCCCGTCAGTAGCCACTGCGCGGGCGCTGTTAGACAGCAACAGCCCCACAGGTCTGCTCCTCACTGAGCCCTATGGAGTTCTGCTCTAACTGACTCACTGCCCCTCCTCTCCTGTTCTTGCCTACGCCACCTAGCAACCAGATTCTCTTACCACACCCCTTGAGAGGAGATGGAGGCTTTTGGCCCCCTCCACTATTCCAGTGAAGGTCAAGGCTTTTCCCCCTCCTGGGATCCCCAGGGGTCCTCTCATGGGTACATGTGTGAGACCTGATCACTATGCGCCTGTGTACCACACCCCAGTCAGCCTTCTGGATTACCTGTATTGTACTGTCCCCAGCATGGGTGCAGTACTCAGTGGTGCCTGACCAGGTCAGGGGCGCCACATTAGCACTGGAGGAATTAAAATAGAGTTAAAAGCTATGTGAGGATTTGATGAGTAATCACATTTAGGAACCATTATGCCTCATTAACTGTTTCATTAAACATTTTAAACCTGTCATTTAGGTATCTAGAAGTTTTATAGCTGTGAATAATGCGCTTGTATGGCAGAGCCATCATGACAACTAATTGTTTTAGCTTTTTTTTTTTTCTTTCACTTTTAAGGAACAACCACACAAGCAACTGATCAGACAATTAAAATAGAAGAGCATTTTTTCACTTTGACAACAAACATAATGCAGGTGTAATATACCAACATAAATTATCATCATATATTGCTCAGTTGAAAGTGTTTACACTGTGACATAATAAAAATTAAGAAAGATTTTGGTGCATTCATCTTTTATAAAATATCAGCTGAAAAATTAAATGCAGCTGTGGCAGTTATTATCCCCTGCCACAATTACAGAAATAGCTGGTTGGTTATATGACCCTTCTGCTTTTTATGGTGCCTGATTAGGGTTTCAATTATTGCTCAGCAATCGTGCTTGATACTCGATTGAGCATCGGGGTGCTCGGGAACTCACGGAGCTCAGCCGAGTATCACGGGTGTGACAATGTGTCGTCCATGAAACAACAACCACAATGCACAGGCTTGTTTCACTGCATGATTCATGCAGGCACCCCAAGGAGAGCCATTCATAGTCTCTGAATAACTCTCAATGGTGTTAAAACAACAGTTTTGGATGTAGTGTGTTAAAAAAACAAAACGCCCTCCCTCTCCCGGAAATGGTATCTTTATGGCTGGCTGTATGTAAGCAGAGAGCCGAACTTCCCAATCATTGACTTCCATTATACTCTGTCACGCTTGCCGCTAAGTGAAGGTACTGCAGGGAGCGAAAGTGGACCCACTGGACCACAGGGAGACCTTAGGCCTAGTCTAATGTGGGTAGAGGACTGGGTCTGTGGCAGCTGACCTCCAGGACAGGGGCAGACACAGGAGCAGATGGGACAGAGTCTCAAGTGCAGACAGGGACCATCAGAGTGGCTCAAGGCAGGGAGCACAGGCAGAACAGACAGGCAGAGTCTCTAGCACCAACAGGGCAGTACGGACAGACAGTCACTAGCAAGGCAGATGGCAGAGCCAGGACGACCAGGTAGAGTCTCAAGTACCAGCAGGGCAGACTGAGTCTAGGTACAGACATGACGGGAAAGGAACCAGGTGCCAACAGGTAGGTCACGCAGGTATGGGTAGGACAGGACTAGAACCAGGTGCCAACAGACAGGACGGGCTGGAAGCCAGGTACAGGCAGGACAGGACTGGAATAAGGTGCCAACAGGCAGAATGGGCTGGTAGCCAGGCACAGGAAGGACAGGACTGGAACCAGGTGCCAAAAGGCAGGCTGCTTTTGTAGCAACCGGGGATATAGGGTACTCTGTTCCGGGCAGTGTACATCTGGGGAATGTCACAGTGGTGGCGATATTTACAGGGGATAGTTGAATAAAGTTTATATGTGACGCCACTTGCGGTGTTGTGGCTAAATGTAGGTAGCCGCCGCTGCAGAATGTTTCTACTAGGGCTGATGGTATTGGCAGCTAGTATGGTCCCTCCGCATGTAGGGTTTTTCCCCAGCAGGTGTATGGTGCGATGGGTGTTGGAAGAAGAGAGTCCACACAGGTATTCAGTGCAACTGGTTTACTCACTTTCTTGAGATGGTAACTGGGGGCCCGAGGTTGGCTGGTTTCACCTCCAGGTTCCCTTCGTCCCAATGCCAGTCTGGTTTCTCTGGTACCTTTTTCCCCTGCACCTGTCTCTGGTAAGTGTGTCCCCGTGGTATAGAACACTGGGGGTCCCCGCTCTGTGGTTTGCCCACTTCTGTCCGCCTGACGGTAGTGTGAACCCTGTGGGGTTGGAGTCTCTGGTCCTGTCCCCGGTTCTCCCTTTGCTACTGAGTCTTCGGATTCTTTAGGGTCAGCAAGGTCCTTGATGGTCCCCTTAATGTGCAGGTGTTCACAGATCGGCCTAAAGCTCTTTCCTGTCCTAGGGTTCTATACCCTGTCAATGCGTAGTTCCAGGAGTACTCCACCAGCAACCACTTCTCCTGGGTACCAAGTCACCGTTAACCCGAGTCAGGATGTCACTTTGCTTCCACCCCCACAACTCTACAGTCACTACTCAACGCTCCACTGTCACTGCAGTTCTGACTACTGACTTCCTGTGTTCTCTCTGTCCACAGTCTTCCTCTCCCACCTGGTGAACTAGTGGACTGGAGTGGCTCCACCTCTAGGTGGACATCCATTGCTCCCACCCTAGCTGGTACCATTGTATATGGGATTGTTGGGGAAAACTGGGATTACCTGGGTTTTTGGTGTTTCCGGCACTGGGGTTCTGGGTCCCTAAGGGGGTAGGCCCTGCATCCTTGTGGGAATGCAGAACCTTGTAGCACCCTGATGGGTTCAGGGGCACTACATTTGTACCTGTAGTGCCCCTGAGGCTCTGGCCGCTACAGGGTACTGCAACTGAGTTAAGGAGCAGTATCTATCTGGGGTAAGTGACAGGTGATTTGCCGGTGCTTATACCAGACACATTACACATGCAGTTAGGTGCCTTCCCCACAGGGGGGAGTGGACGGGGGTGGACAGGGAGAGTTAGCCATCCAGTAGCATGGGACTTCCCGGTCACCAGGACAACCACTGGGGGGCGCGTGCCACATGGGGTATAAGAGGAGGTAGCCATGACACATAGTGAGCTTTCTGGAGGGACGTCCCATGAGACCAGACTGGGTGCAGGAGAGCACCAGTGCTGGTGGGACGACACAAATCTTATCTTTCCATTGTGGAGCCTGGGGCTTGTGAGCCGGACCTCAGCCCAGGTTCCTTCTGCCAGTCGCTGAATAGCGAGGACAAACAGGACATTTACACTGACACCGGTAACCACCTGGAACTTGAACCGGATAACCAGAGACTTACCAGCAGTGAACCAGTACGCTTTCGGGCAATCGCCTAACCAGTGAGTAAAATACCTGATGCGGAGCTCTTGCCTCATTTCCATTATTTACCGGCGACGCTGTCCCACGCTACGGCGCCCACTACCAGCCAGCCGGCAACCACTCCGCCTGTGAGGAGTGACTCCTTCTTGGCTACAATCAACATCGATCTCCGGTGAGAAGAACCCTGCAGCGGCGGCCCCCTACCTGGCCGCACATCACAGGTGGCGTCACGACAAAAACTTTATTACTATTCCCCTGTATATAACTCCTTTCAAGCAACCCCCAGGGTCACGGGACCAGGCAACGGCCACCCAGTGAACTGTCCCCGTAAATATACGGCCCGGGACTTAGTACACCATAGCCCAGGGGTGACACAAACCAAGGTATGGGCAGGACAGGGCAGGAACCAGGTGCTAACAGGCAGGATGGATTTGTAGGCATGTACCAGCACGACAGGTCTGGAACCTGGACAGGACCAGACAGGACAGGCAGGAACAGGACCGAACGGGACCAGACGAGACAAGTGACCTGACAACTGACTAGACAAAACCAATTGACTAATAGGATCTATGGTGTTGAACAGGCCACTCCCAATAGTGGGAGATTACCCTAAATACCCGGTGCCTCTTAGCGATAGGCTGAGAGGCACTTCCTATGAGTGGTGCACTGGCTCTTTAAGAGGAGGGCAACAGTGCATGCGCACACCATATGAGCACTTCTGGAGGTCCTGTAACATGTGCACAGACTCCGGAAGGGGAAGGAGAAGAAACCCACTTAGAGTAGCGAGCAGATCCCTGTAGGATGGGAGAGGCAGTGTTACAGTATCCCCCTTATGCCCCCTCTTCCTTAGGACTGAAGAAGGGTTTCGCTCCTCAAAGCAATGGTAGAAGGCAGACAAGTGTAAATCAGGACAGGAAGGCAAGATGGAATCACATCAAAGTCAATGGTAACTGGCAGATCGGCGGAAATCAGGACAGGCTGGGAAGATGAAATTACACAGATCCAAAGCAAATCTAGAAAAAACAGACAAGACAGATAAGATAAAACAAGAAAGGAGATCTTCTCCGATTGCGTATCTCCAACAGGATCAGGAATAAGGCATCCAGGTTCAGACTGGAGCATTCCACCTACGCACGACACTGACCAAGGCTTCAGAAGGTATCGGATAGGAGTTTGAAAATGCACCATGGGTTCGAGAATGAGGCAACCAAGTCCAGCTGGATCATTCCATCTATGCATGACACTGATGGAGGCTTCAGAAGGCATCAGATGGGGGTATCCATGCACGACACAGTCAAAGGCTTAAAAGTGCACCGGATAGAAGTTTAGAGATGCACCAAGGGTTCAGAAACAGCAACAAGTTTGGGTCAGAGCATTCCACCATAGCACAATACCAGCCACAGCTTCAGAGGGCATCAGATATTGGAGATGCACCACAGGTTTAAGAACAAAGTGTCCAGGTTTGGATCGGAGCATTCCATCCACACATGACACTGATGAAGGCTTCAGAGGGCATCGCATGGGGTTTTCCACGCACGGCACTGACAAAGGCTTCAGAGGGCATGAGATGGGAACTTAGTGATGCACCATGGGTTCGGGAACAGGAATAGGTTCAGAAGCAGGATTCCAGAAAACAAAAGGCCGCTGGAAAGAGGAACAAGGCAAATGAGGTTTATTCAAAAGGGGAACTTCCATGACAAAGCAAGGTTCAGGCTGGAGCAAAAAAATTGAGTCAACGGAGTCTCTTGCCTGTTCAAACTGTCACGCTCACCGCAGGGTGATGATGCTACGGCGAGCAAAAGTGGACACATTGGACCACAGG
Organism: Anomaloglossus baeobatrachus; assembly: GCF_048569485.1. Classification (NCBI taxonomy): domain Eukaryota; kingdom Metazoa; phylum Chordata; class Amphibia; order Anura; family Aromobatidae; genus Anomaloglossus; species Anomaloglossus baeobatrachus. The sequence continues at coordinate 229,561,909 of NC_134355.1, forward strand.
GAGACCTTGAGCCTAGCCTAATGTGGGGTAGAGGACCAGGACTGTGGCAGCTGACCCCACGACAGGGGCAGACACAGGAGCAGATGGGAGAGAGTCTCAAGTGCAGACAGGGACCACCAGGGTAGCTCAAGGCAGGTAGCATAGGCAGGACAGACAGGCAGAGTTTCTAGCACTAACAGGGCAGGACGGACAGACAGAGTCACTAGCACGGCAGATGGCAGGGCCAGGAGGGACAGGCAGAGGATCAAGTACCAACAAAGCAGGTCTAATCCAGGTGCAGGCAGGACGAGACAGGAACCAGGTGCCAACAGGCAGAACGGGCAGGCAGCCAGGTACGGGCAGGACAGGACTTGAACCAGGAGCACTCCCAGAGGTCCTGTGCCATGTGCACTGACTCCGGGAGGGTGAAGAAGAAGAAACCCATGTGGAGGAGCAAGCAGGGATGCTAGGCAGAGATGGAGCCAGCCACAGAAGTGAGTCAGAGCGCATCCCTGCAGGGGGGAGAGGGAGGGACGCCGTGTTACATAGTTACTTGAGTTGAGCACTTTCAGAGCATCTGACCTGCTCTACTAAAGTACCAGGCACCCGAGCATTTTAGTGCGCGCCCCTCTCTCGTTCCAATCCTTATACAAAAAGCGCTAAAAAAAATTGACGCTCCAATATGGCAAGTAGATGCAAGCTTTTATACTTCAATAAAGGAACACAGGTGTCCAGGTGAAGAAATTCCAGCAGCAGCTGTATGAGAGACAATTGCAGTTTACTCTCAACTTGTTTCCAGGTTGAACTGACTTGTTCCTCAGAAAAAAACAAATAATAAATGCAAACAGACAGTTATCAGTTTATATGAGTAAAATTTTGATACCAAGACAAAAGAAATGTATATGAGTTTTTTCTGTCTGTTTAAATAAAGCAACCGCCACAATGACAGCAATAGTTGTGATGGTTATATGACACTTCTGTTTTTTCATTGGTGTCTGATTAGGTTTCCAATCCTTATAGAAATTAGAGCTAAATGAATTGAAACTCCAATATGGAAGGTAAATGCAAGTTTTTATTCTTATGCAATCCAAGATGAAATATATTTGTGATGTTCCAGTCAACATTCCCAGAGCTTAATTTGACCACATAGTGATAAAATATGAATACACTGAGCAAAAGACATATACAGTGCCTTGCAAAAGTGTTCGGCTCCCTTGAATTTTTCAACCTTTTCCCACATTTCAGGCTTCAAACATAAAGATACAAATTTGAATGTTATGATGAAGAATCAAAAACAAGTGGGAAACAATTGTGAAGTTGAACGAAATTTATTGCTTATTTTAATTTTTTTTTAAAAAATAAATAACTGAAAAGTGGGGCGTGCAATATTATTCATCCCCTTTAAGTTAATACTTTGTAGCGCCATATTTTGCTGCGATTACAGCTGCAAGACGCTTGGGGTATGTTCTCTATCAGTTTTGCACATCGAGAGACTGAAATTCTTGCCCATTCTTCCTTTGCAAACAGCTTGAGCTGAGTGAGGTTGGATGGAGAGCGTTTGTGAACAGCAGTTTTCAGCTCTTTCCACAGATTCTCGATTGGATTCAGGTCTTGACTTTGACTTGGCCATTCTAACACCTGCATATGTTTATTTGTGAACCATTCCATTGTAGATTTTGCTTTATGTTTGGGATCATTGTCTTGTTGGAAGACAAATCTCCATCCCAGCCTCAGGTCTTTTGTAGACTCTAACAGGTTTTCTTCAAGAATGGTCCTGTATTTGGCTCCATCCATCTTCCCATCAATTTTAACCATCTTCCCTGTTCCTGCTGAAAAAAAGCAGGCCCAAACCATGATGCTGTCACCACCATGTTTGATAGTGGGGATGGTGTGTTCAGGGTGATGAGCTGTGTTGCTTTTATGCCAAACATATTGTTTGGCATTGTGCCCAAATAGCTCGATTTTGGTTTCATCTGACCAGAACACCTTCTTCCACATGTTTGGTGTGTCTCCCAGGTGGCTTGTGGCAAACTTTAAACGACACTTTTTATGGATATCTTTGAGAAATGGCTTTCTCCTTGCCACTCTTCTATAAAGGCCAGATTTGTGCAGTGTATGACTGATTGTTGTCCTATGAACAGATTCTTCCACCTCAGCTGCAGATCTCTGCAGTTCATCCAGAGTGATCATGGGCCTCTTGGCTGCATCTCTGATCAGTCTTCTCCTTGTTTGAGATGAAAGTTTGGATGGGTGGCTGGGTCTTGGTAGATTTGCAGTGGTATGATACTCCTTCCATTTGAATATGTTCGCTTGCACAGTGCTCCTTGGGATGTTTCAAGTTTTGGAAATCTTTTTGTAACCAAAAACTTCTCCCCAACAGTATCACAGACCTGCCTGTTGTGTTCCTTGGTCTTCATGATGCTCTCTGTGCTTTAAACAGAACACTGAGATTATCACAGAGCAGGTGCATTTATACGGAGACTAAATTACACATAAGTAGATTATGTTTATCATCATCAGTCATTTAGGACAACATTGGATCATTCAGAGATCCTCAATGAACTTCTGGAGTGAGTTTGCTGCACTGAAAGTAAAGGGAACGAATAATATTGCACACCCCTCTTTTCAGTTATTTATTTTTTTAAAAAGTTTAAAGTAAGAAATAAATTTTGTTCAAGTTCACAATTGTGTCCCACTTGTTGTTGATTCTTCACCATAACATTAACATTTTTATCTTTCTGTTTGAAGCCTGAAATGTGGCAAAAGATTGAAAAATTGATGGGAGCCGAATACTTTCGCAAGGCACTGTATAAAAGTCTAAAGATATAGCATGACTCAACAGGATACTAGTACTACATTACCAAAAATAGAGATCACTCATGTGCACTTTATATTTACCAAAGGCCAGGAGACATGACAATATATACATACTATAAAAATATATGACACAAATGCCCCAACTAGCCGTATTAATAGTTCACACTGGTGGTTGCATGGTAATGAAAAACCAGCAGTGTGGCAAAAACTCAAAATTACAACAAAAACAACAGGAGAAACAGGAGTAAGCTGTGCCAAGAACAAAAGTAATTTTATTAAGACAAGAACAGTGGTAAATAAACACTTAGGTTAAAAATGCTCCTACAGGGCACAAAGTGAATATAAAGAAAGTCTTCTATCAAAAGAAAAGTGCTCAATTATATACCAGGCCTGTAAGGACAATGCAGGCAGAAGTAAAACATTATATGTTCGCCCATAAACAAGAGCAGACAATCAAAGGTACATACCCATCTTCATAGAAGCCAAGATAAATGGAACGCTGCCACCACCATATCACAAAACCCCAACGTACGTTTTGCATTAGATTTGTAGAATCACTGCCGTCGCCATCGCTTCATCAGGGGGAGGCAGCATTCCATTTACCTTGGCTTCTATCATGATGGGTATGTACCTTTGATTGTCTGTTCTTGTTTATGGGTGAACACATGGTGTTTTACCTTCTGCCTGCCATTGTCCTTACAGGCTTGGTATACAATTCAGCACTTTGTTTTTGATTTTGATAGCAGACTTTCTATATTCAACTCGTGCCCTGTAGGAGCTTTGTTCTACATCTATAATTTATTTTCCTGCAACATCTGTCTCATTTTTAACCTAAGTGTATTTTTACCATTGTCCTTGTCTTACTAAAATTACTTTTGTTTTTGGCACAGCTTACACCTGTTGTTTTTGTACTATAAAAATAGTACAATAGCTACTATGTCAAGATGAGAAAGAACATAAATGGAGCTGCTAGCTATGTTAGGTATAATATCAAGAAGGGTGAAAAAATTAAGGAGAATATGTCATTCTAAACAGCAGTGAGAATCAAAGGAATCAACAAAGGCGTACATTTATATATGCATAAATTCTAGTGTTTTCTTTAACAATCTGGTAATCATCTTTTGGTACAGTAGGAAAATTTGTTAATCATATATTGCCACTTTTGATTTCATCATTGCTCTTTGTACGTTTTCTTATTTCATATTGTATCATGGTCAGATAGCTCCGCCATAATATGCACCCCTTGTATCAGTATTATATGAGGATTGCACGCATACAGTATATGTATGTCTTTGTTAATGCCTTTGTTTCTTACTGCTGTTTAGAATGACACATTTCCTTTCATTTTTGACCCCTCTTGTCATTATACCTAACATTACTGGTAGGTCCATTCATGTTATATTGAATTAGCAATTATTGTATTATTTTTAAAGTATTTATACTGTCATATACCCTAGCTTTTGAGGCTATGTAAAGTATATAGGTGATCTCTAATTTTTGGTATGGCATTACTAGCATCCTGTAAGTCGTAATAAATGTTTAGTATCATGTATCATGTATCCTTGTCCCAATAGACAGTCATAGATGCCATTCAGATGCTCAGATGTCTTCTATGGTAGCGCTACCATAGAAGACATCTGAGCATCTGAATTGGTTGTCATTCCCTTTTCTCCCAGGCCTCCTGATGACCTGATGGTCTGATGGTCTGAAAAAAAGGAGTGGGGAAACGCGTTGAAGATGTGCAGATTGCATCTACTCAAGGGAAGTGATTTATTTTTATAATGGCATCTATGACTGTCTATTGGGACAAGGATGCCGAACTGGCATTGTACCAGTTTGTGACATGCGCCTACTGATTGCTGTTTTTGTATCAATTGGGTTGGTCACGGCTAGTATCTAAGGTTATGATCTCTATCCCCAAAAAGATTAATTGTTTAGGTTGACTATTATTATATACATTTGGTCAAGTGCCTTGCACTGTCTAATTGGGTGTATTGATTCGGCACTTGTGTGGAATCAGAGCCGGAAGATCATGATCTATCATTATTGTATTTTTTTAAAAAAAAAATGTATTTTCGTTAGTGTTGTAATTTTTGTGCTCATATGGTAGGAAAAGTGAAAGGGAAGTGAGGGATGGCCGACGAGGAACGGGGGCGCCCAGCTAAGTTAGGGTGTCATACCCTCCGTTGGTAGGTAGGGTTTAGTTATAGGTATATACTAGGGTCATTGTTGTAATTTATTGAGTATATTATCTCTCTAATTTTTCTGACCCATATTGTCATTAAGGAGATTTTTCTCCAATTTTTTCTGACCTCTACTGTCAAATATTTAGAACAATAGACATATTTTCTGAGAAAAAACATATAAAATATATATAAAAAATATCAGAAAATATTGTTTTTTGGACGATCCCTCCTAATTATATGGTACTTACCTTCACTACTAGTATGTGTGGGTGATTCACCTGAGCAATTTTAATAATTGAATAAATAAAGAGATTTTTAGTAGCGATTTGTGTACTTCATGTAAACTTAACTTTGGTAAAGCAAATATAAAAAAAATAGGAATGCAAAACAACTGTAGTAAACAAGAGACACAAATATTTCAAATGTGCAAAGAAAATTTATAACAGATTTATAGACATTGATCAAATCCAGGAAGCAAGTGAACCATTCATTTGTATAGTACCGTACAACAAAACAACTAAAACCTGAAGCCCATATAGTATTGCTACTGAGCAAATAGTATTCATTGCATTTTTCTGACTGTTCAAAACGAAGATAGTATCTGTCAAACTGTCAGTATTCAGTACAATATTAATCCGTCAAAAAAGAGATAATAAAAAAATCTGGTTACATTTAAAATCAGCAGCAAGATCAATATCACTGTTATAGTAAATATGTAAAAGTATACCAAAGATTGGAAAAAAAAGGAAAGAACCACTTACTTTTACTCCTGAATGGAATCTTGCTTAGCGTATGGCTTGTGAATTAATGATTGTCAGTTTGCAAATAATATGTATGGCTCTGTCAGACACAAGCTCAATTCGGCATCATGAAGTCAGCTTTTATAGTAAAAGCATTGTGACTCACACCTTTAAATGAGAGTAATACATGCTCTAGGTTACACCTTTCCTTGTCTCAGTCAACACTTTCTTGAATAGCTGCTTCACGTTAACATACCTCCCAACCGTCCCGGATACAGTGGGACTGTACCGGATTTCAGCGGGTGTCCCGGTGTCACAATCGTGAGGCTTTTTGTCCCGCCCGTGGCTCCGCCCACCCGCTCTCTCCCCATCTGACTGTCTTCCCCTCCTAATGCACATGAGCAGAGCAGAGCCGAGCGCTGCTTCACTGCTCTGGCTCTGTGCTGCCGCTGTTATGGGTGGGCGGCAGCAGCACTCTGGCTGCCGGCACTTTAAATCTACAGCTCAGCGTGCACTCACTGCTCACTGCTGGGCTGTTTGTGTACGGAAGTGCATCTGTGGGCGGAGCTACCGAGCAACATGCTGAGCTCTGTCCACAGATAAAGAGACTGCAGGAAGAGGAGCTGCAACACCAAGGAATGCTGTATGTGAACCCCCCCCACCTACCCAGAGCTGTATGCCCCAACCCCCTCCTCACCTGAGCTATATGCCTCCAGTCACCCCCCTCACCACATCTGTATGGCCGCCTCACCAAATTTGTATGCCCCCCCACCAGATCTATATGCCCCCCAGCACACCCCAGCTCTGTATGCCTCCAGCCCCCTCCCACCAGATATGTATGCCCCAGCAGCCCTCTCCTCACCAGAGCTATATGCCTCCAGCCACCCCCCTCACCAGATTTGTATGTCCCCCAGCCCCCACACCAGATTTGTATACCCCCCAGCCACCCCACCAGATCTATATGCCCCCCAGCACCCCCCAGCTCTGTATGCCTCCAGCCCCCTCCCACCAGATATGTATGCCCCAGCAGCCCTCTCCTCACCAGAGCTATATGCCTCCAGCCACCCCCCCTCACCAGATCTGTGTGCCCCCCAGCCCCAACACCAGATTTTTATGCCCCCAGCCCCCCCATCAGAGCTGTATGTGCCCCCAGATCTGTATAAGCCCCAACACCAGAGCTATATGCCCCTTAGTAATATCTATGCTACCAGTTATTTATATGCCCCACAGTAAAGTGTATTTCCCCCAGTAATGTGTGTACCCCTTAGTAACGTGTAACCCCTCAGTGAAAAACACAGACGTAATTCACTGATGTGTTAAACACGCATATGTTCCTTCATACTCTCATGATACGTGATCCGTACTCCGTGATTGCACATGGACATATTCTCACCTGCCCCTGCTCCTGCTCTCCGTGGTACTGAAGAGTCCCGCAATTCAGCATCCAGCCACCGCTCTCTCACCTCTGCAGCTGCTTCCGGGTCGGCTCTGGCCGCATAAATGAATATGCATGCCATAATGAATCGGCAGGAAGAAGCAGAGAGCAGCTGCCGAACTCAGCATCGCTGGAGAAGGTGAGTTGAAAAAGATTTTTATTTTAAATGTCCGTGTTTTTCTGGTACGTGTTGCACGGATCACACCATAGTGTGGTCTGTGGGACATCAGTGATGCCAGAAAAAAACAGACATGTTTCTGTGCGGCAATCACGGATACGCATGTACGCCGCACGGAGACACGGTCAGTGAAAAATCACTGATGTGTGTGCAGACCCATTGATTATGATGTGTCTGCATAGGTCAGTGATTCTGGTACGTATAAAAACTAGCACAAACGTACCAGAATCACTGACATCTGAAATAGGCCTAATATGCATGCCCCCTCAAGTACTGTCTATGCCCCAAGACACACCTGTGATGTATATACTATAACCCCAGCCCCTCCTGTGCTGTATATACTGTAGCCCCCACCCCCTCCTGTGCTGTATGTACTGTAGCCCTCAGCCCCTCCTGTGCTGTATATACTGTAGCCCCAGCCCCTCCTGTGCTGTATATACTGTAGCTCCAGCCCCTCCTGTGCTGTATATACTGTAGCCCCAAGCCCCTCCTGTGCTGTATATACTGTAGCCCCCAGCCCCTCCTGTGCTGTATGTACTGTAGCCCTCAGACGCTACTGTGCTGTCTATACTGTAGCCCCCAGCCCCTCCTGTGCTGTCTATACTGTAGCCCCCAGCCCCTCCTCTGCTGTATATACTGTAGCCCCCAGTCCCTCCTGTGCTGTATATACTGTAGCCCCCAGCCCCTCCTGTGCTGTATATACTGTAGCCCTCAGCCCCTCCTCTGTTGTATGTACTGTAGCCCTCTGCCCCTCCTGTGCTGTATATACTGTAGCCCCAGCCCCTCCTGTGCTGTATATACTGTAGCCCCAGCCCCTCCTGTGCTGTATATACTGTAGCCCCCAGCCCCTCCTGTGCTGTATATACTGTAGCCCCCAGCCCCTCCTGTGCTGTATATACTGTAGCCCCCAGCCCCTCCTGTGCTGTATATACTGTAGCCCCCAGCCCCTCCTGTGATGTATATACTGTAGCCCCAGTCCCTCCTGTGATGTATATACTGTAACCCCAGCCCCTCCTGTGATGTATATACTGTAGCCCCCAGCCCCTCCTGTGCTGTATATACTATAGCCCCCAGCCCCTCCTGTGCTGTATATACTGTAGCCCCCAGCCCCTCCTGTGCTGTATATACTGTAGCCCCCAGCCCCTCCTGTGCTGTATATACTGTAGCCCCCAGCCCCTCCTGTGCTGTATATACTGTAGCCCCCAGCCCCTCCTGTGCTGCATATACTGTATTTATACAGTGTGTGTGTGTGTATATATATATATATATACATATATATATATATTATAGTATATAAAACCCCCATACTCCCTTGTGATACATACACAGCGGTGTCAGTGTGCACTGTGCGTGGCTAGGTCTGTTAAAGTGTTGCCAAGTGATCACATGCCGAGGAGGAGCTGGATAGAGACAAGCGGGGTAGGTGAGTGCGGCTGCTGCCGGCTTCCCCATGTTATTACCTCCAATGTGTGTATATGTATGATGTATATATCTATGTATGTCAGTGCAGATGACTGTGTATAGATTTGTCTGTTTATATGTATTTTAGGGAATTTGTCTTCAAATATGTACCGTATATGTGCGTATGCCTGTGCCCACGATCAGGACTCGCTGTATCCTGGAGGCAGCGCGTCCTGATCTGCAGGGCTGCACGTCTCCTCCGCAGGAGACCACAGCTGCCTGTGCCCACGATCAGGACTCGCTGTGTCCTGGAGGCAGCGCGTCCTGATCTGCAGGGCTGCACATCTCCTCCGCAGGAGACCACAGCTGCCTGTGCCCACGATCAGGACTCGCTGTGTCCTGGAGGCAGCGCGTCCTGATGTGCAGGGCTGCACATCTCCTCCGCAGGAGACCACAGCTGCCTGTGCCCACGATCAGGACTCGCTGTGTCCTGGAGGCAGCGCGTCCTGATGTGCGGGGCTGCACGTCTCCTCCGCAGGAGACCACAGCTGCCTGTGCCCACGATCAGGACTCGCTGTATCCTGGAGGCAGCGCGTCCTGATCTGCGGGGCTGCACGTCTCCTCCGCAGGAGACCACAGCTGCCTGTGCCCACGATCAAGACTCGCTGTGTCCTGGAGGCAGCGCGTCCTGATCTGCGGGGCTGCACGTCTCCTCCGCAGGAGACCACAGCTGCCTGTGCCCACGATCAGGACTCGCTGTGTCCTGGAGGCAGCGCGTCCTGATGTGCGGGGCTGCACGTCTCCTCCGCAGGAGACCACAGCTGCCTGTGCCCATGATCAGGACTCGCTGTATCCTGGAGGCAGCGCGTCCTGATCTGCGGGGCTGCACGTCTCCTCCGCAGGAGACCACAGCTGCCTGTGCCCACGATCAGGACTCGCTGTGTCCTGGAGGCAGCGCGTCCTGATCTGCGGGGCTGCACGTCTCCTCCGCAGGAGACCACAGCTGCCTGTGCCCACGATCAGGACTCGCTGTGTCCTGGAGGCAGCGCGTCCTGATCTGCGGGGCTGCACGTCTCCTCCGCAGGAGACCACAGCTGCCTGTGCCCACGATCAGGACTCGCTGTATCCTGGAGGCAGCGTGTCCTGATCTGCGGAGCTGCACGTCTCCTCCGCAGGAGACCACAGCTGCCTGTGCCCACGATCAGAACTCGCTGTGTCCTGGAGGCAGCGCGTCCTGATCTGCGGGGCTGCACGTCTCCTCCACAGGAGACCACAGCTGCCTGTGCCCACGATCAGGACTCGCTGTGTCCTGGAAGCAGCGCGTCCTGATCTGCGGGGCTGAACGTCTCCTCCGCAGGAAACCACAGCTGCCTGTGCCCACGATCAGGACTCGCTGTATCCTGGAGGCAGCGCGTCCTGATCTGCGGGCCTGCACGTCTCCTCTGCAGGAGACCACAGCTGCCTCTGCCCACGATCAGGGTTCAGTGCGCTGCGGTCTCCTGCTGTGTTCTCCCTACGGAGGACGCATGCAACTGCAGCAAACAATTGATATGCTTCAGTCTGGAAAGTCGCTCCGCAGGTCAGTGTTTGCTGCAGAAAAAACAAGCACAGTGGGCACGGGGTTTCTAGAAATCCCTCCACTGTGCTTGTACTGTACAATGCGGACACAGCAAAAACACACTACATCCAAAATGCTGCAAATACTGATCGTGGGCACGCAGCCTTATACAATGTGATCAGCAGTGCTGAAAAGGATTGGATGTGGGCGTGACAGATTGCAAAATGGGTGTGGTTAGGGCGTGGCTTAATATTGCCGCTACGCGCGCCGCATGCTTTGTCCCTCTTTCTCATCTTTAAATGTTGGGAGGTATGCGTTAATTCAATTCATGTAAGCATACCTGCAATCGTGTATCATTGATGGTATTTGTGTATATCATCTCTGGTGCATAGAAGATCTCCGGGAACCTATTTAAGTTAAAAACCTAAACCAAAACAGCAAAAAATATCCATTTAAGCCAATATCCACTTGTAGGTCCGTTTTCTCTGGTGGTCCATCAAAATCGTGTAAGGAGGTAGATGGGGGGGGTCACATTTCCCCTAAAGACACCAATCATATTTGTACCCACAGAGGGATCACCAAAAAACAATTGTAAAAATAGAAAATCTTTATTACAAATAGGAAGACATATGGAACTCCATACTGGGAGTGAACACACAATGAACAATTAAAAACATTTAAAACATACACAGATCCCCTAAGCCAAAGCACATATGGGATAAATACTAGATAGATAAATATTGTACCACACCCTTAACAACCAACAATCTTATGGCTTGCTATATCATATACATAATGATGTTAGTCATGAAAAAATGATATACCTTATATCAGCAACACAATAATCAAGGTTGACAGCACTTATAGGCACAAAAAAAAAAACCTTCATAGACATGTGAAGGAATTGTATAGCATCTATAATACAAAGGCAATTCCTATGGATCTTTCAGGCCATAGGGACATATAGACAGGAACCCTGAATAAGGCTTGGCTGTATTCGATAAGATGTGTAAGCGAGGTTCAGCATACCACTCCTGTACCGAAAATGATAGTAATAGAGCAAATATGATATATTTGACCAGTACAAAATGCTAAAATAGGACAGAACCCCGCTTAAACAATCATTCCTAAAGGCTAATGCATCTAGTTGGAGCATACACACAGCACATAAGGCATAAGGTAACTAGCACATGCAGAAAATGCACAATGAATACATGCTGTTTGCTGTGTGGGCCAAAAAAAAAAAAAATAATTTCCCAAACAGCCTCTTCAGCCGCCCAGGTATAATAAGGTCCCAACTCACTGTCCTAGTTTACCACAGAGCAAAAGCCAGGTTGCAAGGAAGGGTGGGATGCTTTGGCAAAGTTACCCCACGCGTATCGCCCCCAAACAGGAGGCTTCCTCAGGGGAAGAAAAATATACAGTGTGCAGTCCAGAGTGTGTCCTATTTAAGTCACAGAGCAAATTAGATAATCACTCACCAGCCTGCAGCTTTGGGAGGTGCAGTGTTATGGTATACAGCGGTTTGGTTTTTTTTTTGTTTTGTTTTTTTTTTTTTGTTTTTTTTTTTTTCCTTTTCCCTTTCTCCCTTTGTTTGTTTCTTTTTTGCATGGCGGCCGCCATTTTGGCCGAATCACATGATTCGGCTGCAAATCCCCTCCAAGTCTCTACGGCGCATGCGTCCTCCGGACGGTACTAATCTTAATCAAAACTTATCTTACTTAAGTGTGCAGGTCCTTATAAGTAGAACATAACTGTATATGAATAGAAAATACAGTTTTTTGCAGAGTAAAATAGTTTACATATAAGTATGATGAATCAAATTCGGCGGCGCATGCGCACTAGCAATTTATTGGGACTTAGTGCATAGCTTGTAATGTCACGGCACATCTTCACATCAAGTGCCGGTAGCCACCACCAACAGGACCCCAATAATATAGGGTGTTTGTTAATACTTATTTGGCGGCCACAATATGCAATAGAGTATTAAACATTAAACCCCACGATATATAGGTAAAGTTAATCCAATTCTGGCCGAGTCACATGATTCGGACCAGGACCCTCCCCACAACTATATACAGCATGCGTTTACAAGGACGCTATATTCGCAGTCCAGACTCATAATGCTCAAATATACAAGTCCTTGCAGATAGAGCGCAGTGATATACGGATGGAACAATACATTTATTGGGTAAAATGACTTTACAGAGATAAGACATATCACACTCGATGGTGCATGCGTACTAGCAGTATATTCAAACTTAGAATGTGGCTTAAAATGTCACAGTACCCTTGTACTGGAACTGCTAATCGCCATCACCAGGAATCCCTAATGGTACATAAAGCTTGTTAATGCTCATTTTCCAGCCCTACTCCAAGTGTACAGAATATTGTAGGTAACTTCCAAAAATTTGTAAATAGAGTTAATATATTTTAATAGTAGCTGATAAAGCATATCAGGCTCCATAGCGCATGCATGATAATAGACTATTAAAACTTAGAGCATAAATTAGGATGTCACAGTACAACTGTATAAAAGATACCGGTGACCACCACCATAAATCCCCAGTAATGCAAAATACTTATTGATGTTCATTTTACAGCCCCATATCAAATGTATAGGGTATTGGACATAGCACCCAATAATATATAGATAAAGTTGGTATAGTTCTGCTCCAAAAAGGTGCAGTTTATCATCTTGTACATCATATGCATCATATCATCTTAGTTGAAATTCTGTGCCTAGCTAATAATAACACCGCATGCCGTATACAGGGGGTGCCAGTTGCCAATCCTGCAAGGACCTAGTCAGAAGGGAGGCTTGTTGTATTGCCCCATTGTACCCCTCAAATAGAACAAATATTTTATGACTCAGTTGCAATCCGATATTGCTCAGAGTATGTTCTAATACAGCACTAGCCATGGCAAAAAAAAAACAAAAAAAAAAAACAAAAAAAAAAACAGGAAATGTTACGCAGTCCACAATGCTAATCTTACATGGTTAATAGAGCATCCAAGGCTCAAGAACACAAGAAATATTGTCAGCTAACCCTGACACAGGCACACAAATGAATATAGCCAAGAGGGAATTCAATTATAATGTCCAGAATAGTATCCCATTGCTGAGGTTCAAGTTTCGGAGTCTAAAGGACCGTACATTAACATCAAGTTGTCCAGAATACACAGGGGCGTGTCCTCTGATATGCTATTCCCCATTCGAGGCTCCAAGGTCCACACTCCTATGACAGGTCCTTCTGTTCCAGCTGTCCTCATTCAGTCCAGAATGCTGGAAAAAGTTCATCTTCACCCTTTCCATGGACAGGAACTAGCTTCTATAGGTATAGATACACGATCAATAGAGTGCTTCCAGGGCCACCAGGTTATTTAGAAGACCTCAGTTACTAAATGGTAAAGAACAAAAAAAAAAATTTAAGAATTAATATATGGTCCTGGATCACAGATCTTTATAGAAACCAGTATATAACAACTCCTCATTTAGTCCATGTGGAGCCAGACTTCTGAGGTTGTAGATCCATTTGGACTCCTTCTGTAATAGTTCTTTAGCGGGGTTTCCTCCCCTAATGCCTGTTTTGACTGAATCGACAACCATCACCTTCGCGTTGGTATAACGACCCTCATGATGTGTCAAAAAATGCGAGGCCACTGAGGTAAGTGTCTTCCCTTTCTTTAAATCTACATTAGCTGTATTTATATTGGAGAAATGTTGTTGGATTCTCTTTCTTACCTCTTGGCTTGTCTGGCCTACATACAACTTTGGGCAGTCGCAGATGAGTACATATATCGCATTTCTGGAACGGCAGTTAAAATAGGAGCTGCTGGAAATCCGCCTGGGAAAAATTGATAAAAGAGCATGATCACTTGCTTGCATGTACGGACATACTGAGCATGAGCCACAGGGAAAGGTGCCTCTCAATCTGGTACCCGTTCCCAGGCTCTGTACCGGTCTCTTAAAGTGGCTACTGGAGAGAATGCCTCCCAGATTTCGGGCCCTCCTTGCCACCAGACTCGGTTTTTCTTCCAAGAAAGGGACCAATTTTCTATCACTGCGTAGAATGTCCCAATTAGATTGAAAGAGTCCATACAGGTCCTGCCACTGATTATTAAATGCGGTGATCATACTCACTGTTCCTCCCCTTTGTCGTATTTTTGGTTGTAGTAGAGTCTCCCGTGTTAGGGCCTTGCAGTCCTGCAGGGCACCTGAAACCACGTTCTTCGGGTACCCCCTCTTCCGAAATCTATTGGACAGATCAAGAGCATGTGACTCAAAGTCATTAGGCTTGCTGCAATTCCTTTTAACTCGCATAAATTGGCCCTTCGGAATACCATTTTTTACGTGGGCCGGATGGAAACTGTTGTAATGAAGCAGGCTATTTGTAGCCGTAGGCTTGCGGTATAAAGTAGTACAGATTCTGTCTTCCTCTCTGGACACTCGAAGATCCAAGAATTCAATTGAAACCTGTGAGATGCTCGAGGTCAGCTTGATGTTTAGATTGTTATTATTCAGGGTGAGTATAAAATCCTCACATTCTTCCACTGTGCCAGACCAGAGGAACAGTATGTCATCAATGTATCTGTACCATCTAATGACATTGGTTTTGAAATTGTCCATAGTATAAACTTGTGTCCCCTCCCACCACCCTAAAAAGATATTAGCATAAGGGGGCGCACAGCACGCCCCCATTGCTGTGCCGGACGTCTGGCGATAGTAGGTCCTATCAAACAAAAAATAATTCTTATCCAAGACTAGATGGAGTAAGTCTAATAGGAAAGAGTCATGCTTTCTGTTGCCGGTTGTCTTTCGATCCAAAAAGAAGGAGACCGCCTGTAAGCCCAGGGTGTGTCGGATTGAGGTGTAAAGTGACTCTACATCCAAAGTGACCAAAAGGGTATTAGGGGGAACACTAAGACTAGCCATCTGCTCTATCAGGTGTGTGGAATCCCTGACATATGAAGGAGAGGATTGCGCCAATGGTTGTAGGTAGAAATCTATATACATGCAAGGTCTTTCAAATAAACCACCTATTCCTGAGACTATCGGCCTACCAGGAGGTTCCGGTCTACCTTTGTGAATTTTAGGTAGCATGTAAAAGGTTGGTGTGACCGGATACCTTGTGGTGAGGAATTTCCTCTCTTTCAGAGATATAATGCCTTGGCCATGGGCTGCAGAGGTAAGTTTATCCAAACTTTTTTTGAAGGTGACTGTGGGGTCTGAGGGCAAGGCTGTGTAACACTCACTATTTGAAAGTTGTCGTTTAGCCTCTCTGACATACATGTCTGTTGGCCAAAGGACAACATTACCTCCCTTGTCCGCTTCTTTTATAAGAAACTCCTTGTTCTCTTTGAGTTTTGTTAGGGTCCGTCTTTCCTCTGATGTTAAATTGTTAGCCCTATTATTGTCTGGACGAAGACCCTCGATCTCTCTGCAGACTTTATTGAAAAAGATATTAATGGCCGGGCATAATGAAAACGGCGGAGTTGCCTGTGACAATAGCCATCCAGAAAAAGGTATCTTCTTACCTTGCATATTTTCATTCTCTTCCAAGAGGCCCAAAAGATCTTCAAAGACTTGTCTGTCCTCAGGTGGCAGTGTATCCACAAGCTCTGGTTGGCTGTACAGATATTTAAACATGAGCTGCCTACAAAATAAATAGAGGTCCTTCGTTACTGTAAATTTATCAAGCTTGCTCATCGGAGCAAATGACAATCTCTTGGAGAGTAACGTACATTCCACCTTAGATAGTTGATAGCTAGAAAGGTTTACAATCTGCAAATCAAGTTCGTTACCTCCTACCAATTCCGCCTCCTGCTCCTTGTCTCCCTTTGTGGTGGGGTCTGCCATAGCCGATTCCTCCTGCCTCTCCTCCCTGGATTTGGGTTTCCGGCGACCCCTCCTGGTACGCCGTCCACGTCGCTTGAGTCCGTGGATAAAAAATCACTTGATGATGGTTCGGTTGTCACCTTAGCTATGTTCGAAGCCTGGTTTATTGGTCGGCGTTTATTCCCGTGATGCGTCCACCTGAAGGCCCTATTCTCTGCGTAGTCACCCTTATCACGCTGAAATTTGTTTTTCTTTCCCTTAATAATGTCTTTTTCAAACACGTCAAGGATACTTTTCAGCCTGTTCTGGAAAGGGGTCACTACTGTTACAGTATCCAACTGAAGCAAAATATGCTCCTTGTTCTTAATTTCCTCCTTCAGTTCTATCAGGAGGGAACGGTCATGTTCAATTAACATGTCCATAAGAATAAAGGAACATGTTTGTAGACCCTTCTCCCAGGTAAGTCTGAACTGACCGTCAGTCTCCCAGGCTGGAAATATCTGAATACGTAATCCCCTTGGGGTGATTTTCAACTTCTTATATTCTTCTAGAGTCCTCACATTCCACCATGTCTTAACTACCCTTTTATGTAGATCAATTAATTCCTGCAAAAGCTGCTGGTTCTCATCACGTAAATCTGATGAGACACCTGCTACACTCGTATCTGAGGCTGTACCAAATATGTCCAAAGATTGATTGGACCAATATTGCTCTCTTGCTGCTAAGTCCATATGTTTGCAAAAATTATGCACCAATAAAGCACAATGTTACAAAGCAAAAAATAGTTTTGCTTAGGCGTGCCTCCTTCCAAGAACAGTGACAGAATGCACAAAAGGAACCACTGGTTACAAAAAGAGGGGGAGGAAGGGCACCGCCTACTGGGATCTCCGGGTATACAATTAAATATGCCAAGAAAGAAAAAGAATATACCCACAGAGGGATCACCAAAAAACAATTGTAAAAATAGAAAATCTTTATTACAAATAGGAAGACATATGGAACTCCATACCGGGAGTGAACACACAATGAACAATTAAAAACATTTAAAACATACACAGATCCCCTAAGCCAAAGCACATATGGGATAAATACTAGATAGATAAATATTGTACCACACCCTTAACAACCAACAATCTTATGGCTTGCTATATCATATACATAATGATGTTAGTCATGAAAAAATGATATACCTTATATCAGCAACACAATAATCAAGGTTGACAGGACTTATAGGCACAAAAAAAAAAACCTTCATAGACATGTGAAGGAATTGTATAGCATCTATAATACAAAGGCAATTCCTATGGATCTTTCAGGCCATAGGGACATATAGACAGGAACCCTGAATAAGGCTTGGCTGTATTTGATAAGATGTGTAAGCGAGGTTCAGCATACCACTCCTGTACCGAAAATGATAGTAATAGAGCAAATATGATATATTTGACCAGTACAAAATGCTAAAATAGGACAGAACCCCGCTTAAACAATCATTCCTAAAGGCTAATGCATCTAGTTGGAGCATACACACAGCACATAAGGCATAAGGTAACTAGCACATGCAGAAAATGCACAATGAATACATGCTGTTTGCTGTGTGGGCCAAAAAAAAAAAAAATAATTTCCCAAACAGCCTCTTCAGCCGCCCAGGTATAATAAGGTCCCAACTCACTGTCCTAGTTTACCACAGAGCAAAAGCCAGGTTGCAAGGAAGGGTGGGATGCTTTGGCAAAGTTACCCCACGCGTATCGCCCCCAAACAGGAGGCTTCCTCAGGGGAAGAAAAATATACAGTGTGCAGTCCAGAGTGTGTCCTATTTAAGTCACAGAGCAAATTAGATAATCACTCACCAGCCTGCAGCTTTGGGAGGTGCAGTGTTATGGTATACAGCGGTTTGTTTTTTTTTTGTTTTGTTTTTTTTTTTGTTTTTTTTTTTTTTCCTTTTCCCTTTCTCCCTTTGTTTGTTTCTTTTTTGCATGGCGGCCGCCATTTTGGCCGAATCACATGATTCGGCTGCAAATCCCCTCCAAGTCTCTACGGCGCATGCGTCCTCCGGACGGTACTAATCTTAATCAAAACTTATCTTACTTAAGTGTGCAGGTCCTTATAACTAGAACATAACTGTATATGAATAGAAAATACAGTTTTTTGCAGAGTAAAATAGTTTACATATAAAGTATCATAATGCTTCTTTTTTTTTTTTTTTTTTTTTTGTGCCTATAAGTGCTGTCAACCTTGATTATTGTGTTGCTGATATAAGGTATATCATTTTTTCATGACTAACATCATTATGTATATGATATAGCAAGCCATAAGATTGTTGGTTGTTAAGGGTGTGGTACAATATTTATCTATCTAGTATTTATCCCATATGTGCTTTGGCTTAGGGGATCTGTGTATGTTTTAAATGTTTTTAATTGTTCATTGTGTGTTCACTCCCGGTATGGAGTTCCATATGTCTTCCTATTTGTAATAAAGATTTTCTATTTTTACAATTGTTTTTTGGTGATCCCTCTGTGGGTATATTCTTTTTCTTTCTTGGCATATTTAATTGTATACCCGGAGATCCCAGTAGGCGGTGCCCTTCCTCCCCCTCTTTTTGTAACCAATCATATTTGTGTAATTATTGTATTTCTGCAACGATTTCCCATTGTAACAAGTGTAATTTTCCTGTGGGCTCCAGTACTAACCACCAGCCACAGTAGGTCCCTGTCTTCCTTTTTACTTTTATATATACTTTTGTTTGGAAGGAACAGGGTTAATACTTCATCAGCCAGGAAGAGACCAGTGTGAGTCAGTTCCTGTTTTATAGTCAGGCAGCTGTTGGTGAGCCATGAGAGAAGAAAGACACCATCGGAGAAGGAAGAAGAGCCTTGGGTGTGTGCATAAGGAGGACCAGAGATCAAGAGACTACCAAAAATCTAAGTGGCAGTCATATTTTTATGAAGCAACGAGTGGTGGTACTCTGGGGCTTAAAAATCTGTAATGCAGTAATACTGTACTGGGCTATGATGAACAGCCTTGGAGAGAAGGAGGATTCGGCCATATCAGTGGTGCATGTACTAGGGTGGTAGTTAGCAAGAATACCCTTACATTATTTTCTTAAAAGAATGGAATCACCCCTGTTTACGTGTTGCCAAACTGTTATTTTCCTGTCAAGTACTCTTTCACTTTTGGTCACCATTGGAAACATGCTCTTGTATTTTGTAGAAGAGAACAATAACACAAAAAGGAGGCTTCAAAATAAACAAATAAATATTTATTGGTATCGAGTTACACACATTAAAAACAATGCCATGCCTTGCACATGGCACAAGAAAAACAAAAAGCTGTCTATAATGAGATTGTGGCGCCCCTGCAGCAGTCGAACTGCTCGAATCCGGGGTTGCTGTGGCTCGAGGGTCTCCGGACCCGGGGGCTTGCGGCCACTTCAAATGTGAAGGGGCGTTATTTAAAAGGAATAGTTTGTGACATAACCCGTGGTTTGCGGTAAGGGGAGTACCGCCGTTGCCAATGGGAGTACCTGGGGGAGATGGAGTGGGGCAGCCAGATGCTGATCCCTTAGGATTTGAGTGCTGATGGAAGCAATACCAGTGTGTAGGAACCCAGGACCATGTAGGGTGAGTTCTGCACCATAAGAGACAGGGGTGCAGTTCCCTGTGATACCCTGATAGAGTCAGAGGCATCACAAGATTGATCTCTATGCTATTTGCAGATGTTACATAGACCAGCAGAGGAACTCTGGAATGATAGCCAGAATAATATGAGGCAGTTCCCTATAAGAACCCTACAAGGAACGCTTCCCAAAGGAAGGAAAAGGTGGAACAATATATGTATGGATATAATAGCCATAGAAATCCCCATATGCACTAGCACCAGGGCCGGATTATAGGTGGGGCAGGCGGGGCTCCAGCCGAGGGGCCCCCACCAAAAGAGCTTCTAAGGGGGCCCCCACCATACTTGGCACTAAGCACCTGTCAGCATTTTTTTTTTCTTCACATCCTCTCCCCCTCCGTAAAGACAGTCTAATAAATCAGCTGTGGGTTTTTTTGGGGGGGGGGTGTTGGAGCACCGCTATTTGCATCTGCGTCTTTAAGACGCAAAAACAAACTGCTGGCACAGGACGCTGATTGACCCCGGAAGTACCAGCGGCCTCTTGCACTTCCGGGGTCAGAACTGCGGCCGTACCCAGCGAGGGACGGGGGCAGATGCCCCCCCCTAGAAGCAGGGGCACGGTGTGGTGGGCCGCTGTATCTGCTGTCCACGCTGCGCTCCTCTACACTGTTAGCATGCCAGGCACACTAGCAGGAGCAGGAGGCAGCGCGCTGTGCCGGCTCTGCTGTGTGCCGGCATGTACACTGCAGAGGAGCGCAGCAGAGCCGATGACCGCAGCTTCCTCTTTCCGTTCCTATTCAAATGTATTTGCATCTTTCAGACGTAAATACATTTGAACAAGAGACTGGGCCCCGAGACTGGGCCCCGCCCCTGACGTGCAGCAACGTGATGAGATCAGCACCTTGCTGACGTCATCACAGTGCTGCGGGCGCGCCACACAGGGGACATGAGGAAGCCAGCGCTCCATGAAGGAGCTGAAGAGACAGGTTTAATTAATGGGGATGAGTGAGGAGGGGCTGAGGACACATAACGGGGAACATTTGTGAAGGAACACAGCTCTGTGACAGGCAGAGGAGGAGTACTGTATTCTGAGGGAGAGGGGGGAGGTAGGAGTGTGTAGGGATGGAGCAGTGTAATTTGTGTGTGTAGGGGGTTATGAGGGTTGTATTGTGTGTGGGGGGAGGGGTAATGGAGGGTGCATTGTATTGTGTGGGGGGGAGGGGTAGTGGAGGGTGCATTGTATTGTGTGGGGGGAGGGGTAATGGAGGGTGCACTGTATTGTATGTGGGGGGAGGGGTAATAGAGGGTGTATTGTGTGTGGGGGGAGAGGTAATGAGGGGTGTATTGTATTGTGTGTGTGGGGAGGGGTAATGAGGGGTGCATTGTATTGTGTGTGGGGGGAGGGGTAATGGGGGTGCATTGTATTGTGTGTGGGGGGAGGGGTAATGGGGGGTGCATTGTATTGTGTGTGGGGGGTGCATTGTATTGTGTGGGGGGAGGGGTAATGGGGGGTGCATTGTATTGTGTGTGTGTAGGGGGTGATAGGGGGTGCATTGTATTGTGTGTGTGTGTGTGTGTGTGTAGGGGGTGATAGGGGGTGCATTCTAGTGTGTGTGTGTGTCAGAGCTGTGTGTGTAAGAAGCAGTACTGTGTGTGTGTATATATGAATTAGAGCAGTCTGTGCGCCCCCCCAGAACTAAATGGGTTCCCCAGAGCGCTATGTCACCCATCCCAGTAATGAGTACACCACCAGTGCTGTTTGCCACTCCAGTAACGTATATTCCCCCTGCCCCTCCTGTAATGTATATATTGTAGCCCCCAGCCCCTCCTGTGATGTATATACAGCAGTGCAGTCATGTCTGTTAGTGACAGCCATCGTGAAACACAGCCACACGTCCTGAAGGAGCTGGAGGGAAACAAGCGGGAGAGGTGAGTGAGGCTGCTGGCGACTTCCCCCATATTAATACCTGTAAGGGCTCATGCGCACGTAACTGCTGAATATTCTACAGCGATTTGACAGCACATGTGTGCGTCAAATCGCTGCAGAAACACTGCATAATGGATGCAGTTTTTCTGTACAAAAAAAGCCAATTTCCTGCGCTCTGGCTGCTTCCCCCACCATAGACAGAGTGGGAGCTGCATCCATAGCGCACGGAATAATTGACATGCTCATTTTATGAACGCACAGATTTGGGTCAACATTTTAGCACCCAAATCGCTGCATTCATAAAAGCAACATGTGCACGTATCATGCACAATCTACATAGATTGTGCAGGGGATAAAGGACGCATGCATTTACACTGCAGTGCTATACGCAGCGTTAATGCATGGAATTACGCAATGTGCGCACGAGCCCTAATGCGTCTGTGTCTGCATGTATGTCAGTGTATATGACCGTGCATATATTTGTCTGTTTATATGTATTTTTCTGAATTTGTCTTCAAATATGTATATGTACGTATGCCTGTATGTGTATGTGCGTGTCTGTGTGTGGATGGGGTCCACTGAGACTCTTTCACCCGGAGGCCACAGAAACCTGGAGCCGGCCCTGGCTGCCTTAACATTGGGATCAATAAAAAATATGTGACTAAAGCGGGCTTTACACGCTACAATATATCTAATGATGTGTCGGCTGGGTCACGTAAGTGACACACATCTGGCATCGTTAGTGATATTGTAGTGTGTGACAGCTACGAGCGACCCTAATTGTGTGTTAAAACGTTGATCGCATACACGTCGTTCATTTTCTAAAAATTGAACGTCTGGTTGTTCATCGTTCTTGAGGCAGCACACATCGCTCCGTGTGACACCCCGGAACGATGAACACAGCTTACCTGCGTCCCGCTGGCAATGCAGAAGGAAGGAGGTGGGCGGGATGTTTACGTCCCGCTCATCTCCGCCCCTCCGCTTCTATTGGCCGGCCGCTGTGTGACGTCGCTGTGACGCCGAACGTCCCTCCCACTTCAGGAAGTGGATGTTCGCCGCCCACAGCGAGGTCGTTTGGAAGGTAAGTACGTGTGTCGGGGGTTAATTGTTTGTGCGACACGGCCAACAAATTGCCTGTTCCACACATATG
Organism: Anomaloglossus baeobatrachus; assembly: GCF_048569485.1. Lineage (NCBI taxonomy): Eukaryota > Metazoa > Chordata > Amphibia > Anura > Aromobatidae > Anomaloglossus > Anomaloglossus baeobatrachus. The sequence continues at coordinate 229,584,731 of NC_134355.1, forward strand.
ATGGGGGTGTGTGCGATCGCATACGAGATCGCATATGTAATTGAAACATGTAAAGCAGCCTTAACTCTACTTTTTGTGTATAAGTGATGGCTGTGAGTTATCCTGAACTGTGTCTGTATTGTAGTACTGTAAAACTGAATGTGGCAGAATAGGATAAGATAAACCTTCATTGGATTTATATCTAAATGCTACAGTTTGTGCTCTACTGTTATGGCTAAAAATGTTAACGTTATGGGGCCCCCACCAGATTTTCTGCCCATGGGCCCCCACCAACCTTAATCTGGCCCTGACTAGCACATACAACTTAAGGATATATCCAACATTCCACCGTTCAATAACAAAACTATGGTATAGAGCATCATGTAAAGTGCACTTAGAAGTGCAATGATTGCTAACAGCGAGCAGATTAGATAAAAAATAAAGCGTGCACAAAAAATGCACCTGGGTGTATGGAACATACAATACCCAATACTGATAAGGTCACAGTAATGTCAGTCAGGAAGGGCTGTCAGTTCCATAGCAGGCATAGTCGGCCTGATTCATGTCTCTGCTCAGAGTGGCTTCGTGAGGGGCAACACGTAACTGTGGATGCCTAGGGTAGCTACATATACACACACAGTAAAATCAAGGAAAATTACATACTGGTGACATACGGCAGAGATTATAGAGGGATGAGAAACACGTCCCGCAGATGGTAAACACATGTGCATGGAATAGCATGGCACAGAGTGCGCTTGTGTAGAGACTGTGGAGATCAGCTGACAATGTAACTACACTTTACACTGTGTGCAGAATTATTAGGCAAGTTGTATTTTAGAGGATTTTTTTTATTATTGATAAACAACTATGTTCTCAATCAACCCAAAAGACTCATAAATATCAAAGCTTAATATTTTTGGAAGCTGGAGTGGGTTTTTTTTAGATTTGGCTATCTTAGGAGGATAGCTGTTTGTGCAGGTAACTATTACTGTGCAGAATTATTAGGCAACCTAATAAAAACCAAATATATTCCCATTTCACTTGTTTATTTTCACCAGGTAAACCAATATAACTGCACAAAATTTAGAAATAAACATTTCTGACATGCAAAAACAAAACTCCAAAAAATTTGTGACCAATATAGCTACCTTTCTTTATGATGACACTCAACAGCCTACCAGCCATAGATTCTGTCAGTTGCTTGATCTGTTTACGATCCACATTGCGAGCAGCAGCCACCACAGCCTCCCAGACACTGTTCCAAGAGGTGTACTGCTTTCCCTCCCTGTAGATCTTACATTTTATGAGGGAAAACAGGTTCTCTATGGGGTTCAGATCAGGTGAACAAGGGAGCCATGTCATTATTTTTTCATCTTTTAGACCTTTACTGGCCAGGCACGCTGTGGAGTAGTTGGATGCATGTGATGGAGCATTGTCCTGCATGAAAATCATGTTTTTCTTGAACAATACTGACTTCTTCTTGTACCATTGCTTAAAGAAGTTGTCTTCCAGAACCTGGCTGTAGGTCTGGGCGTTGAGCTCCACTCCATCCTCAACCCGAAAAAGTTCCACAAGTTCATCTTTGATGATACCAGCCCATACCAGTACCCCACCTCCACCTTGCTGGCTTCTGAGTCGGAGTGGAGCTCTCAGCCCTTTACTGATCCAGCCTCTGTCCCACCATCTGGCCCATCAAGAGTCACTCTCATTTCATCAGTCCATAAAACCTTTGAAAAATCAGTCTTAAGATATTTCTTGGCCCAGTCTTGACATTTTATCTTATGTTTCTTGTTCAAAAGTGGTCATTTTTCAGCCTTCCTTACCTTGGCCATGTGCCTGAGTATGGCACACCTTGTGCTTTTTGATACTCCAGTAACGTTGCAGCTCTGAAATATGGCCAAACTGGTGGTAAATGGCATCTTGGCAGCTTCACGCTTGATTTTCCTCAATTCATGAGCAGTTATTTTGTGCCTTTTTTGCCCAACAAGCTTCTTGCGACCCTGTTGGCTATTTGCCATAAAACGCTTGATTGTTTGGTGATCACGCTTCAAAAGTTTGGGAATTTCAAGACTGCTGCATCCCTCTGCAAGACATCTCACAATTTTGGATTTTTCAGAGCCCGTCAAATCTCTCTTATGACCCATTTTACCAAAGGAAAGGAAGTTGCCAAATAATTAAGCACACCTTATATATGGTGTTGATTAGGGATGGGTGAACCCCCCCGATGTTCGGTGTAAGGGAGACTTGCTAAACATTTTGTAAAGTTCGCGTTCGGGTTCTGATATAATGCGAACTTGCGTCCGAACACCGAACTTGGACTTTACAATTATGTGATGAGGTGGGGGGCTCTAAAATAAAGAATATAGTTAATAATAAACATTGTTATTATACTTCCAGGTCCCGCGACACGTCCTGCAGACTCTGTCTCCAGCCGCTTCTCCTTCCGATCATCGCTGTGCCCTCCCAGTAACCATCACTGATGATAGGACATTCTGTGACTTAATAGCATGTGACCAGTCATGTGTGTATTATCTCATTGGCTACAGACTGGTCACATGGCTATGAAGTCATGATAGGTCCTGACAGTACATCTCGCCAGTATGCGGTGCTTGCTCAGCTCCCCATCCCTGCATGTCGGTGCTCTTTTCAGAGTCAGCCCACATGCAGGGACTGGCTACCACAGCTGGTAAATAGCGGCACAGGGAATCAGGTGATCGGGGATCACCGTTGCTATAGTAATCCACCTGTCAGGTTACTATTGCAACGGTGGTAGCGGTGACGTCATCGCTTACCAACCCGCAGCCTCTGCTCACTCAAGAGTGATTAGACTTTACGGGGAGCAGAAGCGTTCTTCCTCCCATGCTGTGCTGTCTGATGTAGCAGAGCTGCATGGGTTGAAGGAGAAAGAAGACAGAAGACCAGGATCGTGGAGAGGTGAGAGGGAGTAATAAACATGGAGTCTCTACGTATGACTGTGTATTTATTTCTAATAAAGTATTTTTTCTCTGTGTGGTGTCTTTTTTTAACCCTTTATTGGAGACTCTTAATGGCCAGGTCAAACTTGCCTGACATTAAGAATCTCTGGCTTAATACTAGCTAGTAAAACAAAGCTATTATTAACCCCTTATTACCCAGCGTGATACCCATCACCAGGGCCACTGTAAGAGTTGGATACAGCGCCAGAAGATAGCGCTTCAAAGAAAGCGCCATTTTCTGGAGCGGCTGTGGACTGCAATTCGCAGCGGGGGGGAGGCCAGAAAGCTTGGCGGATTCCAATCCCCAGCTGCCTAGTTGTACCTGGCTGGACACAAAAATGGGGCGAAACCCATGAAGTTTTTTTTTTTAATTATTTCATGAAATTCATGAAATAATTAAAAAAGGGCTTCCCTATATTTTTAGTTCCCAGCCGGGTACAAATAGGCAGCTGTGGGTTGGGGGCATCCCGTACCTGCCTGCTGTACCTTGCTAGCATACAAAAATATGGCAAAAAACTTAAAAAAAAAAATAAAAAATACTTTCCTGGATTTTCCATTGCCATTGAAGGTAACACCAAACAGTTGGGGTTAGCAGCCAGTAACTGCTTGGATTACCCTTAGCTAAACAAAAAAACCGAATATAGATACCAAGGTAGAGTATAATCATCAAAAACCGAAAAATCCTTTTACCTTAAAAACATAATTTTTATTGGACATATATGCCACAAACAGAGTACGTACATACATAGAATAATAAAATTATATTAAATTATTGTTGGAAAGAAAGGCGAGAAAATTTTTTTTATCCTTATCTCACCCTTCCTTACATACGGAGGTCGGCGTCCTAATTGATCATGACGCCCCCGTTCCTCGTCGACTGACGTCCTAAGCTGACCCTCCACTCACTCTCAAAAGACATCCAGTGTGTCTGAATAGCAGTGGGTAAAGTGCAACACCAAAGATAAAGCCCACAAGATTATATATACACATGAGATGTACTAAGGAGGGAAATAAATCCGTCACTAATCATCAGTCATAGACTAGTAGGGATGGGCCAGACTACGTCCTCAAGTCAACACACAATGAATATCAAATATTGACTTAAGCTGTTTTTTGTTCAGGATTCACACTACGCGTTTCGCCCCTTAGTTAGCAAATAGGGGCTCATCAGGGGTATAACAGCATGGATCCTTGAAACACACAGCTTCAAACCTAGAATAGAGCATAGGGTTTACTTTATCTTAAACCATAGAGACCACTGTTGTAATCACCACAATATGGCATATAAATAGTGAATCACTGACCATTAAAGAATCGTACCAGGACCAATAGATAATATGGTACATTCTCCAGAAAACAATAAAACACCACTTCCAGAAAACAATAAAATCAAAAAAGAGGGGCATTTTACACTTGTAGATTTTTGATAAAGCATAAGCTCCATAGAATATATAGTTATTTGAGGAAAAAAGTACAACAATCCAATACCTGGTAGCTTGTTGCTGAACGTAGAATCTGAAACAGGTTCAGGCTAAATTGCCGCAACAGACACAATCCATGCATCCAAAAACATTAGTCATGTGGAGTATGCAACCTTAAAAAAATATCTTAAATTAAATACCGGCTATAATCATCCTCAGATAAGCACCAGAAATTGTGCACCCCACCAGCCTGCTAATAGAGGGTAATACTCAGTGCGAGTGATATCTCACCACCCATAATGTGTGCACCACACCAAACCATACATACCCAGGCTTTCAGAAAACAATATAAGCAGAGTCCCTAGATAGCGTTCAAACCCTCTGCAATACCAACCATATAAAAAACAGTATTAGTAACAGGCCCGCTGTATTCACATGAACCCATATGTAAGTATGCATAAGCATCAGAACTGCACAGCATAAAGAATTCAAATACCTGAATCGCATCAAGGAAATAATCCCCAGGTAACGATATGTACTCCATCTGGGCGTTCATTCACTAGCTGATACTCCAAATCCAGTTTATATAGTTGAAAATCGCGCCAAAGGCAGAGAATCAGGTCATTTCCTGTCAGGCAGTGCAACCACCAGATAGTACCCACGGTTCTTTTGCACTCGCCAATAGTTCCGACACAGAAACGTTCCTATGCACTGCGCACGCGCGCCACATATCTCGCGCATGCGCACAGTAAGCACCCACAGTCATATTGACCGCGTCTGAATAATACAACAGTGCGTACACCGCAGCAGCGCGCGCACGTGCATTAGGATGGGCGAGGAGTGCTGTAAGATCACAGACACTACCTCGCACGTTACCTTTATATAATTATGGTGTATATGTGTACCAGACAACAATAAGATTTGATGCACAGATAGTCGCCCCTACCATACAGAGGTATATAGGTGTAAGGGGTCCATATATAAATATCCGTGCTTAAGATGCAACCCACATATACACTCATGGGCATACATAATATACAGTCAGGCCAGAAAATTATAAACATAAATACATCTAAGTAGGTAAGCGTGGAAGGGGTACATATATTCAATTATATTTATTTAGGAAGTAACCTGTATATACCGGCAGGTAACCAGTATACATATACTTTAGACAAGGAGTGTGTGAACACATTCATATAGGTAGCTGTATGTGGAAGGGGTGCATATATACATTAGATACTCACAAGTATATATGATACATATAAAAATAGAGGGCCAGGAATATGTAATCACAAATTCATATACCCACATGGGAACAACTAGTTACAGTGGTCAAATATAGACAATTAAAGCTTAGTCAAATTATAGTCAATAGAAGAAAAATAATAATGTTCCTACACTGTTTTATTACATATATGTAATAGATATTCAATGACTCAGCCTTATAGTGCTGAGATTAAGTATAATAAATCGGTCCACTATAGACCATGATTAAATAGAAAAGTATGGCCGAATCTCAATTTATCCTGTTACAAAAAGCTGGTGTAGCTGATTTGTTCATTTAGGCCGTCTGGATACGCGGACTCCATCCAAAAGATCCATCTGGCCTCCCTTTGTAATAAGATTCTGTCCCAATCACCCTTACGCACGGGTTCGGGGACTGTCTCAATACATTTAAATTTAACGTCATCAAAGATGCCTCCATGTTCTGAATTAACGTGCCTTGCTATCGGGGTATCTCTATCATTACGGATGTCCCCAAGGTGCTCCCCTATCCGAACACGTAGTTGTCTTTTGGTTTTTCCAACATAGTTTTTCGGACAGGTGCACGTAAGGAGATAAATTACCCCTTGGGTCCTACAGTTTGCAAACGATCTGTTCCTATAAACCCTCCCAGTCCGCGCACTACGGAATTCCTTGGAAGAGTCAATAAAACAACAGAATCTTGGTATCTATATTCGGTTTTTTGGTTTATGCATTATTTGATATGGCTGGATTTCTATCGGGACCGATAAACGATCAGTCATGGCTTGATGATGCGCGGGAGGCATTCTCGGAACTATCCGCGGACGAGTGTAGTAATCAACAGCCTTCCCTAAAAAATAGATTTGAACAACTTTATGTGGCTTATAAAAATAATATAAAATCATGGTGGGAGGTCCAGTCTTTGGACAACTACATTAAACAAAAGGTAGTACCTAGAGGTCTACGGATCCAGATCACCCCGGCAAGTAGGTGTAGATCCCCGGAACTCTTAAAAAGATGGGAAGAGGAGTCGATAGCTTCCTCAATTATGTTTATGACTATACTACGTGATGAGGAGAAATTAACATTGGAAAAATCTTCAGTCAGATTACAAGAGCTGATTACAGAGACCCTGAAAGTGAAAAACGAGACCAACTTTAAGACCAGGGAATTGTCACTTAGGGCCTCTGTGGAGAAATTTAGGGCAACAATTAAGGATAGGAAGCATAAGAGGTTTGTGTGAGATCTTACTGATTTCCGTGATAAAGAAGCGTACTCCTTTCTAAATAGAGTACCAGCGGATCTATCCTCCACTGACGGAGAGACCTCTGACACAGAACGCAGAGATAATAAATTTCTTAGGTCAAGAGACCCATACACTAAGAAAAAATGGAGAGGGTCATACAATTGGAGAAAGGGGAGATACCAAGGCTACCAGGGCTACCAGAATGAAGGGTACAGAACTCCCACAGAATTATCAAAACCACCTGCGTCATCATCCTCGGCTTCCTCCTCCTCTTTTTTAGAGCAGGCGAGCACAAATACATACAATCTGAGGAGTGGAGGAGAACATCGCACAAAATAGACACTTGCACAAGGAGGGAATACGATATGCAAATTGTCAATCTGTCAAAATATAAACTATCTCAAAGTGAAGAAAATATTCTAAGAACAGGGTTATCTTTCGTTCCGACGACGAAATTCGATGCGTTTAATTGGATCAAAGATATTAATCTTTTCACTAGAAAACTCAAATGGAGGAAATACATCGGTGGAGAAAAAGAGGTGTCTTGAACTGGGTGTCTCACATGATATATTAGAAGACATGGATATATTGATTGAATTAGAAAATGAAGGACTTAGAGCCCAGGGTGAAGGCCCCTTCACGGACCTTAGGAACACAAGCAAGAAGGCCCCCCCACTGGGTGACTATGCTGCTATTGACATGTTTTGCAAAGTAGTCACAGAAGAGATCAAGAAAATAGATCCTAAAAAAAATGCATCGATACCCAATCTCACGTCTGATGAGAGGGAGGCATTACATAATCTCGAGTCCAACAAATCGGTGGTGATTAAACCCTCCGATAAAGGAGGAAATGTAGTTATCTTAGACCATGATGTATATGTTGGTATGTGCGAGACATTAATTAAAGATCGAACGAGTTATGAACAACTAAGGGAAAACCCCACCCCAGCATACCAAATGGAATTGAGAGGGCTTTTATTGAGAGCCAAAGAGGATAAGCTGATTTCATCAGTTGAATTCGATTTTCTATGCCCGAAGTTTCCTAAATTAGCAACCTTTTATTCCCTACCTAAGGTCCATAAGGGTACAACTCCCATAAAAGGTAGGCCAATCGTCTCAGGTGTAGACTCACTTACTCAAAACTGTAGTACGTATGTAGACCGTATTTTGAGACCATTTGTGACATCACTTCCCTCATATATACGTGACACGCTAGACCTTTTGACTAAACTTGATGGGATAGTTCTGGAGAAGGACATGATCCTTACATCCATTGATGTAGAATCTTTATATACCAGCATCCCCATCAAGCAGGAATAAGAGCTGTTGAATACTTCCTACAAATGAGAGGTAATCAGTATAGAGCACACAACAAATTCATTGTGGAACTTATGAAATTCATCCTCATGCGTAATGTATTTCTCTTTAACTCAAAATTCTACCACCAACTCAGGGGCACAGCGATGGGGAGCCCCTGTGCTCCCACATACGCTAACTTGCTCCTGGGTTGGTGGGAGAATACAGTGGTGTTTGGGGATGAGGAAGTCAATTGGCACCCCCAGATTTATTTCTGGGGGAGGTACATTGACGATGTGCTGGTCATTTGGACAGGTAGTATTCAATCTTTTGAGGAATTCGTGGGTGAGTTGAATAAGAACAACTTGGGACTTCGATTCACTTACGAAATTGGAGTGGATAAAATATCTTTTCTTGATATTTTTATTAAGAAAGGTGAGGATGGACTTTTGGAGACGACGCTATATAGAAAACCGAGTTCAACAAATAGCTTTCTCAGATGGGAGAGCTATCACCCTTTTAATTTGAAGAAGGGGATCCCGAAGGGACAGTTTATGCGTATTCGCAGAAACTGTTCAAATGATCAAGAATTTGAGCGACAAGCGTCTCAACTATCTAAAAGATTCTATGATCGGGGTTACCCGAAAAAAATGATAAGTAATGCCTTCAGTCAAGCAGCCCGAACGGAGAGATTGAGCCTTCTGCATAACACCAAGAAGAAGGAGGAAACGACCAGAACTAGATTGATAGCAACTTATGATGACCAGAACTCCCAAGTCATGAGGATTCTGCGGAACCATTGGAGTATACTTCAACAGGACAGAGACCTAGAAGAGACCATCTTCCCATACCCTGCAGTGACGTTTAGAAGAGGATGTAACATCAAGGATCTGGTTGTAAAGAGTCATTTTTCTCCTCCCGAGAATTTAGGTTCAACTTGGCTACAACAAAGAGAGCATGGCACTTTTAAATGTAGGTCGTGTAAATTCTGTAGTTTTATTGACTCTTCCAAGGAATTCCGTAGTGTGCGGACTGGGAGGGTTTATAGGAACAGATCATTTGCAAACTGTAGGACCCAAGGGGTAATTTATCTCTTTACGTGCACCTGTCCGAAAAACTATGTTGGAAAAACCAAAAGACAACTACGTGTTCGGATAGGGGAGCACCTTGGGGACATCCGTAATGATAGAGATACCCCGATAGCAAGGCACGTTAATTCAGAACATGGAGGCATCTTTGATGACGTTAAATTTAAATGTATTGAGACAGTCCCCGAACCCGTGCGTAAGGGTGATTGGGACAGAATCTTATTACAAAGGGAGGCCAGATGGATCTTTTGGATGGAGTCCGCGTATCCAGACGGCCTGAATGAACAAATCAGCTACACCAGCTTTTTGTAACAGGATAAATTGAGTTCCGGCCATACTTTTCTATTTAATCATGGTCTATAGTGGACTGATTTATTATACTTAATCTCAGCACTATAAGGCTGAGTCATTGAATATCTATTACATATATGTAATAAAACAGTGTAGGAACATTATTATTTTTCTTCTATTGACTATAATTTGACTAAGCTTTAATTGTCTATATTTGACCACTGTAACTAGTTGTTCCCATGTGGGTATATGAATTTGTGATTACATATTCCTGGCCCTCTATTTTTATATGTATCATATATACTTGTGAGTATCTAATGTATATATGCACCCCTTCCACATACAGCTACCTATATGAATGTGTTCACACACTCCTTTTCTAAAGTATATGTATACTGGTTACCTGCCGGTATATACAGGTTACTTCCTAAATAAATATAATTGAATATATGAACCCCTTCCACGCTTACCTACTTAGATGTATTTATGTTTATAATTTTCTGGCCTGAGTGTATATTATGTATGCCCATGAGTGTATATGTGGGTTGCATCTTAAGCACGGATATTTATATATGGACCCCTTACACCTATATACCTCTGTATGGTAGGGGCGATTATCTGTGCATCAAATCTTATTGTTGTCTGGTACACATATACACCATAATTATATAAAGGTAACGTGCGAGGTAGTGTCTGTGATCTTACAGCACTCCTCGCCCATCCTAATGCGCGTGCGCGCGCTGCTGCGGTGTACGCACTGTTGTATTATTCAGACGCGGTCAATATGACTGTGGGTGCTTACTGTGCGCATGCGCGAGATATGTGGCGCGCGTGCGCAGTGCATAGGAACGTTTCTGCGTCGGAACTATTGGCGAGTGCAAAAGAACCGTGGGTACTATCTGGTGGTTGCACTGCCTGACAGGAAATGACCTGATTCTCTGCCATTGGCGTGATTTTCAACTATATAAACTGGATTTGGAGTATCAGCTAGTGAATGAACGCCCAGATGGAGTACATATCGTTACCTGGGGATTATTTCCTTGATGCGATTCAGGTATTTGAATTCTTTATGCTGTGCAGTTCTGATGCTTATGCATACTTACATATGGGTTCATGTGAATACAGCAGGCCTGTTACTAATACTGTTTTTTATATGATTGGTATTGCAGAGGGTTTGAACGCTATCTAGGGACTCTGCTTATATTGTTTTCTGAAAGCCTGGGTATGTATGGTTTGGTGTGGTGCACACATTATGGGTGGTGAGATATCACTCGCACTGAGTATTACCCTCTATTAGCAGGCTGGTGGGGTGCACAATTTCTGGTGCTTATCTGAGGATGATTATAGCCGGTATTTAATTTAAGATATTTTTTTAAGGTTGCATACTCCACATGACTAATGTTTTTGGATGCATGGATTGTGTCTGTTGCGGCAATTTAGCCTGAACCTGTTTCAGATTCTACGTTCAGCAACAAGCTACCAGGTATTGGATTGTTGTACTTTTTTCCTCAAATAACTATATATTCTATGGAGCTTATGCTTTATCAAAAATCTACAAGTGTAAAATGCCCCTCTTTTTGATTGCTAGGTGCATGAAGTGGTGTTTTATTGTTTTCTGGAGTATGTACCATATTATCTATTGGTCCTGGTACGATTCTTTAATGGTCAGTGATTCACTATTTATATGCCATATTGTGGTGATTACAACAGTGGTCTCTATGGTTTAAGATAAAGTAAACCCTGTGTTCTATTCTAGGTTTGAAGCTGTGTGTTTCAAGGATCCATGCTGTTATACCCCTGATGAGCCCCTATTTGCTAACTAAGGAGTGAAACGCGTAGGGTGAATCCTGGACAAAAAACAGCTTAAGTCAATATTTGATATTCATTGTGTGTTGACTTGAGGACGTAGTCTGGCCCATCCCTACTAGTCTATGACTGATGATTAGTGACGGATTTATTTCCCTCCTTAGTACATCTCATGTGTATATATAATCTTGTGGGCTTTATCTTTGGTGTTGCACTTTACCCACTGCTATTCAGACACACTGGATGTCTTTTGAGAGTGAGTGGAGGGTCAGCTTAGGACGTCAGTCGACGAGGAACGGGGGCGTCATGATCAATTAGGACGCCGACCTCTGTATGTAAGGAAGGGTGAGAGAAGGATAAAAAACATTTTCTCGCCTTTCTTTCCAACAATAATTTAATATAATTTTATTATTCTATGTATGTATGTACTCTGTTTGTGGCATATATGTCCAATAAAAATTATGTTTTTAAGGTAAAAGGATTTTTACCCTTAGCTAGCAATACAAAAAATGCAACAGGAGCCCACGCATTTTTTTTTAAATTATTTATTTAAATAACTAAAAAAAAAAATGGGCTTCCCTGTATTTTGATTGCCTGACATCACAGTACTGTATAAATAAATAAATAATTAAAAAAAATGAACTGGCGCTCTGCGGTATTTTTGATTCTCAGCGCAGATAAAGCAGACAGCTACGGGCTGCCACCCCCATCTGCCTTGCATTACCTTGGCTGGCAATCAAAATACAGGGAATCCCATTAATTTTTTTAATTTAAAAAAAATGAAAAAAAAAAAATGCATGGGCTCCCGCCGTATTTTGATCGCCAGTCAGGTAAAGCAAGGCAGCCAGGGGCTGGGATTCTCTGCAGCCCGCAGCTGCCCCTGGAAATGGCGCATTCTTTCTTAGCGCCATTTCCAGGTGCTTTATCCGGCACGTCCAGGATGGCCCGGCCGTGATGGCGGTGGCTCGCTGGGTAATTAAAGGGTTAATAACAGTTTTGTATTCTCAGATGGTACCAAGCCCGAAATTCATGGTGTCACTTTAAAATAGATATGGGCACCATGAATTTCTAGGAAACAATAAAAAAGACACAACACAGAGACATTTTTTTGTTGATTAGAAATAAAACAAAAAACATTTAGAGACTCCACCTTTATTATAAAAAAAAATCCTTGGTCGAACACTGCTTTGGGGGCGTGGCTTGCTGATGGCAGAGTGAGACACACATCTCCTTAGCTCTGTGCCCAGGCCACCCTTTCAGCCTCTTACAGGCGGTGCAGCTGAGCCCAAACCTCACATGGGCAGACCCAGACGTTCCCTCTAGCAAGTAGCAGATCTGGAGACCGGGACAAGCAGGATGGATCGCTTCCGGCCTCCAGCACCCCCACTCAAACATGAGCTGCTCAGGCCAAGATGGCGACGGCAGGGAAACAACAACACTCCTCACTGAACCATGTCTCAAAGGTAAGGGATTCCCCAGTCACCACTTCTCAGGATTCCAGTGAGAATGAAATAGAGGAGGTGAATCTCCGTGACATTAGTCAATACATTAAATCTCTCCCCACCAAACATGATTTGGAAAAGCTAGTGTGCAGACTGGAAAACACCTACAAGCAAGAGATACATGCCCTGCAGAGGGAGTTTACAGAGAGAGTGGAGCGGGTGGAGAGAGCATAGGATGCAGCTCTATCAGAGTTAAGGCAGCACCGTGAAATAATTAACCATCACTCTGCCAGGCTGGAGGAGCTTGAGGCAGGCCTGGAAGACCAGGAAAACCGCAATAGACAGAATAATATCCGCATACTTGGACTCCAGGAATCAGTGCCATCATCCAATTTAGATGCCGCAGCACAGCAGATATTCATGCAGATTTTGGGGGACGATCAGGTAACCACTGAATTAGATCGCATTCATAGAGCTTTGGGGCCCAAACCACCCAACAACGCACAGCCCAGAGATGTGATATGTCGGGTGCACTTGTATAAAACCAAGGAGCCCATTATGGCAGCAGCCAGATCCAAAGGCCCAATTACTTTCCAGGATTCTCAGGTTACGCTGTTCCCTGACCTAGCCAAGTGCACCCTCATGCTGAGGAGGGCCTTGCGCCCCCTGCTGGATCAACTCCTGGACAAAAATATATTATACAGATGGGGCTACCCCTTTCAACTGGTGGCTACAAAGGAGGGCAAGTCGGCGATATTTCGGTCCCTTGGGGACCTTCCTAAGTTCCTTGGAACATTTGAGTTACCAATGACAGATCTACCTGACCGTCCGAAAAGCCTACACCTGCCGGTGATTCCACCCAATTGGCAAGAGGCCTCAGGATCGAGGAACAGACAGAAAAACCCCAAACAGACCTCAATGGAGCTGCAGAGGTCCCCTTCTTGAGATCTCCTTTGACATTTAAACGTTTCAGGATCACCAGAAGACAGACCCACTGGGTCTCTTTACATCCCTTTTGCTGGTCCTAAAACAGGGATGCCATGATTTCTCCTCCTTCTACCCATTAACAATGTGACCTGGAGATTTGTGAGCTGTTTGTAACTTGTTTGGGAAGTCAGAATAACATTAGATAGTCTGTGACTTTGCTCTCTCTTCCTGCACAAAAAAACCCAAACCTCTTCCTTCTCCCTTCCTCTCTGTCCCCCCTACTCCCCCTCTTACCCCTTTTTCCCCTCCTCTCCCTCCCTTCTCCCCCTCTCCCTCTCCCCCCTTGCCCCCCTCCCTCTCCCCCACTCTCCCACCCTCTCCCCCTCTCTCACCCTCTTCCCCCCCTCCCCCCTTCTCCCCCCTCCCTCCCCCCCCCTCCCTCTCCCTCCTCCCTCTCCCCCCCTTCCTCTCCCCCCTCCCTCTCCCCCCTTCCTCTCCCCGCTCCCTCTTCCCCCTCCCTCTCCCTCCCCCTCTCCCCTCCTCCATCTCCCCCCCTTTCCCTCCTCCCTCTCCCCCCTGCCTCTTCCCCCTCTCCTCTCCTCCCTCTCCCACCCTCTTCCCCCCCTCTCTCCCCCACTCTCTTCCCCCCTCCCTCTCCCACCCTCCCCCCCCTCTCCCACCAGTAGTGTGCATTACACATGATCCATCAAAAGTAATCTGACAGGTGCCCTGCCCCTATCAAAATGTGTCTAGTTGTCCTGTAGCACGCCCCTTATCTATCAAAGTGTATCAAAATGTGTTCTGTTTTATTGGTTCGTGATATATTTATTGGATTTTGATAAATCTTGGTGGTGTAATTCACAATCTATAATATTAGTTCATAGGACTAATATTATAGAATGTGAATTACACTACAACTTACAATTAACATTTGATTGGGCATATTATGTATATGGCCAATTATACTATTACCCGTTCTGTGCTATTAATCAGCTTTTATAACTCCCCGAGTATAAAGTTAAACTGTTTGTATAAAAGACAGACAATAATATTATTTACCATTATTCACACTGTGTATTTGATTTTGATTGGGCATATTATGTATATGGCCAATTATACTATTACCCCGTCCGTTGCTATTAATTAGCTTTTATAAGTCCCCGAGTATAAAGTTATACTGTTTGCATAAAAGACAGACACATTAAAAGTTTAAATTCTTTATTGATCAATTGCAATCAGTAAAATGTCAGAGCATTACAATTAAAACTGTATTAAAACAGAACAAAATAAAAGTATTACAAGCAATGGCATAATAAACTATTTAATAATATACAAATATATATTAATTCTCTTACATAATAATTTACTACGTTACAATTCAGCAGTCTGAGTGTTACATTGTGAGCCACATTGATTGTAGTATCGGGAGAGTCCTTTTTTTAGGCAGCAAACTTGCTTGTGTGATACCTAATGGAGAATGTAAAGATTGAATTGGTCGGCAGGGTGTAGATAGAGTCTGAAGTTTAGATACACCACTAGCTTCATTGATAGGCAATTTTAATCCATCTAAAACCGCTCTAGTAGTGGGATTACCCACAATGGTAGACGGTATATTTAACTCGGCCATTGCCTGCATAAACGTATTCCATCCCTGGGGTAAAATTCTGTTAGTCAAGGCATGACTCTGTGTTGTATTACGTACTAAATCCAGCATGTTAGATACAGGTATTACAGATTCTTTGAAAATAAACTCGCTTTTATCATTCCATGTTGCGATATTTTTGCTCTGCAGCAGTCTGTTTAGTAAAAATTCAGCATTCTTTTTATATCACTGGTTTACATGACTTACAATTTCAATGACAGTTTTGTTTTCATCAGGGTCTGGATTTGACATTTGCCGATGATCAGACTCAGGAGTGTTAATGATCTTTAAAGTTGATAGTTCCATTGCATCATGTTTAGCATGAACCAAGTATCTCTCTAGTACCTCACTATATTTTTTAATTTTCACGTCGTCAGGTATGTCACGAAGCTGTAAAATGTCACTAATTTCATCATCAAGGTGGCGAATGACATTCTGCCGTATGTTACCTGTAATAGGGGGGCTTAGCATTATTTGCCCGTGAGTAGACTTGTTATTATCGGGATTGCAAAGCCTAAAAGAAGACCTATAAACCCGCCGGTCTGATTTAGTAGACGTTTCTTTTTCTTTATGGGCTGTGATTTATCACTCAGGGTTCTTATAGCTTTACGCCACTTCTTTAGAATATTTTTTTGACGCTCTTTCAGAGGAATTCAGCCTTTTAAGATGTTTAATGCAATCTCTCCAATGGCTGTAATTAAATCACGCTTTGCATTGCATAAAATAGATTTTCTGACAGCAGGAGTTGCCTTCATTAGCGTTTTTAAGAGAGCCTATTTATGACGGATTCTCTCAGACATCTTTACAACACTGCATACACAGCATAGAATGTCTGATTTATTGTAAAATTCACTTTTTAGAAGTATTTTTCTTTTGAATATACACAGCTGGCAAAGCTGGTGGAAACAAGCCTGTCCTTAAGCGCAGATCCTCAGGGGTATTGGCTCTCAAGTCTAACAGCAAATACCCATAAGGCTCCCGTGTGGCATCCTCAAAAGTTTCTAAGAAGAAGCGTGTTTTTCCGGGGTACATTTGGCGAGCTAAAGTTACAATTTGTAATTTATCTCGAGGGTTATTAAAAAGTACCATGTACTTTGTGGTCAAATTTATCGTGCGACTTTTCTTACCCTGACAAAATATGTTTTGTACCAGGTAGAAAATGCTGAGGTTTCTGTGGTGTACATACTTGGTAAATGCTTTTTCTATCTCACAGTTATCACTAGCACTCTCCATGAGGTCATCAACAATAGTCAAATTTACCTTGTCAGGCTGGAATAAATTATCATCTACGAATGCATGCGGCAGACCCTCCACAAATCTGATGTTGGGAAAAGAGAGAGAAATTTCGTCATATAATTTTTGCCAGCACGAATAAAACCAAACAATATTATCTGGTTTGTGCGAAAAATGAGTATCAATATTATGTAATAACTGTTTTACAAAATAACTTTTTCCAGAATTAGACGGCCCTGCTTGAATACATGAGAATGGGTGCTGCAGTCTTGGGTCCATCTTGATCCACAACTAATAGCCAAAGGGTAGGGTGGTAAAATCGTCTAACAGCCGGCGCTTTGTGTAAACAGACTTTTGTGTTTTGCGCAATGGCCTTGTCTCAATGTCCCAGTACTTTTTATTTCTCACAATACCCTATTGTTTAATGATAATTCGTCTCTGTGTTTCTGAGTCAGAATTACGCGGGTAGTCCAGAACTAGGTCTTTTAGACTGTTGAAATTAATAGACTGTGTGTTAGCAACATTTAGTGTTATACCCTTCACTTTTAAGACAGTTTTACCAGTGTTGAGTTTGTAGCCATAGGTTTTTGGTCCCGCAGATACAAATTCAGTGATGTACGTGTCATCAGGTATCTCACTGGTCAATTCCCCCAGGTAATCACCTAAAGTCGGGTTCCACTCACCAGTTTTCTGCACAAAAATTACTGAATCTGTGTCATGATAAAGACATAGAATACAGCTCTATTCGGGCATACGCCGTTGTAAAACAGGCAATAAAAATGTTTGTGTTTTAGTTGATGGTGTGGTGTCCTTTTACATATTTCCAATTTATGGTGGCTGTTTGATCATCAATAAAATGAACCGTTGAGATGTCATAGTACGGTAGAAACACACGCTGAAAAAGCTCATCACGGTCGCTAACAATGCTGGTACATGGTAAATTAGATCTCTGTGCAAACTTGCCCCATAAAGAATTTAAGCACAATTTAGAGATCTGTCTCTTAGCCAGATTCACCCCAATATCTTCAGGGCGTAATTGCACACCTTCTCTCTCTAGAAAGGAATCAATGTATTGCTGTTTTTTTGTATCATCAGTGCACCAGCTGGGATAGCCAGAAGCCTCCTGCTTATCCCTAAGATGTAATTTAATGTATGGGGCAAACAAATCATCACTGGCTTCAGGAAAATGCCAGATTTCATAGATGTGTGCTATCCTATACCCTTTTTCTGTGGCCATCTCAAGTTCTATAGTGCACCATGTAACTGTCAGAGAACGCTCTTCATCACTGTGACCGCAAACCTCTGTCTGTGAATTTACAGCGCATGTGTGGCAAAGAATAAACATTAATTTTTTATTGAGTTTTATCGGCAAAACAGGAAAAAATAAATCTCTTGGAGGGTAGACCTTGACTTTGGCAATACCAAAGTATTTTTTAATGAACCCAAAATTCTCGTAGATAATGTGCGGATGACCTACAGGGTATGTTTTAGTTTTGTTTACAAAAGGGTACAGACTTGTGAAATCAAATCAAATGTATTTTGATTACATCTACAGGTATTACAGATTCTTTGAAAATAAACTCGCTTTTATCATTCCATGTTGCAATATTTTTGCTCTGCAGCAGTCTGTTTAGTAAAAATTCAGCATTCTTTTTATATCGCTGGTTTACATGACTTACAGTTTTCAATGACAGTTTTGTTTTCATCAGGGCCTGGATTTGACATTTGTCGATGATCAGACTCAGGAGTGTTAATGATCTTTAAAGTTGATAGTTCCATTGCATCATGTTTAGCATGAACCAAGTATCACTGTAGTACCTCACTATATTTTTTAATTTTCACGTCATCAGGTATGTCACGACGCTGTAAAATGTCACTAATTTCATCATCAAGGCAGCGAATGACCTTCTGCCGTATGTTGCCTGTAATGGGGCCAATTTTTGGAGATATATTTAATCAATCAAAGCTCATACTGAATGGACTTGACCTCAAGATCAAGTTGTCAAGAAATAAGGATAGTTTCTGTCTGATGTCAGCTGATGCTGAGCAATATAAAGTACAGATCTCACAAGCAGCTCTCTATGTAAAAAGAGTACAGGTTTCTCCAGCTGTACGAATAGGCCACAGTCAGGCCCTACTATCTGCAACAGCCAAATATGCTATAGATAGGGTCTGCATGAAAGTATACAGCATACCGGCTGGAACGCGAATTACAAACCATGAGAACCTCTTCTTAGGCAAAATTCCTTCAACAGTTATATTAGGATTTGTAGATAATGAAGCATTTAGTGGTTCATATAATAAAAATCCTCTGTGCTTTACTCATTATAATATAAGCCAGACAGCAATCTACGTCGATGGACAACAAATACCAGCATGGCCATACCAACCTAATTTCGAGAGTTTATGTTGTGACGCCCTGAACAAGCCAGGGGTCACAGGTAATGACATCACCACACCCTACACCCCGGTTAGGTACATCAAAGCTAGACCAGAAATACTTGTTGCCTTCCCCAGGGGCTGTTGTCCACACCAGGGGGTGGAGCCAGACGGTTGGTCTCCACCCACCAAGGAGTTCACAGTCCTGGAGGAGGGAAAACACAGGCAGTTAGTGAGAGTTAAGCTAAGGAAGTGGAAGGAGGAAAGGAGTAGAGAGGAGAAAAGTGACAGAGAAAGAGCCTGAAGTTGGTCCGGGTGTGTGCCCCGGACAAAGACAGCAAGGTTAGCAGACGGTGGTGATCGTCTGCAGGAGTGGCCTATCGGAGTTACCGTGAGGACCGCGGACGGGTGGTGGCCCGGCAGTACCGGACCGGTACACAAGGAGAAGCCAGCACCATTGGCAGGGGCCTTTCGGATCCCGGCAAGGCTAGGAGTCGCCGTGAATTTGCCAAATCCGTCAGTGAAGGGGACCTCCGGGTCTCCAAACAACTAAGTCCCGATTGAAGGCAACAGTCCAACCGTATGAGAGAGACACTGCCACCGCCAAGGTACCAGTTTCTCAGGGCCAGCACCTGCGGGCAAAGAGGGGCTCCTCCGGCCCATATTCAAGTCGGGGAGCGGGTAACCGGTGGGAATCCATCGCTACCAACACTGAACTTAGGTGCAGGAAAAGAGACAGTCACCGTTAACTACCGGGGAAAAGCAACAGCAGCCGTCCATGGGAACCGTCTTTCCAGCCGTGTGTGTTACCGAGAACTGTGTCACCGTCTCAGGCTGAGTGAGTACCACCGTGCCGTGAGGCACAGCGCTGCCCCCCCCCGCGACCCTGCACCTCACCAAGCCCTGCACCGGCCCCGCTATCCCTCATCCTCCACCTCATCACTGGGCCCCGGGACAACCACCCCCTACCCACGGAGGGGAGAACTAACAACTTTGCTGCTCCCTGTCACCGCTCCCGGGATCCCCATACAGAGCAGCGGTGGTGTTACCAAAAATCATCACAACCGTGGGTGGCGTCACGGACAATAAATCCCCAAAACCAAACCCCTTTCCACTCACGGGCGAGGAGCGCCGCTCGAGTCCCCAGGATCCGGCCCATCGCTCGAGCCACCGAGCAGCAGTGGCCGCAGCAGCAGCGGCGGCCGGACCCGAGCAGTGGGAGAGCGCAGCGTCCCCTCCTCCGCCCGCGACAACTTGGCGTCACGAACAGGATCTTACCGCTCTGCCGCTGGGTAGAGGTGCGCCTTGTTACCGCCGGAGGTGTCCGGCCAGAAAATTTCAGAAACCGCCATCTTTGGCGCGAAAAGTTCCTGCTCGAGCGTCTCCTTGAGTTGTGGAGGCGTGAAGGCCAAAACCCCGCCCCGATAGAGGAGGAGCCGGAAAGAGGCTAAGGGGGACGAAAACAAGATGTCTGCGCCCGACGGAGCCGCTGGAGGAGCGGTGGTCGCAGCCGCAGGGGCACCCGTGGATGGGAATGGGCCTGCTCAGGTCCCAGCCGCGCTGGCGGGGGGTGCCGTGGCCCCAGCTCTCGCTCAGGTGATGCCGTTCTCCTTGCCCTATGTGCCCGGAGCTACCTGGCTGCCGCAGTACGATGGGAAACCTGATGCGTTACAGGGCTTTCGGAAAAAGCTTAGCCCGCTCCTGGAATTGTACCCCCTGACTGATAAGCAACGTGCAGCGGTAGTGCTGGGGCAGCTAACCGGCGTGGCTGAGCAGGAGGCGGAGACCTGGGCCGAGGGGGACCGGTCCTCTGTAGCCACCATCTTTGAGAGACTACAGATTGTCTTTGAGACCCGTACCGAAGCGGAGCTGAGAATGCAGTTTTACCAATGTCGGCAACGACCTGTGGACAGTATTCGGGACTATGCTTTACGTCTGCAAACCGCCCTCCGCACACTGAAGTGGGTAAACACCATCAATGAGGCGGACAGCAACAAAATGTTAGTAGAGCAATTTGTGCAGAGGATGAGGTCCTCTGAGGATCGCAAACAACTCCGACTGTGGGCCCTGGAACACCCTGATGTGGACTTTGCTGTGTTAAAGGAGCGGGCCATTAAAGCTCTGCAACCCCCAGCTTCAGAAGTCTTGGAGCCAGCCCCATGGCCAGTTGAGACGGCCCCCGTCGTGGTGGCCCCTGCCCTACCAGCGTCTCCAGTACCTACGGCCCCAAGCAGTACGATGGAGGAACTGGCTGCCCAGGTCCGCCGCATGGATGGAGACCTCGCCAAGATTCTCGCCGCACTCCAGCCTCTGACCAGATCCCAGCCTCCCGCAAAGATACAGCTCGCCGACAGCCCTGAGGATGTTCCCTGGATGCAGCGGAGAAGGGCTAATGATTCGCGGAACAGACCTCCAATCTGTTACAGGTGCAGTAAGCCTGGCCATTACTTCCGACAGTGCCCGTTAAACGAGCAACCCCTGGGGCCACGGGCCAGTCCTCAGGAGTAGAACCCCGTGGCCCCCCAGACAGGCGGGACCGGTATATCGGGGCCCGGCCCATCATCCCCGTGGCTGTGGACGGCATACCGGTGATGGCTCTCTTGGACACTGGATCACAGGTAACCACCATACCATACACATTGTACCAACGGTATTAGGGGACAGACGAGCTGGCTCCCCCAGATGCTAGTATAACGCTTATTGCTGCTGATGGACTCCCACTGACCCAAGTGGGATATAAACAAGTGGCCATGACTGTGGGGCGAGCTGAACTGCAACACCAGGGTATGATTGTGATCATGAATGAACCCAGTGATCATAACCCGAAGATAGTGCTAGGAACTAATGTGATGGAGCACTGTATGAGTGATGTGTTGACCTTACTGCAGCAACTGGCTGCCACGGCGGCGGGGAGCCGACAGAGAGCTGTGCAGCGTGAGATCCGAGCCTTGATGTACCGCCAGCATGTAAACTCGACAGGAGAAGAGATTGGTGGGGTGAGAGTGATGGATGTTGCCCCGTTGTATGTGCCCCCTAGGAGTGAGATGATGATTTGGTGTAGGGCAGCAGTAGGGCCTCAGGGGCGTGACTACCCTGCCATGATAGAGCCCATGCCCTCCGAACACTGGCCCACAGTAATGGCCGCCCAAGGAGTGGTAGATGTAAGTAGGGGAAGAGTGCCCGTGAGGGTGCTGAACTGTGGGGAGGAAGAAGTCAGGCTTCCCCGGTATGCTACACTTGCCAAGTTGCTCACCCTAGATCCCCACACCATCCACAAAGCAGCTCCTCCAGTTTCACCACCTGCTGCCAGTACTCACCCGCCCAAAGGAGAGTTAGACGAGTGGCACCAACAGCTACACGTAGGCACTGACGATACCCCTACACATCACAAAGAAGGGGTATACAGGGTGGTACGGGAGTACGAGCAAGTTTTTAGCAAACATCCCCTAGACTTTGGGCAGATTAAAGGGGTCCAACACCATATCCCTACCGGTGAACATCCCCCTATCAAAGAGAGGTACAGGCCCATTCCCCCTGCACACTACCAGTGCGCCAAGGACATGTTGAGGAACATGAGGGAGGCAGGGGTTATCAGGGACAGCTGTAGTCCCTGGGCCGCCCCGTTGGTGCTGGTTAAGAAGAAGGACGGCACCATGCGGATGTGCGTGGATTACTGGAAGATTAACCAGATAACGCATAAAGATGCCTACCCTCTGCCCCGTATCGAGGAGTCCTTGTCCACGCTGAGAACCGCAAACTACTTCTCCACCCTTGACCTCACCAGTGGGTACTGGCAGGTGGCTGTGGCGCCCGAAGACCGAGAGAAAACTGCCTTTACCACCCCTATGGGACTCTGTGAATTCAACAGTATGCCGTTCGGGCTGTGCAATGCCCCTGGTACCTTCCAACGGCTGATGGAGTGCTGTTTGGGGCACCGGAATTTTGAGACCGTCCTGTTGTACCTGGATAATGTAATTGTGTATTCACAGACATATGAAGCCCATCTGGAACACCTGGCCGAGGTGTTCGCATCCCTTGCCAAGTACGGGATGAAGTTGAAGCCCTCCAAGTGCCATCTGTTGAAACCCAGAGTGCAGTACCTGGGGCATGTAGTGGGAGCAGAAGGTGTCGCCCCCGACCCCGAGAAGGTCACTGCCATCCAAGACTGGCCGAGGCCAACCACAGTGAGGGAAGTAAGGCAGTTTCTGGGTCTGGTAGGGTACTACCGTCGCTTCATCAAAGGATACACGAAGATGGCTGCCCCCATGCAAGACCTCCTCGTGGGACAGACCAAAGGTGGTAGACCCCTCGGAGCCCCACTGGTGTGGGAAGAGAGGCATGAGGAATCCTTCTGCCAGCTGAAAGCGGCCTTGACCGGAGAGGAGATCCTAGAGTACGCTGATTACAGCCGCCCATTCATCCTCTACACTGATGCCAGCAATGTGGGTTTGGGGGCAGTCCTATCCCAGGTCCAGGACGGGAAGGAAAAAGTGATTGCTTATGCTAGCCGAAAGCTCCGACCGACTGAAAGGAACCCTGTGAACTACAGCTCCTTCAAGCTCGAGCTCCTGACGCTGGTGTGGGCTATCACCAAGCGGTTCCACCATTACTTGGCTGCAGAAAAATTCACCGCTTTCACAGATAACAATCCGCTGACCCACTTGGACACGGCCAAGTTGGGTGCGTTGGAACAGCGGTGGGTGGCCAGGCTAGCCAACTATGACTTCACCATCAAATACAGGGCCGGTCGTGTCAACGTTAATGCTGATGCACTCTCTCGGATGCCCCACTTGTCAGAAGAAGGGTGCGAGGATGACGACCGCGAAGAGATCGAGTTGCCTGCATTTCACCAGCTGCCAACTGAGAAGGTACATGTCCACCAACAACGGGTGAACCTGGATCCACTGCCCAGTCAGGAGTGGCAGGAAGCTCAAAACCAGGCGCCCGCTGTCCACCTAGTCAAGACCCTGATGGAGCAAGGCGCTGCTGGGATGGACCCTGCCGCCCCAGCTGAAGCCCAACCCTTGTGGAAGGAACGGACCCGGCTGTATCTACATCAAGGGAAGTTGTACCGTGAGCTGATTAACCCGAAGACTCATGAGAAAATTCGCCAGTTGGTGATTCCCCAAGCTAATGTGCCCACCGTTCTGCAGGCATACCATGATGGTGCCGGACACTTCGGATGGAAGAAGCTGGAGATGCTGTTGAGAGAGCGGTTCTATTGGAGTGGGATGCGGGAGTCTGTAGAGGCCTGGTGCCGAGAGTGCGGTCCTTGTACGCTGAGGAGGAAGGACGAGGCTAGCCAGAAGGCGCCCCTACACCCGATCGTTACACATCAGCCGCTGGAGCTGGTCACCCTAGACCATGTAAAGCTCACCCCCAAGTGGGTACACCTACGCTCTGACCATAGTAGACCACTATTCGAGGTTCATGGTGGTTGTCCCAGTCAAGGACCTAACTGGTCGTACTGCCGCTAGGGCGTTCCAGGCTTATTTCTGCCGACCACATGGATACCCTGAGAAGGTGCTTACTGACCAAGGCCCGGCCTTTGAAGCGGAGGTGTTCCATGAGTTTTGCCAGTTGTACGGCTGCAAGAAGATCCGGACCACCCCTTACCATGCCCAGACCAACGGCATGTGTGAGAAGATGAACCACTTGGTCCTGGGCCTCCTCAAGATGTTGCCGCTAGAAGAGCGGAACCTGTGGCCGGAGAAGCTACCTGACCTGGTCGATATGTACAACAATATTCCTTCCAGCTCAACAAAGTGCACCCCAGCATACCTGATGAGGGCTCGCCCCGGCCGGCTACCGGTGGATCTGGACATGGGATTGGAAGCCCCAGAAGCACTCCCTTCGACAGCTGAATGGGAAACTCGGCGGAGGGTGCAATACCGGCAGATTCAAGAATATGTCGAGAAGAACTTGAGTCGGGGTCGGGAACAGCAAGAGCAGCGCTTCAACCAGAAGGCGTCTGCTGGCCCTTTCCAGCCTGGAGATGTAGTGCTGAAGCGGAAGAGGAGAACCCACAAGCTGGATGATCAATGTGAACACACCCCATACGTCATACAGCCCACAGGATGGGAAGATGGGAAGGCCTACCAAATCAGTCGTGACCAAGGGGGCACTTTGGCCACGGTTTCCCGGGACCATCTAAAAAGGTGCCCATCAGCATTGAGGGCAGCGGCTGAAGTTCCGGTCCCTCCACCAGCGGAGAAGGCAAAAGAGGTAATCCACACCATGATGGGTGACTTCCCAGCGGACTGGCCTACACAGAACGGCGCGGTGATTCTTCCAGTGATACTGTTCCCACAACCCGTGGATGAAGAAGTGATGGAGGTGGTCGACCGTGAGCCAGTGCCAGTGCCCAGGGATGAACCTGTGCCCAACTTCCCTATGCCTCCGCCTGCCCCACACATTAGCAGGGAAGAGGAACTGATTGTTCCCTCTCCCCCGCTGCCTGTCGCCGCTGACACCGGACCCCGGAGGTCCACTCGTCCCAACCTAGGTAGACCCCCACTTAGGTACAGGGAAACTGTTCTTTAAAAGGGGGAAGGGAGTGTGTGTTTAAAAGTTTTAAAAGTTTTGAAAAATGAAAGTGATTAACCGAAGTTAACCTGATTTACTGCTTGATTGAACCGATTGTTGCCGGCACCGTTGTCCCCGTAGGGACCGTCTGAAGTTGCGTAAGGGACTCCTTACGGACAAGCCCGTGAACTTGCAGGGCAACCACAAACTTGTGGGATGTAAATAAAAATGTTGTTGCAGCTTCCACCGTTACCGCCTCCGGAGAGGCAGATTGGAGGGAGGGCCCGCAGTGGAGCAGGCTGGGGCCCAGCCACCACCAGAACCAGTGGCTACCCTCTGGGGGTTCCAGGGGCTCCCCATGGACGTGGGTCCCCTGGAAAGGACAGATCCCGCTCGGGTAACTTGGTGCAGGACTGGGGTCAAGGGGTGCTGCCTGTTTTCTTAGGGGCAGCATCAGGGACAGGTTACTTGGGTGGGTGAGAGCGGAAGCCGTAACCGTTAACCGTTTGCAACGTTTAAGAAAAGTGCCTCCCGATGTGGGATGATGTTCTTCTACTTGTATTGTTTTCTTATCTTTTTTCAGAAAAATAAAACCGGTGTTGGACGGGCAGCCCGCGGACGGTCTGCATTTTGCTAAGGGGGAATGTGACGCCCTGGACAAGCCAGGGGTCACAGGTAATGACATCACCACACCCTACACCCCGGTTAGGTACATCAAAGCTAGACCAGAAATCCTTGTTGCCTTCCCCAGGGGCTGTTGTCCACACCAGGGGGTGGAGCCAGGCGGTTGGTCTCCACCCACCAAGGAGTTCACAGTCCTGGAGGAGGGAAAACACAGGCAGTTAGTCAGAGTTAAGCTAAGGAAGTGGAAGGAGGAAGGGAGTAGAGAGGAGAAAAGTGACAGAGAAAGAGCCTGAAGTTGGTCCGGGTGTGTGCCCCGGACAAAGACAGCAAGGTTAGTAGACGGCGGTGACCGTCTGCAGGAGTGGCCTATCGGAGTTAGCGCGAGGACCGCGGATGGGTGGTGGCCCGGCGGTACCGGACCGGTACACAAGGAGAAGCCAGCACCATTGGCAGGGGCCTTTCGGATCCCGGCAAGGCTAGGAGTCGCCGTGAATTTGCCAAATCTGTCAGTGAAGGGGACCTCCGGGTCTCCAAACAACTAAGTCCCTATGGAAGGCAACAGTCCAACCGTATGAGAGAGACACCGCCACCGCCAAGGCACCAGTTTCTCAGGGCCAGCACCTGCGGGCAAAGAGGGGCTCCTCCGGCCCATATCCAAGTCGGGGAGCGGGTAACCGGTGGGAATCCATCGCTACCAACACTGAACTTAGGTGCAGGAAAAGAGACAGTCACTACCGGGGAAAAGCAACAGCAGCCGTCCGTGGGAACCGTCTTTCCAGCCGTGTGTTTTACCGAGAACTGTGTCACCGTCTCAGGCTGAGTGAGTACCACCGTGCCGTGAGGCACAGCGCTGCCCACCCGCGACCCTGCACCCTACCAAGCCCTGCACCAGCCCCGCTATCCCTCATCCTCCACCTCATCACTGGGCCCCGGGACAACCACCCCCTACCCACGGAGGGGAGAACTAACAACTTTGCTGCTCCCTGTCACTGCTCCCGGGATCCCCATACAGAGCAGCGGTGGTGTTACCAAAAATCATCACAACCGTGGGTGGCGTCACGACAATAAATCCCCAAAACCAAACCCCTTTTCACTCACGGGCGAGGAGCGCCGCTCGAGTCCCCGGGATCCGGCCCATCGCTCGAGCCACCGAGCAGCAGCAGCCGCAGCAGCAGCGGCGGCCGGACCCGAGCAGTGGGAGAGCGCAGCGTCCCCTCCTCCGCCCGCGACAATGTCGTTAGCCCACATTTCTGGAAAACAAAGGTCCGATTCTGCTTTGGCAATAGACCGTGAAGAATTTATGGATGGATTCACATTATTTGTGTTTGATATATCCCTATATCCCCTGATCAAGAGCCGGTGGTCATTTCTTGCTTGTGAAAACCGGTAACCTATGCGCTGAAGTGCGGTTTGCGGTAGCTACACCCCATACTGTAAATATGATAGTATATGCTCTCAGCTCAACTATACTTGAAATCAACAACAGAAGAGAAGTATTATTTGATTATATCTAATTATGAATACCCTGCAACTCACAAATCTGCTGAAGTCCGATCGTTATACAGAACGTATATTTGCCGGTGTGTTTCTGTGTGATTTGCTACCGTCATATAGAGTGACTCAGAGAACCGCTGCTTATATCGTGAACACAGACACGGCCAGTCAAAGCGGTCGCCATTGGATATTAATTGTACTCTGCGATGATAAGAAGGCAATATTCTTTGATAGTTATGGCTATCCGCCTTGTTCCATAATTTTTCCTGCTGAGTTTGTAAGATTCTTAAACAGAAACGCTGAACTATATTGTTATCAAAATAATAAATTACAATCAACATATTCACGCTTTTGCGGGCAGTACTGCGTTTACATTTTGTACCATTTAGCACGAGGTACATCATTTGATAAAATATTACAATGCTTTACTACTAATAAAAACAGTAATGATAGTATAGTGGCTTATTTTGTAAAGGCTAAATTATCTAATCACACTGACAATTCAATTTGTCTACATAAGCAGTTTTGCATAGCTCTTTGCAACCATTGATGAGTCTGTTAATTGTGGTATGGTATCTCTCAACACAGCTGTATGGACATTTGTATGTAAGCAAAATTAAGATAGTTAAGCAGACTGGCACAGTATTGTATGGTCAGCAATATAGCTTTACAGAAGGTGATATTTGACCCTATAAGCAGAAATGATGTGTGTTCTAATGCTCTAATGATATTCTGTAAATGTATCAGATTGTTCTGTGACTGAGCCATTCAAAATGTAATTGGTTTTTATCTAAAATGTAATTGCTTTTTGGTCTCAATAAACTTTTTAAACTTTTAATGTATCTGTCTTTTATACAAACAGTATAACTTTATACTCGGGGAGTTATAAAACCTGATTAATAGCCCAGGACAGGTAATAGTGTGATTGAGCATGTACATAATATACCCAATCAAAATCAAATACACAGCGTGAATAATAGTAAATAATATTATATTAGCTAATATTACACTAGCAGAATAATATTATTATATAAACTAATATTTTTACAAGGTCAATTACACTAGCAGAATTTTGATATAAAAACAATAAATATATCACTAGGCAATAAAAGACAACACAACATGTCAGGACTCACTACAGATTACTGTTTCAAAAACCCTCACATATTATACGTTGTGAATTACACTAGTAGAATTAAATACAACTCTAATATGATATAATAGCAATATTCTATTAACTATTAATAGTGTGTATGCTATTTTGTATTCTTCTTGCACACATTGCAGTTTCTGTCCCTGTTAAAAATGACATGTAATCTCTCAACACAGCATTGGATAACATTTCAGGCTTATCATTTCTTGTGGGCACACGCAGGTTAAAACGAGTTAATCAAATTCACATACTAATGTATGGTCACCACTGTCTGTATTTTAAAGAATATGGTATTTTGAATTCTTTAACCACAAATGTTAAGAACTGCTTTATAAGCAATTCTGTATACCTTCTCCTCTTGCCTGGTCATTCACATCTTGTTAGCTGTGGACACGCGCAAGATAAAAGGGACTTAATCAGACTGACACACTATTGTACCATGCCTGATGAAGAGACCTGAGTAGTCTCGAAAGCTTGCAATTATTACCATCTTTTCAGTTAGCTATTAAAAGGTATCAACCACTGAGGACTTCAGTTCTTTTAAACAATTTTTTTTTTTTATCTCTACTGGCTAACACGGTACAAAGATATATTTTACTTGTACACTATTGTATGCTCAGCACAGTAGTTTTTAAAGAATATGTTATTTGAAACCTTTAAGCACAAATGTAGAAAAGAGCTTTATAAGCAGTTCTGTACACCCTCTCTTCAACTGCTGCTGTATCTGTTAATTGTAAGCTGTAGTGTAATACACATTCTATAATATTAGTCCTATGAACTAATATTATAGAATATGAATTACACCACCAAGATTTATCAAAATCCAATAAATATATCACGCAAGCGGGACAGGAAGGTACTAATCAGAGGAGTGCCAACATTCTCCCGGGGTTCCCAGGACCGGTCCTCGGGGCCATAACCCGCCCAGTCCACCAGGAAGAACTGCCGGCCCCGCACGGTCTTCGTGGCCACGATATCCCTTACTGCATAAACGTCATCACCAGCAATAGGAGGAGCCGCAGAGGCGTCATCGGAGAGGGGACCAAGAACCACCGGCTTGAGTAAGGAGACATGGAAGGAGTTGGGTATCCGCATCATGGCCGGTAGCAGCAGTTTGTAGGAGACCTCATTCATCTTGCCGAGAATCTTGAACGGCCCGATGTATCGAGGACCCACCTTGTATGAAGGCAGCTTCAATCGGATGTATTTGGAAGCCAGCCAGACCAGATGGCCTGGAGAGAAGTTCGGTGGATCCAGGCGCCTTTTGTCGGCGTGTTTCTTCACCCGCAGGGAGGCGCGTTCAAGAGAGGCCTTAACAGTGTTCCATATGGCAGAGAAGTCTCGGGTCAGGGCGTCAGCAGCGGGGACATCAGAAGCCACAAATACTGGTAAAGGAACGGAAGGCTGAGTCCATAAACAACATGGAAAGGAGAGCTGGAGGTAGACTCTCTGACGTGATGGTTGTAGGAGAATTCAGCCCAGGGAAGAAGTGTGGACCAATCGTCATGATGGGCGTTGACAGAGTGGCGCAGGAATGAAGTCAGGATCTGATTGACTCGTTCCACTTGGCCATTTGACTGAGGATGGTAGGCTGAAGAAAAGTCCAGAGTCACTCCCAGATGCTTGCAGAGGGCCCTCCAGAAGCGTGAGGTAAACTGGGTTCCCCTGTCAGACACAATGTGTGCGGGAAAGCCATGTAACCGGAAGACGTGCTGTATGAAGGGGTCAGTGAGCTCCGGAGCGGAGGGCAATCCGACCATGGGAATGAAATGAGCCATTTTAGAGAAACGGTCCACCACGACCCATATGACCGTATGCCCGGAGGACAAGGGCAAGTCCGTGATGAAGCCCATGGCAATGTGTCGCCACGGTACAGAGGAAATTGGCAAAGGCAGAAGACGGCCATAGGGAAGGTGCTTGGGCGTTTTGTTCCGGGCACAGGATGGGCAGGCTGAGACGAAGGAGACGACATCCTCGCGAAGAAATGGCCACCAATAGTGATGGGCAATCGTACTCCACGTCTTCTTCTGGCCAGCATGGTGGGCTGTTTTCGAGGCATGACCCCAGTGTAAGACTCTCTGCCTGTTGGTCTCTGAGACATAGGTCTTCCCAGGAGGTATCTGAACCTGAGTGACAGGGGCCACTGAAATGACCTTGCTGGGACAAATGATGGGCTGGAACGCCTCCTCCTCCTGCTCTACTGGCACAAAGGACCTGGACAAGGCATCTGCTCGCACGTTCTTATCCGCGGGCCGGAAATGGAGTTGGAAATCGAACCGGGCAAAGAACAAGGACCATCGGGCTTGTCGTGGGTTCAGTCTTTGAGCCGATCGCAGGTATTCCAAGTTCTCATGTAAATGATCACGGGGTATACTGCACCCTCCAGAAGGTAATGCCATTCCTCCAACGCCTGTTTGACAGCCAATAGTTCTCGATCACCGATGGTGTAGTTGCGCTCAGGTGCCGAGAAGCTCTTGGAGAAGAATCCGCAAGTGACCATTCTCCCGGTGGCGGTCTTCTGCATGAGTACTGCCCCGGCCCCTGAGGAGGAATGCATCCACCTCCAAGGTGAACTGTCGGTTCAACTCTGGACGATGGAGAACTGGAGAGGAAGCAAAGGCCTGCTTCAGGGAGCGGAATGCAGTGTCAGCCGCCGGTGACCAATCCTTCGGGTTAGCCCCCTTCTTGGTCAAGGCCGAGAGCGGCACAGTCAGAGCAGAAAAGTGAGGAATGAACTGACGGTAGTAGTTGGCAAAACCGAGGAAGCGTTGGATAGCCTTCAGCCCGGAAGGAGGAGGCCAGTTGAGAAGAGACCTTCTCTGGGTCCATCTGCAGACCGATGTTGGAGATCACGTAACCCAGGAAGGGAAGAGATGACTGTTCAAACACGCATTTCTCGTACTTGGCGTACAGGCGGTTCTCTCTCAGTCTTTGTAGGACCAGCTTCACATTTTCTCTGTGGGTCGGTAGGTCCGGAGAGAAGACCAGGATGTCGTCCAGATACACGACCACACAGACGTAGAGGAGATCCCTGAATACGTCGTTCACTAGTTCTTGCAAGACTGCCGGGGTGTTACACAGACCAAAGGGCATCACGCAGTACTCGTAGTGCCCATCACGAGTATTGAACGCAGTCTTCCATTCGTCCCCGGAGCGGATTGTAGGCAGGTTGTAGGCACCGTGGAGATCCAACTTGGTGAACACACGGGCTCCTCTAAGCCGACCGAACAATTCGGGAATGAGTGGCACAGGGTATTTATTTTTTTACGGTGATCTGGTTAAGTCCACGGTAGTCAATACAGGGACGCAGGTCACCTTCTTTCTTATTAACGAAGAAAAAACCTGCGCCAGCAGAAGACGAGGATCTCCGAATGAATCCCCTAGCCAGATTCTCGGTGATGTAGGTGGACATGGCCCGTTTTTCAGCAGGGGACAAGGGATATATCCGTCCCCTAGGAGGCGTGGTCCCTGGCAGCAGGTCGATGGCACAGTCGTAGGGACGATGTGGCGGAAGCACCTCCGACTCCTTTTTATCAAACACGTCCGTGAAGGACCAATAGGCGGAAGGCAGTCCAGGTAGAGACTCCAGAACCGGAGGTCGGAGGATGGGCTGTGTGGACTTCAGACAATTCTCGTGACAGAACGGGCCCCATCGGGTGATTTCTCCAGTACACCAGCTGACCAAAGGTTCGTGTGCCCGTAACCAGGGTAGACCCAGCAGGATCTGATGGGACATGCGTGGAAGAACATAGAGAGTGATTCTCTTGGTGTGCAGGGCACCGATGCAGAGTTCCACAGGCTTGGTGCTAAACGAGATGGTGTCCGAGAGGGGTCTTCCATCCACCGAAGCAATCACGAGGGGTTTGTCTAGTGGAGTAACAGGCACCTGGTATTTGTCCACCTTAGCCTGCTAGATGAAGTTGCCTGCGGCCCCAGAGTCGAGATACGATTCTGCCGTGAACTGGGACTCCTCCGTTGTCACCTGAACAGTCCATGTAATAGGATCTAAGAGAGTCCCAGTACCTAGGGTGGCCTCTCCTACCAACCCTACGCTTTGGAGTTTCCCGGCCTCTCTGGACAGGACCGTAGCAGGTGTGTGCCATCTCTGCAGTAGAGGCAGAGGCCCTTGGCGAGCCGTTCTGCTCGGCGTTGCTCAGACTGCCTCAGACGGTCGATTTGCATAGGCTCGTGAACGGGAAGGCCAGATGACGCCGCCTGGGGAGCGGCGGGTTTCAACGGAGGGGAGGAGTGCCATACTGGACGTCTCTCACGGGACAGTTCTTTGGATCGTTCCTGAAAACGGAGGTCCACTCAGGTTGCTAGAGCAATCAGGGCATCCAAAGTGGAGGGCACGTCGCGGCCGGCCAGCTCGTCCTTGATACGACCCGATAGCCCTTTCCAGAAAGCGGCTGTTAAAGCCTCATTATTCCATCCTAATTCTGAGGCCAAGGTGCGGAAGCGGATGGCATACTGGCCCACCATCAAGGTCCCCTGACATAACCTGAGGAGTGATGAGGCGGATGCGGCGGCGCATCCATGTTCATAAAATGTGGTACGGAAAGCTTGCAGGAAGTCCTGGATGTTGGTGGCCACCGGATCCTCCTTTTCCCACAAGGCATTCATCCAGGCCAGTGCTTCACCCTCTAGATGGAACATGATAAACGCAACCTTGGCTTGGTCCGAGGCAAAAAGATGCGGAAGAAGCTTGAAATGGAGGGAGCACTGATTCACAAATCCCCTGCAAGCCTTAGGATCCCCAGCATACCGGGGCGGAGATGCCAGGCGGAATTTAGAGGTCTCCGAGGAAGCCCCCACGGGAGCTGTGGACGTGGACTGAGAAGCCAGGGACGTGGCTGTCGCTTGTAGCGTAATCAGGCGGGTATCCACAGACGTCATAAAAGCCTGCATGCGGGATTGGGTTTCACGTTGACGTCCCAGTTCCTGCTGTAATCCTGGGACGCCAGTGCTTCGGCGGGATCCATGGCCTGTTCTAGCTGTAAGGTCCTGGTGGTGGAAACGTGGGGCCGTGCACCGGATTCCTCCAGCGGAGAAACCCGGAGCTTACCCCTATACAGGGACTGTCCGTCACCCCGTCAAAGGGCCTTGATGCACGGTAGTCGAAGCACTAGCTGTGTGGGCACAATCCGTTCCGGAAGGAGGAAGGAAGATGTCCCTGAGGTCACAAGGGTCCAGATGGTAGTCCCAACAACAAGGCTCTGGTTCCGGGTGGAGATGACAGGTGGAACCGGATCCAGCTGGACGAGAGGACGGAGGTCACCACGTGGCGTTGGGGATTGGAGCCGGGTCCGGACTGAAGAAGATGGTGGAGTCCTCAGCCGACAATCCCCGACAGGAATTATGCAGCAGTCGTGGTTAGGACCGGATGGCGTGGCAGGACGGGCTCTGCGAGACAGACAAGGGTTAATACTGGAGAAAGCAAAGAGGGATCTGAACTCCTGGCTTACTAAACACGTAGAACAGGCCCTGCCCACCTGGAAGAAGAATCCTCTTATACCCTGTACCTGCAAACCAATATCCTGTTTCTGAAAGCTGGCCCTTTAATAAAGGGTCAATGACCACGCGCGCGCCCTAACACGCATGCGCGAGGCCTGAGTGCCTGAGACCAGGGAAGGAAGCGGCACCGAGGAAACAGGAGTGCCGGGCAGAGTGTCCTGCGATGCAGAGGGGCGCCTGGAGCGGGAACGCCTGGAGGATACCAGCGAGAGAGAGGGAGCAGGAGGACCAGAAGCGGGAGTGGTGAGCAGAGCGCGCCGTCGGGAACCGGGGGGCGCAGCACGGGGACCGGGGAGCGCAGCACGGGGACCGGGGAGCGTGACAATGCATAATATGCCCAATCAAATGTTAATTGTAAGTTGTAGTGTAATTCACATTCTATAATATTAGTCTATGAACTAATATTATAGATTGTGAATTACACCACTAAGATTTATCAAAATCCAATAAATATATCATGAACCAATAAAAGAGAACACATTTTGATACACTTTGATAGATAAGGGGCGTGCTACAGGACAACTTGACACATTTTGATAGGCACGGGGCACCTGTCAGATTACTTTTGATGGATCATGTGTAATGCACACTACTCCCACCCTCTTCCCCCTCCCCCTCTCTTCTCTTCTCTCACCTCTGCCCGCCCTTCCTTCCATTTCTTCCCCCTCACTCACCAGTTCACCTTCTCCAATCCCCCACTTCACCCTCCCCTCCTACTCTCCTTCGCAGTCCGCTGCACCATCTCTGCTAATGTTTAAGGTTTAAAATTAAGTTACTGTTAAAGTATATGTTTATGGCTTCATTGCAATAATGGTTCTAGTTGCACTACCCCAATATCCCAATGTTATTATACTATGTTTGAATGGCTGGGAGGGTCGGTGAGGGTGTGAGCACTGTTTTCGGCTTCTTCTCCCCCTTCACAGTGCGCAGAGCAGACATTACTGTTTTCCCTAGGCACATCCAGGTCGAGACAAGCGCTTTTGCACAAGCTCTACTATTAATGTTTTTTATCTTATGTCTTCTACCTTTGTCTATGCTTTCTCACTTTTTCCCTCTCTTTCTCGTCTGGGCAGTCGTGGCAGTCCCAAATATCAGTTTGTTTACCCTACTCAGACACAATGAATAGTCTCAAGTTTTGCTCTCTGAACGTAAAGGGGCTTAACATCCCACACAAAAGAAGTCAAATAAGTTATAATAACCATAAACAGCGTGTCTCCATATTACTACTTCAAGATACACACTTTAGGCAAGATTCAGTGCCTCGGTGCTCATCTAAATTCTATCCAGTCTGGTATCACACAGCCGGACATGATCACTTCAGGCTGTAGTTGACAGGGGTGATCACGGCAGGCTGTTTAGTATGCGCGCACCCCCCGCCCATCATCCCGCTCACCTGTCAGCTTTAGCGCTGAGAGATGGGCGGGGGGATGGGTGTGCATATGTAATGAGCGGGCCCACGTGGTCACTGCAGGCGCTGCTGCAGCCTGCTCGTGCCCCCGATGACCCGCTCCACCGCAGCACCCTCATTCCCCGCAGCCCTACATTCAGACTATAAGAGTAGTAATAGTTGGAAACAGCTTTTATTATCTTTCATTACATATATTTCCTTGGGAGAATGAATTAGGTTAGTAGAGTCCAATTTGAGACATTTTAAGGTCATAGTAATGTAAATTTGCCAGTGAAAACCGATTCAGATTAATGTGTTGTTTTTTTTGTACCACGATACTAAAATAATATATCTATCTGTGGTTTTCTAATGAAATTACTATGTGGAGATATCGATAACTTTAAAAAAATGAGAGCACGTTTTTTCTATTGTGTACATTCGGTCCCACATGTATATTTTTCTCGATTTCTGTTTAATATGTAAACATGAGTACATCCTTTCCATATCTCGTTAATGTATCTAAATTAAAAATGTTTTTGAACAAATTAAATATAAAGCCATTATGGAAAAGGGGAGTCTATGAAATAGGATGTTCCATTGTGATTACATGATTGATTGCTCTCAGTGAGAGAAACAAAATTAAAATTTTGTAGTTGTGATACCTTTTAATGGCTAACTAAAATAAAATATGATGTTATAAAGCAAGCTTTCGAGACATCTCAGGTCTCTTCCTCAGGCATGGAAACCTAGAGCAATACATTATAATAAGGGATGATTGAATACCAAAATATCTGCTTCGATGAAAATCCGACGAACTGGTCGCCGCTATTCGACTATTCGCGAATATTCAATGCGCAATGTAAGTCTATGGGAAACTCGAATAATTTCACCTAACGGCGAGCTGCGATGACTGAGGAAAAGGCTTAACTGGATGGAAAAAGACAGAAACAGTATGGGCACAGCCTATAGAAGGTGCCTCACTGCATTTCTGGTGTCTTGGAATAATGTGCTCAGAGCAGCATGCGGCGTTTACCTAGTCGCCAGAACAGCGCTCAAACCAAAGTAATCGCTTTTTTGAGAAACAGAAAGCAGGTCTTTTGGTCTCTTTCTCTCTCCCTCTCTGTCGGTCTCTCCCTCTCCCCACCTCTCTCATACTCACCAATCACTCACTGATCACTGGCAAGGCACTGGCGATACTAATGTACAAGTGGAAAACTCCTTACCCATGTATAATACACCGGTGTACCTAGTTTTTTGGAGCTTCAAAAAATTATGCTACTATGACAATTGGAAGCTGAGAGCAGTATAGGGGTAGGTGCAAATAATGCAGATTTTCACACACACAATAATGATTATTATTCCATAAATTCGAGACCTCCTATATTAGATAACCTACAAGATCTCGTGGAAGAGGATTTGGTTAAATTACATCTTAAGTAGGGATGGGCGAACCCGAACTGTAAAGTTCGGTGTCCGTACCGAACACATGGTGTTAGTGCACACGACCACAAACATGAGCTTTCTGGGATGTTCATATTACAGTTCGTGTAACCGTTCGGGTCCAGGGGCTGTTAAAAAAAGCACGTTATTAAACATTATGATCATACTTACAGGTCCCGTGACATCCTGCAGACTCTGTCTCCCAGCGCTTCTACTAACGCGTCCGTCTGATCATTGCTGTTCCTCCTGGTAAGCACCTCTGGCTAAAAGGACCTGCCGTGACCGTGACATCATACCTATGTAACCAGTCACGTGTAAATGCTGTATTACCTCATTGGCTACAGACTGGTCACGTGAGTATGGCATCATCACAGGTCCTGGCTTGCCGTGATCCGAGTGTCATCGCATCACGGTACACAATCTCCCGATGGCAGCGGGTCAGCTGCATGTATTTCCACAGCTGAAGCGCTGCTGTCAGGAGAGTGGGTTGATGCAATGCGAGACGCAAGTGCAATCATCCCGTCACTGTCAGCCTGCTGCATCGCTCTGTCCAGAACGATGTAGCAGACCTGACATGGCTCTCTGTGCTTCTCACTGTGTATAGACACTGTCTGTGCACAGTAATGAAGCAGAGTTGACATTGCGCTTTGCTTCTCACTGTGTATAAACTGTTTTTGTACAGAGTGATGAAGCTGACATGGCTGTCCCTGTGGATTACGTCGGACCAAGGATTTTTTTGTGTAAATCAGATTTTATTCGAATAAAGAACATGCTTACAAGTTATAGGGTAGGCAACATATGATATAGAGTAGAATAACTCAAATCTTGGAGGTAATAAGTAATACAACACTTTTCTACTTGCATAATAATTCCTTTGATTATGTGGCGCCCCTGACCTGGTCAGGCACCACTGAGTACTGCACCCATGCTGGGGACAGTACAATACAGGTAATCCAGAAGGCTGACAGGGGTGTGGAACACAGGCGCATAGTGATCAGGTCTCACACATGTACCCATGAGAGGACCCCTGGGGATCCCAGGAGGGGGCAAGCCTTCACCTTCACTGGAATAGTGGAGGGGGTAGAGCCTCCATCCCCTCTCAAGGGGTGTGGTGGAGAGTCTGGTTGCTAGGTGGCGTAGGCAAGAACAGGAGAGGAG
This sequence comes from Anomaloglossus baeobatrachus, assembly GCF_048569485.1. Taxonomy (NCBI): domain Eukaryota; kingdom Metazoa; phylum Chordata; class Amphibia; order Anura; family Aromobatidae; genus Anomaloglossus; species Anomaloglossus baeobatrachus. The sequence goes on from NC_134355.1 coordinate 229,622,996, forward strand.
GAGCAGTGAGTCAGTTAGAGCAGAACTCCATAGGGCTCAGAGAGGAGCAGACCTGTGGGGCTGTTGCTGTCTAACAGCGCCCGCGCAGTGGCTACAGACGGGGGAGAACGGTCAACTAGGAGTGCTACCTGAAAGCCAGCTTCAGCTAGGGAGTGGACGGAGTGGGAAGTAAGGAGACTGCTAGAGAGCACCAGGCCCAACCGGGCGGCAGATCCCGAAGCGAGGATAGATTCAACTTTCTTCTGCTAAACCTGCCGGTGTGGGGCTCTTAAAGCCCACACCACAACACTACAAAAGCCGCAGCCACGTAACCACAAGTTAGGGCCCATAGGTCATAGGAGGCAAGAGGCTGGAGTGGCCTGGTCCGGGGAACAAGCATACGGCGAACGAAGGGGAGAGAGGCTGCAGCATCTTCCCTGGGTGACCCCCATAGGGACTCAAAGTCGGGGTCACCCCAAACCACCAAGGGCTAAGGAAGGCGAGTCAGTAGTCACCCTCATAAAGTCAGCCTGAAGGATACCTGGTTCCCACCTGGTTCATCTCAGCTACGCCCGGGCTACTCACCCTGCCATCAAATGTGAGTAAAGCCCTTGAAAGACATTCCTGCCTGTGTGGTCATTCTGCGCCTTGTGGTACTACAAACCTACACTGGGCCCTGGGGCTTGCCTCACTCTCAGGAGGCTATTCCAACTAACTGCACACACCATCAGCCCCAGGCGTCCCCTAACCTGCAGTGGCGGTCCCTACTGGCCGCAATACTGAGAGTGGCGTCACGATCAAAACAGAAGATTTCCTACCAGTGACGGAGATCCAGCAACGTGGAGTCCCTGAAGGTAACGCACCGACACTGACACAACACCTGTGGGGCTTCACATCTGGCGTCACGAACAGGATAAGGACTAGACCTGTTCAGACAGGTGACCATGTGCCTGGGCGGTCCGCTTGAAAAATTGGAAGCGCCGCCATATTGCCACCATGAAAAGCGCGCTGAAAAACAACAGCAGCCCGCGCTGGAAGAAGTTACCGCCCACGAAGAGGTGTGGCTACCCAGAGATCCTCTGCAGAGTTCTGACCTTGCTGATGAAGAAAGCGGAAGCGTCCAGAGACGGCGGAGCAGAAGAGAAGCCAGCAGCTTGCTAGAGAAAATGGAGTCCAGACGCGGATACCCAGAGCCAGGCTCTGCTGCCTGGTGGTGCCGGGAGCTTGCCATCTTCTGCGACCGGCTGGAGGCCGGGATTGTGCGACAGCTTAGGGAAGAACGCACGGAGCTCCTGGAGATGGCTGCGGCGGTGCGGACCTACGAGGAGGGAGCCGCGCGACGCATGCCAGACCGAGCGGCGACGACGCAGACCCCGATGCTGCCACAGATGGGTGAGTCGAGTGATGCCCCGGCCAGCACAAGTGCCCCGATCCCTGCTGCCACGCCCGCGGTCCCGGAAGAGGCGCCCGGCGCGGCGCCACCGAACCAGGCCGCAGCCACGCTAGGTGCGGCCCGCCAAGCCCAGGCCGCTGCAGCGATGCCTCGCCTGTCCCGCCGGGCTCCGACCACCACGGCAGTGCTCATCCGTGCTGCAGGTGTGACGCTGACCCAGGCTGCCACCCTGCTGAACCCGGTCCGCCAAGACCCCAACGCAGCAGCGACGCTCGTCCGCGCCGCAAGTGATATGCTGAACCAGGCCGCAGCCCCGCCGGGTGCGGCCCGCCAAGCTCCGATCACTGCCGCGACGCCCGACTCAGCCTGCACGGACCCCATCGAGGCTGCGACGCCAAGTGAGACCGCGGCTGCAGTGTCCAGTCCGGCCCGCCAGGAACCGGCCGCGACAGAAACGCCAATTCAGGCCGCCGCCATACAGGGCGCGGCCCGCCAAGACCAGGCCGCCGCCATACAGGGCGCGGCCCGCCAAGAGATTGCATCACTATTTTCCCCGGCCTGCAAGGCCAGAGCAGACACCGCTCCCCAGTCCAGAGAGGTCCCTGCTAGGAAGACCCTGATAGGAGAGGACCCCGAATACTGGAAGCTGAAGGCTGATCTGGAGGCCCAGTTCCCGCAAGAGATGGTGGATCGGTATCTGCTCCCTCCGCATACCCCCAAGGAAATACAGGCAACCCCTGCAGCTGCGCCAGAGAGTCCACCGCCCAGACCAGCTGAAGAAAGCCCATCCCCAGCACTGCCACAACCAGAGTGCAGCGAAGAACTAAGGGGGAGAGGAGGCCAGGAAGCTGAGGAGCTGACTCCGACGCCAACCGCAGCAGACCCCTACCCAGAGCCGGAGATGCTGCCCTATTCCCGCTGGGAGGAGGAAGACTTGACACCGTCAGCAGATGAAGATCAACCCAAAGACCTCACCTGGAAGCCCACAGGCATGAATCCAGCCCGCAAGACACGGCGTAGCAGAACAAAGTATCCTCCAACACCACAGTCTCCAGAGCAGAGAGAGGTCACAGCCAGAGACCTGGAGAAGAAAAGGTGCCTAAGAAGGTCCAAAGCCCAGGCTAGAGGACCCCTTTACAGAGGAATAGTAGAGGACTTCAACTTGAAAAGCGGATACGGCTTTATTGTAGTAAAAGGAATAAAAGAGGGCATATTTGTAAATCGGAGAGATGTTCAAGCCCACCTGCCCAGAGGACATTCAGGCAGAAATTTGAAAATTGGGGACTTAGTACAGTTCACCTTGCATCAAGGAGAAAGGGGCTACTATGCCTTAGACGTAGCGCTATGTCCCAGCAAACCTTACAGCCATCCCATGCTACAAGAAAGACAAGAAAGACAAGAAAGAAAAGACAGAGATAAAGAACCAGATGTAGAAACAGACGAAGACCAAGAAAGGAAAGATAAAGAACCTACAGATGAAACAACCACAGACAAAGATCCTACAGATGAAACAACCACGGACGACGACGGAGAGCAAGAAAGTCACAGGTGCCGGTGCCCTACATGCCCACGCCCTGGTGAAACGGAGGAGTAGAGTAGAGAGAAGTAAAGAAATACAGCAAGTTACCAGTTGAAGTTTTGACAAGTTTTGTTTGCAACGTTTAAGAAATGCGCCCACAAAAACTATTGTGAGAAATAAACTTTAAGGCTATGAACTTGCTATAGCCACAAACTCTCGCAGTGTAAATAGTTACACCAGTGGCACCACCACCAGGGCCAGCCTGTTTAGGGGCTTGGCTCGTCTGCAACCAGGGGGGCCCGTCCGTAGAAAAGGGCCTTGGCTCACCTGCGACCAGAGAGCACGCCTGTTTATGGGGCCTTGGCTCACCACCACAAAGAGGGTACCTGGTCAGCACCAACTGTGGAGGCCGCCTCTGCATCCTGCCAGAAGAGGCTGACGGCGCGGATCCACCAGGCCAGGTATACCCTGAAACCACCAGCCCATGAAAGCCGCCTCTACATCCTGCCAGAAGTGGCTGAAGTCGCGGCCAACGGGAGAGGAAGATTGGAGGAAAGGTCTGGGGAAACGGATGGCCCAGACCTGGTTACCAACAGGACCGGTGACCTGCCTCCTGAGAGGGTTTTGGGTGGGTTAACGGACTTGTGGGTGGAGGGTGGTGATGTCTGATACCTGGTGCTTTTAAATGTTTAACATGTTTTAATGTTTTATGCATTTTAAAATGTTGTCTTGCAGCCCGAGGACGTGCTGGTGATAACTAAGGGGGAATGTGGCGCCCCTGACCTGGTCAGGCACCACTGAGTACTGCACCCATGCTGGGGACAGTACAATACAGGTAATCCAGAAGGCTGACAGGGGTGTGGAACACAGGCGCATAGTGATCAGGTCTCACACATGTACCCATGAGAGGACCCCTGGGGATCCCAGGAGGGGGCAAGCCTTCACCTTCACTGGAATAGTGGAGGGGGTAGAGCCTCCATCCCCTCTCAAGGGGTGTGGTGGAGAGTCTGGTTGCTAGGTGGCGTAGGCAAGAACAGGAGAGGAGGAGCAGTGAGTCAGTTAGAGCAGAACTCCATAGGGCTCAGAGAGGAGCAGACCTGTGGGGCTGTTGCTGTCTAACAGCGCCCGCGCAGTGGCTACAGACGGGGGAGAACGGTCAACTAGGAGTGCTACCTGAAAGCCAGCTTCAGCTAGGGAGTGCACGGAGTGGGAAGTAAGGAGACTGCTAGAGAGCACCAGGCCCAACCGGGCGGCAGATCCCGAAGCGAGGATAGATTCAACTTTCTTCTGCTAAACCTGCCGGTGTGGGGCTCTTAAAGCCCACACCACAACACTACAAAAGCCGCAGCCACGTAACCACAAGTTAGGGCCCATAGGTCATAGGAGGCAAGAGGCTGGAGTGGCCTGGTCCGGGGAACAAGCATACGGCGAACGAAGGGGAGAGAGGCTGCAGCATCTTCCCTGGGTGACCCCCATAGGGACTCAAAGTCGGGGTCACCCCAAACCACCAAGGGCTAAGGAAGGCGAGTCAGTAGTCACCCTCATAAAGTCAGCCTGAAGGATACCTGGTTCCCACCTGGTTCATCTCAGCTACGCCCGGGCTACTCACCCTGCCATCAAATGTGAGTAAAGCCCTTGAAAGACATTCCTGCCTGTGTGGTCATTCTGCGCCTTGTGGTACTACAAACCTACACTGGGCCCTGGGGCTTGCCTCACTCTCAGGAGGCTATTCCAACTAACTGCACACACCATCAGCCCCAGGCGTCCCCTAACCTGCAGTGGCGGTCCCTACTGGCCGCAATACTGAGAGTGGCGTCACGATCAAAACAGAAGATTTCCTACCAGTGACGGAGATCCAGCAACGTGGAGTCCCTGAAGGTAACGCACCGACACTGACACAACACCTGTGGGGCTTCACAATTACACACTTCAGGTCAGACCATCATCACCCATATAATAGCTTTGCTTTGGAGATGATGCCCACTGTGTGACCAACAATCCGACCCCCATACAAAAATGTATGCAGCCTCGTTTAGAAACGGGAGGCAACGTAGATGCACAAAGTCCCTGAGATGGCAATCCTTTCTAACAATGTAAACATAACATAAAATGTACAAAGAGGAAAGAAAGATGAGAAAAGAGGAAATCTAGGGGGAGAGGGAAAAGAAAAGAAGGACCAAGAAGATATCTTGTCTGGGTCGTGTGCAGCCCCCAGCACTTTTGTTTTGTGGAATGGACAATCACAGAGGTCTCACGCCCCCAACTGAAGCTTGAAGCCATAGTACCAGGTCTGGTGTCTCTCTATACATAATCCACGGCACCCACAGCCTAAACACTCGCTTTCCCGAGTCAGACGCCTGGCCAACCAGCTCCTCCATCCTATAGATCTGGTTAATCTCGGCCACCAGTTCAGCCCGCGAGGACACTTTGGTCTGCCTCCAGTACCTTGGGATTAATCTCCTTGCCCCCATGAAAAAATGCCTTAACAGGCTTCTCTTGAAGTTGGCTATCAAGATATTGCTTAAGGATAGAAGAGCCAGTTCCGGCGTTGGCTCAAACCTAGTGGATGACACTTTATTCAGAAGGGCAAACACGTCTAGCCAAAAATATTGTATAAGAGGACAAGACCACCACATGTGGATGTATGAGCCTCTATCGTTTGAGCATCTCCAGCATTCTTCAGAGACAGATGAGAACATGGAATGAATTCTGGAGGGGCAGTGATACCACCTAGAAACTATTTTGTAGCCCCGTTCCTGTGACGCTACATCCAGCGACGACTTGTGGGTAAGGAGTAATATTTTTGAGCGTTCCTCATGCGTGAGGGGTCTCCCCAAATCCACCTCCCATTTCAAGAAGAAAGGGGCATCATCATCCCATCCAGACAACTCAATCTGGAACATTTTCTATAGCAGGGCAATGGTGTGTTCCAGAGGCTCTCCCCCCAGACACAGAGACTCAAAGGGCGTCAAGGGCCTATAAAAGTTAGTTTTTGGTGAAAGGGAGTTAATAAAGCTCTTCAATTGCTCATAACCAAGCCAACTCCTGCGGGAGTGTGGTTGTCAGGAAAGAAAGAATGAAGGGGCCTCATACTCACATTGGACACTAGATCCCTCATTATGGACACCATGCCTCTGGACATGTGAAGAAATATGTTGCCTGTTAAATCTGTCGGGAGTAGAGAATTATTGTGTAAAGGTGTCAGTGGTCCAGGTAAAGTGGAAATGCCCAGGAGTGCGTTCGAACTCCTGAGAAATGAGGACAAGCTCTTTACGAGGAACAGCCTGGCTTGAGTGCACGGGTGCGAAGGGGCTGGCGACCACAAAACTACGAGAGGGGCGCAGTCTGTCTGAGACATCTCCACCTCCACTCAGCGCTTAGAGGTTTTGTTATGGTAGAGATCCAGAAGGCATGTTCCCAATGAAGCAAGGTGATATTTTTTGAGGTCTGGAAGGTCTTCCCCCCCCCCCCCCCCCAAGTCTAGGCTTGTTCAGGACTCTATAGGCCAGCCGAGGGCGTCTGTGTGCCCAGACGAATCTGGTTATGGCCGTTTTTAATCGTGAAAAAAGGGAAGCTGGCAATGGTATGGGAATTGCCTGAAAAAAATATAACAGGCGAGGCTGAATATCTATCTTTATGGCATTTATCCTGCCTAACCAGGATATTGGCAGCTTATTCCATTTCAGGAGATCCGCCTCTATCTTCCCCAAAACTTTAAGGATATTAGCTCCGTACAAGGACGAGACATCAGCAGTCAAGTCAATGCCAAGATATGACAATGATTTCCTTTGTAACCTAAAGGGGAACAACGCTCGAAGCTGATCGATCACCTGGTGTGTGAGGGAAATATTAAGTGCCTCCGACTTGTGCATGTTCATTTTAAAATTGCTCAGAGAGCCAAATCTGTGAAGTTCCAACATATTGTTCGGTAGGCTCGTCACTGGATTTGTTATGAACAGCATCAAGTCGTCTGTGAACAGAGCTAGTTTATCCTCCCTGCGCGGAGCTGGGACCCCTTTAATTGATTGGTTGAACCTTATTGCCACAGCCAAGTGTTCCATTGTGAGAACATAGAGCAGGGGGGACAAAGGGCACCCCTGTCGCATTCCGTTCTTGATGTCAAAGGAATGGGAAATACCCCCGTTAACCTTAATCTGAGCAGAGGGGTTCATATATAAAGCCGAAATCCTATGTAGCATTTTTTGCTGCAGACCTGCCACCACAAGAACCTGGAACATGAACTCCCAGTGCACCCTGTCAAAGGCCTTTTCTGCGTCCACCGACAGGATGCACGTGGGTAATCCAGTCCTCCGCACTCTATCAATCAGGGATATTGCACGTATTGTGTTATCTCTTGATTCTCGTCCTCTAACAAATCCTACTTGATCAGTGCTAATCAGACAGGGAAGAAGCGGCCGCAGTCTATTTGAAATGAGCTTGGCATACATTTTAATATCTATATTGATCAATGATATTGGTCTATAGCTCCCGCACTGGGAGGGGTCTTTACCTGGCTTGGGGAGGACAATTATGTGGGCTGCCAGCGCTTGTTTCGGGAAGGATCCATTGGATACGTAATTACAAGTGGACAAAAATTGGGGGCTCAATTGGTCAATAAAGCGCTTATAGAAACCCACTGTAAACCTATCAATGCCTGGGCTTTTCCCAATCTTTAAATCTTTAATGACGTCTGTTACCTCCTCTAATGAGAAATCCTCCTCTAGGCTCGTGGTTATTATTGGGTCCAGCTCTGGTAATGTGGTAGAGCGAATATACTTTTTTAGTTTCTCTACTAATTGTTGCTTAGGGAGGTCAGAAAAGTGACCCTTAATATTGTAGAAATTTTGATAATATTCCCTAAAGCATTGTAATATCCCCTTTATGTTCTGGATTTTTTTCCCCTGTTTATCATTTATGAATGGTACGTGAGTAGCCAAGTTGCGTGGGTGTAGTGCTCTGGACAGAAACCTGCCGCTCCTATTCCCATACTGGTAGAACCTGCCCTAAAGTCTTTTCCTCCAGCATCGTGTTCTCTGGTCTAAGATGGACAGCAGTTTCTGCCTGGCTTTAGATAATTGACCAAATATGTCCTGCGCATTTGTGTGTTTGTGGGCGGACTCTAGGTCAGAGATCTGGGAAGAAAGCGTTTTGATCTCCTCCAATCTTTCCTTTTTAAGCCGACTGCCATGTTTTATGAGGACTCCTCTCAGGACACATTTTAATGCCTCCCACTTCATGGATGGGGCAGATTGGTCAGCCATGTGATCCAGTGTTAATTTTGAGATTGTCTGGGTCACGTCTGCCAAGGATAACGTATCCTGCAATAAGTTCTCATTGAGGCGCCATGTGAATCCTGACCTTTCTGCTTTGCTAAGCACTCCTGGGCATTTCCACTTTACCTGGACCACTGACACCTTTACACAATAATTCTCTACTCCCGACAGATTTAACAGGCAACATATTTCTTCACATGTCCAGAGGCATGGTGTCCATAATGAGGGATCTAGTGTCCAATGTGAGTATGAGGCCCCTTCATTCTTTCTTTCCTGACAACCACACTCCCGCAGGAGTTGGCTTGGTTATGAGCAATTGAAGAGCTTTATTAACTCCCTTTCACCAAAAACTAACTTTTATAGGCCCTTGACGCCCTTTGAGTCTCTGTGTCTGGGGGGAGAGCCTCTGGAACACACCATTGCCCTGCTATAGAAAATGTTCCAGATTGAGTTGTCTGGATGGGATGATGATGCCCCTTTCTTCTTGAAATGGGAGGTGGATTTGGGGAGACCCCTCACGCATGAGGAACGCTCAAAAATATTACTCCTTACCCACAAGTCGTCGCTGGATGTAGCGTCACAGGAACGGGGCTACAAAATAGTTTCTAGGTGGTATCACTGCCCCTCCAGAATTCATTCCATGTTCTCATCTGTCTCTGAAGAATGCTGGAGATGCTCAAACGATAGAGGCTCATACATCCACATGTGGTGGTCTTGTCCTCTTATACAATATTTTTGGCTAGACGTGTTTGCCCTTCTGAATAAAGTGTCATCCACTAGGTTTGAGCCAACGCCGGAACTGGCTCTTCTATCCTTAAGCAATATCTCGATAGCCAACTTCAAGAGAAGCCTGTTAAGGCATTTTTTCATGGGGGCAAGGAGATTAATCCTAAGGTACTGGAGGCAGACCAAAGTGTCCTCGCGGGCTGAACTGGTGGCCGAGATTAACCAGATCTATAGGATGGAGGAGCTGGTTGGCCAGGCGTCTGACTCGGGAAAGCGAGTGTTTAGGCTGTGGGTGCCGTGGATTATGTATAGAGAGACACCAGACCTGGTACTATGGCTTCAAGCTTCAGTTGGGGGCGTGAGACCTCTGTGATTGTCCATTCCACAAAACAAAAGTGCTGGGGGCTGCACACGACCCAGACAAGATATCTTCTTGGTCCTTCTTTTCTTTTCCCTCTCCCCCTAGATTTCCTCTTTTCTCATCTTTCTTTCCTCTTTGTACATTTTATGTTATGTTTACATTGTTAGAAAGGATTGCCATCTCAGGGACTTTGTGCATCTACGTTGCCTCCCGTTTCTAAACGAGGCTGCATACATTTTTGTATGGGGGTCGGATTGTTGGTCACACAGTGGGCATCATCTCCAAAGCAAAGCTATTATATGGGTGATGATGGTCTGACCTGAAGTGTGTAATCAAAGGAATTATTATGCAAGTAGAAAAGTGTTGTATTACTTATTACCTCCAAGATTTGAGTTATTCTACTCTATGTCATATGTTGCCTACCCTATAACTTGTAAGCATGTTCTTTATTCGAATAAAATCTGATTTACACAAAAAAATCCTTGGTCCGACGTAATCCACAGGGACAGCCATGTCAGCTTCATCACTCTGTACAAAAACAGTCTATATGTCGCGGCCGGAGGAGGGGACGCAGCGCTCTCCCTACTACTCGGGTACGGCCGCCGCTGCTGCTGCGGCCTGCTGCTGCTCGGTGGCTCGAGCGATGGGCCGGATCCCGGGGACTCGAGCGGCGCTCCTCGCCCGTGAGTGAAAGGGGCTGGGGTTGATTGTTCGGGTGAATTGTTTATTGTCCGTGACGCCACCCACAGCTGTGGTGATTGTGTGGACACCACCGCTGCTCTGTATGGGGATCCTGGGAGCGGTGACAGGGAGCAGCAAAGTTGTTAGTTCTCCCCTCCGTGGGTAGGGGGTGGTTGTCCCGGGGCCCAGTGATGAGGTGGGGGATGATGGGTGGCAGGGCCGGTGCAGGGCTTGGTAGGGTGCAGGGACGCAGGGGCAGCGCTGTGCCTGACGGCACTGTGGTACTCACTCAGCCTGAGACGGTGACACAGTTCTCGGTAAAACACACGGCTGGAAAGACGGTTCCCACGGACGGCTGCTGTTGCTTTTCCCTGGTAGTTGACGGTGACGGTCTCTGTCCCTGCACCTTGTGAAATGTTGGTAGCGATGGGTTCCCACCGGTAACCCGCTCCCCGGCTTGGATATGGGCCGGAGGAGCCCCTCTTTGCCCGCAGGCGCTGGCCCTGAGAAACTGGTGCCTTGGCGGTGGCGGTGTCTCTCTCCTACGATTGGACTATTGCCTTCAATCGGGACTTAGCTGTTGGGAGACCCAGGAGGTCCCCTTCACTGACGGATTTGGCAAATTCACGGCGACTCCTAGCCTTGCCGGGATCCGAAAGGCCCCTGCCAATAGTGCTGGCTTCTCTTCGTATACTGTTCCGGTACCGCCGGGCCACCACCCGTCCACGGTCCTTTCGGCAACCTCCGATCAGCCTCTCCTGCAGACGGTCACCGCCGTCTGCTGACCTTGCTGTCTCAGTCCGGGGCACACACCCGGACCAACTTCAGGCTTCCTCAACTGTCACTTTCTCTTCCACTTTACTCCTCTCACTTGCTCTTCTTCCACTCTCTTTCACTTCCCTAGCTTAACTGCTGGTTTTCCCACCTCCAGGACTGTGAACTCCTCGGTGGGCGGAGCCAACCGCCTGGCCCACCCCCTGGTGTGAACATCAGCCCCTGGAGGAAGGCAACAAGGATTTTAGTGTAGCTTTGGTGTACCTATTTGGGGTGTAGGGTGTGGTGGTGTCATGACCTGTGACCCCTGGCTTGCCCAGGGCGTCACATATACACAGTGAGAAGCAAAGTGCAATGTCAACTCTGCTTCATTACTGTGCACAGACAGTGTCTATACACAGTGAGAAACACAGAGAGCCATGTCAGGTCTGCTACATCGTTCTGGACAGAGCGATGCAGCAGGCTGACAGTGACAGGATGATTGCACTTGCGTCTCGCATTGCATCAACCCACTCTCCTGACAGCAGCGCTTCAGCTGTGGAAATACATGCAGCTGACCCGCTGCCATCGGGAGATTGTGTACCGTGATGCGATGACACTCGGCTCACGGCAAGCCAGGACCTGTGATGATGCCATACTCACGTGACCAGTCTGTAGCCAATGAGGTAATACAGCATTTACACGTGACTGGTCACATAGGTATGATGTCACGGTCACGGCAGGTCCTTTTAGCCAGAGGTGCTTACCAGGAGGAACATATAGATCTGAAAATAAGGAGCGCTGATAGTGTAACACCAAAGTGATCAGTGGGGTATACCTAGAAAATATACACTCACCTGGATCAGTTGTGACAGTCACAACCACTAATGCGCATGAGATAATGGCGTCTGCTGCAGCCCCACGTGGATGAGCATATAAGATAGGGTAGAGAAGGGGTTAATGCCGCGCATCAGCCGAATGAAGACGTATAATGTTGATCAAGATGAGTATTCTTTTATTTCATAGGTCTACGTGTTTCGAGGTGAAAACCTCTTCCTCAGGACCAGTGCATCAACAACAAGACAACAAGACTTGTTGTTGACGCACTGATCCTGAGGAAGAGGTTTTCACCTCGAAACGCGTAGACCTATGAAATAAAAGAATACTCATCTTCATCAACATTATACGTCTTCATTCGGCTGATGCGCGGCATTAACCCCTTCTCTACCCTATCTTGTATACCAGGAGGAACAGCAATGATCGGACGGACGCGTTAGCAGAAGCGCTGGGAGACAGAGTCTGCAGGATGTCGCAGGACCTGTAAGTATGATCATATTGTTTAATAACATGCTTTTTTTAACAGCCCCTGGACCCGAACGGTTACACGAACTGTAATATGAACATCCCAGAAAGCTCATGTTTGTGGTCGTGTGCACTAACACCACGTGTTCGGTACGGACACCGAACTTTACAGTTCGGGTTCGCCCATCCCTACTTAAGATGTAATTTAACCAAATCCTCTTCCACGAGATCTTGTAGGTTGTCTAATATAGCAGTTCTCGAATTTATCGAATAATAATCATTATTGTGTGTGTGAAAATCCGCATTATTTGCACCTACCCCTATACTGCTCTCAGCTTTCAATTGTCATAGTAGCATAATCTTTTGAAGCTCCAAAAAACTAGGTACACCGGTGGTATTATACATGGGTAAGGAGTTTTCCAGTTGTACATTAGTATCGCCAGTGCCTTGCCAGTGATCAGTGAGTGATTGGTGAGTATGAGAGAGGTGGGGAGAGGGAGAGACCGACAGAGAGGGAGAGAGAAAGAGACCAAAAGACCTGCGTTCTGTTTCTCAAAAAAGCGATTACTTTGGTTTGAGAGCTGTTCTGGCGACTAGGTAAACGCCGCATGCTGCCCTCAGCACATTATTCCAAGACACCAGAAATGCAGTGAGGCACCTTCTACAGGCTGTGCCCATACTGTTTCTGTCTTTTTCCATCCAGTTCAGCCTTTTCCTCAGTCATCGCAGCTCGCCGTTAGGTGAAATTATTCGAGTTTCCCATAGACTTACATTGCCCATTGAATATTCGCGAATAGTCGAATAGCGGCGACCTGTTCGTCGGATTTTCGTTGAAGCGGATATTTTGGTATTCAATCATCCCTTATTATAATGTATTGCTCTAGGTTTAGAATAACACCTATTCACTTGAAAAAGAACAAACAGTAAGATTATAGATTTAAGACACAAAAGTCCATTAAAAAAGAGACTATTTTTCGGTTACTATGTAGTATAAACATGCCTGTAATCACAATGGAACATCCTATTTCATAGACTCCCCTTTTCCATAATGGCTTTATATTTAATTTGGTCAAAAACATTTTTAATTTAGATACATTAACGAGATATGGAAAGGATGTACTCATGTTTAAATATTAAACAGAAATCGAGAAAAATATACATGTGGGACTGAATGTACACAATAGAAAAAACTTACTCTCATTTTTTTAAAGTTATCGATATCTCCACATAGTAATTTCATTAGAAAACCACAGATAGATATATTATTTTAGTATCGTGGTACAAAAAAACAACACATTAATCTGAATCGGTTTTCACTGGCAAATCTACATTACTATGACCTGAAAATGTCTCAAATTGGACTCTACTAACCTAATTCATTCTCCCAAGGAAATATATGTAATGAAAGATAATAAAAGCTGTTTCCAACTATTACTACTCTTATAGTCTGAATGTAGGGCTGCGGGGAATGAGGGTGCTACGGTGGAGCGGGTCATCGGGGGAACAAGCAGGCTGCAGCAGCGCCTGCAGTGACCTTGTGGGCCCGCTTATTACATATGCACACCCATCCCCCCGCCCATCTCTCAGCGCTAAAGCTGACAGGTGGGCGGGATGATGGGCGGGGGGTGCGCGCATACTAAACAGCCTGCCGTGATCACTCCTGGCAACTACAGCCTGAAGTGATCATGTGTGGCTGTATTCACTGCCCCCCGCACATCATCATCAGGGCGGGGTGCAGTGAATCAGTACACTTGCCGTTCCCCTGCAGCACCGCGATGTCCACCTGTCTGTCAGCCGCGGCTGTGTGGAGACTAGCGGTGCTCACAGCAATGACGTCATCGCTGTGCGCACGTGTCCACACAGGCACGCCGGCACAGAGAGGAGGACATCGCGATGCTGCAGGGATCGTGGCCGGCTCCACACAGCGCTGCCGGCACAGACAGGAGGAGGAGTGATGCTGCGTGGTGCAAGGAAAGTTGAATATAAATGTTTGTTTTTTTTCTGTGTCTGCCACAGGATGCAGGACATATAGCAGGATGGGGGTATATGAGCAGGATGATGGCATATGAACAGGATGATGGCATATGAGCAGGATGATGGCATATGAGCAGGATGATGGCATATAGCAGGATGATGGCATATGAGCAGGATGATGGCATATAGCAGGATGATGGCATATGAGCAGGATGATGGCATATAGCAGGATGATGGCATATGAGCAGGATGATGGCATATGAGCAGGATGATGGCATATAGCAGGATGATGGCATATAAGCAGGATGATGGCATATGAGCAGGATGATAGCATATAACAGGATGATGGCATATGAGCAGGTTGATGGCATATAGCAGGATGATGGCATATGAGCAGGATGATGGCATATTGCAGGATGATGGCATATAGCAGGATGATGGCATATGAACAGGATGATGGCATATAGCAGGATGATGGCATATGAGCAGGATGATGGCATATAGCAGGATCATGGCATATAGCAGGATGATGGCATATAGCAAGATGATGGCATACTATCAGGATAATGGCATATAGCAGGATGATGGCATATAGCAGGATGATGGCATATGAGCAGGATGATAGTATGAGCAGGATGATGGTATATGAGCAGGATGATGGGATATGAGGAGGATGATAGTAAATGAGCAGGATGATGGCGTATATAGCAGGATGATAATATATTGCAGGATGATGGCGTACATAGCAGGATGATGGCGTATATAGCAGAATGATGGCGTATATAGCAGGATGGGGGTATATAGCAGGATGGGAGCAAATACCAGGATGGGGGTATATAGCAGGCTGCGGCCATATGCCAGGATGGGGTATATAGCAGGACAAGATGTGGCAATATGCCAGGATGGGGTATATAGCATGATGCGGCCATATGCCAGGATGAGGTATATACCAGGATGGCAGTATATAGCAAGATGGGGCTATACCAGGATGAGGGATATATATATATATATATATATATATATACAAGGCAGGAGGATCATTACCAGGATTGGGTACCTTAGTAGAGAATTTGGGGACATTACCCCCATAATAGTGTCAGCAGCAGATCCTCGCCCCATAACTGTGTGTCATGAGCACATTTTTTGCTTAAGATTTTATTTTCCTATTTTCCTTCTCTAAAACCAAGGTGCGTCTTATGGTCCGATGCGTCTTATAGTCCGAAAAATACGGTAATACCCGCTGTATTGCAATTAATAAAAATGTTGATGTTAAATGTGCATCCATTTGCTTTAGATGTAAAAGTATTGCTCTTTTTGGCATAGGAACAACAGGTAAATATATTGTGACCACATTGAAAGAATCCTTTTAGACTGAGCCAAGTATTTTTGCTTATATCGTGTTGGGGAGGACTCAGGAGACTGGGGGAAACCATATTACCTATAGTTGGAGCTTTTTTGGATATGTACTCACAGCAAAAAAGGGCAACCAGTCCAGTTAGCCCAGGCCAACACATCTAATGCACAAACAGGATGCAGACAAGCCTCTCAACATGATCGACACTTCACAGGTGCAAGGTACCTTGCACCTGTGAAGTGTCCATCATGTTGAGAGGCTTGTCTGCATCCTGTTTGTGCATTAGATGTGTTGGCCTGGGCTAACTGGACTGGTTGCCCTTTTTTGCTGTGAGTACATTTTATAATACATTTTTGGGGGAGTTTTTATCTCCTCTTCTTGTTGCTATTTTTGACTTTTTTGGATATGTATCTGATTTCATTCTCTGATAGTATTTTCTTGGTGATCTGATCACTGTTTTTGATAGGTAAATATTTTTTGATTGTTTTTTATTATGTCAGGAAAATCAACACTAAATTGTGTAACAAAACTTATTTTGTTACTAGCATAAGAGGTTTTTATTTTGTCTTTTAACAGACTAGCTCGATCTATGTTCTTTACCGTTTCATAAGAGTGTTTTGCCAATTTTTTGGGGTATTCTCTGTCAACTAGTTTTAAGCATTTGTTTTTAAGTTCACCTTCCAAACAAGAATAATCCGAACAATTGCGTGTTATGCGTATCATCTCTCCCTTTGGAATATTAGTGAGTACATGACAAGGATGACAAGAATTATATTCTAAAATCATGTTTTCACTGATGTCTTTGTAAAAAGGTCTAACGAAAACCTTTGATGACCTCCTGTTGGCTGAAAGGGTGATGTCGAGGAAATTTATTTCATCCTGTCGGTGTATAATTGAACCGTAAGTTAAATTCATTATTGTTTAAATACTGGATAAATTGACACACTTCCTCTTCATCACCCCCCCATACCAACAAGAGGTTATCAATATATCTTCCATACCATTGTATGCTTGTATGTATTGTTGCCATGGGTTACTCTCACTGATCAAAAATATCTCTTACCAAAATGCCATAGTGAAGTTAGCAAGGTAGGGAGAGAATTTCTGTCCCATGCTAACTCCCCTTTTCTGTATAAAGAACTGATTATTGAACAAAAAATAGTTCTTGGTAAAAAGATATTTTGCCGCATTCAATATAAAAATCTGTAAATTCCTGTCGTAGTTACTATATTTATTTAGAAAGTGTCCTAGAGATGTCATGGCTAGCTCATAGGAAACCGAAGAATATAATCCTATCATGTCTGCTGTTAACCAGGAAAAATTATCTTTCCACTCAAAACCATCAAATGTACATAGAACACTTTTAGTGTCTTTGATATAGCCTGGCAGGGACCACACTAAGGGTTATAGCATATGGTCCAACCAGGCCCCCAATTTTTCAGATAGTGAACCTATAGCAGACACTATAGGTCTGAATTTATGGGGAAAACACCCTTTGTGTATCCTTGGGAGAGCGTGATAGATGGGGGACAACTGGATTATCCACATAAAGATGTTCAAATATTTTTTGTGTAATAACACCCATCTCCACACCCTCCTTCAACAAACACAATAATTTTTTCTGAAAATATGATGTGGGGTCACCTCCCAGGACACCATAGGTTTCAACATCATCTAGTATTTTCATGTTACAACTTATGTTCATATCGGTGTACAAAATTATGATAGCTCCACCCTTATCAGCTTTTTTACTGTTGTATTTCAATCTTTTTTTATTTCTTCTAAAGCTTTAAATCCTGTGTAGTAAGATTTTTGGAAAATTTTCTTGGCTTACGATGTAATTTAACCAAATCTTCTTCCACAAGAGCTTGTATGTTGTCTAATATAGGAGGTCTCGAATTTATGGGATAATAATCATTAATGCGTGTGTGAAAATCCGGATTATATGCACCTACCTCCATACTACTCTCAGCTTCCAATTGTCGTAGTATCATAATCTGTATGCATAATAGTATGATCTTAATGTTTAATAACATGCTTTTTTTTAACAGACCCAGGACCCGAACAGTTACACGAACTGTAACATGAACATCCCAGAAAGCTCGTGTTCGTGGTCGTGTGCACTAACACCATGTGTTCGGTACGGACACCGAACTTTACAGTTCGGGTTCGCCCATCCCTACTTAAGATGTAATTTAACCAAATCCTCTTACACGAGATCTTGTAGGTTGTCTAATATAGGAGGTCTCGAATTTATGGGATAATAATCATTTTTGCGTGTGTGAAAATCCGCATTATATGCACCTACCCGCATACTGCTCTCAGCTTCCAATTGTCGTAGTAGCATAATCTTTTGAAGCTCCACAAAACTAGGTACACTGGTGGTATTATACATGGATAAGGAGTTTTCCACTTGTACATTAGTATTTAAGCATGGTAAATCGTCATTTTTACGTTAAAAAAAATTGACACTTTAAAGTTATGTTTCTTGTGAATTTTTTCCGGTCAAGTAACGTTGAAAAAAGATTAAATCTACTTTTTGGAGCAAACCAAGTCTCTTCACAAGAGCAATAACCCCATAACGATGGCCTAACGTCTCAAGACGTCGGAAAAACAGAGTACTTGTTCTGTACCGACGCTTTGAGACGTCATGCCAAAAAAAGCCTGTAGCACCCCCCAGCGATGGAAAATCTCTGGGATTTCAGCCACCAGGGGTAGCTGAGACCCTGGAGATCACGATTCGGGCTGTTTTTTCTGGTCCCCGCTCACGTGATCACCGGTATACACCGTATACCGATGATCACAGAACAGTAAATGACAGCGTCGGTAAAAAATGATTTATCTCCCACCTGGCATGATCAAACATGTCAGATGGGAGATAAATCTCATCCCCGGTCTCCTGGTGTCGCGAAACTGCCTCCCCGACCCCCAAGCCCCCCTCCCTAATCCAAGATGGCGGCACGCACACCAGCACGCCACCCGCATTTACCCTCTTTCTCTGATTTTTGTTGTATGTGTCATGACCCCTATACCCCCCGGTGTTCCCCGGTAATCCCCGTACTTTTTACAGCGTTGATCCCTCACAATCATGTGGGGTATCCCTGCACTCATAAGAAATTGGATAACAACCTGTAGGGTCCACTTTTTGTTGTTGCCTCTTGAAAAAGTGAGAAATTTGATGCTAAAGCAACATTTATATGAAAAAAATGAAAATTTTCAATATGGTGACCTAAGCTTATTAAATTCTGTGAAGTACTCGTGGATTCAAAATGCTCACTATCCACCTAGATAAAAGCCTTGAGGGGTCTAGTTTCCAAAATGGTGTCACTTGTGAGGGGTTTCTGCTGTTTAGGTACCTTAGCGGACCTGTAAATGCAACATGGTGCCCGCAATCTATTTCAGCCAAATTTGCTTTCCAAAATTCAAATATTGCTCCTTCTGTTCCGAGCCCTTCCATTTGTCCAAACAGAGGTTTCTGACCACATGTGGGGTATCGGCGCATTCATAAGAAAGTGGGTAACAAGTTTTGGGGTAAATTTTGTTGTTTTATTTCTTCTAAAAGTGAATGAATTTGGGGTAGAGCAACATTTTTAGGTAAAATTTTATTTTTTGCTTTTCTTCATTCCACATTGCTTTAGTTCCTGTGAAGCACCTGAAGGGTTTATAAACTTATTGGATGTGGTTTTCGAGTACTTTGGGGGGTGCAGTTTTTAGAATGGTGTCACTTTTGGGTATTTTCTGTTACCAAGGGCT
Organism: Anomaloglossus baeobatrachus; assembly: GCF_048569485.1. Taxonomy (NCBI): domain Eukaryota; kingdom Metazoa; phylum Chordata; class Amphibia; order Anura; family Aromobatidae; genus Anomaloglossus; species Anomaloglossus baeobatrachus. The sequence goes on from NC_134355.1 coordinate 229,642,064, forward strand.
CTCAAAGTCTCTTCAAATGTGATATCGTCCCTAAAAAAATGGTTTTGTAAATTTTGATGTAAAAATGAGAAATTGCTGATAAACTTTGAACTCTTCTAACTTCCTAACAGAAAAAAAAATATGTTTCCAAAATTGTGCTTATGTAAAGTTGACATGTGGGAAATGTTATTTATTAACTATTTTGTGTCACAGAACTCTCTGGTTTAACGGTATAAAAATTCAAAAGTTGAAAATTGCTACATTTTCAAAATTTTTGCCAAAATTATATTTTTTTCAGAAATAAACGCAAAAAATACAGTCCAATATTTGGTAATAACATGAAGTCCAATATTTAATGAAAAAAACATCTCCGAATCACTGGGATCCATTGTAGCGTTCCAGAGTTATAACCTCATAAAGTGACACTGGTCAGAATTGCAAAATTTGGTCTGGTCATCAAGGTGAAAATTAGCTCCGTCACTAAGGGGTTAATATGTGGGGGGTTTTTTGTTTGTTTTTTTTTAAATTCTGGTTGTTAATTCCAAGCTGTATTCAATTTCTCTTTTTTCTTGTTGAATATCGTTTTGATGCGGTATTTTCTGTCCGCTCATCTTCTCCGTTTTTTGAATGCGGTTTGTCTTTGTCCTCCTGAGTATTTGAAAGATCATGTGTGTCCACTGAGGAAAAGGAATCACCTGAATCACCTGAGGTCTCTGGGTAAGAAAAACTCACTTTACGAACAAATTGAAAAGGCAGCTAATAATAATAATCGGGTTCTTATTATGGGGGATTTCAACTATCCAGACATACAGTGGGCTCTGTAGAGATATATGGAAAAGCTGGACCAGAGGAAAAAGCTGCCCGTCCGGGTCTGCAGTTTGACTGCAGACCCGGACGGGCAGCTTTTTCCTCTGGTCCAGCTTTTCCATATATCTCTACAGAGCCCTTTCTGTGTAAACTGATGAAGGTCGGATGACCGAAACGTCTTTAATAATTACACAGAACAATGAATAAAATATAAAACAATTTCAGTTGAATGCTTTGAGTGCTGGATTTTTTTCAATTTTTTGATCTGGGGTGGGACCCTATCCAAGCACCAGCGACTATAGGAGTGCCACATTTCTATATTCTATACAGACATACAGTGGGACATAGAATCTTCTGGTTGTGCTAAAAGCTGTAAATTCTTATCTACCTTTCAAGACCATTTCCTCTCTCAGATGGTAGATGAACCGACGAGGGGACATAATTTACTAGATTTGGTCCTGTCAAATAGACCGGATACAATTTCAGATCTACAGGTCCGGGAGCACTTGGGCACCAGCGATCATAATATGGTAAGCTTCAACGTAATATTCAATAGAACATTTCAAAGGGGAAATGCTAAAACCTGGAATTTTAGGATAGCTGATTTCAACAAATTAAGGGAAGAGCTTAAATGTGTAGATTGGGACAAAGTCATGGTAACTGGGATACTGAACATAAATGGGGAAAGTTTAAGGATATATTGCTAGAGTCCTGTAAAAAACTTATACCCTCTGGTAATAAAACGTCCCGGAATAAAAAGAAACCACTATGGATAAATAAGACTGTACAAAGTATAAGTGTCAGTCTTTGCTGATGACACCAAACTATGTAGGATATTAAAAACTGACCTTGATAGTATAATATTACAAAAAGATCTAGATAAGATGTCAGAATGGGCAGATACTTGGCAAATGAGATTTAATGTTGATAAATGTAAAGTAATGCACCTAGGACGGAGTAATCTTATAACTGCGTATACATTAAATGGAAGTAAACTCGGGACTACAGAACAGGAGAAGGACTTGGGTATTCTCATTACAAATAAGCTGAGCAGCAGCACTCAATGTCAAGCAGCAGCTGCAAAAGCAAACAAGATTCTAGGGTGTATAAAAAGAGAGATTAGATCCCGGGATCCCAACGTATTGTTACCTCTCTATAAATCACTTGTAAGGCCACATATGGAATACGGGATCCAGTTTTGGACTCCACATTTTAAAAAGGACATTCAGAAGTTAGAGTCAGTTCAAAGGCAGGCAACTAGACTACTACAAGGAATGGAAGGCCTCCCATATGATGACAGGTTGAAAAAGTTAGATATGTTTAGCTTAGAAAAAAGACGTCTCAGAGGAGATCTCATTTATATGTATAAATATATGTGTGGTCAATATAAAGGACTGGCACATGACTTATTTCTTCCGAAAACAATACTAAGGACCAGGGGGCACTCACTGCGAGTGGAAGAAAAGAGATTCTGGCAGCTAAATAGGAAAGGGTTCTTTACAGTTAGAGCAGTCAGACTGTGGAATACCCTACCACAAGAGGTAGTAATGGCAGATACTATAACAGCTTTCAAAAAAGGGCTGGATGATTTCCTCAGTACACACAACATTGTTGGTTATAAATGACTAAGTGACCAAATGTAGAACTGGTGGAGGAAGCTTGAACTAGATGGACCTAGGTCTTTTTTCAACCTTAGTAACTATGTAACTGTCTAACTATGTTTGTTCTTATATTTGTTTTTCAATGTAGATTTATTTTTTTCTCCATGTATAAACTTTTCCTGTGGAATAATTGTCATTATCACGTTTCCATTTGTGTTTTTTAACTTCCACTACACGTGTTTCTAATTGTTCTATTTGATTCGCCATTTTTTTCATTAAATCAGGAAAATTACTTGGTTTTTCTACTTTGTCGATTTTATTTTCCAGTTCCTCTATATCTTTATGTGTATATTATCTAGCTCCAGGGTTTCATATTTGACTATGCATTTCATTAAATCTATAGAGCAAGTAGAGAGTATCTCATTCCATTCTGTGAAAAATTGATTTGGGTATGTATAGGTGCATTCTTTTGAAATGTGCAAGCTTCTAGGGATGATGTTTATACTCAGGGTCGGTCTGGCCCGCCAGGGTAGCGGGGAATCACCCGGTAGGCCCCTGGCCCTCAGTGGGCCCCTGTGCCTTATATAGTGCGGGGCAGTGTATAGCGCCGCGGGGCCGCCGGTTTCTCAGTGCCGGCGTTATGTGTGGCAGACTGGGCAGGGCCCCACGCTCTGATTGGCCCCCCTCCCACGCTCTGAGGGCCCCCAGCCTTTCAATCACAAACTGCAGCGATAGCACAACTTCCGTACTATCGCTGCAGTTTCCGCGGCTGCAGAAGGACCTGTGGTGACATCACAGACATGTGATATCACCGTAGGTCCTGCACTGCGGAAGTCCCAGACCTGTCCTGGAGACCGTGCAGCTATTCAAATGTACGCGCATCTTTCAGACGCGCGTACATCTGAACAGTGCGTCCGGTGTCAGGACTGAGGCGGAGGATCTCCTCAACCCCGCACCGATCACAGCGGCCGTCATCACACTGCCACCGGAGCAGCAGAGAAGAGGACGCGCAGGGCTGCAGGTAAGCGCTCAGGAGGAGCCGAAGAAAAAAAAAATGTATATATTCTCTTCTCCTCCTTCCCGCGGTGCCTCCAGCTGTTTCTTCCAGACCGCAGGACACAGACCCCTCTGTGATCCTGTCCGCTGCACGGAGCCGCCGCTGCAGGTGACTTCATGGCTTTACTGCAGTTAAAAGCATTTAACTGCAGTAAAGCCATGATGGCATCCTGCGGCGGTGGTTCCATGCATCGGACGAGATCATGGAGGAGTCTATGAGCCTGCGGACTGATAAGGTAAGGACCCCGCAGGAACGCAGGACAGGTGAGAATAACGTGTGAACAATGGCATAATAGGGGACAGGAAGGGGACTGGAATGAGAACATTCCTAAAGGATGAGGGGGCCCATTCATACACTGCGCAAGGATGGGGGGCCCATTCATGCACTGCACAAGGATGGGGGGCCCATTCATACACTGCACAAGGATGGGGGGGCCCATTCATACACTGCACAAGGATGGGGGGGCCCATTCATACACTGCACAAGGATGGGGTGGCCATTCATACACTGCACAAGGATGGAGTGGCGATTCATACACTGCACAAGGATGGGGGGGGCATTCATACACTGCACAAGGATGGGGGAGCCATTCATACAGTGCACAAGAATGGGGGGCCCATTCATACAATGCAAAAGGATGGGCGGGCCCATTCATACACTGCACAAGGATAGGGGGGCTAATTCATACACTGCACATGTATGGGGGGCCAATTCATACACTGCACAAGGATGGGGGGCCCATTCATACAGTGCACAAGGATGGGGGGCCCATTCATACACTGCACAAGGATGGGGGGCCCATTCATACACTGCACAAGGATGGGGGGGGCCATTCATACACTGCACAAGGATGGGGGGCCCATTCATACAGTGCACAAGGATGGGGGGGACCATTGCTACACGGCACAAGGATGGGCACCTTACTACAAGGGGGCACATTACATTTTATTGGGGTCTATTTTTAGTTCTGAAATTTACCAGTAGCTACTGCATTTCCCACCCTCGGCTTATACTTGAGCCAATAAGTTTCAGTTTTTTGTGGTTATATTAGGGGCCTCGGTTTATACTGGGGTCAGCTTATACTCGAGTATATACGGTAATTTGAGATACTGGGGCCTTGGTGGGGGAGGAGCGGTATTACTTTACAAGTGACATTATGGGGCAGTGGGGACTTTATGGGGAAATGAGGATCATTATGAGGCAATTAGGAAGGTGATTGTGACAGGCAGCGGGGGGAATTTATGCAGAGAAATGTTATAGAAAGGGCAAGTTTTGGGGGTACATTATGGAAAGGGGCACTTTGTGGCCCTATTTTGGAGCGGAGCAGTGTGTAGGGGGATATTTTGTACAGGAAGCAGTTAACAACTCTTTTGATTCCACTTGTTCCCCCAGATATTATTACATAAAAGGGGCAAGGATGAGGGACATATGTTATTGGTTTATGGTGGCACGTGGGGCATAATTACTGTAGGGACAAATTAGGCGAGATTATTACTGCTGTAATATAGGTTAATTTTGAGGATATTATCCTCCATGGGGGAACAAAATTCTAATGTAGTGTAGAAATTGGGGAAAATGTGTGGAATGTGCCCTGTGAGATAGTGATCAGCTATAGGTGACTGTGTTATTTTCTGCAGAGTTGTGTCAGGGCAGGAAGAAGTGATGGCGGTCAGCACCGGATGAAGAGGAAAAGCGAAGATGAATAACCACAGCTAGAGACGTCACTGGTAAGTCAGTGTGGTACATGTACACACACTATACACTGTATACAGAACTTCTTTGTATAATGTCACTGGTGATCACTTCATTACTTATATACAGATCTCCTGTTTATAAAGTCACCGGTAATCACTGTAATACCTGTACTCTGACACTATATACAGAGCTCCTGTGTATAATGACACTGATGGTAATATTAATGTTATTAGTATTGTGGTTTTTATTCCTAATCATTTATTGTAGTATTCGTCACTGTGTAGTAGTAATATGTGGTCTTGTCATGGTTAGGGGGTATTTGTCTCTTGTATGTAGTATTATTTGGTAGTCTGGTCATAGTGTTGTGGTATTTCTCCCATGTATGTGGTAATATTTGTTTACTATGTGGTCCAATTATGGTGTGGCGGTATTACTCTCTTGTATGTGGTTGTGTTTGATCACTATGTATTGGTAATATGTTATCTGGTCATGGAGTGGCAGTATTTCTCTCTTGTATGTGGTTGTATTCAGTCACTATGTGGTGGTAATATGTTGTCTGGTCACGGTGTGGCGGTATTTATCCCTTGTATTTGGTTGTATTTGGTCACTGTTTGGTGTTAATATGTGGTCTGGTCACGGTGTGGCGGTATTTCTCTCTTGTATGTGATTGTATTCGGTCACTATCTGGTGGTAACATGTTGTTTGGTTACGGTGTGGCGGTATTTATCCCTTGTATGTGGTATTATTGGTCTTGGTATAGTGGATTGTGTTGTGTATGGAGGTCACTTTTTCTCTGTATCAATATGGGGAAGATTCTTTATTTCCAATAGTTTAAATATTTGAATGTTTAACCCCTCGCTGTCCTGTGACTATTGCACTGCAGCAAATATGCACTTACAGAGGTTCTTCAGTGAAAACAAGAAAACTCCTTTACTAAGGCCACATGCACACAGTATTCGGGCAGTTTTTTACCTCACTATTTGAAGCCAAAACCAGGAGCGGTAAAATCAGAGGAAAAGTATAATACAAAGATGGGCACCGCTTCTGCATTTTTCACCCACTACTGATTTTGGCTACAAATACTGATGTAAGATACTGACCAAATACTGACAGTGTGAACATGGCCTAAGAATAGGTGATATTAACTTATTCATCAGTGGGGGCTGATTGCTGGGACCCTGAACTGATCTGCAAATTGTGCAACTTTTATCCCCATTACACTGGAGCTCATATCCGACTTGACCCCTGATCCATTCATTCTCTCAGTGGCTGCGAGCGCTGCGCTTGGTTTTATCTGACTGCCCCTTTTGGATGAATGGAGCTGCGGTCACACATCCCACCTGCCGCTGCATTGTATAAAGGGCATATAAGTGTCCTGTCAGGGATAAAAGTTCCACATTCTCCCGATCGGTGCGGTTTCCACTGGTTTGGTTCCACCGATCAATAAGTTATCACATACCGAACCTGTGGATCGGTGATAACTTGTCACCAAAGATCCCCCCTTACTGCAAACTACCATAATTGTACATTAGTTATTGTGTGTGCACAGGAGATGTGCAGGAGCCGCCTGTGTTTCACAGTCAGCGCTAAACTATAACGGGCATAGCAGCTAATAGATATTTGCATGTAGCTGTAGGGTGGGCCCCTAGAGTTATTTCCCCTGGTGGGCCCCAGTCACCCCAGTCCGACCCTGTTTATACTTATATAGTTACCGTATTTTTCGGACTTTAAGACACACTTTTTCCCCCCCAAATGTTGGGGGAAAGTGGGGGGTGCATCTAGTCTGAATGTAGGGCATACTAATGAAGCTTACATGAAAAAAGGATTTTTTGTAAAGGTTTTTATTTTTGCGTTATTCTTGTGAGGGTGTCAAAAAATAAAATATCCAAGTCCAATGGTATGACCACAATCTTTGGTCTTTTTCAAGGACTATAATATACAAAGAAACATAAAGAAACATAAAAAAACAAAATATGAGTACAACAGGTATATTGAGCAGCATATACAATAATCATAATATGTAGCATATCCTCAATTATGAGGAAGAAAAATAAAGTACACATTCTAAGGTATAGAAAGATTTACACAAGGTCACACAATTTGAACAAGGGTTTATTTTCCAAAAAGAATATCAAGAACATTTATATTAGGCTAAATTAGAACCTCGTTGATAGACGTGACTATATATAGGAGGAGATACTAGTATAAACAGACCAACCTCAATGGGCTATGGAATAGTGTCTATCACATGCAATGGTCTGTTGTCATGTTCATTTATATGGACTAGGGACTTGAGTAGATGGAAAAATGCCATATAAAAGTGCATACAGGTGTGAGAAGATCAGAAATCTCTAGCTTAGTTAAATAGTGAAAAATGGAAACAGAGGATAATAGTGTGTCTTACCCAGTGGGTGATGATTTCAAGGTATATCCTCTAAGATTATCTATGAGATATGGATATAAAGTTATATGTAATAACAGAGAGGGAACAGCATAAATGTCCCTTGCCATACACATACCTGCATTGGTGATTCACGTGGTGATTAGTGCCTGGGAGTGAAAGCATTGTGCCCATGTGTGGCGTTTAAATAGCTAATTTGAAACGCGCCCCCTTCCTATACTTCCTGGAAGTGAGATGCAAAGTGACGTTAGGTGGAATGTATCTCGCGCATGCGCCGCTGGGAGTCCGAGCGGCGCATTCACGGAAGGCGGTTCTCACTCAACGATTAAACTTCCTGGAGGTGAAACGCATTGTGACGTTGCTTGGAACACATCTCGCGCATACGCCGCTTGGAGTCCGAGCGGCGCATGTGTGGAAGGCAGTCCCCACATGACGATTATACTACCTGGAGGTGAGATGCACTATGACATCGCGCGGAACACATCTTGCGCAAGCATGTATGGCAAGGAACAGACAGTCTTTTATGCAGTTCCCTCTCTGTTATTACATATAACTTTATATCCATATCTCATAGATAATCTTAGAGGATATACCTTGAAATTATCTCCCACTGGGTAAAACACACTATTATCCTCTATGTTTCCATTTTTCACTATTAAACTAAAGGGTGCTTTACACGAGATGATCTATCATGCGGTAGATTGTCGGGGTCACGGTTTTTGTGACGCACATCCGGCATCGCTTGCGACGTCAGGCTGTGTGACACCTCCAAGCGACGCAGTAACGCTCACAAATCGTGAGTCGTGTACTCGTCGCTCGGTTTCATAATCTCGTTTAATTAAAATGGCACTGGTTGCTCATCGTTCCCGGGGTAGCACACGCCGCTCCGTGTGACACCCCGGGAACGATGAACAGCAGCTTACCTCCGTCCCGCGGCACCCGCCGGCTATGCGGAAGGAAGCAGGTGGGCGGGATGTTTAAGTCCCGCTCATCTCCGCCCCTCCGCTTCTATTGGCCGGCCGCTGTGTGACGTCGCTGTGACGCCGAACGTCCCTCCCCCTTCAGGAAGAGAATGTTCGCCACCCACAGCGACGTCGCACAGCAGGTAAGTGCGTGTGACGGGGGTTAACGACTTTGTGCGCCACGGGCAACTAATTGCCCGTGACACACAAACGACGGGGGCGGGTACGATCGATCGTGAAATTGCACGATAGATCGTACCGTGTAAAGCAGGCTTAAGCTAGAGATTTCTGATCTTCTCACACCTGTATGCACTTATATATGGCATTTTTCCATCTACTCAAGTCCCTAGTCCATATAAATGAACATCCAAACCTCTGCTTGTGATTAGGTCTATTTATTTAATTAGACAACAAATTTTGGTCATTTTTTTATCCTAAAAACTACTCCCATGATTTAAATGATATCCCTTTTTCCTGGTTTTAGGGATTTACATTATACAGTCCGGCAATCCGGGAGGTTTTCCCATAATCAAATAAGTATACTACTAGTATTCCCAGTCAGGTGATGTACCTGTTCACGTTATGCATGGATTTACTTATCAATTGGTAATATAGCACTCTGATTTATATTTACACAATTATACTGATGTATGCACTATATATTATAGATCCCAGGCTACATAAATTGGAGCCAACAGATAACCAAGCTTTCCTAGGGTATATCTAACCTCCTGTCAAGTTACCACGTTTAAATGGTCCTGGCGGCCTCACGATATATTTTTTGCTCTTTTCTGGATCAATAGGTATATCCCATTATTTGATTGTAATTCATTATATGTTCTTACAAAACTTGTATACAATTAACTCATCTATTTCTGATCTTGACACATACTGTATACCATATGTCATCCAGCCCTATATACAGAGTGAATAAGAGGATCATTCAACTTTGAACACCAATACGAGGGTGATAAGGTATACCTACCTAAATATTCACTAATTTTTGGTTATATATGATGATTCCCTCTGTACTCAAAGATCTGTATCTCTATTGCTTTTTTATTGTTTCTCATTCATTTTTTTTTTCAATCTCAGGCTCTTTGTGAGAAGAGAACACTAGACAACAGACCATTGCATGTGATAGACACTATTCCATAGCCCATTGAGGTTGGTCTGTTTATACTGGTATCTCCTCTTAGGCCTGCGACACACATCCGTGCCGCCGGCACGTGTTTGTCATTTTTTACACGTACCGGCGGCATGGAGACACGTTAAGCAATGCTACCCTATTGTAGCAGGCACACACACGTAAAACCATACGGAACGTGTGTCCGTGTGCGTTTGTACGTGTGTGCGTTTTTCAAAGCGCTGACATGTCAGTGTTTTCTCCCGCAGCACGGGTGTCACACGGCCCGCACCCGAACCACACCGGTGTAGTTTGGATGCGGTCCCGTGTGACACGTGCCGGAGAAAACACACGTGTCAGTGAAAAAAAAAAAAAAAACATTTACTCACCTTCTCCAGCCCTCCTGTCTCTGCCACTGCTGCCTCTTGCTGCCGACCGCCGCTCATTATTCTCATTTAATATTCACTTCACTGCCTGGCAGCAGCAGCAGCGGGGAGACGGGAGTGCTGGAGACGGAAGATCAGCACCACGGACAGCAGCGCGGACAGCAGGAAGGACCAGGTGAGTATGTATATTACCGGTTCTACGCGGATAGCACACGTAGAACACACGTGGCCCGCACGTACCAGAGACACGTACTTACCTGCACGCAACACGCAGGGGAAATACGTGTCTCTCGGTACGTGCGTGATTTTCACGTGAGTGTGGCAGAGGCCTTATATATAGTCACGTCTATCAATGAGGTTCTAATTTAGCCTAATATAAATGTTCTTGATATTCTTTTTAGAATATAAACCCTTGTTCAAATTATGTGACCTTGTGTAAATCTTTCCATACCTTAAAATGTGTACTTTATTTTCCTTCCTCATAATTGAGGATGATTATTGTATATGCTGCTGAATATACTTGTTGTACTCATATTTTGTTTTTTTAAGTTTCTTTGTTTCTTTGTATATTATAGTCCTTGAAAAAGACCAAAGATTGTGGTCGTAATGTTGGACTTAAATATTTTACTTTTCGACACCCTCACAAGAATAACGCAAAAATAAAAACCTTTACAAAAAATCCTTTTTTCACGTAAGCTTCATTAGTGTGCCGGAATTTTTCTATATATTGGATACCGGCTTTTTCCGAGCACCTCATTTATTATATAGTTGAGCCAGGCCTAACTTCTATATTGGACATTTTTTTGACCTGAGCTCCTATAATCAACGACAGACTCCATGTCATTCACTACTTTCTCTTATAATACGGAGGAGGTCTCTAATATTCTATCTAAAGTGACTATACCGAATTCTTTTTTTATCAGTACCATCTGAAGAGATACGATCTCGTGACTACGAGAGGGAACTCAGAAAACATACGGCATTAGGTCTACATTGCGCAACATTGGCGGAGTATCATAAAGTACAGAGAATCCCTAGAGGACTAAGGGTATCATTACGGCCAACGTTGTTTGCGGACAATCAGGAATATTGTTCTAAATACGAGAGCATACTTAACAAATGCTCTATGGACATTATTATATTGACCATAGAATACTTACATAAACAAAATTAAGACACTGGTTTAAAAATCAAATCGATAGAGGAACAGCTTACAAATACCCTCTCTAATTCAGAGTGGGAAATTATCAAAACCAAGACTAAGGAGACGATTGAGGAATTTCAGAAGACCCTTCAGACAAGAAAGAGAACAAAATTCATCCGAGATCAGGACGATTACGTCAAGGATCGTGTATACAGATGGCGCTTCAGAGAGGACTCATTCAGATATCGTACAAGATCCAATCGTTACTCCACTTCCTCAGGCTCGGACACCGAACAACATCCCACACATCTGGCTCATTTTTTAGGACCCAGACAAGGGCCAAAAGGAAAACGAGGCGTGGCCAGAGGAGGCACAATGGGGGCCACAGCATCTTACCAGGTCCAGACTTGCTCCCAGGTATGTGTCAGGGCCAGGTGGACGGGCAGACCCAGGAGGTGGATCCACTGGGCCGAACTCCTAGATGGTGGTAAGGGGTCCGGTAGCTGAAGCACTATAGGCAGCAGAACAGTCCGTGCATACGAGTATAACGGAGAAGTCCCTGGGACCACGGAGTCACTGATGGTAGTCCGGGTGACGTAGCTCAGGTTCGGAAGCCGAGAAGATGTCAGGCGGGGTCCGGAACCTTTGGAGCGAGATGACGGGTCACCGCAGGGATCCGAGATGGTACGGACTGTCAGGATGGCAGATGGACAGCGTTCGGGGTTCGGGATTCGGCAGGACCGGATGGCGAGGCAGGCACGGCTCTACAAGAGAGATAGGTGAGTATATCATAGAGACACCAGGAGACCTGACTCCTAGCTTAAGAAACACGAAGATCAGGCCCCGCCCCCTTGGACATTAAACCCCTTTATACCCTGTACCTGTTTGCATCATTTCCTGTTAATGGACGCTGGCCCTTTAAGAAAGGGTCAATGACCGCGCGCGCGCCCTAATGCGCATGCGCGCGGCCCGAGTGCCAGAAGCCAGAGCAGGAAGCTGCGAGGAGGAAGCAGCAGGGACGGGCTGGGGCTGAGAAGCCGACGGGCGCCGGGAGCGGGGGCCAGGACGCCGAGGACGCGCCGGCAATGGATGCTGGAGAGCGGGGAGTTGCGGTGACCGGACCAAGGAACCGGGAAGCGAGGCAGGGGAGCCGGGGAGCGTGACAGGTGAGCCGGAGGGCAGCGCAGGGGACCAGGGGAGCGTGACAGTACCCCCCCCACGCCCCCCTCCCCGCAACCGGGACAGGAAGGCACGGATCAGCGGAGTACCCACATTCTCCCGGGGCTCCCAGGACCTATCCTCAGGACCATACCCTGCCCAGTCCACCAGGAAGAACTGTCGACCCCGTACGGTCTTCATGGCCACGATATCCCTTACCGCATAGATGTCGTCATCGGCAATAGGAGGAGGAGCCGAACTGGCAGCAGCGGAGAAGGGACCAAGGACAACCGGCTTGAGCAGGGAGACGTGGAAGGAATTGGGTATCCTCATCGTGGCCGGGAGCTGTAGCTTGTAGGAGACCTCATTGATCTTGTTGAGGACTTTAAACGGCCCGATGTAGCGAGGACCCAGCTTGTAGGATGGTATCTTCAATCGGACGTACTTGGAAGCAAGCCAGACTAGATCTCCAGGAGAGAAACACGGAGGGTCCAGACGTCTCTTGTCTGCGTGTCTCTTCATCCGCAGGGAAGCACGCCCAAGGGACGCCTTGACAGAGTCCCAAATGGTAGCGAAGTCACGGGCTACAGTATCAGCAGCAGGGACATCCGAAGAAGGGGATACAGGCAATGGGACGGAGGGCTGAAGTCCGTAAACGACATGGAAGGGAGAGCTGGAGGACGACTCACTGATGTGGTGGTTATGGGAGAATTCAGCCCAAGGAAGAAGCGTGGACCAGTCGTCGTGATGGGCGTTGACATAGTGACGTAAGAAGGAGGTCAAGATTTGATTGACCCTCTCCACTTGGCCATTAGACTGAGGATGGTAGGCAGAAGAAAAGTCCAGAGTCACTCCCAGATGTTTGCAGAGCGCCCTCCAGAAGCGGGAGGTGAACTGAGTTCCTCTGTCGGATACGATGTGTGATGGAAAGCCATGCAAGCGGAAGATGTGATGTATATAGGCGTCCGCGAGTTCCTGAGCAGAGGGCAGTCCAGCCATAGGGACGAAATGAGCCATTTTAGAGAACCGATCCACCACGACCCATATGACTGTGTGTCCGGAGGACAATGGCAAGTCCGTAATAAAGTCCATCGCTATGTGTTGCCACGGAACTGAGGGTATCGGCAGAGGCAGAAGACGGCCATATGGCAGGTGTTTGGGCGTCTTGTTCCTGGCACAAGAGGAGCAGGCAGAGACAAAAGCAGCGACGTCCGTGCGAAGGGATGGCCACCAGTAATGACGTACAATCGCACCCCATGTTCTCTTCTGGCCAGCATGACCGGCTGTTTTCGAGGCATGACCCCAGTGTAACACTTTTTGCCTGTCAGTATCAGAGACATAGGTCTTCCCGGGCGGTATCTGGGCCAGGGTGACAGGAGCCACCGGAATGATTTTGCTAGGACAGATGATGGGTTGGGTAGTCTCCTCCTCCTGCTCCATGGGCATGAAAGACCTGGACAAGGCATCGGCGCGTACATTCTTGTCCGCGGGTCGGAAATGGAGCTGGAAATCAAATCTGGCAAAGAATAAGGACCACCTGGCTTGCCGTGGGTTCAGTCGCTGAGCGGACCGCAGGTATTCCAGGTTCTTGTGGTCCGTGTAAATAATCACGGGGTACACTGCTCCTTCCAGAAGGTAGCGCCATTCCTCCAGAGCCAGTTTGACTGCCAATAGCTCTCGGTCACCGATGGTGTAGTTGCGTTCAGGCGCTGAGAAGCTCTTGGAGAAGAAACCGCAAGTCACCATCTTCCCGGAGGAGGACTTCTGCATGAGCACTGCTCCGGCTCCCGAGGAGGAGGCATCCACCTCCAAGGTGAACTGGCGGTTTAACTCCGGACGGTGGAGTACAGGAGAGGAGGCAAATGCCCGCTTCAGAGAGCCAAACGCGGCGTCGGCCGCAGGTGACCAGTCCTTTGGATTAGCCTCCTTCTTGTTCAAAGCGGAGAGAGGAGCAGTCAGAGCAGAGAAGTGAGGGATAAACTGGCGGTAGTAGTTGGCAAATCCCAGGAAACGTTGGATTGCCTTCAGTCCAGAAGGAGGAGGCCAGTTGAGAATGGAGGAGACCTTCTTTGGATCCATCTGCAGTCCGGTATCAGAGATGATGTACCCCAGGAAGGGGAGAGAAGACTGCTCAAAGACACACTTCTCGTACTTGGCGTACAGACGATTCTCTCTCAGTCTTTGTAGAACCAGCTGCACGTTCTCTCTGTGGGTCTGGAGGTCCGGAGAGAAGACAAGGATGTCATCCAGATACACTACCACACAGACGTAGAGAAGGTCCCGGAAAACGTCGTTCACCAGTTCTTGAAAGACGGCTGGGGCGTTACACAGGCCGAAGGGCATCACGCAGTATTCATAGTGCCCATCGCGAGTATTGAACGCGGTCTTCCATTCGTCCCCAGAGCGGATGCGTACCAGATTGTAAGCACCCCGAAGATCCAGCTTGGTGAACACACAAGCTCCTCTAAGCCGATCAAACAATTTGGGGATGAGCGGCAGAGGGTACTTGTTTTTTACGGTGATTTGATTCAATCCCCGGTAATCTATGCATGGGCGTAAGTCGCCCTCTTTCTTCTTGACGAAGAAGAAGCCTGCTCCAGCAGGAGAGGAGGATCTCCGAATGAATCCCCTTGCCAGGCTCTCTGTGATGTAAGTAGACATGGCCCTTGTTTCGGCTGGAGACAATGGATATATCCGTCCTCAAGGTGGTGTTGTTCCTGGGAGCAGGTCGATGGCACAATCGTAAGGACGATGTGGCGGAAGTACCTCAGATTCCTTTTTATCAAAGACGTCTGCGAAGGACCAATAGGCCGAGGGCAGTCCCGGTAGGTTCTCTGGAACCGGAGGTCGTCGGATGGGTTGTATGGTCTTCAGACACTTATCATGGCACGAAGAGCCCCATCGGGTGATTTCGCCAGTGCCCCAGCTGACTGATGGTTCGTGTGTCCGCAACCAGGGAAGTCCCAGCAGGATTTGATGGGACATGTGTGAAAGGACGTAGAGAGCGATGTTCTCGGTGTGCAGGGCACCGATACGCAGTTCGACCGGCCTGGTGATCCAGGAGATGGTGTCAGAGAGGGGTCTTCCATCCACAGAGGCAATCACTAGGGGCTTGTCGAGTGGAGTAACAGGCACCTGGTACTTGTCCACCGTGGCCTGCTGGATGAAATTGCCTGCTGCCCCGGAATCGAGGTACGCCTCAGCCGTGAACCGCGTCTCTCCCGTTGTCACTTGCACAGTCCACGTAACCGGGTCTGAGAGAGTCCCAGCACCTAGGGTGGCCTCTCCTACCAACCCTAGGCTTTGGAGTTTCCCGGCCTCTCTGGACAGGAGCGTAGAAGGTGTGTGCCCTCTCCGCAGTAAAAGCAGAGACCCTTGGCGAGCCGCTCTGCTCGACGTTGTTCAGACTGCCGCACTCGGTCGATCTGCATGGGCTTGTGGACGGGGGCCCCAGCTGTCGATGACTGAAGTACGGAGGGCTTCTGCGGAGGAGAGGAATACCGTACCGGACGTCTCTCACGGGACACTTCCTTGGATCGCTCCTGAAAGCGAATGTCTACTCGAGTCGCTAGGGCAATCAGGGCATCCAGGGTGGTCGGTACGTCACGACCCGCCAGCTCATCTTTAATTCGCCCCGAGAGTCCTTCCCAGAAGGCGGCGGTTAGGGCCTCGTTGTTCCAGCCGAGTTCCGAAGCCAGGGTGCGAAACTGGATTGCGTATTGACCCACCGTCAGAGTCCCCTGACGTAACCGGAGAAGAGACGAAGCAGACGCGGAGGCGCGTCCGGGCTCATCAAAGGTGCCACGGAATGCCTGCAGGAACTCTTGGATGTTCGTGGTCACAGGATCCCCCTTCTCCCACAAGGGGTTCATCCACGCCAGTGCCTCACCCTCTAGATGGGACATGATGAAAGCGACCTTGGCTTGGTCGGAGGCAAACAAATGCGGCAGCTGCGTGAAATGGAGGGAGCATTGGTTTAAGAATCCCCTGCAGGTCTTGGGGTCTCCGGCGTACCGGGGTGGTGAGGCCAAACGAAGTCTGGAAGTATCTGAAGAAGTCGCCACAGGAGCTGGAGCCGTGGCTTGACTAGTGGAAGCCCGGGATGTTGAAGATGTAACTGCTGCTTGTAGCGTGTTCAGGCGGGCGTCCACAGAAGACATGAATTGCAGCATGCGGGTCTGAGTCTCACGCTGGCGTTGGAGTTCCTCCTGTACGGCTGCTAGTGCTGCAGCGGGATCCATGGCCTGATCTTACTGTCAGGGCCAGGTGGACGGGCAGACCCAGGAGGTGGATCCACTGGGCCGAACTCCTAGATGGTGGTAAGGGGTCCGGTAGCTGAAGCACTATAGGCAGCAGAACAGTCCGTGCATACGAGTATAACGGAGAAGTCCCTGGGACCACGGAGTCACTGATGGTAGTCCGGGTGACGTAGCTCAGGTTCGGAAGCCGAGAAGATGTCAGGCGGGGTCCGGAACCTTTGGAGCGAGATGACGGGTCACCGCAGGGATCCGAGATGGTACGGACTGTCAGGATGGCAGATGGACAGCGTTCGGGGTTCGGGATTCGGCAGAACCGGATGGCGAGGCAGGCACGGCTCTACAAGAGAGATAGGTGAGAATATCATAGAGACACCAGGAGACCTGACTCCTAGCTTAAGAAACACGAAGATCAGGCCCCGCCCCCTTGGACATTAAACCCCTTTATACCCTGTACCTGTTTGCATCATTTCCTGTTAATGGACGCTGGCCCTTTAAGAAAGGGTCAATGACCGCGCGCGCGCCCTAATGCGCATGCGCGCGGCCCGAGTGCCAGAAGCCAGAGCAGGAAGCTGCGAGGAGGAAGCAGCAGGGACGGGCTGGGGCTGAGAAGCCGACGGGCGCCGGGAGCGGGGGCCAGGACGCCGAGGACGCGCCGGCAATGGATGCTGGAGAGCGGGGAGCGGCGGTGACCGGACCAAGGAACCGGGAAGCGAGGCAGGGGAGCCGGGGAGCGTGACAGGTGAGCCGGAGGGCAGCGCAGGGGACCCGGGGAGCGTGACAGTATGACAAACCTTGTGTATAACATGTCATCATACAATTTATCCCCTTTAGAGTCAAATAAATTACAAAAGGGTTTATCATTTTGTCAACTCCTAAATTCAACACATTTGTGTTGGATCAGGAATTAAGACGGTTTTTCTGGTCACTTAGACTGAAAGCACATTTCTTGACTAATGAGGATTGTTACGCTCACCGAGGAGCAGCGAGCGTCCGGAGGTGGACCCACTGGACCGTGCACCGGACTCCCCTGAGAAGGCGACCAGCAGTGAACCCCTATACAGGGACTGTGCGGCGCCTCCCCAGAAGGCCTAAATGCACGGCAGCCAGGAACCGGTAGTAGGAGTCTCTGTAGGGCCAAGTGTAGCAAGGTTCTGACGTCCACAGCCGGCAGAACACGGAAATGGCACCGGAGATGCTCACAGCAGGTGACGTCCACAGCAGGCACGGTACAGATAATGTCCACGGCAGGTAGGGCACGGTGACGTCCACTGTCGGTATGAGCGGTGACATCCACAGCCGGAATGGTACGGATGGCACTACGGTGAGACAAGGGATTAGAACCAGGTATCAATGCACAGAAAACAGATAACAGCACAAGGGGGTCTGGACACTGGCAAGGCTCTAATGGAAGCGTTGCTCGGGCACCTGCTGCTGGGGGAGGTGGACCTAAATACCCATTAGGTAACAGGTGACCTCTGAGGTCACTTCCAGAAAACGGATAAGGAATAACGTTTGGAACTCCATTCTATGTCTGAACTGGGTGCAAAAACCTAAAAAAACATCACTATATGGAGATAAGGTATGCACACCAGTGACTATGCAAGGGGAATACATGTAATAGCAGAAACTGCTGTGTGAATACTGACATGAAAAATTCAATAGCTAGATGTAAGAATGAAATGGGAAAAATGGAACCTGCATTACTGCCATGAATATATGAATAAAGAGAAATTTAGTTACTGAATTGATCAATGCAATAGAGCCCCAACACTACGCCAAAGTATTTCTCTTTTCTCTACGTTGGGGTCCCTAGCTTGTGTGTGTCCTCTCATGCAGTTAAAAAACTTACCGTGTATGGGAAGCTGAGACCCAAGCTATATATACGTATCATGTGGATTGGCAATAAGTGTGAGTTGGGTGGGTTCACAAACGAAAAACTACTAACAAATAAGGAATAACGTTTGGAACTCCATTCTATGTCTGAACTGGGTGCAAAAACCTAAAAACATCACTATATGGAGATATAGCTATTGAATTTTTCATGTCCGTATTCACACAGCAGTTTCTGCTATTACATGTATTCCCCTTGCATAGTCACTGGTGTGCATACCTTATCTCCATATAGTGATGTTTTTTTAGGTTTTTGCACCCAGTTCAGACATAGAATGGAGTTCCAAACGTTATGCCTTTTTTGTTAGTAGTTTTTCGTTTGTGAACCCACCCCACTCACACCTATTGCCAATCCACATGATACGCATATATAGCTTGGGTCTCAGCTTCCCATACACGGTAAGTTTTTTAACTGCATGAGAGGACACACACAAGCTAGGGACCCCAACGTAGATAAATACTTTGGCGTAGTGTTGGGGCTCTATTGCATTGATCAATTCAGTAGCTACCTTTCTCTTTATTCATATATTCATGGCAGTAATGCAGGTTCCATTTTTCCCATTTCATTCTTACATATAGCTATTGAATTTTTCATGTCAGTATTCAGACAGCAGTTTCTGCTATTACATGTATTCCCCTTGCATAGTCACTGCTGTGCATACCTTATCTCCATATAGTGATGTTTTTTTAGGTTTTTGCACCCAGTTCAGACATAGAATGGAGTTCCAAACGTTATTCCTTATTTGTTAGTAGTTTTTCATTTGTGAACCCACCCCACTCACACCTATTGCCAATCCACATGATACGTATATATAGCTTGGGTCTCAGCTTCCCATACACGGTAAGTTTTTTAACTGCATGAGAGGACACACACAAGCTAGGGACCCCAACGTAGAGAAATACTTCCAGAAAATGGGGCATACCGCTTTAAGAAAGGGGGCGTGGCCTCGTGCGCAGCCTAGAATCACTTACTGCAGTTCTGTGTGAGGACGGGAGACAGGAAGAGGCTGCAGCATGCCTGGGAGAAGGACGTACAGCAGGACCCGGAGCAAGGGCAGCGCCTGCAGAGCCATGGGACCGGTAAGAGGAAGGCCGTCGCTGCCTGGGGCTAAGACCGGGAGTGCAAGTGGGAGCCATGCTGGGACCGGGCAAATGTGAGGGAGCACGCCCCCCACGGGGTCTGGTGGGACCAGGCGCTACAGTACCCCCCCCTGAAGCCCCCCCTCCTCAGGAAGCTCTGGAGGAGACGAGGAGCATCCACGTCCTCCGCAGGTACCCAAGTCCTCTCCTCAGGACCGAACCCCTTCCAGTCTACCAGATAGTAGGTTCTACCTCGGACCTCCTTAGCCGCAAGGATGGCTTTTACCTCATAGACGTCGTCATCACCAACAGGAGGAGGCGAAGCCCCAGGATCACTGTGGAAACGGCTCAGGACCACCGGCTTGAGGAGGGACACATTGAAGGAGTTCGGGATGCGAAGGGTAGAAGGCAGCTTCAACTTGTAGGACGCCTCATTGATCCGTCGGAGCACTTCAAAGGGACCAATGAAGCGAGGACCCAGCTTGTAAGACGGCAGTTTCAGGCGGACATACTTGGACGAGAGCCAGACTTTATCTTCGGGATGAAAAAAAGGAACATCCAGATGGTTCTTGTCGGCGTGTTTCTTCATGCGGACGGAGGAACATTCCAGAGTCGACTTGGTCTCAGCCCAGATGGCGGAGAAGGACCTCACAAGGTTATCAGCTGCAGGGTTGCCTGAAGAACATGTCACAGGACACGGCACTTTAGGTCGTTGTCCATAAATCACATGGAACGGAGATTTAGCAGAGGACTCACTTTCATGGTTGTTATAGGAGAACTCGGCCCATGGAAGCAGTTTGACCCAGTTGCTGTGGTGTTCGTCCACGAAGTGGCGGAGATAGCTGGTCAAGACTTGGTTAATGCGCTCCACTTGCCCATTGGACTGAGGGTGGTAGGCAGAAGAAAAGTCCAATTGAACATCCATCATTTTGCAGACTGCTCTCCAAAACCGAGCGGTGAACTGCACCCCTCTGTCGGACACGATATGGAGAGGCAAGCCATGAAGCCGGAAGATATGTTGAATGAATAATTCAGCAAGAACCGGAGCGGACGGTAGCCCGGAGAGTGGTGTGAAGTGGGCCATCTTGGAGAACCGGTCCACCACCACCCAGATGACTGTGCAACCATACGATTTTGGCAGGTCCGTGATGAAATCCATGCCGATATGTTGCCATGGAGCGAATGGTACGGGTAAAGGAAGCAAAGGGCCCGCCGGAAGAGTCTTCGGGACCTTGTTCCGGGCACAGGAGGAACAGGATGAAACAAAGTCCTGGACGTCTTGACGTAGCCCTGGCCACCAGTAATATCGGGATATCAATTGCAGAGATTTCTTTTGACCCACGTGACCTGCTATTCTGGAAGAGTGTCCCCACCGGAGTACACGTTCTCTATCGACCTCAGCGACAAACGTCTTACCGGGAGGAAGGTGGTGCATGTCAACTGGTGCTGCCATTAGCTTGGAAGGTTCAATGATGTGCCGAGGTTCATCTTCCTGATCCTCTAACAGGAATGATCGAGACAGCGCATCGGCCTTCAGGTTCTTCTCGGCTGGACGGAAATGCAGAACAAAATCAAAGCGGGCGAAGAATAATGACCATCGGGCCTGTCGGGGGTTTAGCCTGTGGGCTGTCTGGAGATATGCCAGATTCTTGTGGTCAGTATAGATGGTAACTGGATGCAATGACCCTTACAGCAGGTATCGCCACTCCTCCAGGGCCAGCTTGATTGCCAGCAACTCACGATCTCCGATTGAGTAGCTTCGTTCTGCTGGGGAGAAAGCCTTAGAAAAGAAGCCACAGGTTACTGTCTTACCCTCTGACGTTTTCTGTGTGAGAACCGCACCGGCTCCGGATGAGAAGGCATCTACCTCAAGGATAAACGGCTTGTTAGTGTTGGGTCTGTGTAAAGCTGGAGCAGAAGCGAAGTCTCGTTTAAGGGACAGGAACGATTCTTCAGCTTCCGGGGTCCATTTCTTTGGGTTCTCCCCTTTTGCGAGTGAGAGAGGATATGGGACGCACCAGAGACGAGAAGTGTGGAATGAATTGCCGGTAATAGTTGGCGAATCCCAGGAATCGCTGGATAGCCTTCAACCCTTCCGGACGGGATTAATTCAGTATGGCTGATACCTTATCGGGGTCCATCTTCAGGCCGGTATCAGAGACTATGTGGCCAAGGAAGGGTAGCGAGGTCTGCTCAAACAGGCATTTCTCGAGTTTGGCGTAAAGGCGATTCTCTCTCAATCTCCACAGGACAAGACTGACATGTCTTCGATGGGTATGCAAGTCCGGAGAGAAGATAAGGATGTCGTCCAAATACACGACTACACAGGTGTATAGAAGATCACGGCAGACGTCGTTCACGAACTCCTGGAAGACCGCCGGAGCGTTACTGAGCCCGAAGGGCATCACTCGATATTCATAGTGCCCATCTCGAGTGTTGAACGCAGTCTTCCATTCGTCCCCCGACCGAATGCGGACCAGATTGTACGCACCCCGGAGATCAAATTTGGAGAAGATCTTGGCACCTTGAAAGCGATCAAACAGTTCCGGTATCAGGGGTAGCGGGTATCTGTTTTTCACCGTGATCTTATTCAATCCGCGGTAGTCAATGCAAGGCCGTAGACCCCCATCCTTTTCCCCACAAAGAAGAAGCCTGCTCCGGCAGGAGAGGAGGATTTTTGGATGAAGCCTCGTGCTAGATTCTCCTTTATGTAGTCAGACATGGCTTGGGTCTCTTCTCGGGACAGAGGGTAGATGCACCCACGCGGAGGAGTTGCCCCGGGGAGCAGGTCGATGGGACAATCGTAGGGTCTGTGTGGCGGCAATGTCTCAGCCTCCTTCTTGTCGAAGACATCGGCATAGGCCCAATAGGCAGGGGGTAACCCGGGAAGGGTGACCGGTTCAACGGGTCGGTGCGGAGGATGCACTGGTCTCAGGCAGTTGCTGTGGCAAGACACACCCCATTGCAGGATGTCTCGAGAATCCCAGTCCAGTACTGGCTTGTGTGACCGAAGCCAGGGTATGCCCAGTAGTAGGGCATGCGTCATGCCAGGGAGTACGTGGAAGGCGATGGTCTCAGAGTGTAGCAACCCCACTTGCATTGTACAGTTCTCCGTGATGTACCGGATGGGTTCGGAAAGTGGTTTTCCATCCACGGAAGAAAGACTGATGGGGGCAGCAAGACATCGGACGGGAATCTGGTGTAGGTCCACCACAGATTGTTGGATAAAGTTCCCGGCAGAGCCTGAATCCAGGAACGCATGCTCTGACAACCGGATGGAACCGCAGGACAGGGATACAGGTACATGGAGAAAAGGAGAGGACTTGGCATGACCTAGGGTGGCCTCTCCGATGGACCCTAGGCTCTGTAGTTTCCCGGCTTTACTGGACAGTCCTGAATCAGATGTTTGGCACTTCCGCAGTAGAAGCACTCTCCTGCCATTCTCCGATTTCTCTGTCGCAGTCTGGACTCAGTGACGCGATCGACCTCCATGGGCTCGTGCAGAGCAGTAGGCCTGGTGGAGGAAGGTGACATCGGCCTTTGGAAGGTGGGCGCAAGGCGCGGGGTTCTTCTCGCCCGGGTGAATTCTCTGGCACGCTCTTGGAAGCGGAGATCAATACGGGTAGCCAGAGAGATCAGCTCTTCCAGGGTGGTAGGTACATCCCGACCAGCCAGTTCATCCTTGATTTTTCCAGATAACCCTTCCCAGAAGGCAGCTACCAAGGCGTCATTGTTCCACTTGAGTTCGGAGGACAGAGTGCGGAATTGGATTGCATACTGTCCCACGGTGAGATTCCCCTGGTGGATTCTCATGAGCGAAGAGGCAGTAGACGAGAGACGGCCTGGCTCATTGAACACCTTACGGAAGGTGGTCAGAAAGATGGACAGGACTTGAACGGTCGAGTCATTCCTCTCCCAGAGCGGATTCATCCAAGCCAGAGCCTGACCAGTCAGATGAGACATGATAAATGCGATTTTTGAGCGATCAGTTGCTCGCTGCAGCGGCGACAGCTCAAAGTGTAGGGAGCACTGGTTTAAGAAACCGCGACACAAACGGGGATCCCCTACATACATGGGTGGGGAGGCCAGGCAGGAAGGAGACATGCATGTCGATAATCCCACAGAGTCGGGGGTTGTTGAGGAGGCCGGATTCTGTAGGGCGTATAGACGGGAATCCACGGACGCCATATATTCGGCCATGCATCTCTGGGCCTCATGCTGGCGGGACAGTTCCTTCTGTAGTTCTAGTACTAGTTGGGAGCCGTCGGAGGATCCGGAGGTTTGCATGGATGCCAGACAGGATTAAAAAGACTTCATGTGAGCCACTAATCTTGCTTGGGTCTCGCGTTGGCGGGAGAGCTCCTGTTGCAGGTCAGTCAGTGGGTTAACCTTGATCCCGGCGGAGTCCATGGCCCGAGCAAACTGTTACGCTCACTGAGGAGCGGCGAGCGTCCGGAGGTGGACCCACTGGACCGTGCACCGGACTCCCCTGAGAAGGCGACCAGCAGCGAACTCCTATACAGGGACTGTGCGGCACCTTCCCAGAAGGCCTAAATGCACGGCAGCCAGGAACCGGTAGTAGGAGTCTCTGTAGGGCCAAGTGTAGCAAGGTTGTGACGTCCACAGCCGGCAGAACATGGAAACGGCACCGGAGATGCTCACAGCAGGTGACGTCCACAGTAGGTACAGTGCAGATAATGTCCATGGCAGGTAGGGCATGGTGACGTCCACTGTCGGTATGAGCGGTGACGTCCACAGCCGGAATGGTACGGATGGCACTACGGTGAGACAAGGGATTAGAACCAGTTATCAATGTACAGAAACAGATAACAGCACAAGGGGGTCTGAACACTGGCAAGGCTCTAATGGAAGCGTTGCTCGGGCGCCTGCTGCTGGAGGAGGTGGACCTAAATACCCATTAGGTAACAGGTGACCTCTGAGGTCACTTCCAGAAAACGGGGCATACCGCTTTAAGAAAGGGGGCGTGGCCTCGCGCGCAGCCTAGAGTCACTTACTGCAGTTCTGTGTAAGGACGGGAGACAGGAAGAGGCTGCAGCATGCCTGGGAGCAGGACGTACAGCAGGACCCGGAGCAGGGGCATCGCCTGCAGACCCATGGGACCGGTAAGAGGAAGGCCGTCGATGCCTGGGGCTAAGACCGGGAGTGCAAGTGGGAGCCATGCTGGGACCGGGCAAATGTGAGGGAGCGCGCCCCCCACGGGGTCTGGTGGGACCAGGCGCTACAAGGATGATCTCGAGTTGATAAAACACAGGGTGACACTTTTTATCTTCGAGGGTTAAATCTTAAAATCCCTAGTTCGTTTAATCCACCGAAGTCGTACCATCCTATTGAGACATATATCTCCCTGGGATCTAATGATATTAACAAAACTATAAAGTCCATTGAACAGGTTGAACTTAAAATAAAACACAATATGACAATAGAGGAAAGCAGAGCCATACAAAATCTTAAAACTAACTCTAAGATTGTCATTAAACCTGCTGATAAGGGGGGTGTGGTAGTGATAATGGATAAAACCTATTATCTGTCTGAGATCAATAGGCAACTTGAAGATATTTCTACCTACCAACCCATCCCTAGGGACCTCACATCGCGAATACAGAGAATAATCAAAGAGAGCATCGATTTTTACTTGAACCAGAAGACAATTGATAATAAATTAGCAGAATTTCTTATTAAATCCCACCCCATCACACGTTTTATATCTTATCCAAGATTCATAAAAACTTACAAACACCACCCGGTCGTCCTATTGTTGCCTCTACAGAGTCTATTTTGTCCCCATTGGCAATTACAGTTGAGTGGATTATGACACCTCTTATTCCTCAGATTCCAGCATATCTTAAGGATACATCTGACTTCTTGGCTCACCTTCACCAGCTAAAATCAGTCCCACCATGTAGTTTATTGGCTACATTTGAGGTGAATAGTTTATACATGAGCATAGAACATCATGATGGACTGACAGCAGTAGACTGGTTTCTTAAAAAAATATAGCTCCTATTTCATATCACAAAACTCATTTTGCATTGATTTACTCCAGTTGGTTCTTGAGAATAATTTTTTCTTATTTCAAGATCAATTTTTTCTTCAAAGTAGGTGTACCGCAATGGGGTCAAATTTGGCGCCACCTTATGCTAATGTATATATGGTATATTTTGAGGAAACCTATATATTTAATCATCCATTATGGATCCAATATGCCATCACATGGAAAAGGTACATTGAAGATGTTTTTATAATCTGGTGTGTCGCCCGCTGCCAAGTCCCATTACCTTCAGGTGCAGATCGCCTCATGGACTTCAGGAGCTTCAAGTGTTGGGGATCTCTTCTGGTCACAGGTAGGTTGACTTCTATAGGGATCGTGACGCCACTCTCGGTATTGCGGTCAGGGCAACCGCGACTGCAGTTTGAGGGACACCTGGGGCTGATGGTGGGTGCAGTCAGTTGTAATGGCCTCCCGAGAGTGAGGCAGGCCCCATGGCCCTGTGTAGGTGCATAGTGCCACAGGTCGCAGAAGAACTCACACACCAAACAGGAAAGTCTTTCAGGGTTTTTACTCACATCAGGTGGCAAGGGTGAGTAACCCGGGCGATTCTTTGGTAGAACAGGAGAACCAGGTATCCCTCTGGCTGAAATAGGGTTGACTGCTGACTCGCCTTCCTAGCCCTCATGTTTTGAGGTGACCCTGACTTGAAGTCTTGCTGGGATCAACCAGGGAAGTCGCATACGCCGTTCTCCCCTTTCTGGCCCATTTGTTTGCAGCATGGACCAGACAATTCTAGCTGCTGCTTTCTGTCGCCTATGGGCCCCCTCGTTGCTACGTGACTCCGGACTCTGTGTGTGGTTGGTGGTAAGCTTGCAGTGCTCTCACCGGCAGCTTAAGCAGGCCAACTGAATGGGTACCTGCTCGGGGTACCTGTACCCCGTGCGGGCAGGGTCTCCTGGCAGTCCCCGTACTCAGCCACCTCTCTGCACTCCGGCCTCAGGTGGTTTTCGGGTGGCACTACCAGGTAGCCCTTTCTCCCCCGCCACCAGCCACGAATGGTGCAGTGTCTGGAAGGGCTCTGCTCCACTTTGCTCTGCCCTCACCAGATGCAACTCCTCTCCTCCACTTCCTCTCACTATCTGCCTCTGCACACTCCCTGTTCCCAGTGACACCACCCACTACTAGCTGGGAGGCGAGGGCCATGCCCCCTCCCTGAGTCTGCTCAGGGGTCCCCTCTAGCAGTGTGTGTGCCCCTGGTTACTGAGTGTTCCATGTGTCCACACCCTATTCAGCCTCTGGAATTACCTGTGTTGTACTGCCCCCAGCATGGGTGCAGTACTCAGTGGTGCCTGACCAGGTCAGGGGCGCCACACTGGCAGGGGGACCTAGAATCCTTAACCCAATTCTATCATGACATCAATGGTATCAGACCTGGCCTTACATTTACCATGCATTCAGACTCACATAGAATTAATTTCTTGGACACACTGGTACAGATATCATCGGAGGGCCAAATTAGCACAGATCTCTACGTTAAGCCTACACATAAATAATCTCTTACACTATTCAAGTTGCCATCCATTGCACACTAAGGGGCACTTTGCACACTACGACATCGCAAGCTGACGCAGCGATGCCGTGCGCGATAGTCCCTGCCCCCGTCGCAGCTGCGATATCATGGTGATAGCTGCGGTAGCGAACATTATCGCTACGCCAGCTTCACATGCACTCACCTGCCCTGTGACGTCGCTCTGGCCGGCAAACCGCCTCCATATTGAGGGGGTGGGTCGTGCGGCGTCATAGCGACGTCACACGGCAGGCGGCCAATAGAAGCGGAGGGGCGGAGATGAGCGGGACGTAAACATCCCGCCCACCTTCTTCCTTCGCATTGCAGCCGGGATGCAGGAAGGAGATGTTCCTCGCTCCTGCGGCTTCATACACAGTGATGTGTGCTGCCGCAGGAACGAGGAACAACATCATAACATCGGTCATTCCCAATTCATGAAATGACCGAGGCTACACCGATGATATGATTACGACGCTCTTGCGCTCGTTAATCGCATCAAAAATGCTTTACACACTACGATATCGCCTGCGACGCCGGATGTGCGTCACTTTCAATTTGACCACACCGACATCGCACCTGCGATGTTGTAGTGTGCAAAGTGCCTAAGGGTCAAATCGAAAGTGACACACATCCGGAGTCACTTGCGATGTCGTAGTGTGTAAATCCTAGATGATACGATGAACGAGTGCAAAAGCGTCGTTACCGTATCATCGGTGCAGGCTCCGACATTTCCATAATGCCAGTGCCGCGACAGGTACGATGCTGTTCCTCGTTCCTGCGGCAGCACACATCGCTGTGTGTGAAGCCGCAGGAGCGAGGAACATCTCCTTACCTGCCACCGGCGGCTATACGGAAGGCAGGAGGTGGGCGGGATGTTTACATCCTGCTCATCTCCGCCCCTCCACCGCTATTGGCTGCCTGCCGTGTGACATCGCTATGACGCCGCACGACCCGCCCCCTTAGGAAGGAGGCGGGTCGCCGGCCAGAGCGACGGTCGCAGGGCAGGTCAGTGCATGTGAAGCTGGCGTAGCGATAATTTTCGCTACGCCAGCTATCACAAGATATCGTACCTGCAACGGGGGCGGGGACTATCGCGTGCGACATCGCAGCATCGGCTTGCGATGTCGCAACGTGCAAAGTCCGCCTAAGAGATCATTACCAATCTCTCAACACATGAGAGTAAATAGAATTGTTTCTGATCCTGAACAACGTAAAGTGAGATCTGTAGAATGAGCCAGAAATGTATTTCTAGAGGATATCCTATAGATCTAGCAAATAAACAAAAATCTCTGGACACATACGAGAGTAAGAGAAGGGAAACCCCCAGAATTGCTTGGGTCAACACATATCACCCTTTTTCGCCCCTCATTAGGAACATCATTTTTAAACATTGGCCCCTATTGGGAATGGCCTATCCCTCCATACGTGAATTTTCTGAACCCCCATTGTTTTGCAAAAAATCTAAAGGATAATCTGGTGAGAGCCGATATTGGCTGAAATAAGATCCTTTCACGTCAGACATTCCTGGATACTCCCAGAAAGGGCAATTTCCCCTGCTTACGATGCCTACAGTGTAACAACCGTACTAGTGGGGATTCTTTTACACATCCTCTTTCCAGAAAAATCTTCCCTATTCATGATTTTTTTTTACTTGTGATTCCACATTTGTTGTTTACTTGATCAAGTGTCCCTGTGGTCTCGGATATGTTGGGGAAACCACCCAACATATCCAAGACAGAATCAGCAAGCACAAATCCACCATTCGGTGCAAGCAGATTTTACTCCCTATTCCCCATCATTTCATTACTCAAAATCACACAATAGCACAATTAAGATATCAAGTTATAGAACACATACCCCCTATGAGGAGGGGTGGCAATAGGATCCAGTTGCTAAAAGAGAGGGAGGCATTCTGGATCCATAAATTGAAAACCTTAGAGCCAAGAGGCTTAAATAGGGAATATGAGGTTTTCCGCTAATGTACATACATATTTTTTGCAGAATTACAGACAAATTGATTGTGACTTCTGTTTTATTGCATACATGCTTTGGGATTTTTCCATAGGGTATATGACATCTCCACTGACAAAATGTCATCTTATACCATTATTGCAAAGTTGCTATATTGCCAAATGAGAATTAATATAAATTGTATACATAATCTAATTATTCCCTATTAAATTCCCTTTTTTTCCCTTTTCTCTTAGCTTTCTTTACCCACATGATCGAGAGACTCACTCCATAACCTGTCTATCAAATTCACAAGCAGTAGTTTTACACCTATCCCTGGAATTCAGCACAGTATCGATACCATAGGATCTATCCGGCTCACAGCGCATACCCGTCGTGCGCCTCTATACAAGCACAGCACATTATGTCCTCTATGTGTGGAATTTGCCTGCCGCGTATGCGCCGCTCAGTTTCCTGGCGGCGCATGCGCGAGATGCATTCTGTGCGATGTCATAGTGCGTCTCACCTCTAGGTAGTATAATCATGTGGGGACTGCCTTACGCGCATGCGATGCTCGGACTCCAAGCGGCGCATGCGCGAGATGCGTTCCACGCGATGTCACAATGCGTTTCACCTCCAGGAAGTATAATAGTTTGGTGAGAACCGCCTTACGCGCATGCGCCGCTCGGACTCCCAGCGGCGCATGCGCGAGATGCGTTCCACCTAACGTCACTTTGCGTCTCACTTCCAGGAAGTATGGGAAGGGGGCGCATTTCAAATTAGCTATTTAAATGCCACACAGGGGCACAATGCTTTCACTCCCAGGCACTAATCACCACGTGAATCACCAATGCAGGTATGTGTATATGTGTATAGCAAGGGACAGACAGTCTTTTATGCTGTTCCCTCTCTGTTATTACATATAACTTTATATCCATATCTCATAGATAATCTTAGAGGATATACCTTGAAATCATCACCCACTGGGTAAGACACACTATTATCCTCTATGTTTCCATTTTTCACTATTTAACTAAGCTAGAGATTTCTGATCTTCTCACACCTGTATGCACTTTTATATGGCATTTTTCCATCTACTCAAGTCCCTAGTCCATATAAATGAACATGCAAACCTCTGCTTGTGATTAGGTCTATTTATTTAATTATACAACAAATTTTGGTCATTTTATACCTAATTTATCCTAAAAACTACTCCCATGGTTTAAATGATATAACTTTTTCCTGGTTTTAGCGATTTGCATTATACAGTCCGGCAATCTGGGAGGTTTTCCCATAATCAAATAAGTATACTACTACTATTCCCAGTCAGGTGACGTACCTGTTCATGTTATGCATGGATTTACTTATCAATTGGTAATATAGCACTCTGGTTTATATTTACACAATTATACTGATGTATGCATTATATGTTATAGATCCCAGGCTACATAAATTGGAGCCAACAAATAACCAAGCTTTCCTAGGGTATATCTAACCTTCTGTCAAGTTACCACGTTTAAATGGTCCTGGCGGCCTCACGATATATTTTTTCCTCTTTTCTGGATCAATAGGTATATCCCATTATTTGATTGTAATTCATTATATGTTCTTACAAAACTTGTATACAATTAACTCATCTATTTCTGATCTTGACACATATACCATATGTCATCCAGCTCTATATACAGAGTGAATAAGAGGATCATACAACTTTGAACACCAATACGAGGGTGATAAGGTATACCTACCTAAATACAGTCATATGAAAAGGTATATATAACAATTTATAACAATTTGGGTTTTTTCAACAGCTATTTCAGTTTCATATATCTAATAACTGATGGACTGATGGAG
Organism: Anomaloglossus baeobatrachus; assembly: GCF_048569485.1. NCBI lineage: Eukaryota > Metazoa > Chordata > Amphibia > Anura > Aromobatidae > Anomaloglossus > Anomaloglossus baeobatrachus. The sequence goes on from NC_134355.1 coordinate 229,672,990, forward strand.
AAAAGGTATTTAAGGTGGCCACTTGCAAGTTGTTCTCCTATTTGAATCTCCTATGAAGAGTGGCATCATGGGCTCCTCAAAACATCTCTCAAATGATCTGAAAACAAAGATTATTCAACATAGTTGTTCAGGGGAAGGATACAAAAAGTTGTCTCAGAGATTTAAACTGTCAGTTTCCATTGTGAGGAACATAGTAAGGAAATGGAAGAACACAGGTACAGTTCTTAAGCCCAGAAGTGGCAGGCCAAGGAAAATATCAGAAAGGAAGAGAAGAAGAATGGTGAGAACAGTCAAGGACAATCCACAGACCACCGCCAAAGACCTGCAGCATCATCTTGCTGCAGATGGTGTAAATGTGCATCAGTCAACAATACCGCGCACGTTGCACAAGGAAAAACTGTATGGGAGAGTGATGCGAAAGAAGCCGTTTCTGCAAGCACGCCACAAACAGCGTCACCTGAGGTATGCAAAAGCACATCTGGACAAGCCGGTTACATTTTAGAAGAAGGTCCTGTGGACTGATAAAACAAAGATTGAGTTGTTTGGTCATACAAAAAGGCGTTATGCATGGAGTCAAAAAAACACGGCATTCCAAGAAAAGCACTTGCTATCCACAGTAAAATTTGGTGGAGTTTTCATCATGCTTTGGGTCTGTGTGGCCAATGTCGGCACCGGGAATCTTGTTAAAGTTGAGGGTCGCATGGATTCAACTCAGTATCACCAGATTCTTGACAATAATGTGCAAGAACCAGTGACGAAGTTGAAGTTACGCAGGGGATGGATATTTCAGCAAGACAATGATCCAAAACACCGCTCCAAATCTACTCAGGCATTCATGCAGAGGAACAATTACAATGTTCTGGAATGGCCATCCCAGTCCCCAGACCTGAATATCATTGAAAATCTGTGGGATGATTTGAAGCGTGCTGTCCATGCTCGGCGACCATGAATCTTAACTGAACTGGAATTGTTTTGTAAACAGGAATAGTCAAATATACCTTCATCCAGGATCCAGGAACTCATTAAAAGCTACAGGAAGTGACTAGAGGCTGTTATTTTTGCAAAAGGAGGATCTACAAAATATTAATGTCACTTTTATGTTGAGGTGCCCATACTTTTGCACTGGTCAAATTTTGTTTAAATGCGGATTGCACATTTTCTGTTAGTACAATAAACCTCATTTTAATCCAGAAATATTACTGAGTCCATCAGTTATTAGATATATGAAATTGAAATAGCTGTTGCAAAAACCCAAATTGTTATAAAGAAAAAAGGTTAACATTAATAGGGGTGCCCAAACTTTTTCATATGACTGTATTCACTAATTTTTGGTTATATATGATGATTCCCTCTGTACTCATAGATCTGTATCTCTATTGTTTTTTTATTGTTTTGCCTTCATTTTTTTCGATCTCAGGCTCTTTGTGAGAAGAGAACACTAGACAACAGACCATTGCATGTGATAGACACTATTCCATAGCCCATTGAGGTCGGTCTGTTTATACTGGTATCTCCTCCTATATATAGTCACGTCTATCAATGAGGTTCTAATTTAGCCTAATAAAAATTTTTCTTGATATTCTTTTTGGAATATAAATCCTTGTTCAAATTGTGTGATCTTTCTATACCTTAGAATGGGAAAGAAAATGTGAATGAGTAGAGCTGCAGTGTAAAGCATGGGAAAGAAAACGTGAATGAGCAGTGCTGCAGTGTAAAGGATGGGAAGGAAAATGTGAATGAGCAGAGCTGCAGTGTAAAGCATGGGAAAGAAAATGTTTTCTTTCCCATACTTTACACTGCAGCTTTGCTCACTCACATTTTCTTTCCCATGCTTTACACTGCAGCTTTGCTCATTCACATTGCCTTCCTCATACTTTACACTGCATGTACGTTTCAAAAAGCATCCAAAATGCTGCGTTTTAGATGCATTTTTAATGCATTTTTGACAGTGCGGACCACTCGGCTCTGCTACATCCCCATAGAGCATGGCTGGCTGTCAGATAGAGCCGCGCGATCAGAATGAACTCGGATGAACTTCACCCGACTTCATTGTCATCACGCAGCTCTGTCTGTGTGCTGCGGCCTGATTTGCGATCACAGATGAAGGACTCACCAGTGACCGCAAATCCCCTGAGTGACTGAAGTGAGCCACACGATCAGTGGTGCCGGTGCCGTCAGGTTACCCGCGGCCGCTGTGTCCTCCTCCTGAGAGCGGTGGCCGTGAGTAACCTGAGTGTTATCACCGCTGACAGCGCTACTCACTTCAGTTGCTATGGAGCTGATAGAGAGCGGTCGTGCTCTACGGCCGCTCCTGTCAGCTTGATGTAGCAGAGCTGGATGCGTCGTGGTACCTCTTGGATTACACCGGACCTGGAGGGATGTTTTGGGATTAATAAAGTGGTGAAAGAGGGTGTGTCTTTTGTCTTTTATTCCAAATAAAGGATATTTTGGGTGTATGTGTTTATTTTCTTTAACTTACAGGTTAATCATGGGGGTGTCTCAGACGCCAGCCATGATTAACCTAGGACTTAGTGGCAGCTATGGGCTGCCATTAACTCCTTTATTACCCCGATTGCCACCGCACCAGGGCAATTTGGGATGAGCCGGGTAGAGTCCCGGGACTATCGCATCTTATGGATGCAGCAATTCCGGGCGGCTGCTGGCTGATATTTTTAGGATGAGTGGCTCCCCATAACGTGGGGCTCCCCATCCTGAGAATACCAGCCTTCGGCCGTGTGGCTTTATCTTGGCTGGTATTACAATTGGGGGGGACCGCATGCCGTTTTTTTTTAATTACAGTATTTATTTATTTATTTTACTGCACTACATAGACTCGCCCACCGGCGGCTGTGATTGGTTGCAGTGAGACAGCTGTCACTCAGTGTGCGGGCTCATCTAAATGCAAACAATCATAGGCGCCGGTGGGCAGGGGAAGCAGGGAATATGAGATTGAATAATGAGCGGCTGGCATTTTCAGAAGCAGGAGAAGCCGCGGCAGTGTGACAACTGTGCAGCGCCGTGCCTGTGATCGCTGATCGGTGAGTTTGAGAGAGGGGGGGAGGGAGAGACTGACAGACAGAGAGAGCCCTATAGCCGCACACAGTACAGTGTACAATCTACACTGCCAGCTCCCGACCCCAATGACTGTGTGTTCACAAAATGGCCGTTGGCGAATATAGACCCCATGTACTGTAGCTGTGCAGCAAAGCCAATCACAGTAACACCACAACAAAGATGGCTGCAGCATTACTGTGAGGGCAAGCAACGTCAGATGTGTTCATTGGCTGGAAAAAGGCACTAGGAAGTGAGAAATGAAAATGGAAGTATCGGAGTGGATGTAAAATTAGCCATCGGCTATCGGATGTTTCGTATACCCTATTAGCCATCGGATATCGAATAGTGTTGGATACATCCGCTCATCCCTATTGTCTGCCCATTATCAAGAAAAATATTGTCCACTAAGTGACTCGCCCACCCCAGGGCTATGGGACACCCGGTGCCGGGCCGGACTAGTCCGGGGGTAGTCAGTGGTGGCTGGGCCCGGCTCCGTGGCCCTGGTGGGTGTCTGTTGAATATGTGGCTTGCTTGATAACTTTAATGTTTGTGTTCGTGACGCCACCTGTGGTATGCGGCTACTAAGCCGCCGCTGCTGTGTGAGGCCTCCGGGATGGTGTTGTGGCAGCAATGATAGTACTGCTCCCCACAGGTGGAGCAATGCCCGGGGCACAGTTGGTGCCCGTGAGAGCCTATGGTGTTGTGTGGCTGACACGGTGCAGGGCCGACAGGCGAGGAAAGAACCAGGCACAAACAACAGTCTCTTTACCTTTTCCTCTTTTACTCTGGGAACAGTCCAGTCCTGGGAGACCGTTACAGATGGTGATGGGGATCCGGTCGGCCTGGAAGTACTTGGGGTGATCGTTCTGGCCAGCTGAGTATGAGGCCTACTCCTGTACTTTTCTTGGTGATGATAGGACCCTGCTTTTCTGAATCCAGCAATGGCCCTCTTCGCTGCTGGGACCAATGGTACGTCCCTTCCCTCTGTAGGTGGCTGCGCAGGCCCTCTTTCTGGTGCTTCGCCGCTGGGGTCCACACCGGGCCCTGATGCTGCAGCTGTACCTTGGGTGTGACTGGGCCAGGGGCTTGCAGCTCTCCTGCCCTTCGGATTCGGCTACCAGGGACGGATTTTATACCCTGGCAACCACAGACTCTGATGTCCGAGTCTCTCTGCTGCCTCTCAGCTACTCCTGCTTCTCTGGGCCAAGCTGCTCCAGCTCCAGGCCCCAGATTCACAGGACAGCTCACTCTGCGTCTGTTCACTTCTACTGCTTCCTACAGACTGCCTAACTCCTCCCCCAGGTCAGGCTTAAGGAAGCTCCCTGAAACTTCAGGTTCAGAGCTCCCCCTACTGGCCTGAGGGAGAAACTGCGGTGGATGTTAACTTACTGGCCAGTAGATTTCCCCATTACCTCCAGGCTCAGCATTAACCCTCGGGAGGGCAATGCCGTTGTGGCGACCAGGTCCTAGGGCGCCACACTCCCCCTTAGTTAAATTCAGTACTCCCGGACTGTAGAAACAAAACATAACATGTCATACATTTCATCCCAATATGGGAGGCACATTCTCTTTAACGTTACAATGCAACCAGTACTATAAGAGTCCAGTGTGGCTCCCTGCCGGGTGTCCATTACACTGCTCTATGGGGGACCCGCCGCGATAAAACCCCCAACGTAGGCTCTGGGCGTGCGTCAGAGCATTGATGACCCCACTCTATGCACGCCGGACGGGTTTTTCTTCAGGGGTGAAGGCACACTGGTGCTAACTATGAACAATTTGAGTGTTGGCCACCCATAGTCCAGTGGCCCAATTGTCCATTTTCGCAATCAAAGAAAAAGAAAACATTTTGTACACAACAGGACAGACATTTTGCATAACTATTTACATTCTAATAAGTACTCTTTTCCTTTAGACAGTTGACTCCCTGTACCTTAGAGGAGGTTGTCCCCGAGTGCTGCGCTGGGACCTACGTAGCTCTGGTGTTTGCCCCTGACTACGTGGTGCGTCTTCTACCTCAGCGCTACAGGTGGGCCTAACCCCAATAGGTAAGCGGGATGGTTGCCTTTGTGGTCTAAGAGTCGCCAAGGGTATGGCAGGTTCACCACTGACAGGGGGTTGATCTTCCTGTTCCACTGCTGGCGTGTCATCTCGTGCTGGAGCGGACGATTCTTTAGGTGGATCCGGAACCTTTTCTGTTTCTGGCTCGACCAACTGCGGGAACGTCAAAACTGGTACCACTATGGCATTGTTGATTCGGGTCCAAGTTTTGGGGAACTTTCCAAGGATGGTTTGAATCATCTCCCCTTCTTTCTCTTGACTTTGGGGACTTCCTTGTACTCCTTCCATTTCTCTTTGGATTCTGCACCGTTCAGGGCACGCTTTCAGGCGGTCTCGGGAAATTGCTTGACAGGTCTTGCCTTCATCTTTGCTTATGAGGCATACCTTACTATTGTCAAAGTTGGAGGGGAAAATGGTGTAGGGCTCGTTTTCCCACTGATCATCCAATTTATGCGTCTTCCGCTTCTTCTTGAGGACTTGTTTTCCAGGTGCTAAGGGAGTTGCTGGAGCTGTTTGATTGTAATGCTGTTCTTGTCTCGTTCTTGCTTGAGACAGGCTCCTTTCTACGCACTCCTGGACCTTACGGTACCGCTGCTGCCGTTCTGTATCCCAATCCTCTATTTCTTGAACCGCCTCAGGCGACACAGTCCCCATCTCAAAGTCTACAGGCAACTTGCCTGGTCTGGCTCGCATCAGGTAAGCGGGGCTGCAGTTGGTCGAATTCACTGGGATGTGGTTGTACAGGTCTACCAGATCTGGCAACTTTTCTGGCCATTGGTTCCTCTCTTCCAGCGGTAGGGTCTTCAGCATATCAATAACCACATGGTTCATTTTCTCGCACAGTCCATTGGTCTGGGGGTGGTATGGTGTGGTTCGAATTTTCTTACAACCGTACATGTTACAGAACTCTTGGAACACTTCAGCCTCGAATACAGGACCCTGATCCGTCAGTACCCTTTCCGGATAGCCGTGCGGTCGACAAAAGGATGCCTGGAACGCTCTAGCTGCTGTCCTGGCTGTCTGGTCCTTCACAGGCACTACTACCAGGAAACGAGAGTAATGGTCCACAATGGTGAGGGCGTACACATAGCCTGACCGGCTTGGTGTTAACTTCACGTGGTCCAGGGCCACCAACTCCAGGGGCTGCTTCGTGACAATTGGCTGTAGGGGAGACCTTTGGCTGGCATCATCCTTCCGCCTCAAGTTACACGGGCCACAGTCTCGGCACCATTTCTCGATCATCTTTCTCATGTGCACCCAATAGAACCGATCACGGAGTAAGGCCTCCAACTTCTTCCACCCGAAGTGTCCTGCGTTATCATGATACGCTGCTAGGACCATTGGAGCATCCCTCTGCGGAACCACTATCTGCCAGACAAGTTCATTTGTTCGATAGTTGACATATCTCTTGCAGAGCTTGCCTTGGTAGGTGAACAGTCGTCCCCTCTCCTTCCACAGCTGCTGGGCTTCCTCTGGAGCGTCTGGGCCAAGATGGGTCTCAGCTTGCGCTAGCTTCTCTTTGACCAATCGCACGGCCGGGTCACCATTCTGTGTTTCTTCCCAATTATGGTGGAGTAATGGGTTGACCGAGACCTCATGCTGGCTTGAGCGCTTCACTCCCACAGCATGCTCACACTGGGAAACACCTTGGTGATGGAAAGCCGGTAACTCTATCTCTTCGAGTTCATCCAGGTCTTCTCCAGACTCGGGTAAGTGAGGCATTCTGGACAGCGCATCAGCATTGTTATTCTTCTTGCCAGCCCTATACTTGATGGTAAAGTCAAAGTTAGACAGCCGGGCCATCCATCGTTGTTCCATCGCACCTAACTTGGCTGTTGCCAGGTGTGTCAACGGATTGTTGTCCGTGAAGATGGTAAACTTGGCCGATGCCAGATAGTGCTTGAAGCGTTCAGTCACTGCCCAAACAATAGCGAGGAACTCCAGCTTGAAGGAACTGTAGTTTTCTGGATTCCTTTCTGTGGGCCGAAGCTTCCTACTGGCGTACGCTATTACCCTCTCTCTGCCTCCCTGTACCTGGGACAGAACTGCTCCCAGTCCCACGTTGCTGGCGTCTGTGTACAGTACAAACGGTTGGCTGTAGTCAGGGTAGGCCAGAATTTCTTCTCCCGTGAGAGCCCCTTTCAGCCGGACAAAGGATGTTTCCAGTTGGCTGCTCCATTCAAATGGAGGGCTCTGCTTCTTAGCCTGCTTCGGCTGGCCCACCAGGAGATCTTGAAGGGGCGCTGCTATCTTGGTGAACCCATCAATGAACCTTCGGTAGTAGCCCACCAGTCCAAGGAACTGCCGCACCTCCTTCACCGTGGTGGGTCTTGGCCAGTCCTTGATTACCGTGACTTTCTCCGGATCAGGTGCCACACCTTCTGCGCTGACCACATAACCCAGGTACTGTACCTTTGGCTTCAAGAGGTGACATTTGGACGGCTTGATCTTCAGGCCATATTTCGACAAGGACTCAAACACTTCTGCTAAGTGCTTCAGGTGGTCCTCATAAGTCTTGGAGTAGACTATTACGTCATCCAGGTACAGCAGCACGGTTTCGAAGTTGTGGTGGCCCAAGCAGCACTCCATCAACCTTTGGAATGTCCCTGGGGCGTTGCAGAGCCCGAATGGCATACAATTGAACTCACAGAGACCCATTGGTGTCGTGAATGCAGTCTTCTCCTTGTCCGCCTCTGCCACGGGAACCTGCCAATACCCACTGGTGAGATCCAAGGTGGAGAAATAGTTAGCTGACTTCAAGGCTGTTAGTGACTCCTCTATTCTGGGCAGTGGATAAGCATCTTTATGTGTAATGCGGTTAATTTGCCTGTAATCTACGCACATTCTCATTGTACCATCTTTTTTCTTTACGAGCACTAGTGGAGCTGCCCAGGGGCTACAACTATCTCTGATAACCCCAGCCTCCTTCATTTCCCGTAACATTTCCTTGGCACACTGATACTGTGCGGGGGGTACAGGGCGGTATCTTTCTTTAATGGGATGATGATCACCCGTGGGGATTTGATGTTTAACCCCTTTCACCTGCCCAAAATCTAGGGGGTGTTTGCTGAAGACCCGCTCGTACTCCTGTACCACCCGGTAAACCCCATGCTTTTGGTGCGAGGGGGTGGAGTCGGTGCCCACATGTAATTTTTGGCACCAGTCTTCCGGCTGCCCCTTGGAGCCATTGTCTTCCGCCTGGTCGGACGGGATCAAGGGTTCCACTGCTTTAATGGTATTGTTGCTGACAGTGTACAATTTTGCCACAGTGGCATACCGGGGCAATTTGGCCTCCTCCTCCCCACAATTCAGGACACGGACGGGCACTCTCCCCTTGCGGACGTCCGCTACCCCTCTGGCTATCAGGACTCCAGGCCTACTGTCTGAATACATTGGTTCTACCAAGGCATGGTAATCCTGACCCTTGAGGCCTATTGCTGCCCGACACCATATCAACATTTCACTTCTTGGGGGTATTACAATGGGGAGGGGGTCACTTACCCTCACACTGCCAATTTCTCCTCCGGCTAGCTCTACCTGCTGCCTCCTCATCAGGGCTCCGATCTCCCTCTGTAGGACACGCTGCTGCCCGGAGCTGGCAGTTTCAGACGCCTGTTGCAACAAAATTATCACTTCGGCAATACAATTTTCTATCACATTTGTACCAAGAGTTAGCAGTGGGTCAGATTCTTTGCGATCAATATCTACAATTATCATCCCCTGACATGGCAATTCCACCCGCCCCACTTTAATGGTTACTTCTTTGTACCCAATCTGAGGTAAGGGCTGACCATTACTGGCCACAATTGTTAAATCATCATCTGGGCCATGGTCAATGTCTGAATCAGCCCAATATCTTTTGTACAGTTTGTGGGGGATGGTTGTTACCTGGGACCCCGTATCCAGGAGGGCATTCAAAGGGATCCCATCCAGCACAATGGGAAGGACCGGTCGTCCTCCCACATACTTGCTGCGGCTGGGGTTGGAGCCGGGCTTCCTTACACCTGGGGGTTGGCTCCTGGCCCCAGGCTCGGCCCATTTAAAGGACAGCGTCGTGCAATGTGGCCCGCCTGGTTGCAGTGGCGGCAGATCGGTTGTCCTGTTGAATCATACCGGTCTGTGTCTCTGCCTCGGGTCGGCGGAATCCTCCTCTGTCGCATCCATGGGACGTCCTCTGGGCTGGAGGCCAACTCGATTTTCGCAGGCGAGGGGGTCATTTGTAGAGACTGCACGGTCTTGGCAAGGGCAGCCACAGTCTTGGTCAGCTCCTGGACCTGCTGTCTGAGCTCTGCAGTGGGATCCTTATCCAGGGACTGCGCCTCAGCCCCTGCAGTGGCTCGTGTTGCAGGCACCACCCCGGGGTACGTGATAGCAAGAGGCCGGAGGGGTACTGGGTCATTCGGCGTAGATTCTCTCAGTACCCTGATGGCCTGGTCCTTAAACTTTGCAAAGTCCAGAGCAGGGTTCTGCAGGACCATGATACGCAGCTGTGTCCTGTGGGCATCTGACAGGAGCCCCTCTATGAACTGCTCAGTTAGGAGTTTGTCTTCTTCACGTACACTCTCTGGGTCCACCTGTTTAACTGCTTTCAGGGCCTCTTGCAGGTTTAAGGCATAGTCCCTTATGCTGTCTGTGGCCCGCTGCTTGCACCCAAAGAATCTCATCTTTATCTCTGCTGCGGTGCGGGTGTCAAACGTACTCTTTAGCTTGGCCAGTATCTGGGTTGCTGTCCCTTTATCTGTATCAGGCCAGGACTTCGCTTCACGCTGGGCTGCGCCGGCTAGCTGCCCCATTAATATGCCCACCTTCTGGCTCTCAGTCAGAGGATACACCCGGAATAAGCTGTGCAGGCTTTCTCTGAAGTCACTCAAGGTATGGGACTCCCCGGAGTATTGCGGCAGCCATTCTGCTCCCGGTATGTATGGCATGGTGATCGGCATTACCGGCGCTACAGTGGGGGCCGGGGCGACGGCGACTGGGATTGCTTCTGCTGGTGCTGCGGCGTCTCGGGCTACGGCAGCCACCTGCCCTCCCTCTGAGTCGGACATCTTCCTCCCCCTTAGTGAACCTTACCAGGCTCCGTTCACTTTTCAAATTTCCTTCCGGGTCGCGCGGGGTTAACAGCGCTCTGCTCTGATGGCGCGCTCCCTTCGCGCTCTTTGTCAGGCACGCCCCCCTTCTTCCTGCGCTCGGCGAGGCTAATGGCGGCGGTGGTCTGCAGCCAGTACACAGTCTTTTAAGCACAATTCCGGCAGGCGCACAGTACCCGGTGGGACCGGGCACGAAATCCTGTTCGTGACGCCAAAGTTGACTCGCCCACCCCAGGGCTATGGGACACCCGGTGCCGGGCCGGACTAGTCCGGGGGTAGTCAGTGGTGGCTGGGCCCGGCTCCGTGGCCCTGGTGGGTGTCTGTTGAATATGTGGCTTGCTTGATAACTTTAATGTTTGTGTTCGTGACGCCACCTGTGGTATGCGGCTACTAAGCCGCCGCTGCTGTGTGAGGCCTCCGGGATGGTGTTGTGGCAGCAATGATAGTACTGCTCCCCACAGGTGGAGCAATGCCCGGGGCACAGTTGGTGCCCGTGAGAGCCTATGGTGTTGTGTGGCTGACACGGTGCAGGGCCGACAGGCGAGGAAAGAACCAGGCACAAACAACAGTCTCTTTACCTTTTCCTCTTTTACTCTGGGAACAGTCCAGTCCTGGGAGACCGTTACAGATGGTGATGGGGATCCGGTCGGCCTGGAAGTACTTGGGGTGATCGTTCTGGCCAGCTGAGTATGAGGCCTACTCCTGTACTTTTCTTGGTGATGATAGGACCCTGCTTTTCTGAATCCAGCAATGGCCCTCTTCGCTGCTGGGACCAATGGTACGTCCCTTCCCTCTGTAGGTGGCTGCGCAGGCCCTCTTTCTGGTGCTTCGCCGCTGGGGTCCACACCGGGCCCTGATGCTGCAGCTGTACCTTGGGTGTGACTGGGCCAGGGGCTTGCAGCTCTCCTGCCCTTCGGATTCGGCTACCAGGGACGGATTTTATACCCTGGCAACCACAGACTCTGATGTCCGAGTCTCTCTGCTGCCTCTCAGCTACTCCTGCTTCTCTGGGCCAAGCTGCTCCAGCTCCAGGCCCCAGATTCACAGGACAGCTCACTCTGCGTCTGTTCACTTCTACTGCTTCCTACAGACTGCCTAACTCCTCCCCCAGGTCAGGCTTAAGGAAGCTCCCTGAAACTTCAGGTTCAGAGCTCCCCCTACTGGCCTGAGGGAGAAACTGCGGTGGATGTTAACTTACTGGCCAGTAGATTTCCCCATTACCTCCAGGCTCAGCATTAACCCTCGGGAGGGCAATGCCGTTGTGGCGACCAGGTCCTAGGGCGCCACACTCCCCCTTAGTTAAATTCAGTACTCCCGGACTGTAGAAACAAAACATAACATGTCATACATTTCATCCCAATATGGGAGGCACATTCTCTTTAACGTTACAATGCAACCAGTACTATAAGAGTCCAGTGTGGCTCCCTGCCGGGTGTCCATTACACTGCTCTATGGGGGACCCGCCGCGATAAAACCCCCAACGTAGGCTCTGGGCGTGCGTCAGAGCATTGATGACCCCACTCTATGCACGCCGGACGGGTTTTTCTTCAGGGGTGAAGGCACACTGGTGCTAACTATGAACAATTTGAGTGTTGGCCACCCATAGTCCAGTGGCCCAATTGTCCATTTTCGCAATCAAAGAAAAAGAAAACATTTTGTACACAACAGGACAGACATTTTGCATAACTATTTACATTCTAATAAGTACTCTTTTCCTTTAGACAGTTGACTCCCTGTACCTTAGAGGAGGTTGTCCCCGAGTGCTGCGCTGGGACCTACGTAGCTCTGGTGTTTGCCCCTGACTACGTGGTGCGTCTTCTACCTCAGCGCTACAGGTGGGCCTAACCCCAATAGGTAAGCGGGATGGTTGCCTTTGTGGTCTAAGAGTCGCCAAGGGTATGGCAGGTTCACCACTGACAGGGGGTTGATCTTCCTGTTCCACTGCTGGCGTGTCATCTCGTGCTGGAGCGGACGATTCTTTAGGTGGATCCGGAACCTTTTCTGTTTCTGGCTCGACCAACTGCGGGAACGTCAAAACTGGTACCACTATGGCATTGTTGATTCGGGTCCAAGTTTTGGGGAACTTTCCAAGGATGGTTTGAATCATCTCCCCTTCTTTCTCTTGACTTTGGGGACTTCCTTGTACTCCTTCCATTTCTCTTTGGATTCTGCACCGTTCAGGGCACGCTTTCAGGCGGTCTCGGGAAATTGCTTGACAGGTCTTGCCTTCATCTTTGCTTATGAGGCATACCTTACTATTGTCAAAGTTGGAGGGGATAATGGTGTAGGGCTCGTTTTCCCACTGATCATCCAATTTATGCGTCTTCCGCTTCTTCTTGAGGACTTGTTTTCCAGGTGCTAAGGGAGTTGCTGGAGCTGTTTGATTGTAATGCTGTTCTTGTCTCGTTCTTGCTTGAGACAGGCTCCTTTCTACGCACTCCTGGACCTTACGGTACCGCTGCTGCCGTTCTGTATCCCAATCCTCTATTTCTTGAACCGCCTCAGGCGACACAGTCCCCATCTCAAAGTCTACAGGCAACTTGCCTGGTCTGGCTCGCATCAGGTAAGCGGGGCTGCAGTTGGTCGAATTCACTGGGATGTGGTTGTACAGGTCTACCAGATCTGGCAACTTTTCTGGCCATTGGTTCCTCTCTTCCAGCGGTAGGGTCTTCAGCATATCAATAACCACATGGTTCATTTTCTCGCACAGTCCATTGGTCTGGGGGTGGTACGGTGTGGTTCGAATTTTCTTACAACCGTACATGTTACAGAACTCTTGGAACACTTCAGCCTCGAATACAGGACCCTGATCCGTCAGTACCCTTTCCGGATAGCCGTGCGGTCGACAAAAGGATGCCTGGAACGCTCTAGCTGCTGTCCTGGCTGTCTGGTCCTTCACAGGCACTACTACCAGGAAACGAGAGTAATGGTCCACAATGGTGAGGGCGTACACATAGCCTGACCGGCTTGGTGTTAACTTCACGTGGTCCAGGGCCACCAACTCCAGGGGCTGCTTCGTGACAATTGGCTGTAGGGGAGACCTTTGGCTGGCATCATCCTTCCGCCTCAAGTTACACGGGCCACAGTCTCGGCACCATTTCTCGATCATCTTTCTCATGTGCACCCAATAGAACCGATCACGGAGTAAGGCCTCCAACTTCTTCCACCCGAAGTGTCCTGCGTTATCATGATACGCTGCTAGGACCATTGGAGCATCCCTCTGCGGAACCACTATCTGCCAGACAAGTTCATTTGTTCGATAGTTGACATATCTCTTGCAGAGCTTGCCTTGGTAGGTGAACAGTCGTCCCCTCTCCTTCCACAGCTGCTGGGCTTCCTCTGGAGCGTCTGGGCCAAGATGGGTCTCAGCTTGCGCTAGCTTCTCTTTGACCAATCGCACGGCCGGGTCACCATTCTGTGTTTCTTCCCAATTATGGTGGAGTAATGGGTTGACCGAGACCTCATGCTGGCTTGAGCGCTTCACTCCCACAGCATGCTCACACTGGGAAACACCTTGGTGATGGAAAGCCGGTAACTCTATCTCTTCGAGTTCATCCAGGTCTTCTCCAGACTCGGGTAAGTGAGGCATTCTGGACAGCGCATCAGCATTGTTATTCTTCTTGCCAGCCCTATACTTGATGGTAAAGTCAAAGTTAGACAGCCGGGCCATCCATCGTTGTTCCATCGCACCTAACTTGGCTGTTGCCAGGTGTGTCAACGGATTGTTGTCCGTGAAGATGGTAAACTTGGCCGATGCCAGATAGTGCTTGAAGCGTTCAGTCACTGCCCAAACAATAGCGAGGAACTCCAGCTTGAAGGAACTGTAGTTTTCTGGATTCCTTTCTGTGGGCCGAAGCTTCCTACTGGCGTACGCTATTACCCTCTCTCTGCCTCCCTGTACCTGGGACAGAACTGCTCCCAGTCCCACGTTGCTGGCGTCTGTGTACAGTACAAACGGTTGGCTGTAGTCAGGGTAGGCCAGAATTTCTTCTCCCGTGAGAGCCCCTTTCAGCCGGACAAAGGATGTTTCCAGTTGGCTGCTCCATTCAAATGGAGGGCTCTGCTTCTTAGCCTGCTTCGGCTGGCCCACCAGGAGATCTTGAAGGGGCGCTGCTATCTTGGTGAACCCATCAATGAACCTTCGGTAGTAGCCCACCAGTCCAAGGAACTGCCGCACCTCCTTCACCGTGGTGGGTCTTGGCCAGTCCTTGATTACCGTGACTTTCTCCGGATCAGGTGCCACACCTTCTGCGCTGACCACATGACCCAGGTACTGTACCTTTGGCTTCAAGAGGTGACATTTGGACGGCTTGATCTTCAGGCCATATTTCGACAAGGACTCAAACACTTCTGCTAAGTGCTTCAGGTGGTCCTCATAAGTCTTGGAGTAGACTATTACGTCATCCAGGTACAGCAGCACGGTTTCGAAGTTGTGGTGGCCCAAGCAGCACTCCATCAACCTTTGGAATGTCCCTGGGGCGTTGCAGAGCCCGAATGGCATACAATTGAACTCACAGAGACCCATTGGTGTCGTGAATGCAGTCTTCTCCTTGTCCGCCTCTGCCACGGGAACCTGCCAATACCCACTGGTGAGATCCAAGGTGGAGAAATAGTTAGCTGACTTCAAGGCTGTTAGTGACTCCTCTATTCTGGGCAGTGGATAAGCATCTTTATGTGTAATGCGGTTAATTTGCCTGTAATCTACGCACATTCTCATTGTACCATCTTTTTTCTTTACGAGCACTAGTGGAGCTGCCCAGGGGCTACAACTATCTCTGATAACCCCAGCCTCCTTCATTTCCCGTAACATTTCCTTGGCACACTGATACTGTGCGGGGGGTACAGGGCGGTATCTTTCTTTAATGGGATGATGATCACCCGTGGGGATTTGATGTTTAACCCCTTTCACCTGCCCAAAATCTAGGGGGTGTTTGCTGAAGACCCGCTCGTACTCCTGTACCACCCGGTAAACCCCATGCTTTTGGTGCGAGGGGGTGGAGTCGGTGCCCACATGTAATTTTTGGCACCAGTCTTCCGGCTGCCCCTTGGAGCCATTGTCTTCCGCCTGGTCGGACGGGATCAAGGGTTCCACTGCTTTAATGGTATTGTTGCTGACAGTGTACAATTTTGCCACAGTGGCATACCGGGGCAATTTGGCCTCCTCCTCCCCACAATTCAGGACACGGACGGGCACTCTCCCCTTGCGGACGTCCGCTACCCCTCTGGCTATCAGGACTCCAGGCCTACTGTCTGAATACATTGGTTCTACCAAGGCATGGTAATCCTGACCCTTGAGGCCTATTGCTGCCCGACACCATATCAACATTTCACTTCTTGGGGGTATTACAATGGGGAGGGGGTCACTTACCCTCACACTGCCAATTTCTCCTCCGGCTAGCTCTACCTGCTGCCTCCTCATCAGGGCTCCGATCTCCCTCTGTAGGACACGCTGCTGCCCGGAGCTGGCAGTTTCAGACGCCTGTTGCAACAAAATTATCACTTCGGCAATACAATTTTCTATCACATTTGTACCAAGAGTTAGCAGTGGGTCAGATTCTTTGCGATCAATATCTACAATTATCATCCCCTGACATGGCAATTCCACCCGCCCCACTTTAATGGTTACTTCTTTGTACCCAATCTGAGGTAAGGGCTGACCATTACTGGCCACAATTGTTAAATCATCATCTGGGCCATGGTCAATGTCTGAATCAGCCCAATATCTTTTGTACAGTTTGTGGGGGATGGTTGTTACCTGGGACCCCGTATCCAGGAGGGCATTCAAAGGGATCCCATCCAGCACAATGGGAAGGACCGGTCGTCCTCCCACATACTTGCTGCGGCTGGGGTTGGAGCCGGGCTTCCTTACACCTGGGGGTTGGCTCCTGGCCCCAGGCTCGGCCCATTTAAAGGACAGCGTCGTGCAATGTGGCCCGCCTGGTTGCAGTGGCGGCAGATCGGTTGTCCTGTTGAATCATACCGGTCTGTGTCTCTGCCTCGGGTCGGCGGAATCCTCCTCTGTCGCATCCATGGGACGTCCTCTGGGCTGGAGGCCAACTCGATTTTCGCAGGCGAGGGGGTCATTTGTAGAGACTGCACGGTCTTGGCAAGGGCAGCCACAGTCTTGGTCAGCTCCTGGACCTGCTGTCTGAGCTCTGCAGTGGGATCCTTATCCAGGGACTGCGCCTCAGCCCCTGCAGTGGCTCGTGTTGCAGGCACCACCCCGGGGTACGTGATAGCAAGAGGCCGGAGGGGTACTGGGTCATTCGGCGTAGATTCTCTCAGTACCCTGATGGCCTGGTCCTTAAACTTTGCAAAGTCCAGAGCAGGGTTCTGCAGGACCATGATACGCAGCTGTGTCCTGTGGGCATCTGACAGGAGCCCCTCTATGAACTGCTCAGTTAGGAGTTTGTCTTCTTCACGTACACTCTCTGGGTCCACCTGTTTAACTGCTTTCAGGGCCTCTTGCAGGTTTAAGGCATAGTCCCTTATGCTGTCTGTGGCCCGCTGCTTGCACCCAAAGAATCTCATCTTTATCTCTGCTGCGGTGCGGGTGTCAAACGTACTCTTTAGCTTGGCCAGTATCTGGGTTGCTGTCCCTTTATCTGTATCAGGCCAGGACTTCGCTTCACGCTGGGCTGCGCCGGCTAGCTGCCCCATTAATATGCCCACCTTCTGGCTCTCAGTCAGAGGATACACCCGGAATAAGCTGTGCAGGCTTTCTCTGAAGTCACTCAAGGTATGGGACTCCCCGGAGTATTGCGGCAGCCATTCTGCTCCCGGTATGTATGGCATGGTGATCGGCATTACCAGCGCTACAGTGGGGGCCGGGGCGACGGCGACTGGGATTGCTTCTGCTGGTGCTGCGGCATCTCGGGCTACGGCAGCCACCTGCCCTCCCTCTGAGTCGGACATCTTCCTCCCCCTTAGTGAACCTTACCAGGCTCCGTTCACTTTTCAAATTTCCTTCCGGGTCGCACGGGGTTAACAGCGCTCTGCTCTGATGGCGCGCTCCCTTCGCGCTCTTTGTCAGGCACGCCCCCCTTCTTCCTGCGCTCGGCGAGGCTAATGGCGGCGGTGGTCTGCAGCCAGTACACAGTCTTTTAAGCACAATTCCGGCAGGCGCACAGTACCCGGTGGGACCGGGCACGAAATCCTGTTCGTGACGCCAAAGTTGACTCGCCCACCCCAGGGCTATGGGACACCCGGTGCCGGGCCGGACTAGTCCGGGGGTAGTCAGTGGTGGCTGGGCCCGGCTCCGTGGCCCTGGTGGGTGTCTGTTGAATATGTGGCTTGCTTGATAACTTTAATGTTTGTGTTCGTGACGCCACCTGTGGTATGCGGCTACTAAGCCGCCGCTGCTGTGTGAGGCCTCCGGGATGGTGTTGTGGCAGCAATGATAGTACTGCTCCCCACAGGTGGAGCAATGCCCGGGGCACAGTTGGTGCCCGTGAGAGCCTATGGTGTTGTGTGGCTGACACGGTGCAGGGCCGACAGGCGAGGAAAGAACCAGGCACAAACAACAGTCTCTTTACCTTTTCCTCTTTTACTCTGGGAACAGTCCAGTCCTGGGAGACCGTTACAGATGGTGATGGGGATCCGGTCGGCCTGGAAGTACTTGGGGTGATCGTTCTGGCCAGCTGAGTATGAGGCCTACTCCTGTACTTTTCTTGGTGATGATAGGACCCTGCTTTTCTGAATCCAGCAATGGCCCTCTTCGCTGCTGGGACCAATGGTACGTCCCTTCCCTCTGTAGGTGGCTGCGCAGGCCCTCTTTCTGGTGCTTCGCCGCTGGGGTCCACACCGGGCCCTGATGCTGCAGCTGTACCTTGGGTGTGACTGGGCCAGGGGCTTGCAGCTCTCCTGCCCTTCGGATTCGGCTACCAGGGACGGATTTTATACCCTGGCAACCACAGACTCCGATGTCCGAGTCTCTCTGCTGCCTCTCAGCTACTCCTGCTTCTCTGGGCCAAGCTGCTCCAGCTCCAGGCCCCAGATTCACAGGACAGCTCACTCTGCGTCTGTTCACTTCTACTGCTTCCTACAGACTGCCTAACTCCTCCCCCAGGTCAGGCTTAAGGAAGCTCCCTGAAACTTCAGGTTCAGAGCTCCCCCTACTGGCCTGAGGGAGAAACTGCGGTGGATGTTAACTTACTGGCCAGTAGATTTCCCCATTACCTCCAGGCTCAGCATTAACCCTCGGGAGGGCAATGCCGTTGTGGCGACCAGGTCCTAGGGCGCCACATAAGCGCTTGTGTCTTTCTTGTATCAAAGTGTTATCTTTGGATATATTTTACATGATCAAACAGGTTATATTATCCAGAAAGAATGGGGAGCACATAACTGATCCTCACTTGCAATATAATAACAAGAAGAAGTTTTTGTACAGCTCACCCATTCACTGTGTACTTCAGTTCCTTCTGCTGCACGGACCAGTAGGCGTAGCCACCTGTCTGCAATGAAATGAAACGGGATTGTGTCAAGCGCTCCGAAGTAGAGAGGAGCGAGCCTCTAGAGGCTCGAGTTCGGTTCAGTTCGTCGAACGGAGGCCGCGTTTGAGTTCGGTTCAGCGAGCCGTTCGACGAACCTCTCGAACCCCATAGAAAACAATGGAAGGCAATCACAAACACATAAAAACACATAGAAAACACCTTCAAAGGTGTCCAAAAGGTGACAAACAACTCCCAAGACAACACAAACACATGGGAAAGTGACAAGGACATATACTCATGTGAAAACAAAACAGCTGGACGAGGAAAAAGAGGAGGAGACACAGATCTATGAGTATATGCAAGTGAACATCGATGCCATTACTGTGCAACTTGAGCCTTGCTCATTTTAGGTTTCCAATCTGGATAAATTGCCTGAGCTCGCCACATACGCCTTTAGGGATCTTGTCATGTCCCACAGCCAGCGTTCTCTCGGAACGTGTCTTCAGTGCTGCTTAAGGTGTGCTGATAGATAAGCGCACGCATCTGTCCACTGACAATGTGGACAGACTAACGTTCATCAAGATGAACAAGTCATGGATCACAGAGGACTTTTCTACCCCTGTGTCATCCAGGGGAGGCGAAAGGTTGGTGTATTTTTGAGAGTGCTTCATGCAAAGCATCTTTTTAAGATTGAAAATGGGGGACAACTGATGCCAGTCAAGTGGTGTGTGTGTGGCCCAATTTTTGGAAATGAGGGAGACTGTGGTTGGAGTCCCCTTGCTTTTTTCAAAAAGAAACAAGATGAACAAGTCATGGATCACAGAGGACTTTTCTACCCCTGTATCGTCCAGGGGAGGCGAAAAGCTGGTGTATTTTTGAGAGTGCTTCATGCAAAGCATCTTTTTAAGATTGCAACTGGGGGACAACTGATGCCAGTCAAGTGGGGTGTGTGTGTGTGGCCCAATTTTTGGAAATGAGGGAGACTGTGGTTGGAGTCCCCTTTGTCTGTTTTACATGATTTCCGAAGGGCATGACATGGCTTAGAGGTTTACTTTCAGCATCTGCAAACGGTTGGGTACAGAAATGCTACCTTTCCAACCTTTTTTACACAGGATTTTCGAGACCTTATGCCCATCGCAGTGCCTCAAAAGCCGATGCTCAGTCGCCACTCCTTCTCCAAGAAAGTCGTGCCCGCGCTACACCAGCATGTCGCACACAACATCACCGCTTCCTTGAGAAAGTCTGTGCGTGACAGGGTGCATTCCACCACAGATACTTGGACCAGTAAGCATGGATAGGGGCGTTACATGTCGCTAACTGGGCACTGGGTAACTGTGGTAACCGTGTGGTAAGTACGTGTGTGCACTTTTCTACACGGACGACATGTCCGTTTTTGGCCGGCAGCACACAGGCACGGACCCGCTTTAGTCTATGGGTCCGTGCCTGCACGTACCGCACACGGAGTATGTCCGTGTTCAGCACGTTTCGTGCGTGTGCATTTTTACACTAGTGATCTTATTTTTTGTTTTTTTTAAATTAAAGTCAGTATACTTACCTTTTTTTCTGCTGTTTTCAGTCATACTTACATTGGCGCTCGGTTTTTTTCTTCCCCCGGCTCATACCGCTCCCCGATCACCAGCGCGACGAGGAACAGATGCCTGTGATTGGTTGCAGTCAGACACGCCCCCCACGCTGAGTGACAGCTGTCTCACTGCACCCAATCACAGCAGCCGGTGGGCGTGTCTATACTGTGCAGTAAAATAAATAAATAAATAATTAAAAAAACGGCGTGCGGTCCCCCCAATTTTAATACCAGCCAGATAAAGCCATACGGCTGAAGGCTGGTATTCTCAGGATGGGGAGCCCCACGTTATGGGGAGCCCCCCAGCCTAACAATATCAGTCAATATCAGAATTGCCACATACATTATATGCGACAGTTCTGGGACTGTACCCGGCTCTTCCCGATTTTCCCTGGTGCGTTGGCAAATCGGGGTAATAAGGTGTTAAAGGCAGCCCATAGCTGCCAATAAGTCCTAGATTAATCATGTCAGGCATCTCCCCGAGATACCTTTCATGATTAATCTGTAAATTACAGTAAATAAACACACACACCCGAACAATCCTTTATTAGAAAAAAAACACTAACAATTTGCCTTGTTCACCAATTTAATAAGCCCGAAAAAGCCCTCCATGTCCGGCGTACTCCAGGATGGTCCAGCGTCGCTTCCAGCTCTGCTGCATGGAGGTGACGGGAGCTGCAGAAGACACCGCCGCTCCGGTCAGCTCCACGCAGATAATGAAGGGAATAGCGCGATCAGCTGAGCTGTCACTGAGGTTACTCACGGCCAACGCTGAATACATCTGGTCACGCTATTCCCTTCATTAGCTGTGTGGAGCTGACCGGAGCGGCAGTATCTTCTGCAGCTCCGGTCACCTCCATGCAGCAGAGCTGGAAGCGACACTGGACCATCCTGGAGTACGCCGGACATGGAGGGCTTTTTCGGGCTTATTAAATTGGTGAACAAGGCAATTTGTTAGTGTTTTTTTTTTCTAATAAAGGATTGTTCGGGTGTGTGTGTTTATTTACTTTAATTTACAGATTAATCATGGAAGGTATCTCGGGGAGACGCCTGACATGATTAATCTAGGACTTATTGGCAGCTATGGGCTGCCAAAAACTCCTTATTACCCCGATTTGCCAACGCACCAGGGCAAATCGGGAAGAGCCGGGTACAGTCCCAGAACTGTCGCATATAATGTATGCGGCAATTCTGGGCGGCTGCTGACTTATATTGTTAGGCTGGGGGGCTCCCCATAACGTGGGGTTCCCCATCCTGAGAATACCAGCCTTCAGCCGTATGGCTTTATCTGGCTGGTATTAAAATTGGGGGGGACCGCACGCCGTTTTTTTTAATTATTTATTAGTGATGAGCGAGTACTAAAAAGCTCGGGTGCTCGAAGCTCGGGCCGAGCCTCCCAAGATACTCGTGTACTCGGCCCGAGCAACGAGCCCAATGTTATCCTATGGGAGACCCGAGTATTTTTGTGAAATGACCTCCCGGCAGCATGGAGAAACCCTAAAAATGTCACAAAAGTCTCAGAAGAGTGCTCAAATGACATGGCAACAGCATGGGGAAGACCCCTTGAAGCATTTATCACTCAAAAGTCACAGCTGTGAACAATTTTGTCCGCGTTTTACGCCATTTTTACGGACTCACCAGAAAACCTTCCAAAATGACCCCAAAATGATTTTTCATGGCGGAAATGTTAAGGGCACATACCCAATAGTGAGATAGAGCTGGTGTATGTTACTTTTTGAGATCAATACATGAAAGATTTTACGTGAAAACATTGTGTGGCACTCCGATGTCCCTGAGAAGAGACGTACATGAAGGCCTCTTGAGTCTAATGTGCCCATTTTGAGGAAGTGAGTCTTTGTAGTATTTTCCTTTGCCAGGGCAGTCCTAAATTGTGAGGTTCACCAATGCCCCTGCATACAGACGTGCATGAGGGCCTGTAAACCTGAAGTGCCCATTGGAAGGAAGTGGGTGTATTATAGTATAGCCCTTAGGCAGGGAAGCCAAACATTGGGAGGCTCCACGTTGTCCCTGGATAGAGACGTGCATGAAGGCCTGTAAACCTGAAGTGCCCATTGGAAGGAAGTGGGTGTATTATAGTATAGCCCTTAGGCAGGGAAGCCAAACATTGGGAGGCTCCACGTTGTCCCTGGATAGAGACGTGCATGAAGGCCTGTAAACCTGAAGTGCCCATTGGAAGGAAGTGGGTGTATTATAGTATAGCCCTTAGGCAGGGAAGCCAAACATTGGGAGGCTCCACGTTGTCCCTGGATAGAGACGTGCATGAAGGCCTGTAAACCTGAAGTGCCCATTGGAAGGAAGTGGGTGTATTATAGTATAGCCCTTAGGCAGGGAAGCCAAACATTGGGAGGCTCCACGTTGTCCCTGGATAGAGACGTGCATGAAGGCCTGTAAACCTGAAGTGCCCATTGGAAGGAAGTGGGTGTATTATAGTATAGCCCTTAGGCAGGGAAGCCAAACATTGGGAGGCTCTACGTTGTCCCTGGATAGAGACCTGTTAGGTTCTTAGTGCCTCCGTGCTTGCATTTAAAAACCGCACGTGTGTGCCTGTTGGTGGCAGCTTTCCGCTGCATTTGTGTGAGTTTTGCACAAACTTGGATATAACACACAAGTCTAGTGAATACACATCAGCACAGCATTGCAAAATGCGCAAGGGCGTTGTCAACGAACAAGGAAGTGGACGTGATGGTGGTGCAGGCAGACACCGAGGTTGTGTGCAAGCTCTAATTTCGCCACAACAAAGGGCCACATCTAGTCGCTCGCACGTCCTGTCCCAAATTCTTGGGGACCGCAGCAGTACACCCCTCTTGAACCAAGACCAGTGTCAACAGGTTGTTAGTTGGATAGCGGATAATGCTTCCAGTCAGATTGGCACCACCACAAACACTCTGTCTTCCACACGGTCAAGTGTCAGTAGCCGTGATACTGCACCGCACATTTCAGAACCTGATCCTCCTTCCTACCAC
The DNA here is from genome assembly GCF_048569485.1 of Anomaloglossus baeobatrachus. NCBI lineage: Eukaryota > Metazoa > Chordata > Amphibia > Anura > Aromobatidae > Anomaloglossus > Anomaloglossus baeobatrachus. Next base: position 229,696,190 of record NC_134355.1, read on the forward strand.
CAGGCCGAGTACACGTCCACGGACATTACTGATCCCACACTTGGACACTCGGAATAGCTGTTCGTTCACGTTTCCATTCACAAATTCTGGCCTCTCGCCAGCTCCTGTTGAAGTGGGCCATGACGAGATTGTATGTACAGATGCACAAATATTTGAGCAGCCACGTTCTCACGAAGTTGGCAACGTGTCTCAACAAGGGGTGGCCGATGATGAGACACAATTGTCAGGAAGTCAGGAGGAGGAGCAGGGTGCGGAAGAGGAAGACGACGTGGTGGATGATCCAGTAACTGACCCAACCTGGCAGGAGGATATGCAGAGCGAGGACAGCAGTGCACAGGGGGAGGGAGGCGTAGCATCACAACAGGCAGTAAGAAGCAGAGTGGTGGCCCCAGGCAGACGTCAGTCAACTGTTCCCCGGAACAACACGACACAAGGTGCCTGTACAAATGTTAGGTCTTCCCGAGTCTGGCTGTAATACTATTGTATGTATTGAGGATTTCGATTGCGTTAGGGCAATGACAACCAGAGACGAGTTCTTGGTGCAAGACATTTATAATATGCAACCAGCAAATATGTACATAAACGGAACAAAAACACAGTAGAACATAAATACAGGAAATACCTTCCAGGGACTGAGCGAAAGGGAATTCCCGGTACCGCGCACCGGACTCCCCCAGGGAGACCACCAACAGCAAACCCCTATACAGGGACTGTCTGGCAATCACCCCAGAAGCCCTAAATGCGCAGCAGCCGGGACACAAAAGGGCAATAGGTAAGTCGAAAAATGTCTGTACGTGATGTGAGTCCAGAGTGGTATTAAACGGAAGGAACCGGGCAGAAGTTCCGACCAAAGACGGCAAACGGAGTCCAGGTACAGCTAGATGATACCAGATGAAGTCCAGAGTCGGTGTCGGTTGTTTTCCAAGAGGATCCGAATAACAATCAGGAACCAAAAGCAGCAGGGCAGGAGCACACAGGAAGCAGTATACTCAGGCACTGGACTAAGCTTTAGGGGCGGCTTTTAAACAGATGGACAGGAAGTAGGGCAACATAACAGAAAACTCCATGTTAACAAAGGGCAAGCTCTTTCAAAAGAAAACTGGAAAACCAGGAACTCTGACACTGGCAGTTTTTTAAGTTGGCTCCAGATGATTCTAAAAAGGCCATTTGCAACACCTGCCATGCCAGCATCAGCAGGGGTACCAAAACTAGCAGCCTGACCACCACCAGCATGATCAGGCACATGTCAGCCAAGCACCCGACTTTGTGGGAAGTACAACAGAGTCGAGGAGCAGTGCTTGCTGATGTCACTGCTACGTCTTCGCTGGTTGTGCATGCGAGCCAATCCCCTGTCCATGCTGCCTGCGAACAAGCCTCCTCCACTCCTGCACCTGCAGTTGCCTACGCAGAAAGAACACCATCATCAAGCACGTCCTTGTCCCAGCGCAACGTTCAGTTATCCATTCAGCAAACCTTTGAGCGCAGGCGCAAATACACTGCCAACACCCCACATGCCACAGTTCTAAATGCTAACATTTCGCGACTGCTTGCGCTGGAAATGTTGCCTTTTAGGCTGGTTGAGACAGAAGCATTCCGCGAACTGATGGTGGCAGCTGTCCCACGTTACTCGGTCCACAGCCGCCACTATTTCTCCCTGTGTGCCGTCCCCGCATTGCATAACTAACCACGTGTCACAAAACATCACACGTGCCCGGAACAACGCTGTTTCAGCCAAAGTCCACCTAACCACAGACACGTGGACAAGTGCATGTGGGCAAGGCCGCTACATCTCGTTGACGTCACACTGGGTTAATATTGTGCAAGCTGGGACCCAGTCTGAGCGAGGGACGGAATACGTCCTTCACACACCAAGTTTTGCAGGCCCTACCTCAGTCAGGGTTTCACACACACTCTACAGCTCCGGAATGTCATGCTCCTCAGCCTCCTCCTCCTCCTGCGCATCCTGATCCACTTTACCCTCCACACCAGTCCCAAGCTGTAAGTGTCGCTGGCGGAGGAGGGGACGGTGCGCTCTCCCACTGCTCGGGTCCGGCTGACGCAGCTCTACGGCTGCTGCTGCTCGTTGGCTCGAGCGATGGCCGGATCCCGGGGACTCGAGCGGCGCTACTCGCCCGTGAGTGAAAAGGGGTGGTTTGGGTTTTGGGGATATTGTCCGTGACGCCACCCACGGTTGTGGTGATTGTGTGGACACCACCGCTGCTCTGGACGGGGATCCCGGGAGCCTGTGACAGGGAGCAGCTTTGTTGTTATTTCTCCCCTACGTGGGTAGGGGGGTTGGTTGTCCCGGGGCCTGGTGATGGGGTAGAGATGGATGACAGGCGGGTTGCGGGGCCTGATGAAGTGCATGGTCGCAGGGGCAGCGCTGTGCCGCACGGCACGGAGGTACTCACTCAGCCCAATGATGATGACACAGTTCAGGGTAAAACAAGTGGCTGGATGGACAGGTCACTCGGACGGCTGCGGTTGTTCCTCCCTGCAGGTTAGTGATGACTGTCTCTCCCTGCACCGAAGTTAAGTGTTGGTAGTGATGGTTTCCCAACGGTAACCCGCTCCCTGACCTGGATATGGGCCGGAGGAGCCCCTTTTGCCCACAGGCGCTGGCCCTGGGAGACGGTTGCCCTTGCCGGTGGCTGTGTCTCCCCTTCACGGTTGTACGGTTGCCTTCTATCTGGACTTGGCTGTTTGGAAACCCTGAGGTCCCCTTCAATAACGGATTTGGCAAATTCACGGCGACACCAAGCCTTGCCGGGATCCGAAAGTCCTCTGCCAATGGTGCTGGCTTCGCTTTGTATACCGGTCCGGTACGGCCGGGTCACCACCCGTCCACGGTCCTTACGGCAGACTCCAATCGGCCTCCACTGCAGACGGTCACCACATCCTGCCAACCTTGCTGTCCTGTCCAGGCCACACACCCGGACCAACTTCAGGCTCTTTGCTGTCACTTTTCTCCTCTCTACTACTTTCCTCCTTCCACTTCCTTAGCTTAACTCTCACTGCCTGTGTTTTCCCTCCTCCTCGGTGGGTGGAGACCAACCGCCTGGCTCCACACCCTGGTGTGGACAACAGCCCCTGGGGAAGGCAACAAGGATTTTGTGTTTTGACTATGATATGCCTGCAGGGAGTGTGGGGTGTTTAAGTGTTGTGCTCTGTGGCCCCTGGCTTGTCCAGGGCGACACAGAAGCACTGCAGCACTGCCTCGGCGAAGCGGCAACAGGCAGTGCTGAAGCTAATCTGCATAGGTGACAAACCCCACAATGCAGAAGAGGTGTGGACAGCTCTGAAACAGCAGGCAGATCACTGGCTCACAACTCTGAACCTAAAGCCAGGAAAGGTGGTGTGTGACAATGGCCGGAACCTGGTGGCGGCTTTGAGGCGAGGCCAGCTGACACATGTTCCATGCTTGGCCCATGTGCTCAACCTCGAGGTTCAGCGGTTTCTAAAGTCATAGTCAGAGCTGTCTGATCTGCTGGTAAAAGTTCGCCGCCTGTCTGCACATTTTCGAAAGTCACCTACTGCTTCAGCCGGCCTTGCCGCCTTAAGACGCCGTTTGCATCTTCCGGCACACAGACTGGTGTGTGATGTCCCCACGCGTTGGAATTCAACTCTGCACATGTTGGTCAGGATATGTGAGCAGAAGAGGGCAGTTGTTGAGTACCTGCATCACCTAAGCCGTCGGGAAATGGGTCAAACTCCACACATAACACCTGAGGAGTGGAGATGGATGTCCGACCTATGCACCATCCGCCAAAACTTTGAGGACTACAACAAGATGGTGAGCGGCGATGACGACATTATTAGCGTCACCATACCGCTTCTCTGCCTTCTAAAATGGTCTCTGCTCAGAAAACAAACATGATGCATTGCAGGCGGAGCGCGATGAGTTTCAGCAAGAAACAGTAGTGGGTGTGGGTGATGATAACACACAGCCCAGCCTCGTCTCATCACAACGTGCAGTGGAGGACTATGACGAGGAGGAGGATGAAGACATGGAGCAACTCTCTGGCCAAATTGAGGATATGACATGCAGTCATATCCTCGGTTCAGCGTGGCTGGCCAGAGGACAGGGTAGATGATGAGGAGGAGGAGGACAGCATGTTCAGTCATCGTGTCGGTCAGGATACTGAAGTGATGGCTGTTAAGAGTCTGGCACACATGGCTGACTTTATGGTAAGCTGCCTGTCTCGTGACCCTCGCGTTAAGAACATCTTGGCCGACAATCATTACTGGTTGGTAACACTGTTAGACCCACGCTAAAAGGAGAACTTTATGTCTCTTATTCCCGAGGCGGAGAGGTCAGGCAAAATGCAGCAGTTCCAGAAGGCCATAGTCACGGAAGTAGGCAAAGCATTCCCCTCACAAAACGCTAGCGGCATAGGTCATGAATCAGTGGACAACCGAGGCGTACAGCCGAGAGAGGCACAAGTCCAATCCGCCAGAGGTAGGGGAACAGTCTTTAAGATGTGTGACAGTTTTCTCAGCCCCTCACGTACCACAGCCCCTGAGGTGCGGGGTAGTGCCACAAGAAATCCTAAGTTTGCCCAGATGCTGAAGGAGTACCTTGCAGATCGAACAACTGTACTCCGACATTCCTCTGTGCCTTACAATTATTGGGTATCCAAGCTGGACACGTGGCATGAATTGGCTCTCTACGCCTTGGAAGGCCTGGCCTGCCCTGCTGCTAGCGTTTTGTCAGAGCGTGTTTTTAGTGCCGCAGGTGGAATCATTACAGATAAACGCACCCGCCTGTCAACTGAAAATGCTGACAAGCTGACTCTGATCAAGATGAACAAGGGTTGGATTGGGCCAGACTTCACCACACCACCAGCAAATGAGAGCGGAATTTAAAGTTTGCCATGTACCTCCACTCACCCATGGGTACACACTTCTGGAGTTTGGCTAATCGCTGGACTGCTCCTCCTTCTCCTCATGCGCCACCATGATGATGACCGTTACAAATTGCAATACTTAGGCCTTTGTTTCAGGTATACCCCCAGTGGTAAATTTTTTCGCCCATTCTTTGCAGAATGGACATTACAACGACAGGAGACCCACTCCTTTGCAATGGGAACAATGTTTTGAGGCCCTCATGCACGTCTCTATCCAGGGACAACGTGGAGCCTGACGCTGCCACCGACTGCCACACACGTGCTGTTTTTAAATGCAAGCACGGACGCAATAAGAACCTAACTGGTTTTTAGGAGCGACAATTACTGAGAAGTCTGACACTATCAGACACTGCTGACTGACGTGTATTATACACTAGACTTGTGCGTTATATAATAGTTTGTGCAAAACGCGCACCTGTACCCTGCCACCGACTGCCACACACGTGCTGTTTTTAAATGCAAGCACGGACGCAATAAGAACCTAACTGGTTTTTAGGAGCGACAATTACTGAGAAGTCTGACACTATCAGACACTGCTGACTGACGTGTATTATACACTAGACTTGTGCGTTATATAATAGTTTGTGCAAAACGCGCACCTGTACCCTGACACCGACTGCCACACACGTGCTGTTTTTAAATGCAAGCACGGACGCAATAAGAACCTAACTGGTTTTTAGGAGCGACAATTACTGAGAAGTCTGACACTATCAGACACTGCTGACTGACGTGTATTATACACTAGACTTGTGCGTTATATAATAGTTTGTGCAAAACGCGCACCTGTACCCTGCCACCGACTGCCACACACGTGCTGTTTTTAAATGCAAGCACGGACGCAATAAGAACCTAACTGGTTTTTAGGAGCGACAATTACTGAGAAGTCTGACACTATCAGACACTGCTGACTGACGTGTATTATACACTAGACTTGTGCGTTATATAATAGTTTGTGCAAAACGCGCACCTGTACCCTGCCACCGACTGCCACACACGTGCTGTTTTTAAATGCAAGCACGGACGCAATAAGAACCTAACTGGTTTTTAGGAGCGACAATTACTGAGAAGTCTGACACTATCAGACACTGCTGACTGACGTGTATTATACACTAGACTTGTGCGTTATATAATAGTTTGTGCAAAACGCGCACCTGTACCCTGACACCGACTGCCACACACGTGCTGTTTTTAAATGCAAGCACGGACGCAATAAGAACCTAACTGGTTTTTAGGAGCGACAATTACTGAGAAGTCTGACACTATCAGACACTGCTGACTGACGTGTATTATACACTAGACTTGTGCGTTATATAATAGTTTGTGCAAAACGCGCACCTGTACCCTGCCACCGACTGCCACACACGTGCTGTTTTTAAATGCAAGCACGGACGCAATAAGAACCTAACTGGTTTTTAGGAGCGACAATTACTGAGAAGTCTGACACTATCAGACACTGCTGACTGACGTGTATTATACACTAGACTTGTGCGTTATATAATAGTTTGTGCAAAACGCGCACCTGTACCCTGCCACCGACTGCCACACACGTGCTGTTTTTAAATGCAAGCACGGACGCAATAAGAACCTAACTGGTTTTTAGGAGCGACAATTACTGAGAAGTCTGACACTATCAGACACTGCTGACTGACGTGTATTATACACTAGACTTGTGCGTTATATAATAGTTTGTGCAAAACGCGCACCTGTACCCTGCCACCGACTGCCACACACGTGCTGTTTTTAAATGCAAGCACGGACGCAATAAGAACCTAACTGGTTTTTAGGAGCGACAATTACTGAGAAGTCTGACACTATCTGGACTGTTTTACACTGTGTACACCAGCCCCAGATATGATGAAGGCTGGTATACGGTCACCACTAGGAATGGCTATATATACCCTGCCTGCCTGCCTGTATACTGCTACAATAGTCCTGACAAGGACTCTTCTGGTCACTAGCCTGTATTCCGACCTGGCTATACCCTGCCTGTATATAGCAACAATAGTCCTGAGAAGGACTCTGCTACTGTACTCCGACCTGGCTATACCCTGCCTGCCTGTATACAACTAGAATAGTCCTGAGAAGGACTTCTGGTCACACTGTTTGCAGCCCTGCTCCGGAACTAACTATAAAGGGCCGCAAAGCTTTCCCTGAATCAGCGACACTCTCCCTACACTCACTGTCAGAATAGCTGTGAGCAGAGCACAGCGCGCCGGCCTATATAAAGGCTCGGTGACGCTGTGCAGGCCGGCCAATCACTGCAATTCCACAACTAACAGGGCTGTGGCATTGCAGTGGTCTGCCAGCCAATCCCTGCATGAGGGCTGGCTCTCAAAAGAGCGCCAACATGCAGAAATGAAGACCACGAGTAAAGCACGAGTATCGCGAGATTACTCGGTCCCCGCCGAGCAGCCCGAGTACAGTGATACTCGTGCGAGTACCGAGTAGTGACAAGCATGCTCGCTCATCACTATTATTTATTTATTTATTTATTTTACTACACAGTATAGACACGCCCACCGGCTGCTGTGATTGGGTGCAAAAAGCTGTGGAGAGAAAAGCACACATAGGGTCTTATCTGATAAACACTGCAGGTATAGAGAATAGGACAGGTGCTCACCTGTGGAAGTTGTGACAGGCACAACTCCTATGAAGGCAAAATAGAATGTAGAAATTGGTCAAGCAGCAGCCCCGATAAAGCAATGGAGAAATATAGAGGTAGATAGAGAAGTCGGGTTCAATACTGCGCTAAAACCATGAAGCCAGACGATATGATGGATTCTTTTCTTTATTTAGGACAGGTCAACGCGTTTCAAAGGCATGTCCGCCTTCTTCATCAGGACAAGAAAAAAACAGCATAAGGCTTCGTGATTGGGTGCAGTGAGACAGCTGTCACTCAGCATGGGGGGCGTGTCTGACTGCAACCAATCACAGGCGTCTGTGGGTGGGGAAAGCAGGGAATACGAGATTGATTAATGAGCGGCCGGCATATTCAAAGTAATTGTTGCCGCGTATTCTCTGCACAGCTGTTCCTCGCCGCGCTGGTGATCGGGGAGCGGTAAGCATGAGAGAGGGCTGCTCACTTCAGTCACTCGGGGGATTAGCGGTCACTGGTGAATCCTTCACAGGTGACCGCTAATCAGTACGCGGCACACAGACAGAGCCGTGGCATGACAATGAAGTCGGGTGAAGTTCACCCGAGTTCATTCTCATCGCGCAACTCTGTCTGCTGTCAGCCGACATATATCAACGACATTGTGCAACACACAAATGGACATTCCACACGGACATTCCACGTACACATACACGGGCATTTTACACGTACACACGGCTCGCATACGCCATCACATGGATGCCATACATACCGGAGAAACACCCCAAAAAAACGGAACATGGACCCGAAAAACGGACTGTGTCACACGGACGTTTTTTATGCGGAAGTGTGTTTTAGGCCTATGTAGAAGTTCCTCCACTGCTTCTGCCTCCTCAACCTCGTCTAGGTCCTCAACCTCCACTCAAAACCTGTATTGTAAGGCCGCCGGCGTTGTAACTGTGCACAAGGAATCACGCACACCTCCTTACTATGCTGGCAGCAAAGCTCAACGGCATCAGGTGGTCGACCCTTTACTTTGAAATGTCTGGGAAATGTGAGTCACACCGCTGAGGAGTTGTGGACGGTAAGCTCTGGAGAGTGAGACCGAGTTTCATCAATGGTTGTCTCCACTCAAACAGCAGCCAGGGAATGCCAAGTGCGACAATGATGCAAACCTGGGTGCGGCCCTTCGCCGTGACAATGTGACACACGTGTTTTGTATGGCTCACGTGTTCAACCTGCTTATCCAGCAAATTTTTAAACCACTATCCCGGCCTACATGGCCTTCTGCAGAGGGCACGGTGTAACGCCTGCCTGGATCCCCGGTACAATACAAAAATTGGCAAAATAAATCCTGCCATACAAAGGGATGCACGTATGCAGGAGTATCAGCAGAACCAGGTACGCAATCTTAGCTCGGCTTTTCCACTAAACACCAGTGCTGCATAGAGTGAATCACAACGCTTTGTCATGGCTAGTAGGAAATAGTCTTTTACTTGTCTACATCTGAGGGACCGAGGGCTCGCTGCTGTGCTGAGACGGCATTGACTATGGTGTCCCTGCAGAGTTGCAAATTAGTAAATATACAAAATGAGTGGCAAAAGGCCATATGCTGGTGGAAAGTGGAACAGGTGTGTTGGAAAGAAGAAAAAAGTTTGTGTCCGTGGGTTTGGTGGTTAAGCAACAGTAACATCTGCTGAAGAAACACCATCTGTTATGGGCGGACTGTGTGAGACTGTGACCGGGGTTGTCTATGACGGCCGGTACGTCTCGCCCCGGTTGTGCTCCCTCCATGTATAGAAAGCAACTCCACTCCAGGGTTTATTGCTGTTTCCCTGCAGGCTGAAAGGAGGGTTAAAAGGAAACAGGAACCGGGGTGTGGGGCCCCTAGTGCGAGGGAGTGAACACAACTCCTTAAGCTTCTGCCGAAGAAGCACATGTGAGCCATTTCTGGAATCTGGTTTGTTGGTTCTGGAGGAGGATATTCCGGAACACGTGTTGTGTGCTGTTTTGGATTTTTGTTTGGACAATAAACCGCGTGCTGTGACCATTGGTGCCTGGATCCCGTGTCTTCTGCCGCGCAGCCGACCACGCTACCTCACATATGGTGGAGAACGTGGGCAGTCCAGCCCGGTGAGGTGTAGCATCCATCCCTGGTGACCCAGTAGCGCATGTCCTGGATTCGAGCGGCTACACTACAGCCCAAACCCGGCGGCACCATGGAGGACATACTAAAGCAGCTGGCTCAGGCTAATGCACAGCAACAACAGACCAATGCACACCTGCTCCGGTCGTTGGATCGTCAGCAGCAACAGCACCAGCACTCCTTGCAATTGCAGGAACAAAGGCACCAAGAACAGATGGTCCTCCTGACCAAGTCGATCCGTGCCGGACCAGCAGCCACAACCCCGGGTCCGGGTGACGACAGCAGCGTCCGGAAGGCGATAAGACAGGCGTTGCAAAAGATAACCCCCGGGGGATGATGTGGAAGCGTTCCTGGCTGTTTTTGAGCGGGTGGCCGAGCGGGAGAAGCTGCCGACTCCCCAGTGGACTGAGGTATTGTCGCCCTATCTGACGGGGGAGCCCCAAAAAGCGTACCTGGACCTCTGTACCGAGGACGCCATAGAATATGAGACCCTGAAAGCTGAAATCCTTGCTCAGTTGGGGGTGAATACTTATGTACGCGCTCAGCGGGTAAATCAGTGGTTCTATGAGGAAGTCAAACCTGTACGCTCCCAGGCCTATGACTTGTTGCATCTGGTAAAGAAGTGGTTGCAGCCCGACACTCTGAGCCCTGCGCAAATGGTGGAGAGGGTAGTGGTTGATCGTTTTGTGCGCACTTTACCCGTCACCATTCAACGGTGGGTAGGACAGGGCGACCCAAGTACCCTGGACCAATTAGTGTGCCTGGTGGAGCGGCATGTGGCTACGCAGGACTTGATACGGGACACTGAGACTTTGCGTGCCGCCCGTCGGTCCGGCCCCTCCAAGCCTCAGGCCAAGGACCCACCGCTGACCCCGGTACGGGAGTCCTCTACCGTCCCGCCTGAGGCCGCGCTCACCGTCCCTGAGGTCTGGAAGACTATGTACCCTAAACGACAAATCGTCAAGGGGGTTTCCTTCGCTCAAAAGGGTGATTTCAAAAGACGGGAAAGACTGGGATATGATGCTTCCCTATTTGATGTTTGCCATCCGAGAGGTGCCACAGGCATCCACGGGGTTTTCGCCTTTTGAGTTGTTATACGGGCGATATCCCCGGGGATTGTTGGACCTGGCAAAGGAAACATGGGAGCAGGAGTCCACCCCCCATAAAAGTGTGAATACAAGAAAGCAAAAGGACTTGTTGTGCATATACTAGTCATAGTAAATCAGAGTCACAACCTAAGTTAATGCATATAAAAAATTATTTTTATTGTGGAATGTATAAAAACAGGTTGGATTTCAATACTATTCAATATAAATGTACAGTATTTAGAAAAAACACAGTGAGTCGAGGACAAGGTTGTAGCACATTCACCCAAACATGTATAGTATAAATAGCTAGAGATAAACAGCCCATGAAAAAAGATCATATATCCAAATGGTCAGCCATGGGGGTAACAGGGCAAGTTTAAATGGCTGGATATGTGGAGGTTCAGATAATTATAATCACCACTCTCAGAATAAAAGAGCAAAGAGACTCCTTATGTCTATTAAGTATAATTGGCTGCACACATAAATGCCATACAGAATTTTAGACAGGACGTCTTTAAGCAAGAGAGAGATTCAGCCAAGTATTGCTTACCCATGTGTTAGACTAGACTCAGGAATTCATGCAGCGTGTGCCCCTATGCGTCTCGCCTCAAGCTTCATGAGGGGGAAGTGAAAAGGTGAAGATGCCAGTGGGGAGTGCCTGAATGATCAGAGAACTTAAACCAAGCCGTCAGCGCTGATTGGTCAAGAGGAGTGTCAATCCTGTCCAGATTACGGCGCACGTATCCACCGCCGCCCCCCCAGGCACGTCACTTACGGCATTCCAGTGATGACGTGAGTTGTCAACACTACGGAAGCCTTGCAGAGCGGACCTGGGGGGGAGGAGCGTGGAGGCGCGCGTCCTGGACACATACGTCCAATGTAAGTAACAGGAGCGCGGGCGTGCGCATGCGCATTACGCAACACCCGCAGCTCGAGTACCTCCTGGACAAACACATCCAATATCAGTGACAGGAGCGTGGATGTGCGCATGCGCATTACGCAACAACCACAGCTCGAGTCATGTATAAAGATGCAAGAAGACCCTATAAGAGTCAGAGAGGTGAAAGGACAAAGTTATTATAGGATAGTGAGATCCATACATAGATTCATCATGAGGAGTCACGGTAACGGGTCACCCTCACCTAATCTGCACATATATCCACATGTGTGTATAGGGATCCATATGGACACATGCATGCGAACGGGGAGGTGCATATAAAGTGAAGATCCATATGTTTGGATTAGTATACATGTGCGCACATCACCCAACATGCATGTATATAATGAAATCCCTCACTTAAGATGTGGGATGATAGAGAAACTCCCCCTATAAACAATGTACATATATATGCACTTCCCTATACTAATGTCAAAAGCAGAAAAAGTCCTGTATTTGAGATCTATTTCCAAAAAGGTACAATAATTGTATATATACATAAATACACAAAGAATATATGTACATAATAATGTCACAATCAATACGTTGATGAAAAGACACTCCTGACGTTTGATGATTACCAAACGTCATACATGTTGGAAACAGGCTTGGCTTGATGTAGAATAGACGACTGGTAGATCAGAGGACCACTCACATAGCATACTAGAATTATAAGGACCTATAAAATCCAAAAACAAAAAACTTTGCGTGCCGCCCGTCGGTCCGGCCCCTCCAAGCCTCGGGCCAAGGACCCACCGCTGACCCCGGTACGGGAGTCCGCTACCGTCCCGCCTGAGGCCGCGCCCACCGTCCCTGAGGTCTGGAAGACTATGTACCCTAAACGACAAATCGTCAAGGGGGTTTCCTTCCCTATAAGATGTTGGCGGTGCCAGCGGGTGGGACATATGGAAACCCAGTGTCCACTCACCACGGAGCCCATGGATTGTGGGGTTACCCGGCGGGGTTCAATGTATGCTCAGGCGGTGTGTACCGCGGACCTTGTCTCCCCGGAGACTGAGCCCCACTTGTGCCAAATACAGGTGAATGGACATCCGGTTACAGGCTTGTTGGATTCCGGAAGCTTAGTGACCCTTGTGCGATCAACCCTAATGGCTGAAGTAAAGGCCACAGGACGTACAGTGGGGGTGGTTTGCATACATGGGGACCGCCGAGACTAACCCACAGGGGTTGTCACCATCACAGCACCCTGCGGTCAGGTGCAACATGAGGTGGGACTTATGAACACTCTTCCCTATGACATGATCCTAGGAATGGATCTGCCAAATTTCTGGACTCTATGGAAGGGGCCTTCTAAGTCCCCTCAGGTAATGAACAGTCCGGGGCCTGAGCCCGACCATCCCGAATCCGAGACGCCTGCCGTAGGGGTCCCCATGATAGGGACAGAATGTGAACCCGATAGGTCACCCCTAGAGGTATTGGCAGGAGAGGCTGAGATGGTCGAGCCAATCCCGGAGTTGGGGGCGTCCCCGGATACGTTTGGGACAGCCCAACTCCAGGACCCTACATTAATACATGCCCGGAGTCGGGTGACAGTCGTTGACGGGGTGGCACAGGTGCCCGGTGCCCAGGTAAGGTACCCCCATTTCGCTCTTAAGCAGGACTTGCTCTACCGGGTAGATGAAATACGGGGCGGGGTGGTAGAGCAGTTGGTGGTGGCCCAGCCGTATCGCCGGCGGGTCCTCGACTTGGCTCATAAACACCTGATGAGTGGCCACCTAGGGGCCAAGAAAACGCAGGAGCGAATATTGCAAAGGTTCTATTGGCCCGGGGTCTTTGGGGAGGTAAAACGGTTCTGCGAAACCTGCCCGGAGTGTCAGCTTACCGCACCCCTGGCCCACTTTCGCAGTCCGTTGGTACCGTTACCCATTATAGAAGTCCCTTTTGAACGGATAGGGATGGATCTGGTGGGGCCCCTTGTAAAGTCCGCTCGAGGGCACCAACACATCCTAGTGATCGTTGATTATGCCACCCGGTATCCAGAGGCGATAACTCTCAGACATACTGCAGCAAAGCTTATAGCTCGGGAGTTGTTTACTGTGTTCTGCCGGGTGGGGTTGCCCAAGGAGATCCTTACGGATCAGGGGACCCCATTCATGTCTAAAGTGACCAAAGAGCTATGCCGGCTAGTCCAGATCAAGCAGTTGCGTACGTCTGTGTATCATCCTCAAACGGACGGTTTAGTGGAGCGATTCAATAAAACCCTGAAAACCATGCTCAAAAGGGTGATTTCAAAAGACGGGAAAGACTGGGATATGATGCTTCCCTATTTGATGTTTGCCATCCGAGAGGTGCCACAGGCATCCACGGGGTTTTCGCCTTTTGAGTTGTTATACGGGCGATATCCCCTGGGATTGTTGGACCTGGCAAAGGAAACATGGGAGCAGGAGTCCACCCCCCATAAAAGTGTGATTGAACACATTTTGGGAATGCAGAACCGCATAAGCGCGGTCATGCCAATTGTGAAGGAGCATTTACAGGAGGCTCAGGCCGCGCAGAGCGGCCAGTACAATAGACAAGCCACCATGCGGACCTTTACCCCCGGGGATCGGGTGTTGGTGTTGGTCCCCACGGCAGAGAGTAAATTCCTGGCTCAGTGGCAAGGCCCCTACGAGATAAAGAAAAGAATCGGGGCGGTCAACTATAAGGTATTGCAGCCCGGTAGGCGGAAACCTGAACAAATATACCATGTCAACCTGTTAAAACCTTAGCAGGAACGGGAAAGCCTGATGGTTGATTTTCCCCCATCTCTCTCCTCTTCGGGTCGTTCAAACCCGGCTCCGGCGACCTCCGGAGAGGACAAACCGGAAGTAAGGTTTGGAGAAGCCCTCACCAAGACACAGAGGCGAGAGGCCAGAAGGTTGGTTCAGCAGAACCCCGATGTCTTCTCCGAACTGCCTGGTAGGACCAGTCTGATACGACATGACATTGTCACCGAGCCTCACTTGAAGGTACGCCTGAAGCCATACCGGGTGCCGGAGGCTCGAAGACAAGCCATATCAGAGGAAGTGAAGACAATGCTACGCCTGGGGGTCATCGAAAAATCCCGGAGTGAATGGGCTAGTCCCATTGTCCTAATACCAAAACCCGATGGCTCCTTAAGGTTCTGCAACGACTTTAGGAGATTGAACAAAATATCCAAGTTCAATCTCTATCCCATGCCCCGGGTGGATGAGCTGATTGATAGGCTGGGACAGGCGCGATATTTCACCACGCTCGACCTGACCAAGGGGTACTGGCAGGTGCCACTGACTGAGTCCGCCAAGGAGAAAATCGCTTTTGTTACGCCGGAGGGTCTCTTCCACTATGTTGCCTTGCCTTTTGGGTTACATGGCGCTCCGGCCACGTTCCAGAGGTTGATGGACCTAGTGCTGGAACCCCACCAGGCATATGCATCAGCGTACCTTGATGACATCATTATTTACAGCTCCGAGTGGCAGACCCACTTGGAACAGGTACAAGCGGTGGTGAACGCGCTCTGAACAGCCGGATTGACAGCCAATCCCAAGAAGTGTGCGTTGGGACTCACGGAAGCCCGCTACTTGGGCTACGTAATAGGCCAAGGAGTGGTTAAGCCCCAAATTAACAAAGTTTAGGCGATCCAGAAGTGGCCTAGACCCCTGACCATGAAGCAGGTTAGGGCCTTCCTGGGTATCGTGGGGTACTACAGGAGGTTTGTTCAAAATTTTGCGGGACTATCAGCCCCCTTGACGGACCTTCTCAAAGGCAAGAAATCCATCATGGTGCGCTGGACTCCGCAGGCCGAGGACTCCTTCCGGGCCCTGAAGGGGGTCCTGTGCGGACAGCCCGTTCTTGTCAACCCTGATTTCCGGAAGGAGTTCGTAGTACAGACTGACGCCTCTGAGGTCAGCCTGGGGGCAGTGCTGTCTCAGGTGGTTCAGGGGGAGGAACACCCCGTCACCTTCTTAAGTAGGAAGCTCACCCCTCCCGAGCGGAATTATAGCATAGTGGAGAAGGAGTGCCTGGCGATCAAGTGGGCCTTGGAGTCCCTACGCTATTACCTGCTGGGACGGCGGTTTCGCTTGGTGACTGATCACTCTCCGCTGGTCTGGATGAGGTCCGCCAAGGAACGGAATGCCCGGGTTACCCAGTGGTTCCTTTCTCTACAGAAATTCTGGTTTACGGTTGAACACCGGGCCGAAGGTTGCAGGGCAACGCCGATGCCTTGTCCCGCGGCCCGTGTTTGATGGCGGTAGTTCAACCCCGCACGCTTGAACTGAGGGGGGGAGTATGTGAGACTGTGACCGGGGTTGTCTATGACGGCCGGTACGTCTCGCCCCGGTTGTGCTCCCTCCATGTATAGAAAGCAACTCCACTCCAGGGTTTATTACTGTTTCCCTGCAGGCTGAAAGGAGGGTTAAAAGGTAACAGGAACCGGAGTGTGGGGCCCCTAGTGTGAGGGAGTGAACACAACTCCCTAAGCTTCTGCCGAAGAAGCACATGTGAGCAATTTCTGGAATCTGGTTTGTTGGTTCTGGAGGAGGATATTCCGGAACACGTGTTGTGTGCTGTTTTGGATTTTTGTTTGGACAATAAACCGCGTGCTGTGACCATTTGTGCCTGGATCCCGTGTCTTCTGCCGCGCAGCCGACCACGCTACCTCACAACTGGTAGATTAGGATAAGGTGGTATATATCCCAATCGCCAATCGGGGTCCACCGTGCTCACAGATGGAAAAGGAGATGCTGGCAACACAAAGGTTAGGCGGAGGATACAGAGCTGGGTGGCTATGAAACTAATAGCAGCCTGAACCGAGTTAGACGACCCTCGGAACTGGAGACTGGGAGCCCTGTTAGCATCACAGGGTCCACACACCCAGCACTGGAACTCCCTGTTAACAACACAGGGGCCATTGGGTACGCTGTCCGTGTGCATAGGGGCCACACCTGTTGACACCAGGCGCATCAGCAGCAGCAGCCCAGTTAATGCCACTGGGCTGCACTAGCAGGACTGGTAGGACAGGAGCTGGTCTTAACCGTTCTGCGTTACCAAGTGTGGTGGCGGCCTGCACCGATGCCTTATCCCTGCCTACCTCTGGCCTAAAGCCGCAATGGGTTCAACACATGGAAGTGTGCTCTTTCGAGCATAATAGAAGACTGCGCACCTCCTTGTTGGCTCCAGCCCCTTTTACAACCTGGGTCCGCCCCAACCCAGGGTGGACCACAATGCACCTCCTGGAGCCAAAAGCAGAGTGACACGTCATCAGTGGCACAACCAGCGGCCTATTCGGAACCGCCGCTTCAATGATGACCTCATGGCAGCCACGACCCAAACACCTCACCAGTCATCGTCTGACCAACAATAATGAGGTGACTAGTCATAGGGGCCGGCCTCTGCAAGCCAGTCCGGAGTGGCCTGGTCACATCATCAGGACACCTGATGCCCTGTGGTCTATATGGGCCTGCCGCGCCAGGGGCAGGGCCAAAGAGTTCATTACTGGACCTAGCCTCTGATGCACTAAGTGCCTGAGCATGTTCAGTAGCATGAACAACAGTCTCAGAAAAAAGACTATCAGCTTCAGCATGCTGTCTAGGCACAACACAGGACTGAGACACGGCACGGAGTCCAAGTACCTGTGCAAAGAGGCTTTTCGCAGTAAGTGTGGGAGCATGCGCTGTAGCCCGAACTGAGGACTTAGCCTCAGTCAGGAATGGCACAGTCAGGCTGAGAATACTCACTAGGCGAAACACTGGACTTAGGCTGCTGCTGGGGTAAATCGGCCCACACATGCACACTAGCCGCCTCTCCACACTTAGACGTGGAGGAGAAAGCAGCCAGCTGGATGACCCGAGGCACAGCCCAAAATGGCAGCTGACGCCTGGGCGCAACTGGAACCACAGCAGGCTGCTTGCGTTTACAGCAGCACTGATTCGTAACACCAACTACCAGCCAAAATAACAGGTGTACTTCTTCCCGTGGATAATCTGATATGATCCCTTTGTACCCGGACACGACCAAATGTAGATGAGCCAGCAAAACAGCAGCTGCCTCAATGGATTTCAAGTGCTCCATAAAGTGGCCTCTACTCCACCTCAAGTTCAATATCCCAAATACAACATTCCTCTATGGTGTCAACCCAATCACACTTGCTTCCTAACAGCTCTCAAGTTTCCACCAGCCCTGCTGAGTATGGGGTATCAGAGATGGTTGAGTCTGCAGAGTTGTTCAGTTACACTATAGCCTGGGAATCTGAGGTATGCTCCAAAGTTGCAGTGAGTCCAGACAAGGAAATGATCGGCACTGATGCCCAGAAGCTTTGTGAGTCGGATCCAGGCCCCGATGAAGAAGGTGCAGAGCATAATGCGCACCCTCATTCCCAAACTGTAAATCCTCCTGGTGGAGACAATGGGGAACATGCTGAGGAGGCTCAGATACCTGATTGGAACGACAACTTTACTATTCGGTCAGGGCAGGAAGAGGTTGTCTCGGAGGACTCAGGATGAGGGGAATGAAAACACACCGGGTGATGATGAGGTTGGAGACCCCACTTACTGTCAACCAAAATCCCCCAGTCGATGAGGTCAGCAGAGGAGGTGGAGGAGGATGCGACTGACGGTGATGTTATGTTGCGTCTTCCTGGACAGAGACAAAGTAGTAGAAGCACGTCAACAACTGAATCCTCAGACACAACTATTCCTCTGAGCAGAAGTCATGGTGGCTTTGCAGGTCGCATGGGCTGTAAGCCTTGCCTAGCCTGGGGCTTTTTTGACATCGCAAAGGATCACCCAAGTCATGTAATCTGTAAGATTAGTCACCAATCTCTAAGGGGTACTTTGCACGTTGCGAAATCGCTACTGCGATATCATCGGGGTCAAATCGAAAGTGACGCACATCCAGCGCAAGTAACGACATTGCAACATGTAAAGGCTAGATGCACCGATAAATGATCGCAAAAGGGTTGAAAATCGGTGATCTGTGTAGTGTCGGACATTTCCATAATGTCGCACCAATAGGAGATACGATGTTGTTCCTCGTTTCTGTGGCAGCACACATCGCTGTGTGTGAAGCCGCAGGAGCGAGGAACATCTCCTACCTGCCTCCACCGGCTATGCGGAAGGAAGGAGGTGGGCGTGATGTTTCCGTCCCGCTCATCTCCGCCCCTCCGCTTCTATTGGCCGCCTGCCGTGTGACGTCGCTGTGATGTCGCACAACCCGCCCCCTTAGGAAGGAGGCGGGTCGCTGGCCAGAGCAATGTCACAGGACAGGTAAGTGCGTGTGAAGCTGCCGTAGTGATAATGTTCGCTACGGAAGATCTCGCATGTGCGACGGGGCCGGGTACTATCGCGCTCGACATCGCTATCATCGGCTAGCGATGTCGCAGCGTGCAAAGTACCCCTAAGTAGAGCCGAAAAACTCACTACTTTCAGTACTTAGTCCATGAAGTGTCACTTGGATGTGAATTGATAGCGTGAGGGTGTATTGATCAGCTTTATCCACTGTCAATGCAACATGCTTATTTGCCGTTCATTGCATGCATTGTTGCAGACTACACACAAGGGACTGCTGTTTTTTGCATCTGCCTTTGTCTGTTTGGTCACTATAGCAATAGCAAAACGTTCTTTGGCTGTGGGCTTGGAGAGCGGAGGAGATTCTGTGTATGAACATAAGGAAAAGCTAAAGATGTGCGCTACAGCAAGGAGCCACCGCGGAAACACTTTGGTCAATTGTGAGTGGAGTCATGTTGGAGTTGAGTGAGGAGGATCGTAACGCCTGCGAGCAGCATCCTGGGCCACAAACCAACATTCTTCCGGTGCTGTCTATACTGTTTACCGTGAGAGGAGCGTAAAGTCTGTATTTATGGCAACTGGACACCACAGTACCCGGGAACGGTAGGTTGGGCCCATACAGTAATGCGTGCAGGCAACACTTTGTTTAATTAGCAAAACAAATATCTGATCTGGTTAGGCCGACTATATAGACAATAAGACTTGCTGCCTCTGCACTGTCAAATTGTCACTTACAGTTAAAATCATAGAGGGACAGCGACACATGTTTGCATTGACTGTTGCTTTACAAGATTTCCAGGAGTGTGTTTCTGAGCTGTGTGGTTTGCATTCACACTGTTATCATCTGCCTTATCTGTGAGGCTTCAGCTAACAAGGGTATTCATGGGGGCTAATGGGTTTTGTCTATGTTTAGGTAGATAAGTTGTAAGCTCTTGTGATGCGCCACTGGGAAGTCGTGTTCACACACACACACACACACACACACACACACACATTTAGTCCTGCAATGCAGAGGGATTACCAGGTAGGAGGCAGCTGTTTACACAGTCCCTTGATTAGTCCAAATTTGGTGAGCAGGGTGTATAAATCGCCATTACGAGTGTTGCAGCATAGGGGTGTAGACTTTGGGAATTGTGAATAGATTGTTCTATTCTTTCAGTTTTATGTATGCTTCTTATTGTTTGTTTTGGGAAAGTTAAACAATCATTTATCAACCCAACTGCCTAGAGTCCTTTTCCTGTTGCATGGTTTTGATGTATACTGGGGAACCCACCCTGTACACGACTTTAAATGAAGCATAAGTCGCAATGGGAAGTTCACTGTGCTACAATGCGGCCTAGCGGGGCTGTGCAACCACGGTCTGCCCCATCAAGTGCATCTGCGTGCTCTTCATCCTCTGTGACTGTGGGGACAGCAGTCACACATGCTTTTTCACGCTGACCTTCCAACCCTTTACCCACAACAGGGAGTATAATTGACAGGTCGTCAGTTGTTTTAGAAGTGGAAACAGCTAATCGTGTTGAGCTCTGTCAGACATTGAGAGAACCACCTTTGGATGAAGGCAACTTTATATCCACGCCTGCACCTTTGTCACAGATTGGATGGACTACCTGCAGTTAATAATTGCGTAGCAGTAATGGAGAGGAGTGTAGAATGCACATGTGGTGTACCTTGATTGGCAGCACAGGAACATTAAGGTGGTATCACAGACAACTGGAGTATAATAAAGCAGGAGAGAAGCAAAGTCCTGCACCACCGCAGATTACCTGCAATATCGCTTGCGGTACCGCCTGTGCCTGTGCTCGGGTGGAGAGCCTGGAGGGTCCGACAATCCAAGAGCGGGGTGCTGGTCATAAGGCAAAGTCCATTGATGAAACTCAATCCGCTGTGAAGGATTTCTTTATTCAAACACGTGCAGAGTGGAGGGCTGGAGACACACTGTGAGCTGGCTGCTCAAGAATGGACGACAGCTGTTTCGCCCAAATTGGGCTTCCACAGGTCCACATGTGGAGCTACGGCTACACCCCTTTTAACCCCTTAACGACCGCGGGCCGTAAAATTACGTCCTAAATGACATAATCTTACTGCCCGCGGTCCTCCGGCGGCAGCATGCCGCGATCGGCACACATCTCAGCTGATTTTCACAGCTGAGATGTGTGCCTGCTAGGCACGAGCAGAATCGTTATCTGCTCGTGCCGATTAACCCCTTATAATGGCACTGTCAATACATGACAGCGCCATTATAAGCGCAATCGCGGTAAAGTTTTACTTACCGCCGAAACCGGAAGTCACGTGACGCGATCACGTGACTCCCGATAGTTGTCATGGTAGTACAGGGTCATGTGATGACTCCTGTACTACACATGAATTGGTTTCACTTTCGCTGTGCCCGGGGCACAGCAAAAGAGAAAGACAGCGTATCTGCTGTTTACAGCCTTCCAGCTGTGATCAGCAGATACTGCAGAGCGATCGGAATGCTGATCGCAATAGCCCCCTAGGGGGACTAGTAAAATAAAAAAAAAAAGTAAAAAAATAAGTTTTAAAAAATTAAAAAAAAACAAAAAAACCTAAAACTTCAAATCACCCCCCATTCGCCCCATTGAAAATTAAAGGGTTAAAAAAATAAAAAATATACACACATTTGGTATCGCCGCGTTCAGAAACGCCCGATCTATCAAAATATAAAATCAATTATCTGATCAGTAAACGGCGTAGCGGCAAAAAAATTCCAAACGCCAAAATGACGTTTTTTTGTCGCTACAACTTTTGCGCAAAATGCAATAAGAGGCGATCAAAACGTAGCATCTGCGCAAAAATGGTACCGTTAAAAACGTCAGCTCGAGACGCAAAAAATAAGCCGTCATTGAGCCTAAGATCCCGAAAAATGAGAACGCTACGGGTCACGGAATATGGCGTAAAACGTGTGCCACTTTTTTCGGACAAACTTCCGATTTTTTTTTAACCCCTTATATAAAAGTAAACCTATACATGTTTGGTGTCTACGAACTCGCACTGACCTGAGGCATCACACCCACACATCAGTTTTACCATATAGTGAACACAGTGAATAAAATATCTCAAAAACCATAGTGCTATCGCACTTTTTTTGCAATTTTTCAGCATTTGGAATTTTTTTGCCATTTTCTAGTACACAATATGGTAAAACTGATGGTTTCATTTAAAAGTACAGCTCGTTCCGCAAAAAATGAGCTCTCACATGACCATATTGACTGAAAAATAAAAAAGTTACGTCTCTCAGAAAAAGAATGGCGAAAAAAAAAAACGGAAAGCGAAAAATCGGCCGGTCGTGAAAGGGTTAAAGGAGTGCTCACAGATTGCCCCAGACCACATAAAAACAAATAGGAGATTTGTGTATGCATATAAAATACATGTATCCATTTCCATGCATGAATTTACAACAAATTTTAAACATGTAAAAGAACACACTTGAATAAAATGAAGCAATGGGTGATAGACAGGCAGAACTATCATAGGAACACAGATAGATCCACACGATCGTTTAACCCTTGGGGGCCCTGTGCCCCATAATTAATAATTAACCTAGCCTCCTCTTGTAGCAACAATTTGTGCAGGTCGCCCCCCTTCAAAGGGAGGGAGACCTTTTTAAGGCCGGCAAAACGCAAAACGTCGGGGTCTCCATCATGACAATCCTGGATATGGGAAATTAATCTGGGAGAACCTTTCCCTGATGTTATTGAACTGTAATGTTCCCTGAATCGCACATATAAGCATCTTATAGTTTTGCCTATGTAGAACCTGCCACAAGGGCAGAGCACCACATAGACCACAAACTTGGTTTTGCATGAGATGAATTGATGGACAGTGTGCAAGTGCGGGCCGACTTGAACGGAGCGACCTTTTAAATGCTGGCTGCAAAAACGACACTGACCACACCGGTAATTCCCTGGTGGGCAGCATTTGTCTAGCCAGGTTGTCGAATTGGTAAGTCTGTTCCTCACAAGTCTGTCCCGCAAATTGCCGCATCGTCTGAACGATACCAAAGGATTGGACATCGTCCTGTCAGATAAAGCCGGATCACTCTTCAAAATGTGCCAATTTCTGCAAAGAGCAGTTCTAATGGCATGCTCCAGAGGTCCAAATTTAAAATTAAAGACAAACCTACCAAGATTGTCAACACATTTTCTGGTGCGGTTTTTACGGACAGACGTGGCGCCGTCCGATCTAGCTCTCTCACAGGCTGAATCAATCAGTTTTTTTGGGTAACCTCTTTGATGCAATCTAATCTTCAACTCCTGAGATTGTTGAAAAAAAGATTCCTCTGAACTGTTTGCTCTACGTACTCTCAGGAATTGACTGTAGGGCAAACCCGTCTTAATGTGGAGGGGGTGGGCACTTTGATAATGAAGAAGGGAGTTTGATGCCGTCGGCTTTCTGAACAACCTTGTACAAATATCGCCCTCCTTGATAGAAACCTCAATATCTAAAAAATTGAGAGTATCGCCACCATATGAGGAAGTAAAGGACATATTCATGGTGTTACAGGTGTTGAGATAGGACACGAAATCTGCAAAAAGGACCTCAGTGCCAGCCCACACTATGAATATGTTGTCCACATACCTCAAAAAATGGCGAATATATTTCAAAAAAGGGTTGGTGTCAGAAAAAACATATTTGCTTTCAAAGGAGCCCAAAAAAATATTGGCCATGGCACAAGAGACAGGGGTACCCATAGCGGTACCCCTGCACTGCAAGTACCAACTGTCCAAAAACATGAAAGCGTTTTTAGATAAAACGAAATCAAGGGCTTCCTCAATGAAACTGCAAAACAACGCATCTTTTCCAGTCTGCGCCACCAAATCCCTAACAGTCTGTATACCCAAATTCTGAGGAATGCGGGCATACAGACTCTCCACATCAATCGAGGTTAGAGCAAAGCCCTCCTGCCATGTCATACCCTTTAGCAGTGTTAAAAAATCACTGCTATCCTTGACATAAGAGGGGATATGACTCATAATTGGTCTTAACAGCCAGTCCAAATAGTGCGACAAAGGCTCTGTTAAAGAGCCGATGCCGGCCACTATTGGGCGACCAGGTGGATTATCCCTGCTCTTATGTATCTTTGGTATGCAATACCAGTGGGGCTTTGTAGGAAAAGGAGGAATTAGTTTATCAGCCTGTGAGCGAGACAGAAAACCCAGCCCCACGTATTTGTCCAGCAACCGCACCAAAGATTTCTTAAAATCTTGAATAGGATTTGCAGAAAGAGGACAATAGGTAGATCTGTCCATTAATTGTCTATTGCATTCCTGGATGTAATCATGTTTAGGAAGGAGGACAACGTTGCCCCCCTTGTCAGCCTCGCGGAACACCGTGTCCTCCCAACCCTGCATGATACATATCGCAGCCTGTTCTTTTTGACTTAGATTCTGGATCGGCCTGGCGTACACCAATGACTCGACATCCTTCAAGACAGCTTCCTGATATAAATCAATCAAATTTCCAGGTACAGTAGAGGGACAAAAATCCGATTTTATCCCCTTAGTAAACCTTTCCAAGCCTGGACTATTGCTGGAACCCACAATATCAGTTGAAACATTTGGCTCATTCAAGCTGAGCAACAACTCAGCGTCTTGAAGGATCCCAGAATCAAAAGCCCCTATCAGACCGGTCCGAGAATCAGCTACACTGCACGGAACATGTCCAGCAGGCGCTGTATGAGCTGTATTAGGCGCCATTTGGAAATGTTTGTGCAGATGGATCTTTCTAATAGCCTTAAAAAGATCAATCTTGAACTCAGCAAAATCGAACTTTTCCGGAATGCAATATTTAAAACCTTTAATTAATACAGAGACCATATCTGGAGTAAGAGTATGGGATGTTAGATTGATGATCGCATCGGTAGGGGGACAAGAAGTAGATTGGAAACTTAATTCCTCCAAGTTACAGACTTCCTCTTGCGACCTCTGCCCCATGTGCCTTTTCCTGCCCCCCGGATCCGGATTCGGATCCGTTTCCTAAAGGGGTGGTGGGTGCAGCACCATGGGGATTAATACTAGAGGGGCCCGAGATCACGTCCTCAGATCCGCTGGATTCCGAGTCCGTGGTCCAGTACCCCCTGTTAGAGCCAGCACTACCTCGTTTTTTTATGTGCGATCTCTGTCTATAATTATGTGGCCCATCTTTTGTCCAACAAAAAATCTGTTTCTTTTCATAATCCTTCTTGTCCCTCAGGAACTTTTCCCTTTTTCTATGTTTTATTTCCGTCTGTACGGTCACCAAGCGTTTATCCAGCCTCTGACTAAAGGTGTTCCAATCATCCGCTGACATCCGTGCTTGGGTGTCATGCTTCAACGTATCTAATTCAGCAACCAATGCAGCATAATTATCCTTGTTTTTATCTAATACTAAATGCAGTAATTTTCTAGAACACTCTAACTGAATGTTTTCCCACTGCACAGTAAACGTGGGATCCTCCTGGAAATGAGAAAGAGTCTTTATGACCCGGAGTCCACGTGGCACACGATCACAATCGACATATGACTGCAGGGATTGAATAGTCCAAAACAATCTAACTTCTTTTTCCGCCAGAGTCTGTATCTGGAATTCCAGAGTTTTAACACCCAAAACTTCAGTGTCTTTCTTAAAATTGCAATCTCCAAAGAAGGAGCCAGCATCAGCACGTCCAGCCAATAAGCCCGTGGTAGTGGACGGTACACCACCGCTGCTCTCCATATCCTCCATATCACAGGTTAAATCACAGTGCGGTAAATGAAAAAACCGCAACAAACGCGGAAAGTCCAGGAAATTCCCAGCGGTGTGCAACAGGGACTGGAAACAACAAATAGTTCATCTCATGCAAAACCAAGTTTGTGGTCTATGTGGTGCTCTGCCCTTGTGGCAGGTTCTACATAGGCAAGACTATAAGATGCTTATATGTGCGATTCAGGGAACATTACAGTTCAATAACATCAGGGAAAGGTTCTCCCAGATTAATTTCCCATATCCAGGATTGTCATGATGGAGACCCCGACGTTTTGCGTTTTGCCGGCCTTAAAAAGGTCTCCCTCCCTTTGAAGGGGGGCGACCTGCACAAATTGTTGCTACAAGAGGAGGCTAGGTTAATTATTAATTATGGGGCACAGGGCCCCCAAGGGTTAAACGATCATGTGGATCTATCTGTGTTCCTATGATAGTTCTGCCTGTCTATCACCCATTGCTTCATTTTATTCAAGTGTGTTCTTTTACATGTTTAAAATTTGTTGTAAATTCATGCATGGAAATGGATACATGTATTTTATATGCATACACAAATCTCCTATTTGTTTTTATGTGGTCTGGGGCAATCTGTGAGCACTCCTTTAAAAGGGGTGTAGCCGTAGCTCCACATGTGGACCTGTGGAAGCCCAATTTGGGCGAAACAGCTGTCGTCCATTCTTGAGCAGCCAGCTCACAGTGTGTCTCCAGCCCTCCACTCTGCACGTGTTTGAATAAAGAAATCCTTCACAGCGGATTGAGTGCGGTCTCTTTCTACTCTCACGTTTCAGACAACTGGAGTATGCCCCTAACAGTGGCCACACTTTTGTAATTTAAAATTGCGTAGCAGTAATGGAGAGGAGTGTAGAATGCACATGTGGTGTACCTTGATTGGCAGCACAGGAACACTAAGTTATTATTCCAGACACTTTTAGGATGGCACAAAAAGTATCATCTCTTTAAGCAAATAAAATAGCGTGGCAAAACTGGTCAGGTGGGTAGAGTGCCCGGGTTCTGTGGGTACCAGGACAGGAAAGGAACACTAACTTAGTATTCCAGACACTTTTAGGATGGCACAAAAAGTTTCAGCTCTTTGGGCATATAAAATAGCATGGCAAAACTGGGCAGGTGGGTAGAGTGCCCAGGTTCTGTGGGTACCAGGACAGGAAAGGAACACTAACTTAGTATTCCAGACACTTTTAGGATGGCACAAAAAGTGTCAGCTCTTTGGGCAAATAAAATAGCGTGGCAAAACTGGACAGGTGGGTAGAGTGCCCGGGTTCTGTGGGTACCAGGACAGGAAAGGAACACTAACTTAGTATTCCAGACACTTTTAGGATGGCACAAAAAGTGTCAGCTCTTTGGGCAAATAAAATAGCGTGGCAAAACTGGGCAGCTGGGTAGAGTGCCCAGGTTCTGTGGGTACCAGGACAGGAAAAGAAGCTTCACTTTCTATCCCTGCTAATGAAAAAATGCAGCAAGGAATTTCCTGAGCTGAGGTAGCCAGACGTTATCTAAAGCTGTACACGGCGTTTGCACGGACCTGCCTAGCAGCTATGGCTATGAACGCCTGGAAATCAGCCTGAAAAGTTCTGAAATAACCAGCAGTCCCTAATCCCTACAGCGCGGTGTAGATTGCACTATGTCTATAGCGCACACAGCAGGAGCGGCAGCAGCAGCATGAGTGGTGACTGTCACCCACACACAGAAGGCAGATAATGGCGACGAAGGGGAAAATGGTCGTATCTTATAAGGCAAGGACATGTGACATGCACAGCCTATGACACATGCCCTTGCTTGTCTGGCAAAAATCCACTTAGTTGTGTGTGTGTCTGTGATTGGCTGACATCCTGGCCCGCCCAACTGCACGCGCGCTTAGAGAAAAAAAAAATGGCGATCGGCATTCTATCAGCACTCAGCAGCAGCACAGATCTAAACCGCGTCCCCCACCGCACACTATACGCTAAAATTTGATAATAGCGTGAATCACAGTGACTCACACTATTACAGTGAAAAGCCAGCTAGTAACTAGCTAGGCTTTTTGGTGATCGAACCGTTCTCGAACGTAACTCGAGCTGTCAAGCTTTTAGCAAAAAGCTCGAGTCGAGTTCGATCTCGAGTAGAGATGAGCAAACCGGTCGCGGTTCGGCTCGAGGTCGGTTCGCCGAACGGAGCTCCCGTTCGAGTTCGGTTCGTCGAACGTTTGACGAACCGAACTCGAACTGCTTAGGAAACAATGGCAGGCATTCACAAACACATAAAAACACCTAGAAAACACCCTCAAAGGTGTCCAAAAGGTGACAAACAACTCACAACACAACACAAACACATGGGAAAGTGACAAGGACATATACTCATGCGAAAACAAAAGAGCTGGACAAGGAAAAAGAGGAGGACACACAGATATGAGTATATGCAAGGAAACATCGATGCCATTACTGTGCAACTTGAGCCCTGCTCATTTTAGGCTTCCAATCTGGATAAATTGCCTGAGATTGCCACGTACGCCTTGGGGATCTTGTCGTGTCCTGCAGCCAGCGTTCTCTCGGAACCTGTCTTCAGTGCTGCTGGGGGTCTGCTGGCAGATAAGCACACGTGTCTGTCCACTGACAATGTGGACATTGCTCTCAGAGGACTTTTCTTCCCCTGGGTCAGCGAAGGGAGGCGAAAGGCACGCGTATTTTTGAGAGTGCTTCATGCAAAGCATCTCTTTCATTTTGAAAAGGGGGATCAACTGATGCCAGTCAAGTGGGGTGTGTGTGGCCCAATTAGTGGCAACGAGGGATACTGTGGTTGGAGTCCCCTCGCTGTGTTTCTAAAAGAACCAAGATGAACAAGTCATGGCTCTCAGAGGACTTTTCTTCCCCTGGGTCATCCAGGGGAGGCGAAAGGCACGCGTATTTTTGAGAGTGCTTCATGCAAAGCATCTGTTTCATTTTGAAAAGGGGGATCAACTGATGCCAGTCAAGTGGGGTGTGTGTGGCCCAATTAGTGGCAACGAGGGATACTGTGGTTGGAGTCCCCTCGCTGTGTTTCTAAAAGAACCAAGATGAACAAGTCATGGCTCTCAGAGGACTTTTCTTCCTCTGGGTCAGCCAGGGGACGGGAAAGGCACGCATATTTTTGAGAGTGCTTCATGCAAAGCATCTTTTTCTTTTTCAAAAGGGGGGTCAACTGATGCCAGTCAAGTGGGGTGTGTGTGGCCCAATTAGTGGCAACGAGGGAGACTGTGGTTGGAGTATCCTCGCTTGTTTCTAAAAGTACCAAGATGAACAAGTCATGGCTCTCAGAGGACTTTTCTTCCCCTGGGTCATCTAGGGGACGGGAAAGGCACGCGTATTTTTGAGAGTGCTTCATGCAAAGCATCTTTTTCTTTTTCAAAAGGGGGGTCAACTGATGCCAGTCAAGTGGGGTGTGTGTGGCCCAATTAGTGGCAACGAGGGAGACTGTGGTTGGAGTCCCCTCGCTGTGTTTCTAAAAGAACCAAGATGAACAAGTCATGGCTCTCAGAGGACTTTTCTTCCCCTGGGTCAGCCAGGGGACGGGAAAGGCACGCGTATTTTTGAGACTGCTTCATGCAAAGCATCTTTTTCTTTTTCAAAAGGGGGGTCAACTGATGCCAGTCAAGTGTGGTGTGTGTGGCCCAATTAGTGGCAACGAGGGAGACTGTGGTTGGAGTCCCCTCGCTGTGTTTTACATGATATTCGAAGGGCATGACATGCCTAAGAGGTTGAGTTTCATCATCTGCAACTTGTTGGCAACAGAAAGGCTGCCTTTACACCCTTTTGAGACCGAGGATTTTCGAGACCTTATGCCCATTGCAGTGCCCCAAGAGCCGATGGCCAGTCGTCACTCCTTCTCCAAGAAAGGCGTGCCCGCGCTACCACAGTAGGTCGCACACAACCTCACCGATTCCTTGAGAAACTCTGTGTGTGACAGGGTGCATTTCGCCACAGATACTTGGACCAGTAAGCATGGACAGGGGAGTTACATGTTGCTGACTGGGCACTGAGTAACTATGGTGAGAGATGGAGAAGAGTTTGCTGTACAAGTCTTGCCGTCCCCACGACTTGTGTGTCAATCCTTCCTCTGTATGTACAAGTTCCTCCACTGCTTCTGCCTCCTCAACCTCGTGTGGGTCCTCCACCTCGGCCCAAACCCTGTGTGGTCAGTCCACCCTTCCTTGTAACTGCGCCCAAGGAATCCCACACACCTCCTTACTATGCTGGCAGCAGAGCTCAAGGCCATCAGGCGGTCAAATGTTTACTTTGAAATGTAGGGGAAATGTGAGACACCGCTGAGGAATTGTGGACGGTTAGCTCTGGAGAGTGAGACCGAGTTTCATCAATGGTTGTCTCCACTCAACCAGCAGCCAGGGAAGGTCGGGTGCGACAATGATGCAAACCAGTCTGCGACCCTTCTTCAGGGCAATGTGGCACACGTGCGTTGTATGGCTCACGTGTTGAACCTGGTTGTCCAGCAATTTTTAAAACACTATCCCGGCCTACATGGCCTTCTGCAGAGGGCACGGTGTAACGCCTGCCTGGATCGACACACTCAGATGGGCTGTAAAGGATAGGCTAGAGGCAAGCCACTCACCAAGCTGGACACCCAGAACCCTGAAACCCTTTAACCCCATACAGTGATTTGGAATTACACAGGGCCCAAGTTGATCAATACCTGTGGAAGGCATGCAGTTCCAGAGAATAGTAGTCATGCAGGGTCAAAAACATTAATTGAGGAAGAGGAACAGAATGGGATGGCCAGGACTTAATCAGAAAACAAGCAGAGGTGAAATGCGGATCGGCCAACGAGGTACATAAACAGCAAGCAGGAAAAGTAGTCAGGCAACAAGCACACAAAATCATAAAACTGAACTGGGGGTAACAGTAACAAGAGGTTCATAGCTTTGTCTGGCAGTGGTCTGCAGACAGGAGGGGCCTAAAAAAGGGTGTGGTGTCTTCCCATTGGTTGTAGCTGAATGATGGTACTTCATCTGTGAGATACCCACCACCTACATTCAGCCTGTGGTTCTGTATCTGTCAAGGTAACACAACCCAGTGGGTGACCATAACCTGCGTCCACCTGCGCCGCAGGCATCGACTCCTTTCCCATCATCAGCACTATGCACGAAAGGAACACGTTGTCACCTGGCGACCGGAGTACAAATTGATTGAGTGGACTACGTTGGTGACTTAACAGCCGTGTGTGGCAATGATGCAAACCTGTCTGCGGCCCTTCGTCAGGGCAATGTGACACACGTGCCTTGTATGGCTCACGTGTTGAATCTGATTCTCCAGCAATTTTTAAAATACCATCCCGGCCTACATGGCCTTGTGCAGCGGGCACGCTGCTATGTGCTCACTTTCATCCTTCGCAACCAGCAGCTCAACAACTTCAATCGCTCCTGAAGTCTTAGGGTCTGGCGGTTAAACGCCGGAAATGCGATGTTCCGACGTGCAGGAATTGGAATCTGCACATGTTGCAGCGTCTGTGGCAGCACCGCAGAGCCTTGCTGAAATACGGTATGATGTATACCCTGGGCTAACTTGATCCAGAGGTGGTGCAGATCACGCTGCTGGAGTGGTGTCAGATCAAGGACCTATGCACCCTTCTACACAGTTTACAAATGTCGACGAAGATGTTTAGCAATAGCGATGCCATTCTCAGCGTGACAATTCTGGTCATCTACAAGATGGAGCACACTGTAAGCATTATTCGGAGTCAGGTGTTGGTCCAAGAGGAAGGGGAGGAAGTACAGGAGGAGTCATATGCAGAAGGGATAATAAGATGTACAAGGTCCATACGTTGAGCGGCACCTAGGCGGCAGTCATGGTGGGGGATAGGGATTAACAAGGGCACATAGTATCAGCAAAAATTGTTGAGGAAGGTGCAGGAGCCCATGAAGAAATGGAGGATGAACTTGCGATGGGCATGGAAGACTCAGCAGATGAGTGAGAGCTTGCTCACATTTCGGTTGTGCGAAGTTGGGGGGAGAGGGCAGAGGAAGGAGGCACGATTCTCACCTCTCTGCCTCCAACAAACCAAGGACTTTGTCCTCCTGGATGCACAAGACACATGAGCGCCTTCTTGCTGCACTACCTACAACATGACCCTCGGATTGTACGAATTCGAAGTAATGCTAACTACTGGGTTGCCACACTGTTAGATCCCCGGTACAAGACAAAACTTGGCAAAATAATTCCAGCCATAGAAAGGGACGCACGTATACAGGAGTATCTGCGGAAGGTGGTACGGATTCTTAGATCTGCTTTTCCAGTAAACACCAGTGCTGCACAGAGTGAATCTCAACGCTTTGTCATGGATAGGAGGAAATGGGCTTTTACTTGTCCACATCTGAGGGATCGAGGGCTGGCTGCTGGGCTGAGATGGCATTGAGTACGGTGTCCCTGCAGAGTTGCACTTTTGGTCATATACCAAATGAGTTGAAAAAGGACAAATGCTGGTGGAAAGGGGAACAGGTGTGTTGGAAAGGGGAAAAAAGTTTTTGTCCGTGGGTTTGGTGGTTAAGCAAAAGTAACATTTGATGAAGAAACACCATCTGTTACGGTGGGACTGGCAGATTTGGATAAGGTGGTATATACTATGTTAGCGGTATATAACGAAAATTAATAAGAAAAGAAAGAGAAAGGTATATATCCCCATCAGCAGTCAATGTCCACCGTGCTCCCAGATGGAAAAGGAGAGGTTGGCAACTGGAAGGTTAGGTGGAGGATACAGAGCTGTGTGGCTATGAAACTAATAGTTGCCTGAACCGAGTTAGATGCCACTTGGATCTTGAGAGTGGGAGCCCTGTTAGCGTCACAGGGTCCACACGCCCACCCAGCCCAGGAACTCCCTGTTAACATCACAGGGGCCATTGAGTACGCTGACCGTGTGCATTGGGGCCACACCTGTGGACAGCAGGCGCATCAGCAGCAGGCCTGTTAATGCCACTGGGCTGCACAAGCAGGACTTGTAGGACAGGAGCTAGTCTTAACCGTTCTGCGTTACCAACTGTGGTGGCGGCCTGCATCGACGCCCTATCCCTGCCTACCTCTGGCCTAAAGCCGCAATGGGTTCAACACATGGAGGTGTGCTCTTTCGGAGCATAATAGAAGACTGCACACCTCCTTGTTGGCTCCAGCCCGTTTTATAACCTGGGTCCGCCCCAAACCAGGGTGGACCACAATGCACCTCCTGGAGACAAAAGCAGAGTGACATGTCATGAGTGGCATAACTAGTGTCCTATTTGGAACCGCAACTTCAATAATGACCTCATGGCTGCCACGACACAAACACCTCACCAGTCATCGTCTGACCATCAATAATGAGGTGACAAGTCATAGGGGCGGGCCTCTGCAAGCCATTTGGGAGTGGCCTGGCCACATCGTCAGGATACCTGATGCCCTGTGGTCTATATGGGCCCCCCCACATCAGGGGCAGGGCCAAAGAGTTCATTACCGGACCTAGTTTCTGATGCAGTAAGTGCCTGAGCATGGTCAGTTGCATGAAATAGAGTCTCTCAAAAAAGACTATCAGCTTTAGCATGGTGTCTCGGCACAAAACAGGACTTAGACCCGGCACGGAATGCAAGTACCTGTGCAAACAGGCTTTTCACACTAAGTGTGGGAGCATGCGCTGTATCCCGAAATGAAGACTTAGCGTCAGGAATGGCACAGTCAGGCTGAGCATACTCACTAGGCGAAACACTGTAGTTAGGCTGCA
This sequence comes from Anomaloglossus baeobatrachus, assembly GCF_048569485.1. Classification (NCBI taxonomy): domain Eukaryota; kingdom Metazoa; phylum Chordata; class Amphibia; order Anura; family Aromobatidae; genus Anomaloglossus; species Anomaloglossus baeobatrachus. The sequence goes on from NC_134355.1 coordinate 229,729,589, forward strand.
GCTGGGGTAAATCGGCACACGCATGCGCACTAGCTGCCTCTCCACACTTACACGTGGAGGAGAAATTGCTCTTCGGGTGTGGACTTGGAGATGCTGTCTATGAACAGAAGGAAAAGCTAAAGAAAGCCTCACTTTCTATCCCTCCGAATTATCAAATGCAGCAATGAATTCCCTGAGTTTGCTATAACATTAGCGTAGCAAAATGTGCATGAGGGTATCCTGCACAGGTGCTAGAAATAGCTTGGCACCAGTGGGAAAATAATGAAATACAACATCCAGTTCTATGATGCCACTAAATGGCTGTATTTTTTGCTATCATTATAGCTTATTAAAAACAGAGCAGGGGGGTGTCCTGCACAGGTGCTAGAAATAGCTTGGCACCAGTGGGACAATAATGAAATACAACATCCAGTTCTATGATGCCACTAAATGGCAGTATTTTTTGCTATCATTATAGCTTATTAAAAACAGAGCAGGAGGGTGTCCTGCACAGGTGCTAGAAATAGCTTGGCACCAGTGGGACAATAATGAAATACAACATCCAGTTCTATGATGCCACTAAATGGCAGTATTTTTTGCTATCATTATAGCTTATTAAAAACAGAGCACGAGGGTGACCTGCACAGGTGCTAGAAATAGCTTAGCACCAGTGGGACAATAATGAAATACAACATCCAGTTCTATGATGCCACTAAATGGCAGTATTTTTTGCTATCATTATAGCTTATTAAAAACAGAGCAGGAGGGTGTCCTGCACAGGTGCTAGAAATAGCTTGGCACCAGTGGGACAATAATGAAATACAACATCCAGTTCTATGATGCCACTAAATGGCCGTATTTTTTGCTATCATTATAGCTTATTAAAAACAGAGAAGGAGGGTGTCCTGCACAGGTGCTAGAAATAGCTTGGCACCAGTGGGACAATAATGAAATACAACATCCAGTTCTATGATGCCACTAAATGGCAGTATTTTTTGCTATCATTATAGCTTATTAAAAACAGAGCAGGAGGGTGTCCTGCACAGGTGCTAGAAATAGCTTGGCACCAGTGGGACAATAATGGAATACAACATCCAATTCTATGATGCCACTAAATGGCAGTATTTTTTGCTATCATTATAGCTTATTAAAAATAGAGCAGGATGGTGTCCTCTACAGGTGCTGCAAATATCTTTGCACTACTGGGACTATACAGAAGTCCAATAGCCACGTTTAGGATGCCACTAGGTTCACTCAGTGTTTTCTAGTATAATAGCTTAGTTATAATGAGTTGGAGTGTGCAATGCAGGCAGACGTGCTGCAAATATCTTTGTACTAGTGGGACTATACAGAAGTCCAATAGCCACGTTTAGGATGCCACTAGGTTCACTCAGTGTTTGCTAGTATAATGGCTTAGTTATAATGAGTTGGAGTGTGCAATGCAGGCAGACGTGCTGCAAATATCTGTGCACTAGTGGGACTATACAGAAGTCCAATAGCCACGTTTAGGATGCCACTAGGTTCACTCAGTGTTTGCTAGTATAATGGCTTAGTTATAATGAGTTTGAGTGTGCAATGCAGGCAGACGTGCTGCAAATATATTTGCACTACTGGGACTATACAGAAGTCCAATAGCCACATTTAGGATGCCACTAGGTTCACTCAGTGTTTGCTAGTATAATGGCTTAGTAACAATGAGTTGGAGTTTGCAAAGGGCAGGAGGGTACAGTGGCAGGTTTGTGGGTCTCTGGGTAGTGGAAAGGAAGCCTGCCTTTCTATCCCTCCTAATGGGGAAATGCAGCGAGGAAATCCCTGACCTTAGCTACACAGACGCTGTCATCTTGTGTAGCTGTTAAACTCTGTTTTCAGGACCTGTCACCTATGGCTCTGACCCTGCCGGTGTGAGCCCTTAAAAGGACTGATAGAAAGTGCTATCCCTAAGCTGTCCAGCGCTGTGTATGGAGCGTATACAGCTGTATCGGCGATAGGAGCTGCGCCAGTGATGTCTGACACCAAGGACGCAGAAGAGATAATGGCGTCCGGACGGGCAGATACTCGTTTTTATAATGCAGGGACATGTGACATGGACATCCTATGACACATGCCGTTGCTTCTCTGGCTAAAAGTCCACTTAGCTGTGTGTGTGTCTGGGATTGGCTGACATGCTGGCCCTCCCCACTACACGCGTGCGCTTAGGGAAGGAAGACAAGCCATTATACATACAGCAGTGCTCTGAATGCGCTGTTCCCGCACACTATACACTGAAATGTCATAATAGTGTGAGTCACAGAGTGACTTACACTATTACAGCGGAAAGCCAGCTAGTAATTAGCTGGTTTTTTTGCTGCTAGAACCGTTCTCGAACGTATCTAGAACTATCGAGCTTTTGCAAAAAAGCTCGAGTTCTAGTTCGATCTAGAACAGCCCCCAAAATCACTCGAGCCGCAAACTGGAGAACCACGAACCACGAACCGCGCTCAACTCTAATCTTGAGCACCCCCCAAAATCACTCGAACATTGCTCAACTCTACTCCGGAGTGAAGGATTTTCCCAACAGGTTTAAGATTTACAAGTTTATTTTCGCAGTATACGCTTAATAAAAATGACAATTTACATCCTGGGCTAGACATCCTCTATACAGAGGAGAGAATAATATGACAAGGACAACACATTTCGGCTACTTGGTGTAGCCTTTGTGAAGTAAAGTATGTGGTCATGAGGATTCTTTTAAGGCTGGTTTTAGACATCCGTGTTTCAGGTACGTGTGACATCCGTTTTTAACACGGATGCCACATGTACCCATGTTATTATTTGCTGTTACTCACATGGCCGTGTTTTCACACGGACCGTGTGACCTCTCATGACCCCGCAAGCACACACGCAGACATGTCCGTTTTTTCTCCGGCAGCACGGGTGTCACACAAATCGCACACTGATGTGATCAATTTGACATCAGTTGACACATACCGGAGAAAACGGAGTATCATAGTATCACAGTATCATAGTTTTTAAGGTTGAAGGGAGACTCTAAGTCCATCTAGTTCAACCCGTAGCCTAACATGTTGATCCAGAGGAAGGCAAAAAAAAAATCCCAATGTGGCAAACAAGTTCCAATGGGGAAAAAATTTCCTTCCTGACTCCACATCCGGCAATCAGACTAGTTCCCTGGATCAATACCCTGTCATAAAATCTAATATACATAACTGGTAATATTAAATTTTTCAAGAAAGGCATCCAGGCTCTGCTTAAATGTTAGTAGTGAATCACTCATTACAACATCATGCGGCAGAGAGTTCCATAGTCTCACTGCTCGGACAGTAAAGAATCCTCGTCTGTGATTGTGATTAAACCTTCTTTCCTCAAGACGTAGCGGATGCCCCCGTGTTCCAGTCGCAGGCCTAGGTGTAAAAAGATCTTTGGAAAGGTCTCTGTACTGTCCCCTCATATATTTATACATTGTGATTAGATCCCCCCTAAGCCTTCGTTTTTCCAAACTAAATAACCCCAAGTTTAATAACCTGTCTTGGTATTGCAGCCCCCCCATTCCTCTAATAATCTTGGTCGCTCTTCTCTGCACCCTCTCCAGTTCAGCTATGTCCTTCTTATATATCGGTGACCAGAATTGTACACAGTATTCTAAGTGCGGTCGCACTAGTGACTTGTACAGAGGTAGAACTATATTTTTTTCATGAACACTTATACCTCTTTTAATACATCCCATTATTTTATTAGCCCTGGCAGCAGTTGCCTGACACTGTCCACTAAAGTGAAGTTTACCATCCACCCATACACCCAAGTCTTTTTCTGTGTCTGTTTTACCCAGTGTTCTACAATTAAGTACATAATCATAAATGTTATTTCCTCTACCCAAGTGCATGACCTTACATTTATCTACATTAAACTTCAATTGCCACTTCTCAGCCCAATCCTCCAATTTACATAAATCTCCCTGTAATATAAAATTATCCTCCTCTGTATTGAATACCCTGCAGAGTTTAGTATCATCTGCAAATATTGAAATTCTACTCCGCATGCCCCCAACAAGGTCATTTATAAATATGTTGAAAAGAAGCGGGCCCAATACTGACCCCTGTGGTACCCCACTATGAACTGAGACCCAGTCCGAGTACGTACCATTAATAACCACCCTTTGTTTCCTATCACTGAGCCAGTTTTTAACCCAGTTACACATATTTTCCCCTATCCCCATTATTCTCATTTTATGTACCAACCTTTTGTGTGGCACCGTATCAAAAGCTTTTGAAAAGTCCATATAAACAACATCCACTGCATTTCCCTGGTCCAGGCTTGAACTTACCTCTTCATAGAAGCTGATCAAATTAGTTTGGCAGGATCGATCCCTCATAAACCCATGTTGATACTCTGTCATAAGGTTATTTTTCTTGAGATACTCCAGTATAGCATCTCTCAAGAAACCCTCAAGGATTTTACCAACCGTAGAGGTTAAACTTACCGGCCTATAATTTCCCGGCTCAGTTTTTGTCCCCGTTTTGAATATTGGCACCACATTTGCTATGCGCCAGTCCTGCGGTACCGACCCTGTTATTAAGGAATCTGAGAAGATTAAAAATAATGGTCTATCTATCACAGAACTCAATTCCTGTAGTACTCTGGGGTGTATGCCATCCGGGCCCGGAGATTTGTCAACCTTAGTGATTTCGAGGCGGCGGCGTACTTCCTGCTGGGTTAAGCAGGTAATATTCAAGGGTGAATTTATGGTATCACTGGTCATGTCATCTGCCATGGCATTTTCTTGTATAAAAACCGTAGGAAAAAAGTCATTCAGCAGGTTGGCTTTACCCTCATCCCCTTCCACCATTTCACCAAGACTATTTTTAAGGGGGCCAACACTATCGCTTTTCAGTGTTTTACTGTTTATGTAGTTAAAGAATATTTTAGGATTATTTTTACTTTCTCTCGCAATGAGTCTCTGTCTCAAACTTAGCCAACTTAATTTGCTTTTTACATATTTTATTTAATTTTCGATAATTATATAATGCCTCATCACTACCTACCCTCTTTAATTCTTTTAAGACTTTCTGTTTTTCTTTTATTGCTTCCCTTACAGCTCTATTTAGCCATAGGGGTTTCCTCCTATTTCTAGCATGTTTGTTCCCATAGGGTATATTTTCTGCACAAGCCCTATTCAGGATGCTCATAAAAGTCTCCCATTTGCTTTGTGTACTTTTATTACTTAGTACATCATCCCAGTTTATTGCACTAAGATCATCTCTCAACCGTTTAAAATTTGCTTTCCTGAAGTTTAGTGTCCTTGTAGCCCCTCTACTAGACATCTTACTAAAGAATACATGAAAACTTATTATTTTGTGATCACTATTCCCCAAGTAACCCCCAACTTGTATATTTGATATGCGGTCTGGCCTATTGGTTAGTACAAGGTCTAGTAGTGCTCCCCCTCTTGTGGGGTCCTGTACCATTTGTGAAAGGTAATTATCTTTCATTGTTATCAAAAATCTATTTCCTTTGCTGGAACTGCAAGTTTCTGTTCCCCAATTTATATCAGGATAGTTAAAGTCCCCCATAATAATTACCTCTCCGAGACTCGCTGCTTTATCAATTTGCTTTATGAGGAGATTCTCTACCTCTTCCATAATATTCGGCGTCTTATAACACACCCCTATCAGTATTTTATTATTCATTCTCCCCCCCTTATCTCCACCCATAGGGACTCTACATTCTCAGTACCCTCACATATGTTGTCACGTAGGATGGGTTTTAAGGATGATTTTACATATAGACACACACCTCCCCCTCGCTTATTTGTACGGTCATTCCTGAATAGGCTATAACCCTGTAAATTAACAGCCCAGTCATAGCTCTCATCCAGCCATGTCTCTGATATCCCCACTATATCATAATTTTCTTCCAACAATATTAATTCTAATTCCTCCACCTTATTTGTGAGGCTTCGGGCATTAGTGTACATGCACGTTACGTATGACTCTGTACCTGTATTCCTGCTTACTGTATTAACTGTCCTAACCCTTCCCCCCGTACCTCCCCCAATTTCATTACTTGTGCCCTGGTCACTATCTGCACTACATTCCCCTTCTATAAAGTGAATACCCTCGCCCCCCATTCCTAGTTTAAACACTCCTCCAACCTTCTAGCCATTTTCTGCCCCAGCAGAGCTGCACCTTCCCCATTAAGATGCAGCCCATCCCTAGCATAGAATCTGTAGCCAACTGAAAAGTCGGCCCAATTCTCCAGGAACCCAAAACCCTCTTTCCTACACCAATTCCTGAGCCACCTGTTAACCTCCCTGATCTCTCTTTGCCTCTCTGGTGTGGCTCGTGGCACAGGTAGGATTTCCAAAAATACCACCTTTGAGGTCCATGCTTTAAGCTTACAACCTAATTCCCTGAAATCATCTTTAAGGACCTTCCACCTACCTCTAACTTTGTCATTTGTGCCAATGTGTACAATGACCGCTGGGTCCTCCCCAGCCCCTCCCAGTAATCTGTCAACCCGATCAGCGATGTGCCGAACTCGAGCGCCAGGAAGACAACACACTGTTCGGCGATCCCTGTCTTTGTGACAAATTGCCCTATCTGTCCCCCTAATAATTGAGTCCCCCACTACCAGTACCTGTCTTGCCTGCCCTGCACTCCTATTCCCCCCCTTACTGGAGCAGACACTCCTCTGGCGTTCAGAGGTCATGCCTTGCTGCAGCAATGCTACCCCTGTAATGACATCCCCCTCATCTGCCAAGTTTGCAAACCTATTGGGGTGTGTCAGTTCAGGACTAGCCTTCCTAGCACTTTTCCCTTTACCCCCCTTTCTAACTGTCACCCAGCTACCTACCTCACCGTCCTGCCGCTCCCTACTACGATCCTCCCCCACATCTGACCCAGCAAGCTGCTGCTCAGTGGGCAGCACACTCCTTTCCATATTGCTAATGCATCTCAGAGTTGCCAGCTGCTCATTTAGATCCAGTATCTGGGCTTCCAAATGTGCAACTTGCGCACATCTCGAACAACAGTATGCACCCTCGAATGGCTTTTCAAGGACTGCATACATGAGACAAGATGTACACTGAATCGCATTAGCAATAGTGGAGCATAATTTCTAATGGGGATAGCACTAAACAAATGTTAAGTAATTAAACAACTAAATACAAACAATTCTACTCACACTTACTTTTGCTCACACTTTGCTCACTCACGCTCACAATGAAGAAGACAGGCTAAAATTCGCGCGCCACTCGGCGCGTGGTTTTCAGAAGTCTTCCTTCCGGCTGTAACGGCCAAAACCCGGTTCTCCTTGAGCTCGCAGTGACTCTTCACTTACTCTTCTGGGGGCCGCATTGCTATATACAGCAGAGTGTGTGTGTGTGTGTGTGTGTGTGTGTGTGATTGTGTGTGTGTGAGTGTGTCTGTGTTCAGTGTATACAAGCATGTGCACTATATGTGTGTATGTGCTCGGTGTATCCATGTGTGTCAGCTATGTGTGTATACATACGTGTGTATATGTGCTCAGTGTATACGTGTGATTGTGTGTGTGTGTGTAGTGAGAACCTGGAAGCCAGAGCATCATGCGAACAGCATCGGGGACTCATCACAATTCCCAATGAACTTTGATAAACCCGTGAAGCTGTAGTACGGGTGTCGCAGGGGTCATCAGGATGTCATCAGAGTTCATTGGGAACTCCAATGACCTCCTGGATGTCACTGTGCTTGCAGAATACTCACCTGTCCCCACGATGCTGTCCTCGGCGGTGCTGTCCTCGGCGATGCTGTCCTCAGCGGTGCTGTCCCTGCGCTGCTCCTGCTTCCAGATCCTGAGTGCGGTGAATAACCAATGAATATAATGAGCGGGGGTCATGAGCGGGAGGCAGCAGAGCCGATAACATCAGGTAAATATTGAAAATCTTTTTATTTCACAGACCCGTGTTTTCTCAGGTACCTGTCACGCGTATGCAAACACGGATGTCACACATGTAACACACGTGTAACACACGTATGACCATAACCATGTGTGTGACTGGTACCTGATTAAACACAGACATCTGAAACCGGCCTAAAGGCTTCAAATCTCAGGAAGACGCAGGTGGGATTCTTCATTAGGCTTCTGCCAGTAGGCTTGTTTAACCCTTTGTTGTCTTGATCAAATTATCGAAGGCTGAACCTATAAAGTTCACATCTAGAGCCAATCTACATTTTTAAGGAGAAATTTCTCACACATATAAAACATAGCATAATGTTTGAAGGAATAAATCCAATAAATGTACAATACATATGTGACGCCCCTGGACTATCAGGTCATCACAGAGTACTGCACAAGCTGCCCTTCCGTGCAGTATTCCGCCTCCCTATTGGTTCTGGGTCCCTACTTAAGTGGTGTTGCCTCTACCAGCAAATGAAAATCCTAGAGACACCCTGCACCACACCCACCTGACACAGCAGTGGATGGTTTGAGAGGAATAGAGTCGCCCACCTGGGGGGTCAGGGAGGGGAGGTGAGGAAGTGTAGTCAGTGGAGTTGAGTCAGTGAGTGGAGAAGGAGGTTGGAGAGTAGCCCTCGAGCTAAGAGGAGCTCAGAGGAAGTCGGGAGTGAGGACTCCCGAAGTAACTGCCTAGGTTGCAGACGGTGGTCTGGGCCTAGAGGAGTCCACCCCCCAGTTGCAGGGGATCGTGGTAAGGTGCTCGGACCCGTCGAGGAGGACGACCGGCAGCCTGGCCCTATCACCGGTCCAGGACCAAAGCCACGACGGGGTAAATGGACCCTAGGTCGGGGAGTAGCTTCAGGAAACCCGACAATTCATCAGAGGAGAAAGGAGCCTTCACGATTCGTTCCCATCTGCTCCAGAATCCGGGCATTAGTGCAACGAGGGAGATAAGACTTTCCAACCAAAACGGTCCAGAAAATCCCAAGCGTGAGCCCTGAGAGCAAGCTCCCTTACTTAGTCATAGTAGGGAGCGGGGCCCGGCTAGTTCCATGCTACCGGGCCATTAAGTTGAAGTCTAAACTAAGTGCCAGGAGGCAGGTCACAGCCTACCAGGCAGCATCACTTGGGGACGGGACCCGGATGAGATCCCCTCAGCAGCAGCGGTACACAGACACTTGGTTTACCCAGTTGTCGGTGTCTGATTATGAACTTAGTGAGTACGAGAGTGACCCCTTCATACCCACGACACTCCCCCCTTCACCGAGTCCCGAGGCATTCCCTACCCGTGGAGGGTTCCAACACCTTGCTGCCCCGTTCCATCACCCCCGAGTACTCCCAACAGTAGAGGTGGTACTCCTAATTACCACACACCACGGGTGGCGTCACGAACTATAACTCTCCTGTAAATACCCCCCTTTTTCATTCGAGTGGCTGCACGACCCCCGGGTCCGGAGACCCTCAAGCCACAGTAAACCCGGATCCGAGCAGTTCGGCTGCTTCCACGGGGGTGGTACACCTCCACAGTGCATAATTACATGTACTCCTAAAATGATAATCGTAAATATAAATGAACAAAAGTGATTGGTATTATAATGTATTGCTCTAGGATTAGAATAATACCTATTCACTTGAAAAAGAACAAACAATAAGATAGATTTAAGACACAAAAGTCCATTAAAAGAGACTATTTTTCGGTTACTATGTAGTATAAACATGCCTCTAATCACAACGGAACATCCTATTTCATAGACTCCCCTTTTCCATAATGGCTTTATATTTAATTTGTTCAAAAACATTTTTAATTGAGATAGTTAGGTCCAGAAATATTTGGACAGTGACACAAGTTTTGTTATTTTAGCTGTTTACAAAAACATGTTCAGAAATACAATTATATATATAATATGGGCTGAAAGTGCACACTCCCAGCTGCAATATGAGAGTTTTCACATCCAAATCGGAGAAAGGGTTTAGGAATCATAGCTCTGTAATGCATAGCCTCCTCTTTTTCAAGGGACCAAAAGTAATTGAACAAGGGACTCTAAGGGCTGCAATTAACTCTGAAGGCGTCTCCCTCGTTAACCTGTAATCAATGAAGTAGTTAAAAGGTCTGGGGTTGATTACAGGTGTGTGGTTTTGCATTTGGAAGCTGTTGCTGTGACCAGACAACATGCAGTCTAAGGAACTCTCAATTGAGGAGAAGCAGAACATCCTGAGGCTGAAAAAAAAGAAAAAATCCATCAGAGAGATAGCAGACATGCTTGGGGTAGCAAAATCAACAGTCGGGTACATTCTGAGAAAAAAGGAATTGACTGGTGAGCTTGGGAACTCAAAAAGGCCTGGGCGTCCACGGATGACAACAGTGGTGGATGATCGCCGCATACTTTCTTTGGTGAAGAAGAACCCATTCACAACATCAACTGAAGTCCAGAACACTCTCAGTGAAGTAGATGTATCTGTCTCTAAGTCAACAGTAAAGAGAAGACTCCATGAAAGTAAATACAAAGGGTTCACATCTAGATGCAAACCATTCATCAATTCCAAAAATAGACAGGCCAGAGTTAAATTTGCTGAAAAACACCTCATGAAGCCAGCTCAGTTCTGGAAAAGTATTCTATGGACAGATGAGACCAAGATCAACCTGTACCAGAATGATGGGAAGAAAAAAGTTTGGAGAAGAAAGGGAACAGCACATGATCCAAGGCACACCACATCCTCTGTAAAACATGGTGGAGGCAACGTGATGGCATGGGCATGCATGGCTTTCAATGGCACTGGGTCACTTGTGTTTATTGATGACATAACAGCAGACAAGAGTAGCCGGATGAATTCTGAAGTGTACCGGGATATACTTTCAGCCCAGATTCAGCCAAATGCCGCAAAGTTGATCGGACGGCGCTTCATAGTACAGATGGACAATGACCCCAAGCATACAGCCAAAGCTACCAAGGAGTTCATGAGTGCAAAAAAGTGGAACATTCTGCAATGGCCAAGTCAATCACCAGATCTTAACCCAATTGAGCATGCATTTCACTTGCTCAAATCCAGACTTAAGACGGAAAGACCCACAAACAAGCAAGACCTGAAGGCTGCGGCTGTAAAGGCCTGGCAAAGCATTAAGAAGGAGGAAATCCAGCGTTTGGTGATGTCCATGGGTTCCAGACTTAAGGCAGTGATTGCCTCCAAAGGATTCGCAACAAAATATTGAAAATAAAAATATTTTGTTTGGGTTTGGTTTATTTGTCCAATTACTTTTGACCTCCTAAAATGTGGAGTGTTTGTAAAGAAATGTGTACAATTCCTACAATTTCTATCAGATATTTTTGCTCAAACCTTCAAATTAAACGTTACAATCTGCACTTGAATTCTGTTGTAGAGGTTTCATTTCAAATCCAATGTGGTGGCATGCAGAGCCCAACTCGCGAAAATTGTGTCACTGTCCAAATATTTCTGGACCTAACTGTACATTAACGAGATATGGAAAGGATCTACTCATGTTTACATATTAAACAAAAATCGAGAAAAATATACATGTGGGACTGAATGTACACAATAGAAAAAACTTAGTCTCTCTATGGTATTTTGGGAAGAGATATTTTTGATCAGTGAGAGTAACCCATGGCAACAGTGCATACAATGGTATGAAAGATATATTGATGGCAACATATAGAAAATAAAATTGAGAGGCCGCATTCCTTGCATGACAAACTGACATTTTTAATGAATTAATGTTTTTCTACACCTTTCGATCACTTTTTTGAACATTTTTTTGCTTGTTTATTATAACAAACCTGAACTTTTTTGTTTAGTTAACTCCTTCAGCCCCCGGGCACTTTCCGTTTTTGCGTTTTTGTTTTTTGCTCCCCTTCTTCCAAGAGGCGTAACTTTTTTATTTTTCCGTCAATCTTGCCATATGAGAGCTTGTTTTTTGTGGGACAAGTTGTACTTTTAAATGAAACCATAAGTTTTACCATATAGTGTACTGGAAAATGGCAAAAAAATTCCAAGTGCGGAAAAATTGCAAAAAAAGTGTGATCGTACAATAGTTTTTGGGATATTTTATTCACTGTGTTCACTATATGGTAAAACTGAGGTATCTATGTGATGCCTCAGGTCGGTGTGAGTTTGTAAAGGTAAGATAAACCTGGCTCACTCTATCAGGTGGGTGCACGGAGAAAAAAATAGTCAAGTAAATGCAAAAACCCCGGCACACTCCAAGAATAAGAAGAAAATCTTGATTTTTGTGATATAAAATTTTTTATTTGACTTGTGTTAGAAAAGTCCGACGTTTCAACCTTAACTCAGGTTTTTATCAAGGACATTCTAAAATACAGTCATTAATTGAGATTATTTGCTAGGCAACGGAAGTTGCATCAAAGTACCAACAGCATATGAGGTGGTATACCTTGCAGTACTGTATATTGGAGAAGAGGACAAAAAAAGGTCCAGGAAGGATTAAATTGGCTCTTTATCTATCTTATATCAAGCTTTGAAGCTTAGAGGATGTAGATTTTGGCAAAAGGAAAGTATATGAGAGCGTTATAAGTGCTTGCTGAAACACTATCCAGGCTCATGTAGAGGTTTCGATTGGATCAAGGTGAAGTGAGGACGCTATGCCTGTAGAGACTCTACTGAATAGTACAAAATTGCAATTTACCTATTCCACCTTATATCAGGATGTGGGATGAGATATCCAACAAGGGGAAATAAGTGAAGGCGCTAAATATGCATACTGAGCCACTCCCCAGGCTCTTCAAGAGTTTTGATTAGAACAAAATGAGATGCAAGGTGCTCTGGCTGCAGAAAATATGAATAGAGCAATGCAAGGGTGCCACTACATGTTCCACCTTCAGTGGTGATTCAGGGTGTCTCATCTATGGGTGGGGAGTCAATTGTCAATTGTAGTAAAGTCCTGCCAGTACCGACTCCCAGCATTGGGCCACGATCGTCAGGGGGTCTGCGGGATGCAACAAACAGCCTCAGGGGCCATATGCCGTGCCACCCGTGAGCCGCGTGTTTGATACCTCTGACTTAACCATATAAAGGTGGGGACTGGGATGTCAGCACTGATTAGTCAATGTCAAGGAGACTGAAAAGACAAAAGGCGCTAATAGGGTACTAACATTACAAATGTTTGTATGATAAATATCAGATGTGCTCACCTGATACACTTGTGAAAATAGTCATAACTGCTATTGAAAGAATGTAGGTTACGGCTGCAGCAGGCACCACAAGGAGTTAGCATCAAATTTCAAATAGGAGTGGACTTCCGCATGGATGTACATGTGTGATTTATCTGAGGAAGGAGATGTGATCTCTAAAACGCGCAATAAAATCACGATTTAACCATTACTGCTGACCATTACTGCTGACCATCTTCTTACGACAGCGCGGGAGTCCACCACTATTTGAAATTTTGAAGTACTGATTAGTCGTGAGGCTCACGTGTCATAGCTGCACATGAGCCCTGGGAACACGAGGGCCAACACTGCTAGAATTGCGCTGACTCGAGAGGTGAGTATGTGTTTTTATTTTCATGGGGCAAATATTCAGATTGAGAAGGGGAGGTTATAGTTAAGAAAAAAAAACAGTTTACAATTGCACTAGTTGTTGATCTGTAATAATATTTGTATTTCTTATTGCTAATTCCTATTATTTATTTTCATCACATTGTTGAACATAATGTTAAAAAAAATATTTTACAATTGTACTAGTTCTTGTTTTCTTGTTCTTCAATATTATTGCTGTTCTTGCTATTATAATGTAGCATTGTTATTTATTGTAGAAAAAAAGTAATGAGATCCAGCGGTAATCCAATTCTGGATAAAATATAACTTTTATTTTTATTTCATATAAAAACTTGGAGTCAGTTCATCGCAAGGCAATAAAAAATATTATGAATGACAGAGGTGAAGGCATAGTATACATGTACGGACTACGAGTTTCTGTGACGCCCTGGACTAGTCAGGTCGTCCCACGTAGTCCCACACACACCCCCTCCCTAAAAAGGTGACAGCAGCCAAACTTCAAAACCCTTGTCACCTCCCTCCAGGTTTGATGTCCACACCAGGGGGGTGGAGCCAGGCGGTTGGCTCCGCCCACCGAGGAGTTCACAGACCTGGAGGTGGGAAAAACAGAAGAAAAAGAAAGTAGATTAGCCTTGACAGTGGAGGAGAGAAGTCGAGTTCAAGGGCAGACCTGTGACCAGGCCTGCCATAGTCTACCAGGTGTCTGGGTTGGAGCCCAGTCACCTCTGGCAAGGAGGCAGATGGTGGTGGCCACCTGCAGGAGCTGGAATTACAGCCGGTGGAACCATAGGGACCCCGGGTCGGGCGGTGGCCCACCGGTACCAAACCGGGGAGCCGATTGGAAACCGGAGCACCAGGAGGAGTACTCAGACCCAGTACGAAGCCCAGAACCAAAAGGGCTGAGTCATATCAACTGATTGAGGACTGGACTTAAGGACCTTTCCCACACAAGACCCGACTGAAGACAACAGCCCAACCATTAGGGTAAAGCCACCGCCAAGGCATAGAGACCCAAGGGGCCAGCGTCTGCGGGCAAACAGGGCTCTCCCGAAACCCAGCAATCTGGGGAGCGGACTACCGTTGCTTAGGCATAGGAGTCATACCGTTCATATTAAAGAGGTGCAGGAGAAAGGCGGAAACCACCAACCTGTTAGGGGGAAGCTGCAGCCGGCTGCGGGCACTGTCCATCATCCCGTTTGGTTTACCAGAGACTCCAGTGTGTTGTATCATAGTGAGTACACCAGTGCCTTCGGGCCGCGCACCGCACCGCATCGACACGCCAGCACCATCCATTCTCCCCCGCTTCAGCACCTCCCTCGGGCCCCTGGGACCATCACTCCCCTACCCATGGAGGGGTCAACACCAAGCTGGTGCAACACCGTCCCCAGGAGGCCTAGTCAATGGCAGCGGTGGTGTCCATCCATTCACCACAACTCGTGGGTGGCGTCACAAACCTAAATCCCCTACAAAACCCCCCCAAACCACCGCGTCCCCGGCCATGGAACCCCCCACCGAAGTCCCTGCGTGTTGCGCCAAGCCCCCTTTTCAGAGCGACGTGACCCCCGGGTCCATGGAGAGCTCGAGCCACCCACCGACAAGCACGGATTCGAGCAGCTCGGCAGCCGGCCGAGCCCGCGGGGCGGTACATTTCTGCAACTCAGGGTCGCCTTCATCATGGTCCATAGGTTGTTAGAAAAATATAAAAAAATCTCTGATACTAACAAAGATAACTTAACCAGAAAGGAAAGAATCACATTAAAAGAATTAAAAGGGAACTAAAACCTGTTGATACGCCAAGCAGACAAGGGTGGAGGCATAGTCCTTATAAATAGTGACCTATATAGAAAATTAAAACTAGAAGTTCTAGAAGATGTGAATTCATACAGGGAATTACACACAGATCCCACCAAATCTTTCAATATGGAGCTTCATCGTTTATTGGAAGAAGGACTTAATATAGGTGCAATTGATAAAAAAATTAATGGACTACATTTATGTTGAACAACCTGTCATTCCAATCTACCACTCCTTACCCAAAGTTCATAAGAACTTTTTTCCACCACCTTTAAGACCCATTATTGCAGGCATTGGAGCTTTGGGAGAAAAATTAGTGGAGTGGGTAGATCTTCTTCAACCGTTGGTCTCTGATCTACCAAGTTTTATTAAAGACACAGAGGAAATTGCCACTATTTTTAACACTTTTAAATGCAAATCGAACTTTACTTGGCTGTCCTGTGATGTGGGTTTATCCCCATCTATTCTTCATGATGTAGCAATACAAACTCTGATTTACTATAGTAATTACTCTGAGGCGATTAAGGAATTTTTGGTCATGTCTGTTGAATTTTTATTATCCCACAACTATTTTTCATTTGATGACAGATTTTTTGTACAGTTAAAAGGAATAAGCATGGGTGCCAAATTCTTCCCATCGCTAGCAAATGTAGTGATGCGGAGATGGGAAGAAAAATACCTATATGATGTTACCAATCCTTTCCTAAATAACATCCATTGGATGGGGAAAATGTATAGATGATCTGCTTATCATATGGAAAGACACAAGTTGACATTTCAGAATTCATAAATTTCATTAACGTAAATGAATTTAATTTCCAATCAAAAGCTTCTATGACAAAGTGAGCATAAGTTTCCTAGACTTGACCTTACATGGTGACACAAAAAATAAAATAAGTCGACATTATCCCATACAGGAAACCCACAGCGAGTAACAATATTTTGGCAGCCAAATTATGTCATCCCCGACATGTTATTAAAAATATCTCACAGGTGAATTTATTAGAATGAGACGGAGTAGTTCTGATACTAGTATCTATGATGTGGCATCCAAAAACACCCGAATAAGATTAAAAAATAGGGGATACCTGACTTGGGAACTCACCAGAGCTGACACCATTGCTAGAAATAAAAATAGAAATGATCTTCTCTATACTTCGAAAAACAAACGAGATGATAGTATTGTTTTTTTCTACAGAATATTCCATGGAGATTAACACCATTAAGGATATTATAATGAAATACTTACCTGTGTTGGACCGAAATACAGATTTGAAAAAATCACTCAAAATCGGATTCAAATTATGTCAAAGAAAGCTCCAACCCTGCGATCTATCTTGTCTCCAAGTATGATTCATAAAAAACACCATGTCTCAAAAACGTGGCTAGATGTTAAAGGATTTTTTAAATGTGGGGCCAGTAGGTGTAAAAGCTGTCACTTTGCACAAAAAACAAACATTTTTTAATAATTTACAAATAACAAGGAGTTTGAAATCTCGACTTTTATTAACTGCAACAGTGATCATGTAATTTACCGTGTTTTTCGGACTATAAGACGCACCGGACCATAAGACGCACCCTGGTTGTAGAGGAGGAAAATAAATATATATAAAATAAAATAAAAATAAAATTTTAAGCAAAAAATGTGGTCATGACACACTATTATGGGGCGAGGATCTGCTGCTGACACTGTTATGGGGGTAATGTCCCCAAATTTTCTATTAAAATAACCAATCCTGGTAATGATCCTCCTGCCTTGTATATGATCCTCCTGCCTTGTATATATGTCCCTCATCCTGGTATAACCCCCATCCTGCTATATACTCCCATCCTGGTATGTGCTTTCATCCTGCTATATACTGCTGTGACGCCCTGGCCGGGCCAGGTAGTCACAAAGAGGCACCTGCACAACACTTTCCCACATCAGGTGACAGCAGCCAACCAGAAAACCCTAGTCACCCCCCTCAGGGCTAGATAGACACACCAGAGGTCGGAACCAGGTGGTTGGAAGACGCCCACCAAGGAGTCTAGACAGCCCGAGGCGGGAAAACAGTGAGTTAAGTTTTAGAGTTCAAGTTGGATAGGAGTGTGGGCTGGAGCTGTGTGCAGCTCCAGCAGAGGCGAATACCCCAAATTGAACGGCACCAGGGTAGGAGCCCTGGTGCCATTGGCTAGGAGGCAGACGGCGGTCTCCGTCTGCAGGAGCCGGGAAGACGGCTCGGTGGAACCGAGGTGGACCAGGACAGGGTTGTAGCCCGCCAGTACCGAACCGGGGAATCGACTCGGAAACCGGAGCACACAGGGGGGTACTCGGACTCTGAAGCCGGAACCAGAAGCGACTGTAACTGGTTAATTAACCGATTGAGGCCAGGACTAAAGGTCCTGTCCCACCCAAAGTCCCTATTAAAAGACAACAGCCCACCGAGGGGGATAAAAGGCCACCACCAAGGCTCAAAGATCCCACGGGCCAGCGTCTGCGGGCAAGGGCTCCGTAGGCCACATCCAGCCAGGAGTGGACTCGTGAAGTTGCAAGCACAGGCAGTCCACTATTCTAAAAAGGTGCAGGATAAAGACAGAGACCACCAGCCGGGTGTGGGAACCAGAACGCAGCCAGCTGCGGGCACCGGCCACCATCACCTTGGTTTACCAGAGACTCGTGTGTTTCCTTAATAGTGAGCACACCAGCACCCTGTGGTTGCCCATCTCCCTGCACCAAACCCCAATGGGTCCCGGGGCCACCATCCCTGCCCACGGAGTGGTTAACAACTTGCTGCATAACCTCTCGCCCGGGTGCCCTGTAACTGCAGCAGTGGTGTCCAACCTCATCACACATCGTGGGTGGCGTCACGACCTTAATATGGCTCAGCCCGTCCATATATGTCCTACATCCACCATCCCCCACCCTTTTCATTTAGAGTGTCCACAGGACCCTCCCGGGTCCGGAGATCCTCGAGCCACCCACCGGAAGGCCCGGATCCGAGCAGCGGCAGGCTGCTGGCACGGGGGCGGCACACTGCCCTCCTGGTATGTGCTCCCATCCTGCTATATACCCCCATCCTGGCATATGGCCACATCCTGCTATATACCCCATCCTGGCATATTGCCAAATCCTGCTATATACTGCAATCCTGGTGTATGGTCGCACCCTGTTATATACCGAATCCTGCTCATATATCCCCATCCTGCTATATACCCCATCCTGGTGTATGACCACATCCTGCTATATACCCCATCCTGGTGTATGGCCACATCCTGCTATATACCCCATCCTGGTGTATGGCCGCATCATGCCCATAATATACTCCCATCCTGGTGTATGGCCGCATCCTGCTATATACCCCATCCTGCTCATATACCCTAATCCTGCTATATATCCCCATCCTGGTGTATGGCCCCATCCTGTGGCACGCAAAAAAAATAAACGTTCATACTCACCTTTCCTCGCTCCATGCAGCATCGCTCCTTCTCCCGTCTGTGCCAGCAGCAGTGCCAATGACCTGTGTGGTGCTGGCCACGATCCCTGTAGCATTGCTCGTCCTCCTGTCTGTGTCGGCCGCGGCTGTGTGTGGACACGTGCGCTCCGCGATGACGTCATCACTGTGTGCACCGCTAGTCTCCACACACAGCCGCGGCCTGCAGACAGGAGGACATCTCGATGCTGCAGGGATCGTGGCCAGTGAGTATATTGATTCACTGCACACCGCGCTGATGATGATGCGCGGGGGGGCAGTGAATATAGCCACACATGATCACTCCAGGCTGTAGCTGCCAGGGGTGATCAGGAGGGCCGGCTGCTAATTATGTGCGCACCCCCCGCCCATCATCCCGCCCACCTGTCAGCGCCGGCTTCAGTGCTGAGAGATGATGGGTGGGAGGATTCATGCATATGAAATGAGTGGGCCCACGTGGTCACGGCAGGCGCTGCTGCAGCCTGCTCGTGCCCCTGATGACCTGTGCCACTGCAGCACCCTCATTCCCTGCAGCCTTGCCCTACATTCAGACTATAAGACGCACCCCCCGCTTTCCCCCAACATTTGGCGGGGGGAAAGTGCGTCTTATAGTCCGAAAAATACGGTACCTTATTAAGTGTAATGCTTGCCGCATTCAATACATTGGCTGTACCACCGGACCACTCAAAAGAAGAATCAGAAAATATCTTCTTGATGCTGGGAACCCCGAAGCGATTATGGCATCTGCTGTCTCCAAACACTTCTCCAAAATCCATGGCGGTGATGTGACAGATCTCAGTTTCATGGGAATTTAAAAAGTGAACAAGCCGCAAAGAGGAAAGAGGAGGAGATCATCGCAGAAAACTGCTTAACCGCGAGAGTAGTTGGATTTTCACATTGGAGACCAAGGCTCCTTTGCGCCTCAATAGCAGACAAGATCTAATTATACAATATCGAGGCCCTATCATCTCAAGTTAAATAGTCACACCTTTTTGTTTGTTTTTTTTGTTTTTTGTTTTTTTGTTTTTTCTATCTTTTTTGTTTTTATGAATATAAGCCATGTTATCTTTGAAAGCCTGCTCACTGATGGTGTCCTTATACGATTTATGGATTATAGCAACAGATTTGTTAAATTTTTATACATATGAAATAATAGTAGGTAGAAGTTTATATACATTTTTTATATTTATATCCATAATCTTAACCCCTTAAGGACGAAGCCAGATTTGTACTTAATGCCCAGGCCATTTTTTGCAATTTTGACCAGTGTCACTTTATAAGGTTATAACTCTAGAACGCTTCAATGGATCCCGGTGATTCTGAGATTGTTTTTTCGTGACATATTGGGCTTCATGTTAGAGGTAAATTTAGGATGATATTTTTTTATTTTATTTGTGAAAAAATCTGAAATTTGACAAAAAAATTAAAAATTTTGCAAGTTTCAAACTTTTAATTTTTATGCCCATAAACCAGAGAGTTATGTCACACAAAATAGTTAATAAATAACATTTTCCACTTGTCTACTTTAGATCAGCACAATTTTTGAAACAACATTTTTTGGGGTTAGGAAGTTAGAAGGGTTCAAAGTTCATCAGCAATTTCCCATTTTTTCAACAAAATTTACAAAACCATTTTTTTAGGGACCACATCCCATTTGATGTGACTTTGAGAGGCCTGGGTGACAGAAAATACCCAAAAGTGACACCATTCTAAAACCTGCACCCCTCAAGGTACTCAAAACCACATTCAAGAAGTTTATTAACCCTTCAGGTGCTTCACAGGAACTAAAGTAATATGGAATGAAAAAAAATAAAAATTAACATTTTACCTAAAAATGTTACTTTAGCACTAATTTTCTTACTTTTTCAAGAGGTAACACCAAAAATCGGACCTCACACTTTGTTACCCACTTTCTTATGAGCGCGCCGATACCCCACATGTGGTCAGAAACCTTTGTTTGGGTAAATGGGAGGGCTTGGAATAAAAGGAGCAATATTTGAATTTTGGAAAGCAAAGTTGGCTGAAACAGATTGCGGGCACCATGTTGCTTTTACAGATCCCCTAAGGTACCTAAACAGCAGGAACCCCCCTCAAGTGACCCCATTTTGGAAACTAGACCCCTTAAGGCTTCTATCGAGGGGTATACTGAGCATTTTGGACCCACAGGTACTTCACAGATTTTGATAACGTTACTTTGTCATATTGAAAATTGTAATTTTTTTCTCAAAAATGTTGCTTTAGCATCAATTCTCTCACTTTTTCAAGAGGTAATTCCAAAAATTTGACCCAAATGTTTGTTACCCACTTTTTTATGAGCGCGGTGATACCTCACATGTGGTCTGAAACCTTTGTTTGGACAAATGGGAGGGCTTGGAACGAAAGGAGCAATATTTGAATTTTGGAAAGGAAATTTGGCTGAAAAAGATTGCGGGCACCATGTTGCATTTGGAGGACCCCTAAGGTACGTAAACAGCAAAAAACCACCACAAGTGACCCCATATTGGAAACTAGGCCTCTCAAGGAATTTATCTAGATGTTTGGTGAGTACCCTGAACCCCCAGGTGCTTCACAGAAGTTTATAACGTTGAGCCATGAAAATAAAAAAATAAAATTTTACCACAAAATTGTTACTTCAACCAGGTAGCTTTTTTTTTCACAAGGGTAACAGGAAAAAAATCACCATGAAATGTATTCTGCAATTTCTCCTGAGTTTGTTGATATCTTATATGTGGTGGAAATCAACTGTTTGGGCACACGGCAGGTCTTGGAAGGGAAGGAGTGCAATTTGACTGAACATTTGGCTGGAATAATTAGTGGACGCTATGTCGCATTTGGAAAGCCCCTAAAGTGCCTAAACAGTGGAGGCCCCCCACAAGTGACCCCATTCTGGAATCAAGAAACCTCAAGGCTTTTATCTAGGTGTATATTGAGCATTTTGAATCCACGAATACTTCACAGAATTTGATAAGCTTAGGTTGCCATATTGAAAATTTTCATTTTTTTCACAAAAATGTTTCTTTAGCATCACATTTCTCACTTTTTCAAGAGGCAACAACAAAACGTGGACCCCACAGGTTGTTATCCAATTTCTTGTGAGCGCAGAGATACCCCATATGTGGCCAAAAACCTCTGTTTGGATATATGGGAGGGCTTGGAATGGAAGGAGCACCATTTGAATTTTGGAAAAATTGAAATAAATTGCGCGCACCATGTCACATTAGCAGGGCCTCTTGGGTACCTATACATTAGAAACCCTCCACAAGTGACTCCATTTTGGAAACTGGACCCCTCAAGGATTTTATTCAGAAGTATAGTAAGCATTTTGAATCCACAGGTACTTCACAAAAATGTTGCTGTAGCAACAAATGTCTCACTTTTAGGCTATGTGGCCATGATCCAGCGACACGGCGTCTAGTACACAGTGTCAGCCTCCTGCAGAGATGTGAGTGTTGTCCACGGGAGAACGCAGCTGCCCATGCCCACGATTTGGGTTCAGGCTGCTGTGGAGCTCTATGCTACCTGCAGAGCACACTCATCTCCGCAGCATAAATTGACATGCTGAGGCTTGGGAAGCTGCGCCACAGGTCGGTTTATGCTGCGGAGAAAAGAAGCACAGTGGGCATGGGATCTCCAAAAATCCTTCCACTGTGCTTCTACTGCACAACGCAGCGTTATGGACGCAGGGAAAACACTCTGCGTCCAAAACGCTGCAAACCCTGATTGTGGGCACATAGCCTAAAATGCTACAATGGATGAATGGATAGATGTCAAACATATATAACGTCCCACCCCCCTGCATATTCTAAGCTGGCGCCCTTTAGTGCCTTTCATGTGGCACTAAAGGGTGCCTAGCCTTGTATTTAGCCCAAAAAGAAAAAAAAATAATTAAAATAAATGACGTGGGGTCCCCCCTATTTTTGATAGCCAGCTAGGGTAAAGCAGACAGCTGTAGCCTGCAAACCACAGCTGACAGCTTCACCTTGGCTGGTGATCAATTTGGAGGGCTCCCCAAGCTGTTTTTTTTTTTTAATTATTTATAAATAATTAAAAAAAACAAACAAACGTGGGGTCCCCCCAAATTAGATCACCAGCCAAGGTGAAGCTGACAGCTGGGGTCTGGTATTCTCAGGATGGGAAGAGCCATGGTTATTGGACTCTTCCCAGCCTAAAAATAGCAGGCCGCAGCCGCCCCAGAAGTGGCGCATCCATTAGATGCGCCAATCCTGGCGCTTCGCCCCAGCTCATCCCGCGCCCTGGTGCGTTGGCAAACGGGGTAATAAATGGGGTTGATACCAGGTGTGTAATGTCACCTGGCATCAAGCCCAGCAATTAGTTATGTCACGGCGTCTATCAGATACCCGACATAACTAATTGACAGTAATAAAAAAAAAAATTGACAACAAAAAAAAATTTATTTGAAAAAACACTCCCCAAAACATTCCCTGATTAGCCAATTTATTGAAAAGAAAAAAAAATCCGCTGTAATCCATTTGGACGTCCCACGTCGACTCTGGACCTTCTAGAATATGGGGGACACGTTCAGGGAACGTATCCCCCATTTTCTAGGTGTGAGGACCCTCCATTTGAGGAGAGTGGGTGCAATGAATCTGCACCCACCCTCCCCGGGTCACAACTGCAAAGTGCCGAGCAGCAGCAGCCAGCGTCCTGAACACAGGAAGCTGTCATCTGCTCTGCTCATGTGACCGGCGTCTTCTGTGAAGGAGCCGGAGGAGGGGGCCGCGGGGGATCAGCGCTCCGACAGGTACGTATGACACCGGGGAACACCGGGGGGGATAGGGGGGGACCCGGCAGGGCCTGGGAAGCAGGTTTCTGTCGCATGTGTTATGGCACATGCGACAGAAACCATAGGAAAGGGGGAAATGCGGCCGGCGCGCTGCTGTGATCGCCGGTGCGCGCGGCCATCTTGGATTTTTGGGAGGGGGTTGGGGGTCGGGGGGGGGCACTTTGGGGATACCGAGGGGACCGGAGGGAACCGGGAAAAAGATTTATCTCCCATCTGACATGTTTGATCATGCCAGATGGGAGATAAATCATTTTTTACAGGCGCTGTCATTTACTGTAACCTGATCATCGGTATACAGTGTATACCGGTCATCAGGTGAGCGGGGACCGGAAAAACCGGCCCGAATCATGATCTCCAGGGTCTCAGCTACCCCCGGCAGCTGAGACCCCGGAAATTTTCTGACTCTGGGGGGTGCTAGACCCTTTTTTCCGACCGCCGTTAAAAAGCGGCGGATCGGAAAAAGTACCCTAATATGCCGCCGTTAAAAGGCGTATCGGCGGTCGTAAAGGGGTTAAATGTATTCATTTTTTGTAGATTACATTTTCTTACCTTTTAAAATAAAATACAATAATCCATAATTTCATCCATGTTCAATTTTTTCTATGTGGAGTTGTATATTTTTATATTTGTATATTTTTATACACATATATGTCTGTTGTACTATCATCCAACAATTAGCAATATTTATAATATGCATTTTTGCATTTTGAATACTATTTTTTTTTAATCAGATAAATTTTTATTTTTCACCAAGTATACAAAACATGTGTTATATTTTCAGCAATAATGAGCAGAACTACAAACTTTCCCTCCCCAACAACCCCTCCCCCTCCCCCCCTCAGCATACATATTACCCATATCAATATCAAAGATCATTTTACATTTTAACCCTTTAATAGCATATATTGGAATGTATAGAACTAACTACATGTATCTCTGCCCATAGTCCAACATCTCCCAACTCTAATATTTATCCATATTGCAACCACGGATTCCAGAGTCTATCAAAAAGTGCAAGTTGTTTCCTTTTGCCATATATGCTTCTCTCCATTTGAACAATATGATTAACATATGCGACAAATTCCCCTCTAGTCGGTGGGTCCCCCTGCATCCAGTGTTTGGCGATTACCTTCCTTGCCGCATACAGCAGTCTGGCTATCACTATTTTAAAATTGTTGTCTACTCTAATTTCCTCCACGTAACCTAGAAGACATACCAGGGGTTGTCTGGGAAGTTTATATCTATAAGCTCCTGCTATTCTATTAAGAACAGTTATTCAAAAGGGTGCCAACCTGGGGCACATCCACATCATGTGAAAAATGCCGACACCTTCTCCATTACATCTAGGATAGTCGGAGTTACTCCTCAATCCCATTTTTCACATAATTAGCGGGGATCTATATGCCCTATGCACCACGTAGAGGTGAGATAATCTTGCTGGTTGACTCATTGATAATTTCGGTATGTATTCCAAAACACTATCCCATACCTCATTAGTGATCCCATCTATCTCTGCCTCCCATTTAGTCCTAGTATTCACAGGTGTTAGGGTGAACTCTTAACCAGAGATCACTAGTTGCCTACTGCCTGGCCTAATTGGTATAGACCAAGTGCATGCGTAAAGAATTCACACCAGATACACTCGGATGTGAAATCTCTTCTTGGGCACAGTAAAGATGGCACCGAACAGAAAGGGTACAGAGCATGCGTCCTCTTGACATAGGCTAGGGGCGTACACAAGTTCAGATATGCCCATTTATTGGGACAGTTCATGGGCTAGCCAGTGGGGAGATCTGTGTTGCTGTTGATGGGCGGGTCTGACTTCAGTGGATGAATCCATGGTGATGGTGATGGGAGGGACAACATCTGGTGGATCCATGCTGATGGTTTGGTCTGTGATGTCATCGAGGGCCATCTTGGGTTCCTCTTAAAACTGAATGGCTTATGTATAGAGAATTCATTTCATTGAACACACTTCTCACAGTGCTCTAGGTCCAGAGGTTAATTAAATATTTCATCTTATGGCTCTCCTCAACAGTCCCCCCTAAATACTTTATTAACCTTCTCACCCTACCGTGGTCCTCTAACACATCAGCTCTAATGCTTTAACTGTAACTTTTTTCATTTTTCTATCCGTTATACAAGCAATGCTAAGTCTTTGTCCCCGCTGATACAGACTGTTGATCAGAGAGTTGATCACATCCCGCACACACAGTTCACAGAGGCACAGGTAATGTCCCAGTCCTTAGAACAGACTATTTAATGCCGAGGAGCTCATCCAGATTTTGAGATTAATCGATTAAAAAGAGAAAGACAATTGCGAGAATAAGCTTCTTACCGTTATGCTGCAGCTTTTAGCATTACTGTTTCTGAAAGACTGATTCTCAGTCAACATCTGAGTGCTGTCCGCATCTTCGAGACTTTTCTACCTGAATACACCTGATTGTATCACAACTCTAATGGATTTCTCCTTGTCTCGGGTCAATAATCTACCACCAAGAGGCCTTTAACAAGATTTCCCTTACTCATGAATCCAATTACCGTCAGTAACACAGAGTAGCACGGCTTCAAATACCAACAAATAAGACATTACCAGTTACCCTCAAGTGTATGTTATCCTTAAAAAGTCACTTAAATGCTTAAAATAATTGGTTGGTTCAGGTCAGATAATGTTTTTCCCACCATGAGCCCTTATTTGTGTAATGTTCCTGTACCCATTGGTCCCTTATCATGATTTTTTCCCATGTATCATCCCCAATCTAGAAATTCTCCATAAGGTTCTATGTGAGATAATCCAGCACTGTGTGTTGTGACCCTCATTCTGCTGGTATGATGACCCTTTACAGCGGTTGTTCCCTCAAGCTTCATGGAAGTTGCTGTGGTCGGGGAAAGCTGGATCGGTCCATCTGATTCCGACTCATGGCTCATTCTCACTTGTCTTTTAAGGATCACCCAGTCTCCTGGCTTGAGACAACGTGCTCCTAACACTGATTTAGGATCTGGAATTGGAGGATACACATGTTTAACACACTATACAGGCAGTTGTATAAGGCTCGTACATCACTGGTCAGGATATCACACTGTATCTGAAGTATCTGTGAGAAATATAATAACGTTCCAGGTGATAAACCAAAAATATCTTATATAAAGATCTAATTATTAAGAAACAGGAAAACAAACATTTGTTACATGATTTGCCAGCGTCCACCATTATCTTGTGGATCGTTACATTTTTATGTTATAATCATTAAAATTCCAAACAACATACACCAAAATGAGTAACTATAGACACAATTAAATATTCCAATAAAGGAGGGGGCAGGGATTGGGGCAATAGCCCTAAACTCTCCCTACCTCGCAGCGGAGTTCGGCACCATGAGGTGAATTCGCACCCCCGCTCACCGACGGCTCACCCTCCCTATCCGTACACTGCTAAGCTAATACGTGCTGCTAATGTCAGTGAGGAAATATAGAAATCGTGAGATACATGGGATAAAGAGGCTTCAATATGCAATTATATATATTCAATTCATTCCCAAAGATTAAATATTCAAACTCTATATTTTACATAGTTGTTTGGTAGCTTAAATCAATATGACATAGAAAATTCAAGGACCAAACCCTAAAAGAAATTAAATATCTCACATGTATAACATGTACCCACTGTATAAATATAATAATAATAATAAGGCCAGGTAAAGTCATAAGGAGATCTTGTCCAATCACAGACCCTCCACTGTCCAATTCACACTCAGGCTAATAAAAATAAACACATATTTGTCAGACACTTAGCATGAAAGAAGTCCAACGCGTTTCTCCCCTATTCACAATGGCAGACAGGGGATCATCAGGGGCATCCCCAGGTACTGTAAGATCTCTATAATGACCTCTGCTATAGAATATGTACTTTTACCACTTTTTAGGAACTCCATTTTTACATACCACCAGCACCATGAGTTTTCAGCAGTAATGTTTTCCACACTGGATATGTTTCAGAGCAGGCCTGAAAATAAATTCACACAACACGCACAGAACTCATATAAACCTACTCATGGTAGATGTATATGACTAATCTGCAATCACTGGAGCAGTAGAGCGGATGAGGGGGGTGTTACTACGAGGTCTTTACAGTTTTTCTACCTTAAAAGGCACACATCTTACAAAACTGGGGGAGTCTGGCTACTGAAGTAGTGGTGCCGCCCATATCTTTTCCATCCCAACACCTTTGTCACATGTGTTATCTGGGCCATTATTGAGTAGAGCGATCATGGCAGAGAAAGCTTACCGCCCTTTATCCACAGACCTTCCTCAGTCAGCTGGCTCCCTGCATCTCACACTCCGTTCCTTGTTGAATCGCTTGTTCCTGTGGGGATTTAAAAGCACAAGTAGTGACCAATGTCACGGACGTCGTGACAGGAGCCACCGAGGTATGGTACTGGTCTGCATTGGTAAAGGACTCTCAACTCTAGGCCCGTTCACTGCTTCTTTGTTGTCTGCACCTGTGCGAGCAATCTCCTCCGTCTCCATCAGTCACCGGCTCTTTTGATAACAGGAGAGCCTCCACCTGGGCTCATACGCACTCTACAGTCTTTATAGGTTTATCACATCACACTAGAAAAGATCCGCTGCCTATATCCACATTTTGACTATCTTACCCCCCTCCGCTCTACAAACCACAGTGATCGCAAATCTTCATCTCGTTCTCCTATTCCGATGGGAGAGGAGCGAGTGGTTCAATTTTTATTACCTCATGTTGTGTAACCTCAGCATATCCAGTGTAGAATCAACCAGCATCTTAGTATCTGGATCTATCTACGGAAAAACTCAAAATCTGCATTAGCAATGGGCTCATCTGAGACATGTTCAAAACCTGACAATTCTTGTTACATCAGAGCAATCATGAGATATACAATGGCATGCAAAGTTTTGAGCAACCCTGGTCAAGTTTACTGATATTCTGAACAATTAAGCAAGTTGAAGATGAAATTATCTGTAAAAGCCATAAAGTTAAGGATAACACATATCCTCTGCATTTTAGACAAAAAAAAAAAAATATATATATATATATATATATATATATTTTTTACATTTTTAAATTCACAACAAAAAATAAAGTTGGCCAAAGCAAAATATTGGGTACCCTGCATGGTTAGTACCCTGCAGCACCCCTTTTGGCTGGTATCAAAGCTTGTAAATGTTTTTTTGGGATTTTCATGCTTTCTTCCTTGGAAAAGTCTTCTTGTTCTGTAAGATTCCTGGGTCCTTTTGCATGCACTGCTCTTTTGCGGTCTAGCCACAGATTTTCAATGATGGTCAGATCAGGGGACTGTGAGGGCCATTGTAAAACCTTCAGCTTGTACCTTTTGATATAGGCTAATGTGGATTTTGAATTGTGTTTAGGATCCTTATCCATTTGTAGAAGACATCCTCTTTTTAACTTCAGCTTTTTTACAGATGGTGTTATGTTTGCTTGAAGAATTTGTTAAACTTTAATTGAATCCATTCTTCCCTCTACCTGTGAAATGTTCCCAGTGCCATTGGATAGAACACAACCCAAAGCATGATTAATCCACCCCCATGCTTAATGGTTGGCAAGATGTTCTTGTCATGACATTCTGTCTCCTTTTTTTCCCCAAACATTTTGGTTTGATCATTGTGGCCAAGGAGTTCTATTTTAACCTCATCAGTTAACACGACTTGTTTCCAAAATGCATCAGTCTTGTTTAGATGTTATTGTGCATACTCCTGATGCTAAATTTTATGGTTAGGACTGAGGAGAGGTTTTCTTCAGATGACTCTTCCATGAAGGCCATTTTTCTGTACGTGTCTCTGAACAGTAGAACAATGCACCACAACTCCAGAGTCGGCTAAATCTTCCTAAAGGACTTTTGCAGTGAAGTGAAGGTTCTG
Organism: Anomaloglossus baeobatrachus; assembly: GCF_048569485.1. Classification (NCBI taxonomy): domain Eukaryota; kingdom Metazoa; phylum Chordata; class Amphibia; order Anura; family Aromobatidae; genus Anomaloglossus; species Anomaloglossus baeobatrachus. Next base: position 229,758,979 of record NC_134355.1, read on the forward strand.
ATTTGCCACTCTAGCAATCCTACGAGCAGCTCTCACAGAAATTTTGCTTGGTTTTCCAGACCTTATCCTGACCTCCACTGTTTCTGTAAGTGCCATTTCTGAATTACTTTTCGATCTGAGGAAAGGGCAACTTGAAAACGCTTTGCTATTTTCTTCTAGCTTTCTTCTGCTTTGTGGGCCTTCACCATTTTGATTTTCAGAGTGCTGGGCAGCTGCTTTGAAAAACCCATGGCTGTTGTTTTGTTTGCACAAAGTTAGAGGAAGCTGGGTTTTTATAAAGCTGTGAAATTTGCATCATCTGCCCTTTCCTAACTATGATAATGAACAAGCCACAAACCTAACAGGCTAATTAAGGTCTGAAATGATAGTCAAAGTTATCTGAGCACACAAATCTCCAAGGGTGTTCAAACTTTTGCATTGGCCCATTTTCATTTTTGTAGTTTTTAAAATGTTAAAGATGAAAATATTTCTTTTTGTTCTTACCTAAAATATAAAGGAAATGTATCATTTTTAACTTTATGCCTTTTAGAGATCATTTCATTTTCAACTTGATTAACTGTTCACAATAACAGTAATGTTGACCAGAGATGCTCAAACTTCTGCATAGCACTGTATGTAAATCTGCAACATCTTTATCACATATCAATGGTCACACCAGCAAGTGGAGTTTTTGGATGTCCTTGTCAGTAAGGACAGTGATTATGTTCTACAAACGGATCTGTATCATAAGCCGACTTCCACAAACACCTTGTTACATGCGTCATCTGCACATCCCAACTATATGATTGGATCAGTTCCTACTGGCCAATTTTTACGGTCACGTCGAATTTGCTCTACAAATGCGGATTTTGAGAAACAATCGGTGGACCTGATGGAGAGATTCAGGGAGAGGGGTTATAGTAGACGCATGATAAAAAGAGCTTATCATCGCGCGAAACATTCTGATAGGGATCAACTTCTGTATACTAACTCTATCCCTGGACCCTCCAATCAGGTTCGATTTATCACGAACTACAGCTCCAGTTTCAATCTGGTGAGGGCCAGCTTGGAACATGCCTGGCCAATATTGATTGCTGACCCTACTCTAAGGAAGGTTCTGCCAGAGAAACCAGAGATCACCATCCGTAGAGGAACTAATTTTCGTGATTTATTGGTGCACAGCCACTATGAAGGGAATAATAGAGATAAGAATCTTTTGGGCGATATGCGACCTAAAAGCCGTAGTGGCTGTTCTCCCTGTGGCCAATGTGTCGCCTGCCCCAACATATGTCGCGGAAATACCTTTTCTGACTCCTCAGGCAATAAGAGATATTATATTAAGAAATCTATTACATGTTCATCACGGGCAGTAATTTATTACGCTACATGCCCATGCCCGAGGATATATGTAGGACTGACTACTCGTCAGTTAAAGGTTAGAGTACGTGAACATGTGTTGGGGATTGAGGCGGCACCTGGCCAGGTAGATAAAAGCACGTTAAAAACTATTCCCAAACATTTTTTGGTACACCATGCATCAAACAGTTCACAATTTCGTGTTTTGGGCATCGACCAGATTGACCTGGGTACTAGTGGTGGTGAGGTGAGCAGGAGGTTGGCTCAATTAGAGGCCAGATGGATATACAGATTAAATACTGTGTATCCCTCTGGCCTCAATGAAAATTTGAGTTTTGCATCATTCCTCTAAGATCATTCCACTACATATATATATATATATATTTATATGTGTATATGCATACATTATATATGCATGTGCTTGCCCTGTGCAGGTGTTGTTTTTAATGTTTTAAGTGTGTGGTTATATATTTTAACTATGGTTTTTCTTCTCCTTCTGTATGTTAGCTTTGGGCCTCATGTTGAGCTTCTGGTTTTTGGATTCCTCTCCATTTTCTGGACGTCATCCTGGTGAGCTGCACGTCGACTATGAATTTTGAATTTAAGGATACCACAGCATTTGTCAAAAAGTTCATTCAATCTAATTTCTTTCCCCCCCATTCCCCCCCCTCCTCTTCCCCCTTCCCCCCCTTTTCCCTCCCACACCCCCCCTTCCCTTCTCCTGGTCCTTGGTCGGGTTACATATTCGAGTCCATAGTATGATATTGTCACACTCCCCGGGTCCCCTGTCACGCTCCCCGGCTCCCCCGCCACGCTCCCCGGCTCCCCTGACTCACTCCCCGGCTCCTCTGCCACGCTCCCCGGCTCCCCTGACTCGCTCCCCAGCTCCTCTGCCAGGCGTCCCCCGCTCCACAGCCTCCATGCCCCATCACCTGCAGTCCCCAGGCAGCCCGGTCCCCGCTCCCGGCGCCCGTCGGCGGCTCTGCTCCAGCCCGGCTCTCCTGCCTCCTGTTCACTGCTCCCTGCTCTGGCTTCTGGCACCCGGGCCTCGCGCATGCGCATTAGGGCGCGCGCGCGTTCATTGACCCTCTCTTAAAGGGCCAGTGTCCTCTAACAGGATATTGAAGAATCAGGTACAGGGTATATAGGGGGATCCTTTCCAAGTGGGCGGGGCCTGTTCTTCGTGTTTTGCTTAGCTAGGAGTCAGGTCTCCTTGTGTCTTCTGGTATACTTACCTATCTCTCTCCTAGAGCCGCTCCTGCCTCGCCAACCGGTCCTGACGATACCCGAACCCCGAACGGTGACTGTCTGCCATCCCGTCAGTCCATACCATCACCGATCCCTGTGGTGACCCGTCTTCTCGCTCCGTCGGTTCCGGACTCTGCCTGACGTCATCTCGGCCTCCGAACCTGAGCTCCGTCACCCGGACTACCTTCAGTGACTCCGTGGTCCCAGGGACTTCTACACTCCACTCCTCTGAACGGACTGTCCTGCTACCTGTAGTGCTCCGGCTACCGGGCACCTTGCCTTCGGTGAGGTGTTCAGCCCAGTGGATCCACCTCCTGGGTCTGCCCGTCCACCTGGCCCTAACAGTAAGAACAGGCCATGGATCCCGCCGAAGCACTAGCAACCCAGCTGGGCACCTTGCAGCAGGAACTCGTACGACAGCGCGAGACCCAGTCCCGCATGCTGGCCTTCATGTCCTCGGTGGATACCCGCCTGAACACGCTGCAAGCAACTGCCATGTCCCTGGCATCTCAGGCTACCACTGCACAGTCCACGGCCACGGTTCCCGTGGCGGCTACCTCGGAAGCTTCTAAACTCCGCTTGGCCTCTCCACCCCGATATGCCGGAGATCCCAAGACCTGCAGAGGATTCTTAAACCAGTGCTCCCTCCATTTCAAGCTGCTTCCGCACCTGTTTACCTTCTACCAAGCCAAGGTGGCGTTTGTGATGTCCCATCTAGAGGGTGAGGCACTGGCCTGGATGAGCCCCTTGTGGGAAAAGGAGGACCCTGTAACCACTAACATCCAGGACTTCCTGCAGGCGTTTAGAACCACCTTTGACAAACCCGGACGTGCCGCTGCATCCGCCTCATCACTCCTCAGGCTACGTCAGGGGACCATGACGGTGGGGCAGTATGCCATCTGCTTCCGCACTTTGGCCTCAGAATTGGGGTGGAACAATGAAGCCCACACCGCCGCCTTCTGGGAAGGACTCTCCAGTCGTATTAAGGACGAGCTGGCAGGCCGCGATGTTCCTTCTACTCTGGATGCCCTGATCGCACTAGCCACCCGAGTGGACCTCAGATTCCAGGAACGATCCAAAGAGGTGTCCTGTGAGAGACGTCCGATACGGCATTCCTCTCCTCCACAGAAGCCCGTCGTACTTCAGTCAGCGTCGTCTGGTGTCTCTGTCCACGAGCCCATGCAGATTGACCGTTTGCGGCAGTCCGAACAACGCTGAGCAGAACGGCTCGCCAAGGGCCTCTGCTTCTACTGCGGAGAGGGCACACACCTGCTACGTTCCTGTCCAGAGAGGCCGGGAAACTCCAAAGCCTAGGGTTGGTAGGAGAGGCCACCCTAGGTGCTGGGACTCTCTCAGACCCGGTTACGTGGACTGTTCAAGTAACAACGGGAGAGACGCGGTTCACGGCCGAGGCGTACCTCAATTCCGGGGCAGCAGGCAATTTCATCCAGCAGGCCACGGTGGACAAGTACCAGGTGCCTGTTACTCCACTCGACAAACCCCTCGTGATTGCCTCTGTAGATGGGAGACCCCTCTCTGACACCATCTCGTGGATCACCAAGCCGGTGGAACTACGTATCGGTGCCCTGCACACCGAGAACATCACTCTCTACGTCCTCCCACACATGTCTCATCAAATCCTGCTGGGACTCCCCTGGTTACGGACACACGAACCGTCAGTCAGCTGGTGTACTGGTGAAATCACCCGATGGGGCTCCTCTTGCCACGAGAACTGTCTGAAGACCATACAGCCCATCCGACGACCTCCGGCTCCGGAGTCCCTACCGGGACTGCCCTCGGCCTATTGGTCCTTCGCGGACGTCTTTGATAAAAAGGAGTCAGAGGTACTGCCGCCACATCGTCCTTATGATTGTGCCATCGACCTACTCCCGGGAACTACACCACCTCGAGGACGGATATATCCTCTGTCTCCTGCTGAAACAAGGGCCATGTCTGCCTACATCACAGAGAACCTGGCAAGGGGATTCATTCGGAGATCCTCCTCTCCTGCTGGAGCAGGCTTCTTCTTCGTTAAGAAGAAAGAGGGCGACCTACGCCCATGCATTGACTACCGGGGATTGAACCAAATCACCGTGAAAAATAAAAACCCCCTGCCGCTCATCCCCGAATTGTTTGATCGGCTTAGAGGAGCTCGTGTGTTTACCAAGTTGGATCTTCGGGGTGCCTACAACCTGGTCCGCATCCGCTCTGGGGACGAATGGAAGACGGCATTCAATACTCGCGATGGGCACTATGAATACTGTGTGATGCCCTTCGGCCTGTGTAACGCACCAGCAGTCTTTCAGGAATTGGTGAACGACGTGTTCCGGGACCTTCTCCACGTCTGTGTGGTGGTGTATCTTGATGATATCCTGGTCTTCTCTCCGGACCTCCAGACCCACAGAGAGAACGTGCAGCTGGTACTACAAAGACTGAGAGAGAATCGGCTGTACGCCAAGTACGAGAAGTGTGTCTTCGAGCAGTCTTCTCTTCCCTTCCTGGGTTACGTAATCTCCGATACCGGCCTGCAGATGGACCCTGAGAAGGTCTCTTCCATTCTCAACTGGCCCCCTCCTTCCGGACTGAAGGCAATCCAACGGTTTCTTGGATTTGCAAACTATTACCGTCAGTTCATCCCTCACTTCTCTGCCCTGACTGCACCTCTCTCCGCCTTGACCAAGAAGGGGGCTAATCCAAAGGACTGGTCACCTGCGGCCGACGCCGCGTTTGGCTCCCTGAAACAGGCATTTGCTTCCTCCCCTGTGCTCCACCGTCCTGAGTTAAACCGACAGTTCACCTTGGAGGTGGATGCCTCCTCCTCGGGAGCCGGAGCAGTGCTCATGCAGAAGTCCTCCTCCGGGAGGATGGTTACTTGCGGTTTCTACTCCAAGAGCTTCTCAGCGCCTGAACGCAACTACACCATCGGTGACCGAGAGCTATTAGCAGTCAAACTGGCTCTGGAGGAGTGGCGCTACCTTCTGGAGGGAGCAGTGTACCCCGTGATCATTTACACGGACCACAAGAACCTGGAATACCTGCGGTCCGCTCAGCGACTGAACCCACGGCAAGCCAGGTGGTCCTTGTTCTTTGCCAGGTTCGATTTTCAGCTCCATTTTCGACCCGCGGACAAGAATGTGTGAGCAGATGCCTTGTCCAGGTCATTCATGCCCATGGAACAGGAGGAGGAGACATCCCAGCCCATCATCTGCCCAAGCAAAATCATTCCGGTGGCTCCTGTCACTCTGGCCCAGTTACCGCCCGGGAAGACCTATGTCTCTGAGACTGACAGGAAAAAAGTGTTGCACTGGGGCCATGCCTCGAAAATAGCCGGCCATGCTGGTCAGAAGAAAACATGGAGTACAATTGTACGTCACTACTGGTGGCCATCCCTTCGCACGGACATCGCTTCTTTTGTCTCAGCCTGCTCCTCTTGTGCCAGGAACAAGACGCCCAAACACCTGCCATGTGGTCGTCTTCTGCCTCTGCCTATACCCTCCGTTCCGTGGCAACACATTGCAATGGACTTTATTACAGACTTGCCCCTGTCCTCCGGACACACAGTCATATGGGTCGTGGTGGATCGGTTCTCCAAAATGGCTCATTTCGTCCCTATGGCTGGACTGCCCTCTGCCCGGGAACTCGCTGACGCCTACATACAGCACATCTTCCGGTTGCATGGCTTTCCCTCACACATTGTGTCCGACAGAGGAACTCAGTTTACCTCCCGCTTCTGGCGGGCTCTCTGCAAACATCTGGGAGTGACTCTGGACTTTTCTTCAGCCTACCATCCTCAGTCGAATGGCCAAGTGGAACGAGTCAATCAGATCTTGACCTCCTTCTTACGTCACTATGTTAATGCCCATCACGACGACTGGTCCACGCTTCTTCCTTGGGCTGAATTCTCCCATAACCACCACGTCAGTGAGTCCTCCTCCAGCTCTCCCTTCCATGTCGTTTACGGACTTCAGCCTTCCGTCCCGTTACCTGTATCCTCTTCCTCGGATGTCCCTGCTGCTGATGCTGTAGTCCGTGACTTTACAACAATTTGGGACTCTGTCAAGACGTCCCTTGGACGTGCTTCCCTGTGGATGAAAAGACACGCAGACAAGAGGCGTCTGGATCCTCCGTGTTTCTCTCCAGGAGATCTGGTCTGGCTTGCTTCCAAGTACGTCCGATTGAAGCTGCCATCATACAAGCTGGATCCTCGCTACATCGGGCCGTTTAAAATCCTCAGCAAAATAAATGAGGTCTCCTACAAGCTGCAGCTCCCGGCTACGATGAGAATACCCAACTCCTTCCACGTCTCCCTGCTCAAGCCGGTTGTCCTTGGTCCCTTCTCCGCTGCTGCCAGCTCTGCTCCTCCTCCTATTGCTGATGATGACATCTATGCGGTAAGGGATATCGTGGCCATGAAAACCGTACGGGGCCGACAGTTCTTCCTGGTGGACTGGGCAGGGTATGGTCCTGAGGATAGGTCCTGGGAACCCCGGGAGAATGTGGGTACTCCCCTGATACGTGCCTTCCTGTCCCGGTTGCGGGGAGGGGGGCGTGGGGGAGGGGGTACTGTCACGCTCCCCGGGTCCCCTGTCACGCTCCCCGGCTCCCCCGCCACGCTCCCCGGCTCCCCTGACTCGCTCCCCGGCTCCTCTGCCACGCTCCCCGGCTCCCCTGTCTCGCTCCCCAGCTCCTCTGCCACGCTCCCCGGCTCCCCTGACTCGCTCCCCGGCTCCTCTGCCAGGCGTCCCCCACTCCACAGCCTCCATGCCCCATCACCTGCGGTCCCCAGGCAGCCCGGTCCCCGCTCCCGGCGCCCGTCGGCGGCTCTGCTCCAGCCCGGCTCTCCTGCCTCCTGTTCACCGCTCCCTGCTCTGGCTTCTGGCACCCGGGCCTCGCGCATGCGCATTAGGGCGCGCGCGTGGTCATTGACCCTCTCTTAAAGGGCCAGTGTCCTCTAACAGGATATTGAAGAATCAGGTACAGGGTATATAGGGGGATCCTTTCCAAGTGGGCGGGGCCTGTATTTCGTGTTTTGCTAAGCTAGGAGTCAGGTCTCCTTGTGTCTTCTGGTATACTTACCTATCTCTCTCCTAGAGCCGCTCCTGCCTCGCCAACCAGTCCTGACGATACCCGAACCCCGAACGGTGACTGTCTGCCATCCCATCAGTCCATACCATCTCCGATCCCTGTGGTGACCCGTCTTCTCGCTCCGTCGGTTCCGGACTCTGCCTGACGTCATCTCGGTCTCCGAACCTGAGCTCCGTCACCCGGACTACCTTCTGTGACTCCGTGGTCCCAGGGACTTCTACACTCCACTCCTCTGAACGGACTGTCCTGCTACCTGTAGTGCTCCGGCTACCGGGCACCTTGCCTTCGGTGAGGTGTTCTGCCCAGTGGATCCACCTCCTGGGTCTGCCCGTCCACCTGGCCCTAACAGATATGTATTGACATGTAGTATATGTTCTCATCTATGAGCAATTATTCGGATCTGGCTATATATTCTATGTATATTAACTCCCCCTATTCCCCTGCACCTTTTTATATATGTGGACATAGCCGCATGCGCATGGTATAGTTTATTTTATGCGCAGTATTGCTGTCTCCACGTGCTGATGTTTGGCTTACACACATCTGAGCAGGTTCGTTTATAATGAGTAACATAAAATATGGTTTATGCTGCTCTGATGTGTGTTCGCTAAATATATATATAGTTGCACCATATGATTTTGAACGAACTTTATAATACACACTTCTAATTGGTATTATATCATATGTAGTGGTATATATATATTAATCGTATAATTATATCCTATGGAGTGGGGATTCGATCCCGTTAGTATGGTGATACTGTGGGTCTGAGAATGCGGTCTTACCGCTAGTCTAAGTATCAGGTCAATCATCCACAGCTTCACCTTTAGTCCTGGCTCTTCCATGTGTGCCGGTACCCGGGTGTTGTGCTGCTGTCCGCAGCCTGGCTGTCATCCGAGTCTATTCCGATCAGGTGGTTGCTGGTGTTTACACACCCCCGGCCGCATGGTTGGTGACTCGGCTGGTATCCAGGGGCGGAGCTACACGCAGCACAATTACATGGGTCATAGAGGCTCGCCTGGTAATTGGCTATGGGATTATATATATACCTCACATCCTGGCCCTTCTAGCCACGCCCCCTGACGAAGGCAACCTCGAGTTGTGGAAACGGACGTCGGGTGGGTCACGGTTTCCCCCTCCTTCCTTTTTGGCACCCAGCGTCCCTTCGTGTGGCTCCACAGTGAGTATATATACTGTTTGTTTTGATTATGGTGGGAATCTTCCCAGTTATGTTATATGTACACGCAGGGCTATGGCACGGGGTGCTCTAGTGACATCTAGTGGACGCTCCTGATATTTCTATAGTAAAGGTGCCTTATCATTTAGCATGTCTAGCAGCTATATATATGTGGGTTCGGTGACCTTGTTTGGGGCTTTTAAGTCCTGTATCATTCCTGTTTCACCCTTTACATGTGCACTTTTCTAAAATAAACTCTTTATATAAAAATTATCTGGGCGTTTGGTCGTTTGTCCTCCTTTTTGTTTTTCTGTTAAATATTGCGACTAGCCCTTAATAGTCCATATCTGCACAGTGGTAGTTTTTTCACATATCCACTAATCCTATGTACGATCTATGTACTGGGCAGCAGTATACTATCTACCATGTGTAGTAGGTTGTTGGTAATTAATTATAAAATGTTAAAGATGAAAATATTTCTTTTTGTTCTTACCTAAAATATAAAGGAAATGTATCATCTTTAACTTTGTCTTTTAGAGATCATTTCATTTTCAACTTGATTAACTGTTCACAATAACAGTAATGTTGACAAGTGATGCTCAAACTTCTGAATAGCACTGTATGTATGTAAATCTGCTGTATACCCTCCTTACAGATAAAAATATAAAGAAAACTCAATAGAAAAACTCAATTGATGAAAAAATTAAAAACTTAAAAATAGGTGTGACTTTCCACATCATCTTTCCCCCCTTTTTGAATCTATTATCCAAAGCATAATTAGATTCAAAAAGTGTGTGGCACCGGAGCTCTACATTTAGGCATAAAAGTGACATTGTGTAGATTGTACCTAACCAGGAACACTATAAATATCGTGTTATGTGTAACCTTTTAATGGAAAAATATTTCAATGGCTTTTCAACCTTCGCTTGAATCACAGAAATCTGCATTACAATCTTTCTTTCTATAAAAAGAAAACAGATGATTCAATACATTATATATCAAACACAGAATGCCATAAATCATCCACATGCCTTAAACCAAATTATTGTAATTATTAGGATAAAATTAGTAAAATAAAAACCTAGTTTCAATTACGTTTTCCAATACAATTTACAATTAATTAAATGTGGAAAAAAAAACATGTTTGGCCTCTTTTTCACACCTGACTCACAATAGATCCAAGGTGAGATAAAAATCCTGCTCCACAGGTTTGTTTTTGTTTTTTTTTTGTTTTTTTAAAAGGTTGTTCCTCCCCCCAAAGCCAGAAGCAACTGCTCATTTTCGCTGGACACAAGTCAAATCTCCCTTCTTCTGTTGGATTTTTTAGTTTTTTTAGTTTTCTAAAACATGCAGCCACATTCATAATTGGAATATGTATTATTTATCATGACATCTGCCGCAAAGGTACGTGTGACGGGGTGTACAGCAGAGCAAGGAGAGACAACAGGCCGAGGAACGATCCAACAGGTTTATTCACAAGAACACTGGAACAGCACACGATAAGTCCACGTAAAACAGATTCGGGGGCCCTTCCCGACAATCCTCGGACCGGATTACAAAGCAATCGTCCTTACAGTAGTCCAAAGAGTTCCACACAATCCCACGGGCCGCCACACAGGCCTAGCTCCGTCCGTGTCCACAGCCACACAGGCTGGAGCTCCTGCTCCCTTCAAGTTTCAGCTCACTCTGCCTGAATCTCCCAGGTAAGCAGAGTTTACACTAGTTGGACTCTAGGCCCACCTCCCCCTACTCCCAGGGATGGAAGTGCCTCAAGAGGATATAACCTTGCATTTTAGGGGGTGATTACCTACAACAATAGAAATGTACACAGAAGTAGTTCAAATAAGACAATGAACCCAGCTTGAAATAGGAATCTGTACAGCATATACAGTGAGAGGGTAAATTACATCTTCACAATCCCTCCCCCTCCCAACTTGTGTACGTACTAGGGACCTCTACAGGTCACTGGTTAAGTACACACAGGCAGAGCGTTACTTACATGTGGCTTCATGCAGCCACGAATTGGCATCGTAGCTCTCCCACATCATTGCCCAGGAGAACAGCTGCAGGCAGACCACCCATCACCCCAACCACACATCGCCTGACCCCAAAACCAAAGCTCAGATCCACAGTGGCTGTGGGAATAGTCCTCCATTGTCCACCAGCCAGTTCAATGACAATCCCAGGTCCTCTATGGATTGCCTCAGGCCGAACCACTCGGGGATCAGCCAGTGTGAGGAAAGCACCCGAGTCACAAAATCCAACAAGTCTCTGTCCATCCAGCACAACCTCCTGCAAGTGCTTACCTCGATGAGCAGAAGTCGTCATAACTGCAGGTCGCACCCCGTAAACTCCTGGTGGTGCAACATGGGGGGCTGAGTCACTAGGCCAGTCCTCACATAGCGGTGCCACATCTTCCTCCATGGCGCTGGGCTGTAAATAATTAACAATCCGATTGGGCGCAGGATCAGTCCACATTTGAACAGCTGGGCAGGAGACTTGCCGATGCCCTGGCTGTCCACATTGATAGCATCTGAGCTGGGTCTCCCTCCATCCAAGGCGTCCTCTTGGGTAAGGGGTAGGGGAACTTGGAGGCCGGCTCCCACCTGAAGGTGCTGTAGGGGTTTGAGGATGATTCCTCCATGGCCTGGCTGGGCATGAGGCCTGCAAATGCCCGGGATGCCTACAAACATAACACCTGCGCTCTGTTACTTCCTCTCCCCGGCGTATTCCAGAAAGTGCAGTAGAAGCAACTGGAGGCACATTAACACGGGTATCAACATGTGGTGGCTTAGAGGAACGGGGAACAATGGGGACAGAATAACTGGGGGCATCCGGTGTTGTGGAGCTGTTAGGCGTCTCTCCATCCTCCAACAGAACCCTCCACTGAGGCTTGATGGTGAGAGCCTCATCAGCGAGAGCAGCAGCTTCCTCCACTGTCGCTGGTTTTCTCTCACGCACCCATTCCCGGATCTCAGCGGGGCACTGGGCAAAGAATTGTTCTTTTAGGATGACCTGCAGGAAGGTCTCCCAAGATAAGGCCTCCTCTGCCTCCAGCCAGCGATTACATATTTGTTTGAGTCTATGAGCATATATCTTAAAAGACACTTCCCCATCACAGGCTAAAGCACGGAACTGAGTCCTGTAAGTGTCTGGGGTCACAGCATAATGTTCTAGAATAGTCTGTTTAATATCCGCATACTCACAGTTCCACTGAGGGTCCATAGCTCTATAGGCTTCAGCAGCTCCCCCCTCTAGGAGCCCAACCAGATGCCGGACACGCTCCCTGTCCGGGACTTCCATTAATCGACACTGATGCTCAAAGTCCTGGAAGAAGCCCTCAATGTCGCCTGCAGCCTCATTAAACGGCTTAAAGTCTTTGCGGGACACCCTGGGAAGTTCCCTCATGATGGGTGCTGGGGTTACAGTCTGTCTGGAACCTCTCGCGGCTTCCACAGCGAGCTGCTTATCCAGCAATGCCATCTCCTCCATCCTGCGCTCCTTCTCTTCAGCTCCACGCATGGCCTCCCTCTTATCTTCTATGGTGGCCTCATCTCCAAGCAGTGCCATCTTTTCCTTGTACCACACAACCCATTGACTTTTTTGGGTATTCACCTCCAGCTCCCGTCTTTCCTCCCTTTGCTGTGAGGATCCTTCCTCCACGTCATTTTGCGAGCAGACTCCTTCTAGCGCCTCAATCAGCTGCTCCTTGGAGAGTCCTTTGAAACGAACTCCTACTTCACGGGCCTTTGATTGCAGGCTCCCCAAAGTCCAGGTCTTGTACTCTGCAGTGCTGGTTCCTGATGTTGAGCCATTGTCCTCCATTCCTTCTGCTCTGATCCCAGCGCTGCCAACCAGTTTGTGACGGGGTGTACAGCAGAGCAAGGAGAGACAACAGGCCGAGGAACGATCCAACAGGTTTATTCACAAGAACACTGGAACAGCACACGATAAGTCCACGTAAAACAGATTCAGGGGCCCTTCCCGACAATCCTCGGACCGGATTACAAAGCAATTGTCCTTACAGTAGTCCAAAGAGTTCAACACAATCCCACGGGCCGCCACACAGGCCTAGCTCCGTCCGTGTCCACAGCCACACAGGCTGGAGCTCCTGCTCCCTTCAAGTTTCAGCTCACTCTGCCTGAATCTCTCAGGTAAGCAGAGTTTACACTAGTTGGACTCTAGGCCCACCTCCCCCTACTCCCAGGGATGGAAGTGCCTCAAGAGGATATAACCTTGCATTTTAGGGGGTGATTACCTACAACAATAGAAATGTACACAGAACTAGTTCAAATAAGACAATGAACCCAGCTTGAAATAGGAATCTGTACAGCATATACAGTGAGAGGGTAAATTACATCTTCACAGTACGTTATTTAAATTTTTTTATCTTAATGCTTTCTTAATCTATCTTTCTCAATATTGTAATGGACGTTAACATATTGATCCCTAAGTCTCGTACAGCAAATATTCATTTTATCTAATTTCTTACTAATTTGATATTTTTTTTATGACTGTCCCGACTCCTTAATATTACTTTATCAATATGTGCAGTTACCCTTACTAGCACTTCATGTTATTCAGTGGCTGCAGTTTTCTCAGCTTCACTGAGGCCTATAGAAAATGGCCCCAGAGCACGTGATTTCCTTCTCTTTGTTGGGATTGTAGCATCATGTGGGGGGAGGTGAAGGTAAACTGATTTTTTTTTTCTTTTGCTCAACTATTTCCCCCTATATTCTATAGTCTGTGTTTTATACATACACACACACACACACACATACATTTATATACATCATATACACACATATTCAGATGTCCACAGTCCTGGTCCAACTACAGTTAAAAACACTCATTTTTTTTCAGTCCAAGTATGTAGCACTCCATCCAATCCATTGTTCATACATTCAAACAACCTATGGTCTTCTGGTTTCTTTACACATGCTCTGTTTGAAAATGGCTGCCACCAGGAATAGCACATGGTTTATCTCACACCTCCCCCCCACTAACTTCTTTTCTTTGTCTCAAACATGCCTCGGCCACCATGTGCTTCATCCACCATTTTTCCTCTGTAGGAGCATGTGGCAGAAGGGAAAACTGACCTCACATCTGCTCAAACGCTCCTATTTTCTGTAGTCTGTACTTTTATTTATATATATATATATATATATATATATAATATATATATATATATACTTATACAGGGCCGGCGCCAGCACCCGGCAAACCCGGTCAAATGCCGGGGCCCTGAGCTGCCGGGGGGCCCACTCGCGGTGGCAGGAGTGTCACCGCCCCCCCCTCGGAGGATTGCACTTTCAATTGCATCGGCATCGCAGGTGCCGATACAATTGAGAGCAATGATGAGAGAGTGAGCGGCGCGCTCTCTTATCATTCTCCCCGCTGTGACTGTCGGCGTTCTGACAGCTCTGCAGAGGACCGCGGTGACATCATCACTGTGTGCCTGCTGAGAGGTCAGAGCGAGTGACAGCAATGGACGACGCACCGAGGAGACCGGATCAGCGGGGGAACGAGGAGAAGTGAGACGCCCCTCTACTGACACTGGGCTCACCTGACTCACAGGCCGGCCACTATACAGCGGCACTAGTACACATAGGGGCCCGGCAGCCGCTCTGCAGAGCCGGCTTCCGGGCCCCTATGTGTAGTGCCACTGTGTAGTGGCCGACAATGCGACCGTCAGGGGGCCGGCCTGTGAGTCAGGGGAGCCCAGTGTCAGTAGAGGGGCCCCTGACCTGGAGAGGCCCACCAGCCGTTTCTGAGCTGCAGGAGTGCTCCTGACCTGCACAGAAGATGGAATAAGCCATCCTGCAGGACCTGCGATGATGTCACGCCCATGTGACTGTGTGGGAGGAGACACAGGATTGCTGGCAGAAAGCAAGAGATGCTGAATCCTGACGGAGATTTTTACACATGACTGGTAATAAGAAAAGAGGGGACATGAGGGGAAAGGGGGCTGCAGGGTGAGTGGCATATGAGGGCTGCAGACTGTGACAGAAGGATGTGAAGGGGTGCAGAGAGTTTGAGAGGGGTATGTTGGGGTACAGGCAGGGTGAGATATGTGGGCAGGGTGTGTGAGATATGGGGGTGTAGTGTGTATGATCTGGGGGGTGCAAGCTGTGTGAGATGTGGGGGTGTAGTGTGTATGATATGGGGGTGCAGGCTGTATGGGGAGCAGGGTGTGTGAGATATGGGGGTGTAGTGTGTGTGATCTGGGGGGTGCAGGCTGTATGGGGGGCAGGGTGTGTGACATATGGGGGTGTAGTGTGTGATCTGGGGGGGTGCAGGCTGTATGGAGAGCAGGGTGTGTGAGATATGGGGGCAGGGGAGTAACTACTGCGGTCGCAGGGGTCGGAAGGAGAAGAGAGGTACTTGTTTTTTTATTTTGCTGGCTGCATGACACATGGAGGCCTGGGGGTGCTGGCTGCATGATACATGGAGGTCTATGGGACTACATAATAAACATGAAGGACACCTTATACATGGACTAGGGGTGTATTATACATGGAGGAGTATGGGGCTGCATAATACAAAATGAAGGACACCTTATACATGGAATATAGGGGTGCATTATACATGGAGGAGTATGGGGCTGCATAATACAATATGATTTATGACGCTACATTATAATACATATAGGACTATGGGGGCTACATTATACTATATGGAGGAATATGGAGGCTACCTTATACATGGACTATGGGTGTGCGTTATAAAACTGGAGGCCTATGTGGTGCAGTATAATATATGGAGGACTATGTGGTGTAGTATAATATATGGAGAACTATGGGGTGAATTATAATACATGGAGAACTTTGGGGAAATGCATGGTAATACATGGAGAACTATGGGGGTGCATTCTAATATATCAAGGGTTATGTGGGACCCTTTATATTATACGGAAGGCTATGTGGGGGCCATTATAGTATTTGGAGATCTGTATACAAGGGAGACAAACATATAAGTATGGGATGGAAATGTTTTGTCCTGAGGGAAAAAGGCTCTTTCCCTCAGCACCCAGCTTTCCCATGCTCTGCTGAGGGAAAGATGTATAGCAGAGCATGGGGAAGCTGGGTGCTGAGGACAAGATGGATATCAGAACATGGGAAAGCAGGGTACTGATAGAGGGATTTCAGATCATGGGAAACCTGGGTGCTGAGAAAAGTGTCAGCATCATTATCCTGTACCCCAAGTGTCGGTGTACGTGGAGGGGGGCCCCGGTCCAAATTTTGCACCAGGGCCCATCAAACTCTAGTTACGCCACTGAGTATTAATCACTGTATTCTACATGAGGGTGCCTACTGCTATCTGGATCTGCACTGTGCTGTATACAGGCTGTGCTATATACAAGCTGTATGCTACATGAGGATGCCTAATGCTATCTGGCTCTGCACTGTGCTGTCTGGGTCTGCACTGTACTATATAGGTCTGTGTACTACATGAGGATACCTAATGCTATCTGGCTCTGCACTGTGCTATATAGGTGCTGTGTACTATATGAGGGTGCCTAATGCTATCTGGCTCTGCACTGTGGTATATAGGGGCTGTATACTACATGAGGGTGCCTAATGCTATCTGACTCTGCAATGTACTATATAGGGGCTCTGCACTACATGAGGGTGCTTAATGCTATCTGGCTCTGCACTGTGGTATATAGTGGCTATATACTACATGAGGGTGCCTAATGCGATCTGGCTCTGCACTGTGGTATTTAGGGGCTGTACCCTACTACATGAGGGTGCCTAATGCTATCTGGCTCTGCACTGTGGTATTTAGGGGCTGTATACTACATGAGGGTGCCTAATGCTATATGTGTCTGCATTGTGCTATATGTGGGCTGTATACTACATGAGGGTGCCTATTGCTATCTGGGTCTGCATTGTGCTATAAGTGGGCTATATACTACATGAAGGTGCCTAATGCTATATGTGTCTGCATTGTGCTATATGTGGGCTGTATACTACATGAAGGTGCCTAATGCTATCTAGGTCTGCATTGTGCTATATGGGGGCTGCTTAATGTTATATGGGGGCTGCATAGTGCATATGGGGGCTACATAATACTATATGGAGGACAATGGGGGCTTCATAACACTATATGGGGGCTGCAAACTACTATACCCCCAGAGTTGTATGTCCCCTCCACCCAGGTGCTGTATACCCCCTCAGAGCTGTATGTTCCCTCCACCCAGGTGCTGTATACCCACTCAGAGCTGTATGTCCCCCTCCCCACCCCAGAGCTGTATACCCCCAGAGCTGCATGTCACCCCCACCTCACAGCTGTTTGTCCCCCCCACCTCAGTCACTGCCCTCCTCTAGAGCTGTATGCCCCCATTGCTGTATACCCCTTTCCTCAGTAATATATATTCCCCCAGTAATGTGTTTGTCCCCAGCCTCTCTTGTGATGTATATACAGGAGTGTTAGTGTGCTCTATGTGCGGCCATGTCTGTTAGACAAGCCGGGAGGTGAGTGAGGCTGTTGCCGGCTTCTCAATATTAGAAATATATATATACAGGATAAATATATAAAAATAATATGTGTGTGTATGTATGATGTGTATCTATGTATGTCAGTGTATATGACTGTCTAGATTTATGTCTATTTATGTGTTTTTGTGAATTTCTCTTTAAATAAGTATGCGTACGTATGCCTGTATGTGCATGTATCTGTGCATGTCTATGTGTGGATGGGGCCCACTGAGACTCTTCAGCCCAGGGCCCACAAAAACCTGGAGCCGGCCCTGTATTTATACACACACACACATATATGTCCACGATCTAAGTCTAATTATAGATAAAAACACCTATTCTTCTGTCTAAGTATATAGTAGTCCATTCAATCCATTATTCAAACATTTACAGAGCCATTGATCTTCTTCACACATCCCCCGACTCACTTCCTTTTCTTTGTTTAAACCATGCATGTCTCAGCTACCATGTGCTTCATCCACCATTTTAAAATCTGACCTAAAATGGCTGCCACCAGGAATAGCACATGGTTTATCACAGTATAGCGGCCTAGAGTCCCCACATCCCAACAAAGTCCACTCTCATCCGGATTTTTCCTTTTTCCTTTCCCCTTCTACCCAATTCTCTCTATACAGACACTATATAAACTTTCATAAACCCTTCCCCCTGCATAAGCAGCAGATAACAATCCATTGTCTTCCAAAACACCTTTTTTTTTTTTTTTTTCAAAACAATTTCTTCCACACTGTAACCTCTCCCCTTTTGCCATTCCACATTACTAAGCACCAACAAGCAAAAAGACGGGCGATGACTCACAACTGAAACACTAAAGAAAACTTCTAGTTTGCAGCACACTCTTCCAAATCCTTCCTTATTTTGCCACGTGGTCTCTGTCTGATTTCTGAATTCCATAATTTACAAAACACCTCTATTATCACCCCTGGCTACAAGGTGTCTATCTCAGCCGATTCATGTCCAGAAAAACACTTTAAATAGGTTAGATTTATGTATAAAGCAAGGCTCTGCACTCAGTCTAGCTGAGCTTGGCACCTACATCTGGCTCTGCACTCAGTCTAGTTGAGCTGGGCACTACAAAAAGCTCCACAGTCAGTATGTCTGAGCTGGGCACTACGAAAATCACAAACCGTATCACAGGCAACCACAAACCATATACATTACACGTTTTCCAGACAACACTCACAAACCCACAAGCTCTCTTAACTACCAGTCAATCTCCCCTCTTCACAAATACACAACAGTCAGCAGGCAACTGAATATGTGACTGTTCTTCCGAAATTAATATGGCCAATAGCTGTGAGACCCGTCTGCCCGTCAACAGATACCCCAAAAAACGGACATGGTCAGGCAATCAGTGCCACACCCCCCCCCCCCGAGACCACGGGAAGACTACAGATTATGACAAATCAGCAGACCTAGCGTTCTCTCGTTAGGAGGTGATCAAATTCCTGGGGTGTCCAGCACGTCATGCCATTCCAGTTGCCGGTTGATCAGGATTTCAGGTGTCCCCATCTATTGGCCCCACGTTGGGTGCCATTAATGTTAGGGTGAACTCTTAACCAGAGATCACTAGTTGCCTACTGCCTGGCCTAATTGGTAATTGGTATAGACCAAGTGCATGCGTAAAGAATTCACATCAGACAGTCAGATGGCACCGTAAAGATGGCACCGAACAGAAAGGGTACAGAGCATGCATCCTCTTGATATAGGCTAGGGGCTTACACAAGTTCAGATATGCGCATTTAGTAGGACAGTACATGGGCTAGCCAGTGGGGACATCTGTGTTGCTGTTGATGGGCAGGTCTGACTTCAGTGGATGAATCTATGGTGATGGTGATGGGAGGGACGTCATCTGGTGGATCCATGCTGATGGTTTGGTCTCTGATGTCATCGGGGGCCATCTTGGCTTCCTCTGAAAACTGACTGGCTTATGTATAGAAAATTCATTTCATTGAACACACTTCTCACAGTGCTCTAGGTCCAGAGGTTAATTAAGTATTTCATCTTATGGCTCTCCTCAACACAGGGTGATCAAGCAAATATGTATGCAGTAGGTCCCTATATATAGTAGATATGATTCCTCTTGTGGGTCCACTACTACACACATATTTCAGTACTAGGTCTGCCTGTACCAGCAATGATTGCTTAACCCCCTGAGCCACTACTGCATGCGCCAACCGTTTATACTGGTACCACCCAAGTGGGGATATCCCAAACTCATCCTGTATTTGTGTAAACGATTCCAGACGTCCCTGGCTAAGAATTTGCCCCATATACCATATACCTTTATGTGCCCATTCCTTAATTTTGCCTATCTTGTATATCTCAGAGCAGTTTTCATTGTCCCACAACGGAGAGAATTCAGTTATTGCTGTAATCCCTCTTATTTGCTTGATCTTCCTCCAGATTCAATTCATTAAGCTAAGTGTGGGGCTCATTTTTCCTACTCTCCCAAATGATACGTCCTCCAGTCCGAACACTAATGGTTTCCGATGCAGAACATGCCCTAACAGTCTGGATGCTGGGTCCACCACCCCTAAATCTGCCCATCCCCTGAAATGTTGACTCTGAGCTGCCAGATAATATATTCCCGGATTTGGTAGTGCTAGCCCCCCCCTCATCTTTCGGTCTCTGTAGCTTCTCGAGTTTAAGTCTGGCTTGTTTGTTCTTCCATATTAGAGCACGGAACATGGAATCAATCTCCTTAAAGTGATTCTGAGGGATCCAAACAGGAGAATTGTGCAACACATAGAACATCTGGGTCATAAGCACCATTTTAATAAGATTAATCCGTCCTATTACTGATAAATAAAGCTTATTCCAAGCAGTTATCTTACTTCGCAGTTGCTTCAGCAAAGGGACTAGATTAATAGTAATGTAGTTCCCAATTGGCATGGATACCTGAATGCCCAGATATCTAAACTGGTCCATAACTCACAGTCTGTTGACCTCATCACCCAGGATCGACCCATCCACTCCTGCGTCCACCTGAAACATTCGATTTGGTCCAATTGATAGTCAGTCCAGAGATCTCCCCTTTCCGCTCGATCACCTGCATGGCACAGCTCAACGATGACCCTGGGTCTTCCAGAAACAATAGAATGTCGTCTGCATAGAGGGCTATCTTATCTTCTAGATGGCCATATACAAATCCCTTTATGTCTCTCTTCTGCCGTATAGTAGCTGCCAGTGGTTCCACTGTCAGAGCAAAAAGGAGAGGCAAGAGCGGACATCCTTGGCGAGTACCCCTTTGTAGATCCAAAGTGTGTGGCAACATTCCATTAATCCTCACTTTAGATACTGGTCTAGTATATAACAGCTGTATCCAGGATATAAAATTAGGGCCAAATCCCATATGTCTTAGCACTCCCCACAGGTATCCCCATTCCAGACTGTGAAATGCTTTATGAGCATCTAACAATGCTGTTACTCTCTGTCCCGGATTGTCAACCGGCAGTTGCATGTTAAGGTATAATCTTCGTATATTTTTTGCCGTGGATCTATTAGGCATAAAACCCGACTGATCCTGGTGGGTTAGGGTAGATATCACTTCTGTTAATTGATTAGAGAGTACTTTGGCCAAAATTTTAACATCCATCGTTAACAGTGAGATGGGCCTGTATGATTCGCAAAGTTTTGGATCCTTATCCTCTTTAGGTATTACTGTTATTATCGCCTCCCTCATAGACTCTGGCAGTGTTTCCCTCTCCCTTGCCTCCTCCAATACACTCAGCAAATTGGGTAAGAGTATTTCTTCCAGAGATTTGTATACATCCATCGGCAGACCATCTATCCCCGGGGATTATTCATTTGCCATGCCATGCAAAG
This sequence comes from Anomaloglossus baeobatrachus, assembly GCF_048569485.1. Lineage (NCBI taxonomy): Eukaryota > Metazoa > Chordata > Amphibia > Anura > Aromobatidae > Anomaloglossus > Anomaloglossus baeobatrachus. The sequence continues at coordinate 229,780,150 of NC_134355.1, forward strand.
CTCTCTCTATCTCCTCAATTATGATAGGGCCCTCTAAACTGTGTTTCTCTGTCTCTGTCATTTTGGGTAATGTCATTGTACCTAAGAAAGCCTCTAGGTCGCTCTGTCTCGTCTCCCCTCTAGTGGAATATAATTCCTCATAAAAGGCTGCAAACATGTCCAGAATATTTACCCCCTCCGTAACCAAATCTCCCATTGTGGTGCGAATGCAATGCACAAAGGATGATTGTCTCTGGGCTGCCGTCACCACCAACAACCGATGTCCCACCTTTTCTCTTTTTGAAAAGCATGCTTCCTAGCTACTTTCTCCAATAGCACCTTATTAACTTCTTCCTGCGCTGCTTTTAGCTTCTGCTTATTCTCTGGTGTGGGTTGTGTTACCATCTCTGCTTCTGCTCCCTTCAAGGCCTCTAAACAATCAATTTCCCCCTGTCTACTACAAGATTTACACCGGCAAACGTCTCTAAATAAAAGGCCTCTCAGGTATGCCTTCATGGCATCCCAAACTACCAATGGATCCGCACTACCTCTATTAAGGTGTGAAGGACAAGGAAGAAGAAACCGACCAAACGTCCAATTGATGTGAAAACAGATTTTTTTATTATTGATCAGTGCAAAGGTGGACATACAGATAAAAGTTATTTTAAAAGAAGCACAACAACCAGGAAAGACCAGCAGTGTGACAATTGCCCATATAGATCCCCAGACTAATACAGGCACCATATGTATAATGGCAATCAGCAAAAAATGGATATTAATGGGTTAAATGGGATAGAAAAATGTGATCAAAGACACATAGTTAAGTTATTTAAGGAATTATTCCCATGAATCAAAAACGCTGCTGACTGCTCATTGTTAGGCATGTATTAACTGCATAACAGCCAAACATACAGAAATGGCAATCGATGAAACGCCACATCAAAAGCAACCTTTTCAAGGATGATATCCAATTGCCTAAGTGAAAATTATACTGGTGCCGGTACAGTCACATATAGGGCCACGTGGGAAGATAAGCCCGATCCGTTGCATAACCCACATAGACAAATTCATCACAAGACATGAATGTTACCAGATATAAGCCAATACTATATAGCAAGACAATGCTTACACTTACCACGTGTGTGTCAAGGATTACAACCAGCCGGAATTTCCGCCTACCCGACGGCCGTTTCGGCAACCGCCTTCGTCAGGGACAACCGCCTTCGTCACCCCCCTGATGAAGGCGGTTGCCGAAACGGCCGTCGGGTAGGTGGAAATTCCGGCTGGTTGTAATCCTTGACACACACGTGGTAAGTGTAAGCATTGTCTTGCTATATAGTATTGGCTTATATCTGGTAACATTCACGTCTTGTGATGAATTTGTCTATGTGGTTTATGCAACGGATCGTGCTTATCTTCCCACGTGGCCCTATATGTGACTGTACCGGCACCAGTATAATTTTCACTTAGGCAATTGGATATCATCCTTGAAAAGGTTGCTTTTGATGTGGCGTTTCATCGATTGCCATTTCTGTATGTTTGGCTGTTATGCAGTTAATACATGCCTAACAATGAGCAGTCAGCAGCGTTTTTGATTCATGGGAATAATTCCTTAAATAACTTAACTATGTGTCTTTGATCACATTTTTCTATCCCATTTAACCCATTAATATCCATTTTTTTGCTGATTGCCATTATACATATGGTGCCTGTATTAGTCTGGGGATCTATATGGGCAATTGTCACACTGCTGGTCTTTCCTGGTTGTTGTGCTTCTTTTAAAATAACTTTTATCTGTATGTCCACCTTTGCACTGATCAATAATAAAAAATCTGTTTTCACATCAATTGGACGTTTGGTCGGTTTCTTCTTCCTTCACGCTGCTCTTTGCGACTTGCCCAGTATTAATATGTAGTCATGGTTGCTGTCATTTATAAACTTAGACGTTTCATATAATTGATCATTTGGCCGACATGCAACCCTTGGTCCTGTGTATTTTCTCTGTTTGTAACTTACCTCTATTAAGGGTAAAATATTCCAGAATCTCACTGGCTATACCATCCATGTCAATACTTTTTACAAAAACCGGATGTAGCTTCCATTCTCTTGTTAGCCTCTTCCCTACTCCTCGTTTTTTAATAGATACCAGTATTGGACTATGATCCGATATTACTCTAGCCAAATATTCAACATTTGAAATTCCCGAGTCCATCAGCTCATTTCCCAAGGCCATGTCTATACGGGATAGCGTACCATGGGTTGCTGAGTGACAGGAAAAACAGGCCACCCCTAAATTCCTTATCCTCCAAACGACTACTAACCCCAATTTTTGAATAAAGATACCAAATGCTGTCGCTCCGTCCCTCCTCGCCTCCCGTGAGTTTCTGCTCTATTCCCAATATGCATTTATGACATTATTAAAGTCACCGACCAACAAGAATGGCAAATTCCCCCATTTAGCTGAACGCTCTCTCACCTCTCTAATTTTGACACTAGTGTAAGGCGGTGGAACATATATAGCAGTAATGCATAATAATTGTCCATACAACTTACAGATCACCATGACATATTGTCCCTCTGTGTCTATCCATGTCTCCACTTCTTCATATAGGGCGGATCTATAGACCAACACAGAGACCACTCTAGCATAAGTAGAAAAAGTAGAGTGATACGCCTTTTGCACCCATCGCTTGTTCAGTACATTTGTCGTTTCGCTCGTCAAATGCGTCTCCAATAAACACATTATTGATAGTCTCTGGTCTAGCATATATTTTATCATTGCGTCTCTTCTACCTCTATCTGACAGTCCCCTTACATTCCAACATAATATTTTAATCTCCTCTCCCATGTTGAACATTATTGGTTATCTTTAAACAAACATCCTGTCCCTCTGTACGCTGAGTCTTTCTCTTCCCTAACCCACCCCTTAGAACTACCCCAACAAAACTCCTCCACCTCTGATTTACATCTTTAACTGCCTTATAGGGAATGAGGTCTGTCTCCCCCAGACCGGTCAACCTCCTTCCTCCTTTTCTCTCATACCAAACCTGTCTCATCCCAGTGAGCAGAACCCCCTAACTCACCTCCCGCCTTCACCATATTCGTTTTCATTTGCATATATTATATAATGTAAACTGCTAACATATGAATTTTTGAAAACGTAAGCATTTATCAGTTGCCGCCGCACGGCCAGAAGAAAAAAAAAATTATTATCCTCCTCCTGTCATTGTCCAGCTTAGTGTTAGGAAACTTCTCTCTGCCCCATCTAACACTCAGGAACAAGAGCAAGAGATCAACAATAATAACCTGGAAGAGAAAAGGAAAAAAAAAAAAGAGTACCGTCACTGCCATAAAAATGGGCTTATGAAGTCTCCTTCTCCTCTAGCATATGCAATGCTTATGAGTAGCCAGTCCTGTAGTCCAGGAAAATCATGAAATTGCAGTGTCACTCTTAGCCAGTTTCTATCCTTCTCCTGTTGTTTGCAGCCTCCTTGCATTGATGTCTATCCATTTCATGGCCTCCTCTGGATCAAGAAAAAAGTGCACCTTCTCCAGTGCTGCTACTCGAAGTTTTGCTGGGAACATCATGGAATATTTAACCCCCCGCTCACGGAGTCGTCTCTTTACCCCTGTAAATTGCATTCTTTGCTTCTGGGTGGCCATCAATTGTCAGGTTCTCCAGATTCCGCGCCTTGCGTAGAATAATATCCCGGTCCCTGTAGTTAAGCAGTTTCATCAGCATCATACGGGGCCCCTTGCCAGGTGGTTGCGGTTGAATTGGGACTCTGTGTTCCCTCTCAATTGCATATAACTTGGTCAGATTATCAGCACCCATGTTTTCTTTAAGCCACATTTCTATAAATTCAGTAGGATTTCTTCCCTCTACTTTTTCCGGGATTCCCACCAGTCTTGTATTGTTCCTCCTGGAACGGTTCTCCAAGTCATCCGTTTTTGCGGACAACTCAGATATCTGCTGCTGTAACTTTTTCTCTGCTTTTTGCAGTGTAACTATATGATCCTCAGCTGCCCCCACTCTTTCCTCCACAGCACTGGTTCTCATATCAGTTTTCTTCTGATCTTTTTTGAGAGTAGCTATATCTCCCTGTATTTCCAGCACCTGCTGGGTTAATGTTGTGAGGGCCTGTTTGCAGAAGGAGACCACCTAAATCACATCCTTAATAGTGGGGTTCTCCTGTATTTCCTCTGCTGCCTGCTGCTCTCCTGAATCCTCCTTCTGTTTGTCTTCTCCTGGTTTTCCCTCTATTCCTTCAGCCTCCTCCAAATCTTCCTCCTCCTCCCCGTTCTCCTCCACCATCTTACTGGGCTCCTCCAGAGGTTCCTCTGATTGTCTTGCAAACTGTGCCAGCTTTGCAGCTGCTTCCATGCGACGCCGGAAGGCTGTGTTTTACTTTCTCCGCCTCCTCTCTGACCTCGGTGCAATTTTGTGACCCAGGCCCTCTCCCTGCTCCCACTTCCCTCTGTCGCCGCCTGGACATGCTGCCGGTTCAGGAGCTGAGACTTCTCCTGCTGGATGCCGGTACCCTCCCCTGCACTCCGGTGTCACTATGTGTCAGGGCCAGGCGGTCGGGCAGACCCAGGAGGTGGATCCACTGGGCCGAACTCTAAGATGGTGGTAAGGAGTCCGGTAGCTGAAGCACTATGGGCAGCAGAACAGTCCGTGCAAGTGAGTGTAACGGAGAAGTCCCTGGGACCACGGAGTCACAGATGGTAGTCCGGGTGACGTAGCTCAGGTTCGGAAGCCGAGATGATGTCAGGCGGGGTCCGGAACCTTTGGAGCGAGATGACGGGTCACCGCAGGGATCCGAGATGGTACGGACTGTCAGATGGCAGACGGACAGCGTGCGGGGTTCGGGATTCAGCAGGACCGGATGGCGAGGCAGGATCAGCTCTAGAAGAGAGATACGTGAGTATGGCAAGAAGACACAAGGAGACCTGACTCCTAGCTTGGAAAACACGAAGATCAGGCCCCGCCCCCTTGGACAATAACCCCTTATATACCCTGTACCTGTTTAGCCTCATTTCCTGTTAATGGACGCTGGCCCTTTAAGAAAGGGTCAGTGACCGCGCGCGCGCCCTAATGCGCATGCGCGCAGCCCGGGTGCCAGAAGCCAGGGAAGGAAGCTGAGAGGAGGACGCAGGGGAGCCGGCCAGGGCCTGGGAAGCCGTCGGGCGCCGGGATCGGAGACCAGGGAACCTGGGAAGGACGGGCACCGGAGGCTGGAGAGCGGGGAGCGTGGCAGGTGAGCCGGGGAGCGGGGCTGAGGACCCGGGGAGCGAAGCAGAGGACCCGGGGAGCGTGACAGTACCCCCCCCCACGCCCCCCTCCCCGCAACCGGGACATGAAGGCACGGATCAGAGGAGTGCCCACGTTCTCCCTGGGCTCCCAGGACCTATCCTCAGGACCATACCCCTCCCAGTCCACCAGGAAGAACTGTCGGCCTCGAACAGTCTTCATGGCCACGATATCCCTTACCGCATAGATGTCGTCCTCAGCAATAGGAGGAGGAGCCGGACTGGCAGCAGCGGAGAAGGGACCAAGGAAAACCGGCTTGAGCAGAGAGACGTGGAAGGAGTTGGGTATCCTCATCGTGGCCGGAAGCCTCAGTTTGTAGGAGACCTCATTGATCTTGCTGAGGACCTTAAACGGCCCGATGTAGCGAGGACCCAGCTTGTAGGAAGGTATCTTCAATCGGATGTACTGGGAAGCAAGCCAGACCAGGTCACCAGGAGAGAAACACGGAGGGTCCAGACGCCTCTTGTCAGCGTGTTTCTTCATCCGCTGGGAAGCGCGCCCAAGGGACGCCTTGACAGAGTCCCAAATGGTTGCGAAGTCACGGGCTACAGTATCAGCAGCAGGGACATCCGAAGAAGGGGATATAGGCAACGGGACGGAGGGCTGAAGTCCGTAAACGACATGGAAGGGAGATTTGGAGGACGACTCACTGATGTGGTGGTTATGGGAGAATTCAGCCCAAGGCAGAAGCGTGGACCAGTCGTCGTGATGGGCGTTGACATAGTGACGTAAAAAAGAGGTCAAGATTTGATTGACCCTCTCCACTTGGCCATTAGACTGAGGATGGTAAGCAGAAGAAAAGTCCAGAGTCACTCCCAGATGTTTGCAGAGCGCCCTCCAGAAGCGGGAGGTGAACTGAGTTCCTCTGTCGGACACGATGTGGGATGGAAAGCCATGCAAGCGGAAGATGTGATGTATATAGGCTTCCGCGAGTTCCTGAGCAGAGGGCAGTCCGGCCATAGGGACGAAGTGAGCCATTTTGGAGAACCGATCCACCACGACCCATATGACTGTGTGCCCGGAGGATAATGGCAAGTCCGTAATAAAGTCCATCGCTATGTGTTGCCACGGAACTGAGGGTATCGGCAGAGGCAGAAGACGGCCATAGGGCAGGTGTTTGGGCGTCTTGTTCCTGGCACAAGAGGAGCAGGCAGAGACAAAAGCAGCGACGTCCGTGCGAAGGGATGGCCACCAGTAATGGTGTACAATCGCACCCCATGTTCTCTTCTGGCCTGCATGACCGGCTGTCTTTGAGGCATGACCCCAGTGTAACACTTTTTGCCTGTCGGTCTCAGAGACATAGGTCTTCCCGGGCGGTATCTGGGCCAGGGTGACAGGAGCCACCGGAATAATCTTGCTAGGAGAGATGATAGGTTGGGTAGTCTCTTCCTCCTGCTCCATGGGCATGAGAGACCTAGACAAGGCATCAGCGCGTACATTCTTGTCCGCGGGTCGGAAATGGAGCTGGAAATCAAACCTGGCAAAGAATAAGGACCACCTGGCTTGCCGTGGGTTCAGTCGCTGAGCGGACCGAAGGTATTCCAGGTTCTTGTGGTCCGTGTAGATAATCACGGGGTACACTGCTCCTTCCAGGAGGTAGCGCCACTCCTCCAGAGCCAGTTTGACCGCCAATAGTTCTCGGTCACCGATGGTGTAATTACGTTCAGGCGCAGAGAAGCTCTTGGAGAAGAAACCGCAAGTCACCATCTTCCCGGAGGAGGACTTCTGCATGAGCACTGCTCCGGCTCCTGAGGAGGAGGCATCCACCTCCAAGGTGAACTGGCGGTTTAACTCCGGACGGTGGAGCACAGGGGAGGAGGCAAATGCCCGCTTCAGAGAGCAAAACGCGGCGTCGGCCGCAGGTGACCAGTCCTTTGGATTAGCCTCCTTTTTGGTCAAAGCGGAGAGAGGAGCAGTCAGGGCAGAGAAGTGAGGGATAAACTGGCGGTAGTAGTTGGCGAATCCCAGGAACCGTTGGATTGCCTTCAGTCCAGAAGGGGGAGGCCAGTTGAGAATGGAGGAGACCTTCTTTGGATCCATCTGCAGCCCAGTACCCGAGATGATGTATCCCAGGAAAGGGAGAGAAGACTGCTCAAAGACACACTTCCCATATTTGGCGTAGAGACGATTCTCTCTCAGTCTTTGTAGAACCAGCTGTACGTTCTCTCTGTGGGTCTGGAGGTCCGGAGAGAAGACAAGGATGTCATCCAGATAAACTACTACACAGATGTAGAGGAGGTCCCGGAAAATGTCGTTCACCAATTCTTGGAATACGGCAGGAGCGTTACACAGACCGAAGGGCATCACGCAGTATTCATAGTGCCCATCGCGAGTATTAAACGCGGTCTTCCATTCGTCCCCAGAGCGGATACGAACTAGGTTGTAGGCACCCCGAAGATCCAGTTTGGTGAACACACGGGCTCCTCTGAGCCGGTCGAACAATTCGGGGATGAGCGGCAGGGGGTACTTGTTTTTTATGGTGATCTGATTCAAACCCCGGTAGTCAATGCATGGGCGTAGGTCACCCTCTTTCTTCTTAACGAAGAAGAAGCCTGCTCCCGCAGGAGAGGAGGATCTCCGGATGAATCCCCTTGCCAGGCTTTCTGTGATGTAGGTAGACATGGCCCTGGTTTCGGCTGGAGACAACGGATATATCCGTCCTCGAGGTGGTGTTGTTCCTGGGAGCAGGTCGATGGCGCAATCGTAGGGACGGTGTGGCGGAAGTACCTCAGACTCCTTCTTGTCAAAAACGTCTGCGAAGGACCAATAGGCCGAGGGCAGTTCCGGTAGGTTCTCTGGAACCGGAGGTCGTCGGATGGGTTGTATGGACTTCAGACACTTCTCATGACAGGCAGAGCCCCATCGGGTGATTTCGCCAGTACCCCAGCTGACTGATGGTTCGTGTGTCCGCAACCAGGGAAGTCCCAGCAGGATTTGATGGGACATGTGTGGAAGGACGTAGAGGGCGATGTTCTCGGTGTGCAGGGCACCGATACGCAGTTCGACCGGCCTGGTGACCCAGGAGATGGTATCAGAGAGGGGTCTCCCATCCACAGAGGCAATCACTAGGGGCTTATCGAGTAGAGTAACAGGCAGCTGGTACTTGTCCACCGTGGCTTGCTGGATGAAATTGCCTGCTGCTCCAGAGTCGAGGTATGCCTCAGCCGTGAAGCGCGTCTCTCCCGTTGACACTTGCACAGTCCACATAACCGGGTCTGAGAGAGTCCCAGCACCTAGGGTGGCCTCTCCTACCAACCCTAGGCTTTGGAGTTTCCCGGCCTCTCTGGACAGGAGCGTAGCAGGTGTGTGCCCTCTCCGCAGTAAAAGCAGAGACCCTTGGCGAGCCGCTCTGCTCGACGTTGTTCAGACTGCCGTACTCGGTCAATCTGCATGGGCTCGTGGACGGGAATCCCAGCTGTTGATGACTGAGGTACGGAGGGCTTCTGTGGAGGAGAGGAATGCCGTACCGGACGTCTCTCACGAGACAGCTCTTTGGAGCGCTCCTGAAAACGAATGTCCACTCGAGTTGCTAGGGCAATCAGGGCATCTAGGGTGGAGGGCACGTCACGACCCGCCAACTCATCTTTGATGCGACTCGAGAGTCCTTCCCAGAAGGCGGCTGTTAGGGCCTCATTATTCCACCCGAGTTCTGAAGCCAAAGTGCGGAAACGGATGGCGTATTGGCCCACCGTCAGTGTTCCTTGACGTAAGCGGAGAAGGGATGAAGCGGACGCAGAGGCGCGTCCCGGCTCGTCAAAGGTGCTGCGAAAGGCCTGCAGGAACTCTTGAAGATCCTTGGTCATAGGGTCCTCCTTCTCCCACAAGGGGTTCATCCACGCCAGTGCCTCGCCCTCTAGGTGAGACATTATGAAGGCGACCTTGGCTTGGTCGGAGGCAAACAAATGTGGCAGCTGCGTGAAATGAAGGGAACATTGGTTTATGAAGCCCCTGCAGGTCTTGGGATCTCCGGCATAACGAGGTGGTGAAGCCAAACGGAGTCGGGAAGCATCCGCAGAGGCTGCCATGGGTGCGGGAGCCGTGGATTGACTAGTGGAGGCCCGGGATGCTGAAGGCGTAACTGCCGCTTGTAACGTGTACAGGCGGGTGTCCACGGAAGTCATAAAGTTCAGCATGCGGGTCTGGACTTCACGCTGGCGTTGGAGTTCCTCTTGCAAGGCCGCTAGTGCTGCAGCGGGATCCATGGCCTGATCTTACTGTCAGGGCCAGGCGGTCGGGCAGACCCAGGAGGTGGATCCACTGGGCCGAACTCTAAGATGGTGGTAAGGAGTCCGGTAGCTGAAGCACTATGGGCAGCAGAACAGTCCGTGCAAGTGAGTGTAACGGAGAAGTCCCTGGGACCACGGAGTCACAGATGGTAGTCCGGGTGACGTAGCTCAGGTTCGGAAGCCGAGATGATGTCAGGCGGGGTCCGGAACCTTTGGAGCGAGATGACGGGTCACCGCAGGGATCCGAGATGGTACGGACTGTCAGATGGCAGACGGACAGCGTGCGGGGTTCGGGATTCAGCAGGACCGGATGGCGAGGCAGGATCAGCTCTAGAAGAGATATACGTGAGTATGGCAAGAAGACACAAGGAGACCTGACTCCTAGCTTGGAAAACACGAAGATCAGGCCCCGCCCCCTTGGACAATAACCCCTTATATACCCTGTACCTGTTTAGCCTCATTTCCTGTTAATGGACGCTGGCACTTTAAGAAAGGGTCAGTGACCGCGCGCGCGCCCTAATGCGCATGCGCGCAGCCCGGGTGCCAGAAGCCAGGGAAGGAAGCTGAGAGGAGGACGCAGGGGAGCCGGCCAGGGCCTGGGAAGCCGTCGGGCGCCGGGATCGGAGACCAGGGAACCTGGGAAGGACGGGCACCGGAGGCTGGAGAGCGGGGAGCGTGGCAGGTGAGCCGGGGAGCGGGGCTGAGGACCCGGGGAGCGGAGCAGAGGACCCGGGGAGGGGAGCCGAGGACCCGGGGAGCGTGACACTATGATCGTCTGCCGTGCGGCGGCTCCAGCGGTATCATGGTGAATCAGCAGGAGAGTGTCTCCCTTTGTGTGCTCACATCCCGGTCCAGGCTCCGCCCCTCATTTTTAATACTTTTTAAATGTCTTTTCCTTTCCCCCCTTTTTTCCCTCTTAAAAAAAGATCTTTAATTCTATTCCAATAGATTAATTGGAACACGTGTTCAAGGGGTTGGATCAGTTTGTGCAGCTATATCTCTCAGCACTTTTTTCTAACAACCTATGGACCATGATGAAGATGACCTGAGTTGCAGAAACGCGTAGTCCATACGTGTATACTATGCCTCCACCTCTGTCACTCATAATATTTTTTATTGCCTTGCGATGAACTGACTCAAACTTTTTATATGAATTAAAAATGAAAGTTATATTTTATTCGGAATTGGATTACCGCTGGATCTCATTACTTTTTTTTTACAATTCATCGGGTGTTGCTTCCACCTGCTCCTTGAAGAACTCCCTGGATTAAGTGTCCAAACATGTTGAAGGAAAGGTAAGCTGGCTTTTTTTGCAATTTTACAATTGTTATTTATTATCACCTTATTCTTGCCTTTTGCACATAAGCCAATAAAACACTTAAAAGATTTTTTCATTTGGGATTTTATTTAAAGACAGTCTGTCAGCAGAATTTCCCCCCCCAAAACTTTTTCTATGTGCGTGTAGCATTTTTTAGAGATACCTTCATATGGTCAGTCCCTTTTTCCCTTATTTAGAAAGCAGCATTTCAATTGATATATACAGTGCCTTGTGAAAGTATTCGGCCCCCTTGAATAACCTTATCCCATATTTCAGGCTTCAAATATAAAGATAAAAATTTAAATGTTATGGTGAAGAATCAACAAGTGGGACACAATTATGAAGTTTAACGAAATGCATTGCTTATTTTAAACTTTTTTAAAAATTAAATAACTGAAAAGTGGGGCCTGCAATATTATTCGACCCCTTTACTTTCAGTGCAGCAAACTCACTCCACAAGTTCATTGAGGATCTCTGAATGATGCAATATTGTCCTAAATGACTGATGATGATAAATATAAGCCACCTGTGTGTAATCAAGTCTCCGTATAAATACATCTGCTCTGTGATAGTCTCAGTGTTCTGTTTAAAGCGCAGTTAGCATCATGAAGACCAAGAAACACAACAGGCAGGTCCGTGATACTGTTGTGGAGAAGTTTAAAGCCTGATTTGGTTACAAAAAGTTTTCCAAACTTTAAAAATCCAATGGAGCACTGTGCAAGCAATCATATTGAAATGGAAGGAGTATCATACCACTACAAATCTACCAAGACCCGGCCGTTCATCCAAACTTTCATCTCAAACAAGAAGAAGATTGATCAGAGATGCAGGCAAGAGGTCCATGATCACTCTGGATGAACTGCAGAGATCTACAGCTGAGGTGGGAGAGTCTGTCCATAGGAAAACAATCAGTCGCACACTGCACAAATCTGTCCTTTATGGAACAGTGGCAAGGAGAAAGCTATTTCTCAAAGATATCCATAAAAAATGTCATTTAAAGTTTGCTACAAGCCCCCTGGGAAACACACCAAACATGTGGAAGAAGGTGCTCTGGTCAGATGAAACCAAAATCGAACTATTTGGGCACAATGCCAAACAATATGTTTGGCGTAAAAGCAACACAGCTCATCACCCTGAACACACCATCCCCACTGTCAAACATGGTAGTGGCAGCATCATGATTTGGGCCTGCTTTTCTTCAGCAGGGACTGGGAAGATTGTTAAAATTGATGGGAAGATGGATGGAGCCAAATACAGGACCGTTCTCGAAGAAAACCTGTTGGAGTCTTACAAAAGACCTGAGACTGGGACGTAGATTTGTCTTCCAACAATACAATGATCCCAAACATAAAGCAAAATCTACAATGGAATGGTTCACAAATAAACGTATCCAGGTGTTAGAATGGCCAAGTCAAAATCCAGACCTGAATACAACCTCATTCCGCTCGAGCTATTTGCAAACAAAGAACAGGCAAGAAATTCAGTCTCTCGATGTGCAAAACTGATAGAGACATACCCCAAGCGACTTGCAGCTGTAATCGCAGCAAAAGGTGGTGCTACAAAGTATTAACTTAAAGGGGACTAATAATATTGCACGCCCCACTTTTCACTGACAGCAGCTATGCTGTGTTTCCTTCAGGTAAAGGATTTGTAAGTCAATCAGGTGGAGGTGGTACTGAGTGGGGAATAGAGCTGGAGTGACACATCCACTCTCTCATTTGCATATGTTCTTCAGCAATGGAGGAATGTACTGAACATGTAAAAGTATTGCTGGACTTGTCTTTGAAAAAGCTACATGCACATATGCAGTTTGGGGTGTGAAATCCTCCTGACAGATTAATTTAAGCTTCAATAATACTGACATAGATTTGGTCATAAAATGTACATTAATTTCTACAAATTGTATTCAGGCATGGTGTCTCAATTAATTTTTTTTAAAGCATGTTTTTTTCATCTTAAAAAAAAAACAACAAAAAACAACGACCCACAAAGGACTGAAAATGTACTTCAAATCTCAATACTGCAAAGACAGTTCTCCATAGAAGCATTTCTTGTAGCAGTTTCTTTGAAGAAGTATTTTTATTTTTAAATTAATTTTTTTAAATGAAACTTGGCCACAATTATAAAACTGCATATATTAACAGTACCAGTCCAGCTCCTCTAACTGTTCTCTGTGGAACATTAGAGCATTTCAAAGATAAACATACCTGGCTGCAGTCTGATTGATGCTGCCCGTGGTATTTGTAGTATGAGTCAACTGCCAGGTTCCCTTTAAATATGTCAGGCAAACCTTATATTCATGTAGGAACCAACTGACCATTTACTGTGTATGAGAGTCGCCAGATTCTCCCATGACTACTAATGGAAAGGAGTGATAAGTCACTGCTGACAATGTCTGGCATTAGCCATATTCAACAATAGGGGAGGCAGCTCTAAAAGTGATTAGGGCAGCATAAACTATAAATACAGCCCTGCCTCTCATTGATCCATTCCTGATTTGGGTTATAAATACTGATGAAAAATATTGACCAAATACTGAATGTGTGAATGTAGCTAAAAAGTGAGATTTTTTTTTTTTTTAAGTATGAAAAAAATAAAAAATACAAAAGTTCTAATCCTCTCCATTTTGCCCCATTAAAAATAAAACAATTAAAAAGAATACACATATTTGGTATCGCTGCATTTGTAAAAGTCCAATCTATGAAAATATAAAAAAAAATAATGGTAAACAGCATAATTAGAAAAAAAAATCAAAACACCAGAATTACATTTTTTGGGCTGCTACAATAAATTGCAATAAAGCGATCAAACCATCACATCTACCCCAAAATGATATCATTAAAATGTCTGCTCAGGGTGCAAAAAACAAGTCCTCAGGGAGCCCAATAACCTGAAAATTAAAAATGTTACAGGTCACGGAAAATCGCAACACAAGCAAAAAAAATTCTTACACTTTTCTTGTTTTTTTTTGCACCGCTTAAAAGAACAACTACAGTATACACGTTTGGTATCTGCTTACTCTTACTGACCTGGAGAATTATATTTTTGCATACTTTTTTTTGCAATTTCAACACATTTTTTTCTCATTTTACAGTGCATCACATGATAAATTAAACATCATTCAAAAGTACAACTTGTCCTGCAAAAAACAAGCCCTCATATGGCTATGAGGACGGAAAAGTAAAAATGTTATTGCTCTTGTATGGAGAGGACAAAGAGATGCATCTGTAACATACATTTTTTATATGTGTAGTAAGAAGTGTTTGTCTGTAGCATCCACATTTATAAATACCGTCACTGTGAACAAGAGTTTGTTGCCAATCACTAAAAGAATTAGCAAAATTATGCTCATTCATCGGTGATTGGATCATTTATGCTGAAACAAAAATCATTGTTCTCGGGAGCACAATGCCCTACGTAAATATGAGATGCACTCCCGATAGCATGATATTTATGGGGACGGGATGATCGATCTTCATCATCCTCTATAATGAGGCTGGAAATCAACAGCCGAAGGATTTGAATATAGCTGATTGACGATTGTTCAATGCTCTGAAATCAGCTTTTATACACTGGAGGTTAAATTAGAGAACAACACACAATTTCCTAAATGTTAAGGTCATTCTGTAGTCCTATCATGAGTAAACTAACAGTATTTTAAGTATTTAATAAATTGAATTTTTTCCAAAGCACACAATAAAAATGTAAATAAGATAACTGAAAAAGAACACTGATCAAAATTAGAGAACACTTTCATATACCTGCAAGTTATTGGTGTTAATCTGGCACCTGGTGCTAATTTCCTTAATTATCTGGCAAACCCTATTTAACTGGTAGCCTAACTTTCCAGTTTGCACTGATATTGCAAAAATGGTGTGCCATTCCAAAGGGACTGAAACCCTCCAGCAACAGGTTGTCCAGATGAAGATCAAAGGGGTGACTCTATCAGCCATAGCTGATGCTGTGGATGAGAGAGCGCAATAGGGTCTTACCCGGTAGGGAAATGAGATACAAAAGGATCACGGTACACTCACCTTCTCAGGTTGTGAGAGTTACAACCCGTATGTCACACACTATTGTTCCTTTGATGTCCTGAGGAAGGAGACAGATTTCTCTGAAAAGCGTAGACTGTATGAACAATAAAGGAATTGTAGGTATTGTTCCTTTGATGTCCTGAGGAAGGAAACAGATGTCTCTGAAACGCCTAGACCTGTATAAACAATAAAGAAGTTGCATTAATATACCATTGAGTATAAGCGCGGTATATACCTGATTTCTATCTACGTCCTACTACCTATCAGCCATCGCAAAAGAGGTTGGTCATTTCAAGTCTGTGATTTTGAGAATATTGCATCTTTATAACATCACAAACTTTTTCAAGTCCCCTAAGAAGACTGGTCACCCTCAAACAGCACATGCAAGAGAGGACAGGATAATGCGAGGATAGGACAAATCTACGGGCCCGGATGGCATACACCCCAGAGTACTACAGGAATTGAGTTCTGTGATAGATAGACCATTATTTTTAATCTTCTCAGATTCCTTAATAACAGGGTCGGTACCGCAGGACTGGCGCATAGCAAATGTGGTGCCAATATTCAAAAAGGGGACAAAAACTGAGCCGGGAAATTATAGGCCGGTAAGTTTAACCTCTACGGTTGGTAAAATCCTTGAGGGTTTCTTGAGAGATGCTATACTGGAGTATCTCAAGAAAAATAACCTTATGACAGAGTATCAACATGGGTTTATGAGGGATCGATCCTGTCAAACTAATTTGATCGGCTTCTATGAAGAGGTAAGTTCAAGTCTGGACCAGGGAAATGCAGTGGATGTTGTGTATATGGACTTTTCAAAAGCTTTTGATACGGTGCCACACAAAAGTTTGGTACATAAAATGAGAATAATGGGGATAGGGGAAAATATGTGTAACTGGGTTAAAAACTGGCTCAGTGATAGGAAACAAAGGGTGGTTATTAATGGTACGTACTCGGACTGGGTCTCAGTTCATAGTGGGGTACCACAGGGGTCAGTATTGGGCCCGCTTCTTTTCAACATATTTATAAATGACCTTGTTGGGGGCATGCGGAGTAGAATTTCAATATTTGCAGATGATACTAAACTCGGCAGGGTAATCAATACAGAGGAGGATAATTTTATATTACAGGGAGATTTATGTAAATTGGAAGATTGGGCTGAGAAGTGGCAATTGAAGTTTAATGTAGATAAATGTAAGGTCATGCACTTGGGTAGAGGAAATAACATTTATGATTATGTACTTAATTGTAGAACACTGGGTAAAACAGACACAGAAAAAGACTTGGGTGTATGGGTGGATGGTAAACTTCACTTTAGTGGACAGTGTCAGGCAGCTGCTGCCAGGGCTAATAAAATAATGGGATGTATTAAAAGACGTATAAGTGTTCATGAAAAAAATATAGTTCTACCTCTGTACAAGTCCCTAGTGCGACCGCACTTAGAATACTGTGTACAATTCTGGTCACCGATATATAAGAAGGACATAGCTGAACTGGAGAGGGTGCAGAGAAGAGCGACCAAGATTATTAGAGGAATGGGTGGGCTGCAATACCAAGACAGGTTATTAAACTTGGGGTTATTTAGTTTGGAAAAATGAAGGCTTAGGGGGGATCTAATCTCAATGTATAAATATATGAGGGGACAGTACAGAGACCTTTCCAAAGATCTTTTTACACCTAGGCCTGCGACTGGAACACGGGGGCATCCGCTACGTCTTGAGGAAAGAAGGTTTAATCATAATCACAGACGAGGATTCTTTACTGTACGAGCAGTGAGACTATGGAACTCTCTGCCGCATGATGTTGTAATGAGTGATTCACTACTAACATTTAAGCAGAGCCTGGATGCCTTTCTTGAAAAATTTAATATTACCAGTTATGTATATTAGATTTTATGACAGGGTATTGATCCAGGGAACTAGTCTGATTGCCGGATGTGGAGTCAGGAAGGAAATTTTTTCCCCATTGGAACTTGTTTGCCACATTGGGTTTTTTTTTGCCTTCCTCTGGATCAACATGTTAGGCTACAGGTTGAACTAGATGGACTTAGAGTCTCCCTTCAACCTTAAAAACTATGATACTATGATACTATGCAGAGAATCTCTATTGGGTAATTGTTTCAACAATGCAGTTGGAATTGCTCACCAGTTCAGCACTGAACAGGGTAAGGATCTGTCTTGCCATACAGTGTCACGATATTTATGTTCAATCTATTTTAATAGGTATATTTTAAGAATTACAATAATCACCATGAGCGTATATTGAAAACATTTACAAATTTTCAACACAGAAATGTAACGAACTGTTAAGTTATGTCCTTTTGTGTCCTAAGACACAAATCCCTCCGTCCATTCCGAACCTCACAAAATAATCCCCGTGACCTTATTTAGATGAGTTCATTCAAAGTTAGGAATGTAGCCGGGAATAACTACATTTGGTCGTCTTGGGTCACTAGGACATAATATCTTATGAAATATTATACTATTCGTAACTTCCAGAGAGGTTAATGACTTCACGAAGACAAGAGATAAGAATGAGTAAAGAGCAGCGTGAAATATACAGAAGAGAGAAAAGAGAGAACAAAGTAAAGGGGGTAAAAGGGGGGGGGAGGAGGGGGGAGGGAAGGAAGTCGTTCCGGGAACATGTGGACATGGGACAGGCCGAAGCCCCTTCTTTTTTTCCATATATCCCAGTACGGGCAAGTGTCACTTTGCCACAATACTTCAGGGTCCATTAAAATAGCTTGTGGAAATCAGTGGATTCATGGAAAAACATCCACTCACTCCAGGTTGTACAGAACTTATTTCCATATCCAGAGAGGTCAGCCGACATTTCCTCCATTCTGTAGATATCGGTCATTTCCGAATACCATTCTGTGATCGGTGGAGTTGTGGTCGTTTTCCAATGTCTTGGAATTACCGAGTGGGCGGCTGTTATGCAGAATCTCAGAATGTCTTTTTTGTGGTATGATATTGAATGTGGCAAAATGGAGAGTAGGGCAATTTTAGGAGAACTCACCACCTGCTTCCCAGTTATGAGGCGGTAATTGTCAAATACCTTCGTCCAAAAGGGTTTTATCCGCTGGCACTCCCACCAGATATGTATCATGGTCCCCGTCTCTTTGTTACATCTCCAACACATCTGGGACACCTGTGGGAAGATTGCGTGGAGCTTCGATGGGTATTGATACCATCGTGTTAATATTTTATAATTTTTCTCCTGAGCAGAGCATGCGAGTGACATTTTGTGGCTGAATAGGAAACCTTTCGCCCACTTCTCCTGTGAGATGGTCTCCCCCAGGTCCCGTTCCCAAGCCAGCTGGTAATTTCTTTTTTCAACTCCTCCATGTCTGGTGAGGACCTTATATAGGAGGGAGATTGCATGATCCGGGGGGTCCCCCTGCCCGAACAGTTCCTCCATTGGAGTAAGAGTTCTGCGGATCAGGCCCTCTGCCTCCCGTGTAGAGATAAACAACTGCAGCTGTATGTACTCAAACCACTGCACTCCTCTACCCATGGGCCGCAATCTGATATCCTGAAAGTCAGGCAACTTACCATCAGTGGGAACGTCCTTCATGCGGGTGTCCCCCACCGCCCTCCATCCGAGAAAGGCGCGCTTCCGATATCGAGGACGGAAAGAAGGGCAAGAAAAGAGAGGAGACAGTGGGCCTAGAGTGTTTAGTGGAGCAAATTTGCTCGATACTGTATGCCAAACTTTGAGGGTGTTTTTTGTGTATTTCGGTACCGGACCCACCGCGGGAATGTCTGATATTGGTATCCAGGGGAGATGTCTCAGGGGGTCTGGAAGACCTGTCTGTTCTATCTGTACCCATTGTTTATTTTTGTTCTGGAAATTCCAATCCAACACTCGGACCAGAGCTGAGGCTTGGAAGTATGTTTTAAAATTGGGGAGTCCTGCTCCCCCCTCTTCCTTCGGGAGAGTTAAGGCGCGTAACCCAATCTGGGGCCTCCCCCCCACACACAAAGCGCACTAAAACTGAACGTAAGCTCTGAAAAAACCCATTTGGAGGTATGATAGGGACAGTTTGGTAAATGTACAAAAAACAGGGTAGAATATCCATCTTAACTACATTCATCCTACCGAACCACGATAACTTCAATCCGTTGTTAGACGTAAGATTTTTAATTGTTTGGTTTAGTAGGGTTTGATAGTTAAGCATATATAATTTTGATAAATCTGCCGGGATATACAGCCCCAGATATTTCACTGCCTCAGGTTTCCACTTGAACAGAAAATTGGAAGCGATCTTACTAACCTCTGACTAGGGCAGCGAAATATTCAAGGCCTCCGACTTAGAAAAATTGACCCTAAAGTTGCTTAAGTGGCCAAATCATTCAAGTTATTTCATCAATGATGGTAGGGAAGTATGAGGTTGGCAGACATATAATAGTAAATCATCTGCGTATAACGTCGCTTTATGATGAATTGAACCACATCTAATCCCCTGGATATCGTCATTTTTTCTAATGGCATTCGCTAAGTGTTCCATAACAATTACATACAGCAGAGGGGACAAGGGGAACCCCTGTCTGGTCCCATTCCGTATGGTAAAGGAGGAGGACAACATACCATTTACCCGAACCCGGGCTGTCGGGCCAGAATATAGCGCAAAAATGTTTTGTAGAAACTTTGGGCCTAGTCCTAATTGATCTAGAGCTGCTCTCATAAAGCCCCAGTGGACCCGGTCAAAGGCCTTTTCTGCATCGATGGACCATAAGCCCATGGGGATTGATTCAAGCTTGGCCTTCGCTACTAGAAGCCCAGTCTTGATGGTATTATCCCTGGCTTCACGGCCC
The DNA here is from genome assembly GCF_048569485.1 of Anomaloglossus baeobatrachus. Lineage (NCBI taxonomy): Eukaryota > Metazoa > Chordata > Amphibia > Anura > Aromobatidae > Anomaloglossus > Anomaloglossus baeobatrachus. Next base: position 229,799,838 of record NC_134355.1, read on the forward strand.
TTGACAAAGCCCACCTGGTCCAGATGTATAATCGGAGGCAGCAGGGGCGCTAATCTGTCCGCCGATATCTTAGAGAAGAGTTTGACGTCGATGTTCAGCAGAGATATGGGTCGATAATTTGCAGCGTGTGCTAGGTCCTTCCCGGGTTTAGGGATTACACTAATGTGTGCCTCAAGGGTCTGTGGAACGAATCTGACCTCTCCGTCCAGAGAATTGAATGTCTTGGCCATAATTGGGGCCAACTGCGCTCCAAGCAGCTTATAGAAAGCCAGAGTGAAACCATCTGGTCCCGGACATTTACCAGAGGGGGTGTGTCGAATAGCATCATTGACCTCCGTTTCTGAGATGTCCTCCTCCAAAGCCCCAGAAAGCAGATCATCCAAAGGGGGGAGGGCAGTATTTCTTACATAATTTCTCATTTTTCCCTCTAATTCCGCAGGAGCGAGGTCTGCGAACTGACCCTTAATGTTGTATAACTTGTCGTAGTATGATTTGAAGACCTCAAGGATCTCCCCTGGATCGTGTGTGTTCCTGTCTCTCAGCATCCTGATATATGGAATGTATGAAACAGCAGCCCTGGGATGTAGCAGGCGTGCCAGGGGGCGTCCGCATTTATCTACTGCTTCATAGAAGAATCGCTTCATACGTTCTCTCGGATATAAATACCTCTGGTCCAGTAGGTCCCTGAGTGCGGGTCGCCTTTGAATAAGGTCCGCCATGTCAGTTGGGGCGAGTGTCTGCTTATGCCTGAGCTCCAACCAGTGAATCTGCTGAAATAATCCGTTCACCTTCTCTGTCCTTTCTTTTTTAAGTCTAGAGCCGTGGTTAATCAGCACTCCCCTCAGAACACATTTCAGTGTTTCCCACTGGACTGGAGGAGATGTCGGATCTCCATTATGGACCTGAACGAAGGACTCTATCATGTCCTGCAACTCTTTCTGGCATATGCTATCTTTGAGAAGATTACTATTTAGCCTCCATGTCCATGGGCGCTGGGTGATGGGGGGAATCTGTAGGGACAGGTAGATTGGGGCATGGTCAGACCAAAATATGTCTCCAATCTTAGCTAACGGTTGCCAAGAGAGGACTCGCTGCCCTACCAGAAAGACATCTATTCTACTGTATGTGTTATGTGGAGGGGAGAAGTAGGTGTAGTCCTTACCTTATGGATTCAGAATGCGCCAGATGTCCATCAGCTGGAGGGCGTGGAGGTCCCGTTTCAAAGAACTCATCTTGCGACGCCGACCGAGTCTAATGCTGGATTTAGGGTAAAGTTAAAGTCCCCGCCAACAAGCAGCGTCCCCTCTGCGAAGTCAGACAGCATCTTCAGGAGCGATCTGCACATAGAAACCTGGTTATTGTTTGGAAGATACCAATTTGCGATGCTAAACACCATATTGAAGACCTTCAATTTGAGGAACACGTATCTACCTTGGCTATCTATGCGTGTATAGATGACCATATGCGCAAGCTGTTTATGTATTGCCACTGAGACTCCCTTAGACTTAGTCTCTGGGTTGGTGCTGTGGTACCATATGGGGTAAAATCTATCTTTAATCGCTGGTATATTGCCTGTTTTGAAATGTGTCTCCTGCAATAGGAGAATTTGTGTCCTCTGTTTGTGAATGGAATAAAGAACCTGCGAGCGCTTCTGTGGGGTGTTGAATCCCCTTACATTGAGTGAGCATAATTTAAGAGCCTCCATTTTCCCGTCCGCAGGTCCCCCCAAGGGAAAGGGAGTTAGGGTTATCAGGGAGTGGCAAAAAAAAAAAAAAAAAGGGGGGTGTGAAAGGAGAAAGATGGGGAGGGTAGTAAGACTACTAAGTAGAATTAGAGGTAAAGGTAGAGCTAGACATAGATGGGAAGAAAGAAGGAAAGAAAGAAAAAAAGAAAGAAAGAGGCCCTCAGCAAGAGTATCAGGCAAACGATCGTGGGGTCAGTGTAACCTACACCTGCTCGCAGCGTGTAGAACCCCGGCGGGAAGTAGACTTTCAATAGAGGCTTGTCCCCCCCCCCGGATTGGCCCCAGACCCCCAAATATGAAGCGTTTTAATCTATAACAATATTCGGTGACGACATACCCCCACCCCAGTCATCTTTGAAATTCAAATAACATTTAGCATTTAACAGGCAGAACATCAAAATGGCTATTATGTTCCTGTAATTAATGGCTCAGATCAGAACAATCTCTGACTTAACGCTATTCTGGCCCGCAAGATCTGTATTCAGCAATATATCTAAGGCTGGAAAGAATGGGAAGATCTCACTCCCCCTCACGGTCAGATGGTGTCATCTCTACATCTTTCCTTTGCTGTGGGCCCCGATTTTTCCTGCGAATATTCTCTCGTTGCGGGAGAGGGTTGTTAATTGACTCTCCGGGGAAACTGTGTACATGTGGCCACTCCTTGTCTGGGATATGGACGACCGGTATTCCAAGGGCTGCACAGAAGGATGGGAGATCCAGTAGAGAATGGAGCACATGAAGGCATCCAGCATGTTGGACCTGTAATTTAAAGGGGAATCCCCAAGAATACAGAATATTCCTCTGTCGTAGAGTGTCGAGGAGAGGTCTGAGGACCCTGTGCTTCTGCAGAGTGTGCCTAGACAGATCCGGTAGTAACTGTATTGGTGTATTCTTGAACATGACAGAGTCCTTTTGCCTGGCTTTGGCCAGGATTTCTTCTTTCTTTTATATTTATGGACTCTACAAATTACGTCCCGAGGATTAGCATTTTCTGTTGGTTTGGAGTCCAGTGATCTATGCGCTCTGTCCAGTTCCAAGCGGGAATCCCGTGGTAGGTCCAGAATGGAGTTGAAGAGACGCCCTAAGGATGCATCCAGGTCCTGGGGGGCTATGGACTCGGGGATACCTCTTATCCTGATGTTATTACGTCTGCCCCTGTTCTTCAAGACACTTCTCAGGTAGGTGATGTTCCTATATGGTCCTGCGCATTATACGAGACCTTATGGTACGTTTGTATATTATAACTGTAGTGTAGGGACCCCCCTTATAGAGATTTGCCGTGACGGGGCAGGGGGGCTCAAATCATTGATCAATTATTTGCCAAAAATCTCATTGAATTGTTACAGTAGGAATGAATTTGTGAATATTACACTTTTTACTTTTTCATTGCTGCATGCCACTCATAAGCAGTGCTGGCTCTCCCCCCCATTTCTCGTTTACTGGTCAGGTGGTTGACCGCCACTATGCCATGCACGCCCAGTGTGGTTTGCAAATTCCTTCTGTTACCATCAAAATTTATGTTGGTGCCTGTTCACATACAGCCACCGCCTCCTGTTCCATAGGCATTATTACTTAAGCACCACCTGCCTGGGGCTGTTCCGCCCTTCATCCATGTCTGCTGGTCTGACACTGTGGGGGCTAGTTCTGACATTGTGCTGGTGTGTGTGGTTCTGCCACACACGCTGGCACCTGGACTGCCCATCTACTCGCAGTTGTCAGCCCTTGCAGCATGGGAGCGGTTCTGACACTTCTCAGGTAGGTGATGTTCCTATATGGTCCTGCGCATTATACGAGACCTTATGGTACGTTTGTATATTATAACTGTAGTGTAGGGACCCCCCTTATAGAGATTTGCCGTGACGGGGCAGGGGGGCTCAAATCATTGATCAATTATTTGCCAAAAATCTCATTGAATTGTTACAGTAGGAATGAATTTGTGAATATTACACTTTTTACTTTTTCATTGCTGCATGCCACTCATAAGCAGTGCTGGCTCTCCCCCCATTTCTGTGTGGAGGAGACCTGAAGGCAGCTGGTATCTTTCCCCTTTCAGGAGATGAGAGAGTCTCATTTATAGAAGAATCCCCTAGAGTGTCCAATGCATTTACAGTCCCTTTTCCATCTGTTTAGAATGGGTATTAGAAGGAACTCTGCTTCCTGTCAAGTGAATTGTCTGTTCCCCACTGCATTGGCTGAATATGTGTTCTGGTATATAACTCTGCTTCCTGTGATGTATGCTATGTCATTTTCATAATCTATGTAATACTCACTGATGTATGACTGTATATTCCTCTTTGTAAATGTTATCTGATGGTGGATGGTGTAAAGCTGTGTAGACTGGAAGTCCGGGTGGGTGTCAAATGTCCTGTTCCCTTTGATTCCTTAATCATCCCCTGGTGTGATCAGCATTTGTTGATTTCCCTTAACAAGCTGAGCTCCCATAATCCCACTCACCTACCCCTCTAGTCAGCCCCATATATTTGTGTCTTTCTTAAGGGGTGCATGCATGCGGGGTGTTGCATGCATGCCATCTCTTGCTAAGTGCCATCATTGCGAAGTGCTGGGCAGTTACCTCAATGGCAGTTAGTCAGGGCAGGAGTCTGCAGGTAAATTACTCTTTGACGCCATCTGTTTTAACCTTGACTATTATTTCACTCTCTATCATCCTATGTGCTTTTTCTGTTCACTTTCACCGCCCTGTCCCCCCTCCATCACCACTCATCCACATCAGCCCCTCTCTCCTCCCCTCTGATATGTACAGCTCCCAGGCTCTTTTCACCTATCTTAATAATCTGATTCAATCAAGCTCCAGGGACTTCCAAAAAAAGCCATGCCACAAGTCCAAAAACCATCTGACCCTTCTCCTTCTACTCCTACTTCTTTCAGGTGATATCTCTCCTAATCCTGGCCCACCCCAGGCTAACTTTACCCCCTCCCCCACCTCCCATAGAAACCCTGATAATATTATTACCATTCCCTGCACACCCTCACTTCCCTCTTTTAATTGTGCTCTCTGGAATCCATGGTCTGTATGTAACAAGCTTCCTTACATCCACAACCTCTTTCTCAATAACTCTCTTAACTTACTAGGCCTAACTGAAACCTGGATTCAGGATTCTGATACTACTTCCCCTGCTGCCATCTCTCATGGTGGTTTACACTTTTCCCATTCACCAAGACCTGGAAACAGACATGGTGGTGGAGTGGGCTTACTCCTGTCCCCACAATGCACTTTCCAGGTCATCCCCCCAGCTCCATCACTCTCATTCCCATCCTTTGAGGTCCACACCATCAGGCTCTTCCATCCCCTCTCCCTCAGAGTAGCTGTCATATACCGTCCACCAGGCTCACCCACCCAGTTCCTTGACCACTTTTCAGCCTGGCTGCCACACTTCATGTCCTCAGAGTTACCAACCCTGATCCTAGGAGACTTTAACATCCCCATGAACAGCCCATCCTCCCCATCTGCATCCCAGCTTCTATCTCTCACCACCTCCCTTGGCCTCTCACAGCTCTCATCCTCTGAGACACATGAAGATGGTAACACCCTTGACCTGGTCTTTATCCGCCTCTGCTCAATCTCTGACTTTGACAACTCACCTCTTCCCCTCTCTGACCACAACATCCTCTCCTTCAAGCTCACAAACCCTCGTCCGCCCCAGCACACTCCCACCAATCACACATTCAGAAACCTACAGGCCATCGATTCTCAGACACTTTCAGACTCTTTACACGCATCACTGTCCCCTATATCCTCACTTTCCTGTCCTGATCTGGCTGTAAAGCACTACAATGACACACTCAGGACTACGCTAGACCAAGTAGCGCCCCTCACCCTCAGAAAGACCAAACACAGAGTAAAACAGCCCTGGCTCACATCCCAAACTCTACTTCTTCAGCGATGCTCCAGGAGCGCCGAACGCCTATGGAGGAAAACCCGCACACCAGAAAACTTCATCCACTACAAGTTCATGTTAAGGACCTATAACTATTCCCTTCACCTCGCCAAACAGACCTACTTCACCACCCTTATTTCCTCACTTGCCAACAATCCAAAAAAACTCTTTGACACCTTTCACTCCCTCCTCAGTCCCAAAGTACAGACCCCTGTCACAGCCCTTCATGCTGATGACCTGGCCTCGCATTTCACAGAGAAAATTAAAAACATCCGCCAAGAGATCAGCTCCCAGCCACCAAGCCCTGTGAATCCCATCCCTCCCCATATCCCATCCAGCTCACTCTCCACATTTGACCCAGTCACAGAGGAGGAAGTCTCCAGGCTCCTATCCTCCTCTCGTCCTACAACTTGCCCTACTGATCCCTTCCCCACACCTCTACTCCAGTCCCTCTCTCCGGTTGTCGCCACTCACCTAACTAAAATCTTCAATCTCTCTCTCTCTTCGGGTATCTTCCCCTCCTCCCTCAAACACTCTATCATTACTCCATTATTAAAAAAACCTTCTCTCGATCCGTCCTGCACAAGCAACTACAGACCAGTCTCTAATCTCCCCTTCATCTCCAAACTCTTGGAGCGCCTGGTCTACTCTCGTCTCACCCGCTACCTTTCCACTCACTCTCTTCTAGATCCTTTACAGTCTGGCTTCCGCCCTTTACACTCAACAGAAACTGCCCTTGTCAAAGTGACCAATGACCTATTGACAGCAAAACGTAACGGTGACCACTCTCTGCTTATTCTTCTTGACCTTTCTGCTGCCTTCGACACTGTTGACCACCATCTCCTTCTCTCTATGCTCCATTCTATCGGCCTAAAGGACACTGTGCTTTCCTGGTTCTCTTCCTATCTTTCTGGCCGCTCATTCAGTGTATCATTTGCTGGCTCCACATCTTCTCCTCTTCCTCTCACTGTTGGGGTCCCTCAAGGTTCAGTCCTTGGCCCTCTTCTTTTCTCCCTCTACACTGCTCCAATTGGTCAGACCATCAGCAGATTTGGCTTTCAGTACCATCTTTATGCTGATGACACACAGCTATACACCTCCTCCCCTGAGCTCACCCCCGCTGTACTGCAGAACACAAGTGACTGCCTGACTGCAGTGTGTAACATCATGTCTGCTCTCTATCTGAAACTTAACCTTTCCAAAACTGAACTTCTTCTTTTCCCTCCATCTTCCAACTTTCCTCAACCTGACATCTCCCTCTCTGTGTGTGGCACAACGATAAGTCCTAGGCCGCAGGCCCGCTGCCTGGGGGTTATACTTGACACTGATCTCTCCTTCACCTCCCACATACAATCTCTTGCCCGCACCTGCCGCTTGCACCTCAAGAACATCTCTAGAATCCGCCCCTTTCTCACTATGGAAACGACAAAAACCCTCACCGTGGCCCTGATCCACTCTCGCTTGGACTACTGTAACTCTCTATTAATTGGTCTCCCCCTAACTAGACTCTCTCCTCTACAGTCAATCCTTAATGCAGCAGCCAGGGTCACCTATCTGGCTAACCGCTACTCGGATGCCTCTGCTCTGTGCCAGTCATTGCACTGGCTGCCCATATATCATAGGATCCAATTCAAACTGCTAGTTCTCACCCACAAAGCTCTCCACAGTGCAGCACCCCCCTACATCTCCAACCTCCTCTCTGTCTATCAGTCCACCCGTTCTCTACGCTCTGCAAGCGACTTTCGACTAACATCCACACTAATTCGAACCTCCCACTCTCGGATCCAAGACTTCTTCCGAGCTGCACCAACCCTCTGGAACGCTCTACCCCAAGAAGTTAGGACAAATCACAACTTACTCAGCTTCAGACGCACCCTAAAGACGCATCTTTTTAGGGCGGCCTATCACACTCCCTAATCAGATTCGATTCACATAGTCCCTCTACAACCTCTCACAACATAACTCCACATCAAACTCCATGGCACCCAAAGGCATCTCAAGGCTCGGGCCCACTGGTCCAGGAAACCATTATCCAGCCCCATTTCCGTGAGATGGTTGGATTGTCATTGTAAATAAGCACTTGAACCTTGCCTCTCCCCCCATCTCATTGTAGATTGTAAGCTCTCACGAGCAGGGTTGTATTTTTTTCCCTCTAAATATTGTATTTCTATAACTGTTACTTGTTTGTATATGATCCTCCTGAATTGTAAAGCGCTACGGAATATGTTGGCGCTATAGAAATAAAGATTATTATTATTATTATTATTATTAGCTGAGGATAAAGGGGCCTCCAATGAGCTATGTATATCAGTAATATATGGATCATCACTAAGGCTCCCAACCCTCAAAAGCTCTGCACTGAGCAATGCCTCCCTGTAATTTTCCAATGTCTCCCGTGGAGAGGGCATTATATGGGGGATGGTATTATGATCTTGCTGCTTGTTCCCCATGGGAGTCTTCCCTGCTGCTGATATGAGAGGGGATGGCTGCATCATCAGGGGTCTCCCCTGTGTCTTACCCCCATCCTGGTCGTCAGCGTCCTGCCCTGCCCGCTGTCCCACTTCATCCCGCTCCCTCGGGTGGTGAGTCCCAGATGCTGCAACTGCCGCCATGAGGTGAGTGGAGGGGGCTCCCATGTGCTGCACGTCCTCACCGAGGCCGAGCTGGTGATTGCCGCTGCTCTGCTTTCCCAGTACCTTCGCCGTTAGGGGCATCCCGGGCAGCTGAGGCTGTGTGATGTGGCCGCCCTCCTCCATGCTGCAGGGTAGCGGGGATGTCTCCCGGAGTGCTGCGGCCGCCATTTTAGCTGAGGATGACACTCGGCTGGTGGAGCTCCGTAAATATCTCGTTATACGTGAAGGGGCCAATGTCTGGTGCTTTGTCTTTGGCTTGCCGCTATTGCTCTTTCTCTTAGCCGGCATTGGCTGATGTAGAGCTGGGTATGTGTCTCAAAAAAGGGGTCTAGGGCCTCTCCAGGGAGAGCAGCGTCCTCACTCCTCCATTGCCAGGCCACGCCCCCGTGTCACGATATTTAAGCACATTTGGACTGAAAACCTCTCATTAGCAGATAGAATCAAAAGGCTAGACTCACCTTTGGAGAAGTGGCCCACAGTTCATTTTAGTGATGAAAGCAAGTTTAAATTATTTAGGTCTCATGGGAAACATTGTTTGCCGACAAACTGGGGAAAGACTGAACCCAAAGTGTGTAAAAACGTCAGTGAAGGGTGCTGAAGTGTCATGGTTTGGGGAATGTTATCTGCAGCAGGAGTTGGACCTCTCATACACCTACATGGCAGAGTACAGTCATATGAAAAAGTTTGGGCATCCCTATTAATGTTAACCTTTTTTCTTTATAACAATTTGGGTTTTTGCAACAGCTATTTCAGTTTCACATGTCTAATAACTGATGGAGTCAGTAATATTTCTGGATTGAAATGAGATTTATTGTACTAACAGAAAATGTGCAAGCCGCATTTAAACAAAATTTGACCGGTGCAAAAATATGGGCACCCTTATCAATTTTTTGATTTGAAGACTACTAACTACTTTTTACTGACTTACTAAAGCACTAAATTGGTTTTGTAACATCATTGAGCTTTGAACTTCATAGGCAGGTGTATCCAATCATGAGAAAAGGTATTTAAGGTGGCCACTTGCAAGTTGTTCTCCTATTTGAATCTCCTATGAAGAGTAGCATCATGGGCTCCTCAAAATAGCTCTCAAATGATCTGAAAACAAAGATTATTCAACATAGTTGTTCAGGGGAAGGATACAAAAAGTTGTCTCAGAGATTTAAACTGTCAGTTTCTACTGTGAGGAACATAGTATGGAAACAGAAGAACACAGGTAAAGTTCTTGTTAAGCCCAGAAGTGGCAGGCCAAGAAAAATATCAGAAAGGAAGAGAAGAATGGTGAGAACAGTCAAGGACAATCCACAGATTACCTCCAAAGACCTGCAGTTTCATCTTCCTGCAGATGTTGTCAATGTTCATCGGTCAACAATACAGCGCACGTTGCACAAGGAGAAGCTGTATGGGAGAGTGATGCGAAAGAAGCCGTTTCTGCAAGCACATCACAAACAGAGTCGTCTGAGGTAAGCAAAAGCACATTTGGACAAGCCAGTTACATTTTGGAAGAAGGTCCTGTGGACTGATGAAACAAAGATTGAGTTGTTTGGT